>NC_090925.1:711890982-712515982 GCF_040938575.1 Ambystoma mexicanum
CTGACCCGCAAGATCCAACAACATCCTATCTTGGGGACTATTTGGGGTATATGGAAACAGGGGGCAGATATGCAAGGCATAACCACCTGGCCATCCCTATTGAGTCATATTTGGGCACCAGGAATTCGAGAAGAAATCCCTGACCATGGCAGGCTTCAAAAGTGGTTTGAGGCAGGTCTCGAAAGGATGGGACAACTATGGAAAGGGGAAGATTTCATCACTATTGCCGAACTTGAGAATGCACTGGGCATAGGAACACTCTCTGCCTTCCACTTCCTTCAACTCAAAGGTGCACTGACAAGGGGACCAGGGAAAGACAAAATCCAAAGAGACCTCACCCCCCTCGAGTCACTTCTAGATTCCCCCTCACAAACCAAGGGACTAATATCAATGATGTACAAGACCCTGATAGATGCTGGGAAGGGGTCCACGATCAAACTTAAGAACAGATGGGAGGTGGATATGAATCTGGAAATCGACTCGAAGATGTGGTCTAAGATGTGTAAGGGAACTTCCTCAGTGTCGATTGCCTCCCAATATAAATTACATGCAACCAAACTCCTCCAGAGATGGCAATATGAACCCTATAGATTATCAAAGATGTTCCAAACAGTTAGTCCTTGTTGCTGGCGATAATGTGGCGAACGAGCAAACTATTGGCACATGTGGTGGGGATGCCCTCTGATAAAAATATACTGGGAGGAGGTCCTCGGGTGGATCAAAGATATAGAGGGAATCCATCGGAAAAGCGGGCCTCTACTCGTTCTGTTTGGGCTGGAAAGAGACGAAGACAGATGTAAGAGGACAGGGGGGCTGGATGCCCCCTTGCTATTGGCGGGCGGTGCATGTATAGTGATTAAGTGGAAGGCGGCCATAGTCCCGAGCAAGAATGAGTGGGTGAATGTTGCCACTAGCATATGTTTGATGGAAAAAAATTACTGCGGCTCTGCATGGGAGACCCGTGCAATGTGAAGCTTTATGGCAGGATTACATCGACAAATATACTACCTGCTCCCAGACTAATACAGCCATCACGACTCACACTTGAAAAAATAAAATGTACATGATGGTGAGATTTACAGAAAAGTTCCCTCGAGAACTGGGTCAAGCCGGCATATGAGAGATTGATGTCCTGGGGAGCTTTTTTGTTGATTGTTCGAAAATGAGAGGTGAGACCCGAATCTGAAGGTATTTGGTGGTATAAAGACAAAAGACCGATTGTTAGATTTCACTTGAGAATAACACTGTTCCTGAGAGGGAGGTAGGAGGGTAAAGGGAGAAACGGTTTTGAAATAAAGTTCAAATGTTTGCAGGAGGTGGGGTAGGGAAATGGCTCATTGTCAATTTCAAAGTAATAGAGTGAACTATAACAGTATGATGATTAATATGTTATGTTGAAAAACGTAATAAAATCTGAAAGAAAAAAAAATACCTATGTGGCCTGCTACTTTGTTCTGAAAAGCTGCACACAGATTGTGGAGCAGCTCTGGGGTGTGGCCTTTTGTAGGGTTCCTGTGCAGAACTTGCACCCGGAAAACAGGCCTACATTGTTCAAAAACATACATACATGTGCAACGGCACATTGTGCTGTGTTTGTAAGTGTTTACTTTCCGAGAAACACTCCGTACATTGCTCAACACTGTACTTTGCCGCTATCCGAGGGTCCGGATTGTGTCCAACCAAATAAGGGCCCACGTGCAGCGTGGGTGCGGTCGCATGGTGACGTTGCCACTGTTCTCCTTTGGGATGACTTTTCGCAGGACGCGTTTCGGGCGAAATACGTTGTGCACATGTGCATAGGTGCCCTATGCACACCGTTGCCACTTCTCTACTGAATAATAGTGCGCCACAAGCGCGCTGACCATTTTGGGAGACAGAGGCTGTTTATAGGGTATAGCAGGTGCAATATTTATCTGTATAGCTACCTGTAGGACGTGGGTGGGCACCTCGACCTAATTACCGTTCCTTCGCATATGCTGCACAGTAGCAGTGTTACCAGCACACAGAGGAACAGATACATATGCGTGTACTTGCACAATGACCAAACGTCCGCCCCCACACGTAATCATAGGTGAACAACATGAGTCAGAACGTATCGGCTTTTTAAAAAAAAAAACAATACCACCTATACACAGAGCAACATTTTAAATATTAACGTTTTCTTGAACACATTCATACACACCATTAGGAAAGGGAAGGGGTATTAGACGTGGATACTTATTGTGGGGAATGGGGGATTTGCACAAGTTGGTTGTGAGGGGAGGAAGAGATTGCGGTATCACCGTAACACCTCACCTCATACGGATTTTGAGGGGATGGCAGGCTCTGACATGGGGAAGGGGTACACATGCAGGTCTGCCAGTGCAGTTTTATTTTGTCCATTATATACCCTTGTACGCAACCTTTAAGGCGGCACAATTGTTCACCAATTTTTCCACTTTGCCTTCCAGACTGTCCATTTTCCTATGCGCAGTTTCTTTCCTTTCCGATGGCCGTATGCTGTTGTGGAAGGGGTGCCGCTTGTGCTGCCTTGCTTTCCTTTCCAATATGTTCTCTTACAGAAAAGAAAATGTGTTTGGTGTACATGCAGCTATATATATTACATAATGTACGCTTCACACTACTGTAAGTACCAATGGGGTTAGCATCGTAAGTCATTGCTTCGTGAAGGACATTTTCTTCCAGCCACTCTAAGGTGCTTGCCATTGCGCGTAACAAAAGAAACATTATGCTTCTCTACTATTGTATACTGCAGCACCTATGCAATTATCAGACAAACTTTAGTGTGCTTACTACATTGCAGTGACGTTCTGGTCTTACTACTTTCCAGTCCTTACTCTGGCCGTTCGTTCTTTGTTCCCATGTACAGTCGCAGTGCGGTAACATTGTTGAAGGCAGTCATCACTTCTGTTGTTGGTGCATTCCTTTATGGTGTACTATGCCTTTGTCCTGTTTGCTTCATAAGTACACAATTTGCACACCTACTCCATTTCCCCTTGCAATTATTTTACATGGTGCTGTTTGCATATGTTCTTTGAGTTTGGTGATTGGTACCACTATATAAGACAGCACCTGCCTTTCTGAGCAGGTTGGATGCCACCCGATATCCACAACCAGACGCATAGTACGCGACTGCTGTGCGTATTAACATGGTGCCAGCAGCTTCACTATGTCACACAGTACATCTTTACAAACTAAGGGTATCCTGCTAAAACCAACAAAATTCAATGAAAAAAACGTTGTTAAAGGGACGTTATGGTTAAGTTGCGCTACTAAACACCTATGCATTTCAATGGAAAAACGTTGCTACAGGGACGTTATGGTTACAGGTAAAACCAAAAACCCCAGAAATGTGCAAGTTATGGTAAGCTAAGCAACCATAACTCGCGCACCCACTGTGCACTGCAAGGACTAACACCCATGACATCAAAGATGACATCACAAATTCTCCCCTTCTTTCTCCCCTCGATGATTCTATGTGCAGCATACATGCGGCATAACATGCTGAAAGTTAAGATAACAATTTTGATATAAGGACTGTGTTTAAAATAGTAATTTTGACACAAGAACTGTGTAATCAAAGTTCCCTGACGAGGACTCAGCGGGTCGAAACACTTGTTGGCAAGCAATTAGTTCATGTATACATTGACTGTAAACATTTGGGTTAGATAATGTGTTCATCAATGTATTGATTGGTTACATATGAGTCAACGTGATAGCACACATATTGATCATACTCATTTTGACTATTTGTTCATGAATGCATTGATTGTACATGTTTGGACCAGGCAAATTGTCTACTAATGAATTAATTGGATACACAAGAGTCAACATGATTGTATAATTATTGACCATATCGTGTTTTGGTTAAATGAACATTTATTGACAGATTTGTACTAGCACCAATGTTAATTACAATCTGATTGCACAATAGCTGTGGAGAGCTAAATCAATTGTACTGGCATCAAATCCAATAAACATAACTGCTTTCAGGCATACCATTGTGAGTGACTAATTACCTTTAGAAGCATACAAGTGATGAATCCAATAATTTTGAAGTGGTTAGCGCGTAGTAGGGGAATTACTTGTGAGGATTCCACCTTCCCAGGTTTCCAAGTCACGCCCCACCCATGCTTCATCTACTGCACTTTACAGGAGAACACATCACCACGTCACTGATCCACACACTCGTTTCACATCATCCCACAGACACGTTAAACATCTCTTGCCCCGATACACGAAGAACACGAAGGATTGCTCATACCAGCAGTGGAGGACGCTACAGCATTGCTTGGAAGTTGCTGTGGAGACTGTGGCGTCCCGGCCGGTGTGCACCTGGCATACGGCACACGTTCCAATCACGTGACCTCGTTGAGGGCACTTAAACACCTCCCTGTCACTGCAGCGGTGCTTCTGAATTTGGCTGAAGTGCGTCTGGCTCTCGTTCTGTTTTCTTGGCTATTTTGGATCTTGCTGCCTGCTTACCTGGACTGCTGATGTCTTCTCCTTGTCTGCTTTTTTCACCTCGGTTTTTACCTGCCTTCGTCCTGTTCGACTCGGAACGTGTCTCCTGGACTTCTAATAGTTCCTCCTGGTCTGGTTTGTTAACATTGGTATTTGTCTGCATTTGCCTTGCTCGACTTGGAACGCTACCTGGATTGATTTTGGTCTCGCTCTGGGATGATATTTGCCTTGCATAAATCTTGACCTGCCTGGATCACAAGGACCCTGTACCAAGTGTGTGGAGCTACCTCCTTTCCCAAGTACCGCTGCACAACGGACTAGAGACTTTTGTTGCTGTATGGCGGCTACCTTCCACAAGGCGTCTGCGTTCTGGCAGGATAGGCGACTGGACTAGAGACTCTTCCGCTTACGCGTCCTTGTGCCATTGGGAACAGGTCCCTTTGGGGTACGCTCCACCCATATTGATACTCCAACGGTGCCCCCCTTCAAAACGGTGTCTCAGGGACTTTTGGTAAGCTTATACATTTGTCACACACTCACACATATTCTGACATTGTACTTTACAGTTGTCTAATAGCAGGGTGTGTATATCACAGGTCCTGGAGGTACGGTTGGGGAAAATTCACACATCTTACAACTACTATCTAGTTGTGTCACGTCACACTTATCGCTACCACCTGATAAGGTCAGTCAAGATTATGTTAGTCTCTGTCTATTCTGCGTTGAAAGAAACTTAGTCTAAAGAATTCTTTCTTCCGTCTTAGGTTGGTTTGGTGAATCGTTGGGTCCATTCTTTCCAGGAATACATCCTGTAGCTTCGTTAATATTACGGACATCAGGTTCTATTGCTAGAAATAATCCATTGGCTACATGATGAGGGCAACATTGATACGGTTTCTGACATATTCAGAAGCTGCTTACAATATGGAAACCAACGACCCCCTGGCCCAGATCATGCAACTAGTTGCTGAATTACGCCTCTGTTCTTGCTTCCACAGAACGTGGCCTAGACGAACTACAGGCAGGAATGCAGGCTTCTGTACCTCCTGCTCCCTTGCCTGCAGTGGCATCAGGCTCTGGGCTGTCCCTGCCTCGACAGGACCCTACTGCTGTGTATATGACTACACAGTTTCCTCTGGCTCCCCCAGAACGGTTTAACAGTGATCCAAAGAATTACCAGACTTTTCTGAATCAATGCCGCCTGCATTTCTTATGTAGGCCGAACTCGTTTCCTGATACTACCACTAAAGCAGCCTTTGTACTGTCACATTTAGGTGGTACAGCAGTTTCTTGGGCTAACCCTCTGTTGGAATCAGTGAGTCCATTGTTCTTTGACTGTGATGCACTGATTGAAGCCATGGGTCGTGTTTTTGACACAAGGTACAAGACCCAGGCCACAGACCTTGAATTGTTGGGGTTGCAACAAGGCGATTCTCCTCTGCTCTCTTATTTGGCTAAGGTTAACTAACTGGTAGCTGAGACTGGTTGGCCGGAGGACAAGAAGGCATCCTTGTTCTATAAGGGTCTCTCAGACTCCCTGGAAGACATCCTCTCCACGGTTGCTGTGGTTCCGGCAACCTTCCCCGAACTCCTCGATATGGTATTGCAAATCGATGCCAGAAAGGCCGAACGAAAGGGTGAACGTAGGCCGTTAATTCCTGTAACCATGACCGCAGCTAGCCCTAGCAGTGGTGGCAGTGAACCCATGCAAGTAGGCGCGGTAAGGGGTCCTTTGTCCCCTGAGGAAAAGGAGTTACAGAGAAAGAACAATCTGTGCTTCTACTGTGGTTCCTCGGAACACCTCTTACGAGCATGCAATAAGAAGCCCAAGAAGCAGGGAAATGCCAGGGCTAGACAGTAGACGGAGTCCAACTGCCGAGCAATGTGCACCTAGAATCCAAGAGACCATTTCTGTTCACAGTTACTACCCATTGTTCGACATCCACGGGTTCAACATGGGACATCGATGCAGTTCTTGATTCCAGGGCTACGGGAAATTATGTCGATTGTACATTTGCCAGGGATATGGGCATTCCCATTAATGCCAAGATACATCCAGATTTAGTGAACGCAGTCGATGGTACCGCACTGCTTTCCTGACCTGTAACGGAGCGTACTGTGGACCTACAGATGGTCATAGGAAGCGGTCAAACTGAATCCATCCATTTTGATCTTATTGCTGCACCACAGTATCGTCTGATACTGGGTCTCTCCTGGCTTATGTACCACAATCCAATCATTGACTGGCAGTGGGGGAACTTGATTTTGTATCGAGACAATGTGAGTCCAGTTTTTTAGTCTCCTCTACAGTGGTCAGTAACCCATGTTGTCCTTTGTTGCTCAATACTCCTGCAATAGGGGCTGTCACATCCACGTCCTTACCTGTGGAGTACAAACAATGACTTGTTTGATGCGAAGGGGACTGAGACTCTTCCTCCCCATAGGTCTTATGATTGCCCAACAGACCTGGTATCAGGGGCCAAACTACCATCGGGTCGTATATACTCCTTAACTCAAAAGGAGGATCAGATCCTTAAGGAATAACTTGACAAGTCTTTGAAAACAGGCTGCATCCGCCCTTCACGCTCTCCCACCGCTGCTCCATTGTTCTTTGTACCAAAGAAGGAGGGGGATCTCCGGCCATGCATAGACTATCGAGCATTGAATGCCTTAACAATCAGAAATCAGTATCCTATTCCCATGATCACGGTCCTCCTGGACCATTTGAGCTCATCCATGATTTTTACTAAGTTGGACCTCAGAGGAGCCTATAACTTGGTTAGAATACATCAGGAGGCTGAGTGGAAGACTGCATTTAAGACAAAATACAACTTTTATGAGTACTGCGTTATGCCATTCGGCTTATGTAATGCCCCAGCTACGTTTCAACATTTCATCAACAACATTTTCAGAGACATGATGGATAGGTTTGTGGTAATATATCTGTAACGCTCACCTGATTCCCACGGAGGCGCAGGTCTTGGCAGGAGGGTGTCTGTGACTCGGAAAGTGATGTGCAGGACCCGATTGGCTTCTGGGGTCGAACCTCTTCGCACTGTGTGTCGAACTCGAAGAGTGAGGTTTCTGCAGGTGAAAGAATATGGGGGTTAATGGCCTGGGTTGTTGAATGTCTCTCTCTCTCTCTCTCTTCCCAGCTTTTCTGTAGAGTTCCCCCCCCAGGTCAACGTGCTCACCTTAGATAGGTGAATGCTGGGCTCTCCATCTGCGTCTGGTGCAGGGTGCCGTTGCCAGTTCCTTCAGTGGTGAAACATTGGCCTCTTGAATTCAGAGGATGGTTACCGTCGTTGTCTGCACGAGCGGTGAGTTTCTGGACACCTTTTGTCTTTATAGTCTTTAATGCTTTTCCCTTATGTATTGCAGGA
Source organism: Ambystoma mexicanum (assembly GCF_040938575.1). Classification (NCBI taxonomy): domain Eukaryota; kingdom Metazoa; phylum Chordata; class Amphibia; order Caudata; family Ambystomatidae; genus Ambystoma; species Ambystoma mexicanum. The sequence goes on from NC_090925.1 coordinate 711,898,830, forward strand.
CTCTTGGGATGGAAGATGGAGTGAAGCGCTTGGAAGTCCGTAAGTATGGCGAGCGCTCTGACTGTCTCTTTCCTTGCAGCTTAGTTCGTGTTAAAGAGACGCCGGAGTATTCGCAGGCGTTTTATTGCGACGAGCGTGAGGGGCGTAAGTAAATACCTGCTTAATGTCTTTTTCTTTTGTCTTTCAGATGTTGATTGCAGCGCCGGCGTCAGCGGAATGCTAGTAAGTTGTAACTAACTTTGTCTTCACAGGCGGCGATGCAGAATGAAGAAATCCGGAATTCAAGGCGTGCCGGTAAGTTTAACAATGCCTTTGTCTTTGCAGGCGAAGGTGCAGCGTGAAGAAACGGCCGCTGCTGATGGATCAGGTGAGAAAGCACTGTGTGCAAAGTTTGTCTTGCTAACCTGTTGTTTCTTGTCTTTTGCAGGTGCTGATGTTGCCTGGATACAGGAATGGTAAGTATAATTCTTGCAGGTTCAGGATCGAAAGAGGAAGGCTGGAACAGACTCGGTGAGCGTTCTGCTGCAGATGCAGAATAACGCGAAGCACGTTTCGTCTATCGGGTGTGGTTTAAATAGCCTTGGAGTGATGAGGCGTCTTCCTCCACGGCCCCGCCTAGGTAAGAAAAGAGTTCCAGAAGCTTTCCAGTGCTGAATCCAGGGAGTGGAGCTTGCCCCACCCAGGTAAGAAAGTAGTTCCTGTTCACAGAGGACTTCTAAGTGGCTGGTAAGTAAGCAGCATGGTCTGCTGCAGGTAAGTCCACCCAAACATCAGCACACATATTATGAGCCCGGCACTTCCAGTGCCGGGACCGATAGTTCTGATGAGCCTGGTGCCACCGGCGCCAGGACGAGGTCCAAAAGGTCCCAGTGGGGACCGGCTGGTGCCTAGGATTAGGGTTAGGGGCCTGCTTCCAAGGACGTTGGGCTGGTCCTGGCTCCTTGGAAGCAGTGATGATGACAATATCTTGATGACATTCTCGTCTTTTCAGAGTCACACGTACAACACGTTTCCCAGGTGTTACAGCGCCTTAGGGACCATTCATTGGATGCAAAATTAGAAAAGTGTACATTCCACGTCCAGAGCGTTGAGTTCCTGAGTTAAGAGATTACGAACAAGGGAAAACAAATTAGTGTTTCCAAGGTCAAGGCAGCATTAGACTGGCCGGTCCCTAGCAATCTGAAATCGCTGCAGTCATTTCTTGGCTTTTCCAATTTCTATAGACGTTATGTGAAATCATTTTCAGAGATAGCAGTCCCCCTAATGAAACTCACTAGTAAGAAGAAATCTTTTGACTGGAACCGTGCGGCTGATAATGCTTTTAAAGCATTCAAGGCAGCTTTCACATTGGCTCCAGTTTTACAGCATCCTGATCCTGCAAGGCCTTATTTCGTGGAAGCAGATGCCTCAGATCTGGCCTTAGGGGCTGTTTTTTCCCAGAATTGCAAGGACACCAATGCCTTGCATCCAGTAGCCTATCATTCTAGGAAGCTAACCACCTACAAACAAAATTACACTGTCACTGAAAAGGAGCTACTGGCAGTTTGCAATGTGTTCCAAGTCTGGAGGCATCATTTGTTGGGCACTGTCATCCCTGTTGTAGTATATACGGACCACAGAAATCTCCTAGTTTTGCAGTCCATTAAATGCACTACGGCACGCCATGCTCAATGGCATGAGTTTTTCTCACAGTTCAATTTCTCGATTACCTACTGTCCAGGTTCCCTTCATTCAAAGGCTGACACCTTATCTCGTCACAATGGGAATGCTGTGAAACAAGTAATTAACGCTCCCCTGTTGCTACCTATACAGGTGGTTTGTGGCTGCACGTTACAGGAGCCCATGAAATCACATCTACAGACCTGGGTCAGGAAAAGTCCCCAAGCCATCGAAGATAGCAATATTGAGGTGGTTCATTCTTTACCTTACATACAAGGAAGACTATCTCCCAGATACCACGACTCCCACAATGGCCTTACAATGGTGTCATGACTCGAAAATCACAGCTCATCCTGGTAAACTGAAGACGGCAGACCTGCTAAGTCGTTGGTGCTGGTGGCCAAACATGACCAGGGACATAGCTCAGTAAGTTGCCACGTGCGTGGTCTGTGCCCAAGGTAAGGATACCCAGGCCAAACCCACCGGCCTGTTAGAATCCCTACTGGTACCTGATCACCCTTGGTCCATGGTTTCTATGGATTTTATCGTCAAACTGCCTGTAGTGCGAGGGTTCGATACTATATGGGTGGTTGTTGACTACTTCTCGAAAATGGCCCTATTCATACCTTGCAGAGGACTTCCTACCGCCCCGGTGTTGGCCGACTTGTTCCTGCGCCACGTCTTTCACTTCTTTTGGTGGGCTCTCACAAAATCTTACACAGGGCTCGTCTCTCTTTTATGTTTTGTATGGGCGGCATCCACGTTCTTTGCCTACCCCAGCGTTAGTTACTCCCTGCAACCCTGCTGCTCTAGCCTGCGCCCAAGACCTTTCCAGACTGCATGCAGATGTCAAGCAGCATCTATTAGACGCACAAGCCCGTACCAAGCGTCATGCCGATGCTCATCGTGTCGACTCCCCTGAATACAGGGTGGGTATGAAGGTGTGGTTATCTACAAAGAACTTGCGGCTGCCGGACCAAAAATCCCTTGTGCCTCGTTTTGCGGGTCCTTTTGTCATCACCTTCGTTATCAACCCTGTGGCGATAAGATTGGCCTTGCAAGAGTCCTGGAAAATCCATACGGTGTTCCACGTTTCCTTGTTGAAACCCGTTCACGAGGCTACCCGGCACCTTAGGCATGACCGTCCCTTGCCGGTTTCTGGTTCCGACGAATACGAAGTGAACCGAATCTTCGACACTAGGGTAAGAAGGGGCGTTTGTATGTATTTGGTGGATTGAAAAGGTTACGGTCCCGAAGGCCGTACATGGGAGCCCACGGTTAACATCCCTGCACCGGTTCTCTTGGCCAATTTCTGGTCCTCTTGTAGGGTGAGGCGTTCTTTGGGGGAGGGTACTGTCAGGATTCCACCTTCCCAGGTTTCCAATTCACGCCCCACCCATGCTTCATCTACTGCACTTTATGGGAGAGCACATCACCACGTCACTGATCCACACACTCATTTCACAACATCCCACAGACACGTTAAACATCTCTTGCCCCGATACAGAACACAAAGGATTGCTCATACCTCCACTGGAGGACGCTACGGCATTGCTTGGAAGTTGCCCTGGAGACTGTGGCGTCACGGCCGGTGCGCTCCTGGTTTACGGTGCACGTTCCGATCATGTGACCTTGTTTGAGGCACTTAAGCACCTCCCCGTCACTGCAGTGGTGCTTCTGAATTTGGCTAAAGTGCGTTTGGTTCTCGTTCTGTTTTCTTGGCTATTTTGGATCTTGCTGCCTGCTTACCTGGATTGCTGCTGTCTTCTCCTTGTCTGCTTCGTTCACCTTGGTTTTTGCCTGCCTTCGTCCTGCTCGACTCGGAACGCTTCTCCTGGACTTCTACAAGTTCCTCCTGGTCTCGTTTGTTAACATTGGTATTTGTCTGCCTTCGTCTTGCTCGACTTGGAACGCTACCTGATTTGATTTTGGTCTCGCTCTGGGACGATATTTGCCTCGCATAAACCTTGACGTGCCTGGATCACAAGGACCCTGTACCAAGTGTGTTGAGCTACCCCCTTTCCCAAGCACCGCTGCACAACGGACTAGAGACTTCCTTGCTGTGTGGCGGCTATCTTCAACCAGGCGTCCGCGTTCCATTGGGATAGGCAACTGGACTAGAGACTCTTCCGCTTACGCATCCTCGGGAACAGGTTGCTTTGGGGTACGCTCCACCCACCTTGATACTCCAACGGTGCCTCCCTTCAAGACTGTGCCTCAGGGACCTTCGGTAAGCTTATACATTGGTCACACACTCACAGATATTCTGACATTGTACTTTACAGTTATCTAATAGCAGGGTGTATATATTCCAGGTCCTGGAGGAACAGTTGGGGAAGATTCACACATCTTACAACAACTATCCGCTTGTGTCACGTCACACTTATCGATACCACTTGATAAGGTCAGTCAAGATTAGGTTTGTCTCTGTCTATTCTGCGTGGAAAGAAACTTGATCTAAAGAATTCTTTCTTCTGTCTTAGGTTGATTTGGTGAATCGTTGGATCAATTCTTTCCAGAAATACATCCTGTTGTTTTGTTAATATTACGGACATAAGGTTCTACTGCTAGAAAGAATCCGTCAGCTACACTTACGAGGGCAACCTTGATACGTATTCTGAAATTACTGGACCATCTGTTTTACCTACAGTTGGGCTGGGGTAACCCTTCAATTCCACCTAAAATGCAGCCATCACTCTCTCTTTATCATTTATTTTCAGCTATTGTACATTACTTAATTGTCTGAAGTCTCAGCGCACATCAGAAACTAGGTACCCCCCACCTTCCTCATTCAATAGTTCTGTATACAATGGCATATGCCGACAGAGTTAAGCATTTAGGGAACTCTTCCCCAGCTTATACATTTGTTACATTTTTTTGTCTCTCTACAGGGGACAGAGGTGATCGCCTTATCTGCCAATACAGATACACGCCGGAGTAAAACCATTATTAAAAAGAAATTGGTCCTGAAGAAGATGGCACCATACATGATTGCCATTGAAACCGGTCGACCTAACTGGCCATGAGTGTTCTCATGACCAACACGATATACTATGAATAGATCTGGGACACGGTTCATGAATAGCTGTACTTACTTTATGTGAGCACTCTTTTTAGGGTGTCCCGATTGAGCGGGACCTTTTATCAACCAATCCAAGCTGACCATCCTTTTTTTGAAGCTTCTGGCCCAGAGGGTGAATAAACACTTACATAAAATCCCTGCACAGTACGCTTTGTATAATTAGAAAAGTGACAAGAAAGTCTTGTCCCCACATTCACTGTTTGGTTCTCCTTGGACTTTTATAATATAGCATTTTTTACTCTAATACAACGAATGAGAATAACAGCGACGAGGGACAGTGTTTTCTCCCGCTATCCCCATTAGATAGGCGGCGCACCATCGCCCACCTAGGGAAAGCTACTCCTGACAGAGTGAGGGTGTTCTTCCTTTGGGGTTAGTCAGCACGCTGTATTACCTATTTTTGTCTGGACGAATGAGACAGTTTGTCTATGTTAAATATTTCTTTCATGCACCGTTTTGTTGTGTTATTAATCGGTTGAAATAACGGTAAGGGAAGCAAAATATGTTTCTTGAGGTTTGAAACCTTTACCCTGATATTGCAAGACATGCCTGACCCTTACAACTCTCAGCAGGCATCTTCTTCGTCCCAGAACCAGAGTGGTAAAAGAGCATAGTCTTCATTGCTCTTGGTTGACTCTTCCTCGTCCCAGTACTGTCAATTGTAATATGTGAAGGAATGGGGAAACTGACTCACAATAACCCATGAAGGTTGGGGAGCGGTTGGGTTAATTGTCAATAAGGAAAGGGGGATACCATGTCTCTCCCAAGGGCACCCCCCTCCCAGTCCCCAAGGACCCTCCACTCAGGTGATCCTCCCTCGCTTGTTCACCCCCAGGGTCAGGATCCAAAAGTGATGACCTTTCCCTGGCCACCTCAGTAGAGGACCCAAGGGGACTAGGAGTGAGAATACCTTCAGGTTTCTCACAGGAGGTATATAGATTTGAAGTCCCTTTTAGGGCATGGATTGGGTATGCTGGACTCCCCGATGGAAGCTGGGCCGGTATGTTGAAGTTTATTTGACTCTCCACCACGTATGGTCCGCACCTTCCTTAAAATGATGCATATGAAGCCTTTAATTTGTTGAGTCCTGGGTGAAGCTGAGGCAGGCTTGGGTAGATGAGCTGGGCCAGGATGTTTCTATCAGGGAATGGGATTGTATATTGAAGGTTGGTGTTAGGTCAAAATTGGATTTGAACTTAGGAATTATCCATCACAGGATTTTGGGGAGCCTATATTGGACGCCAGTGCAGATGCACCGGCTGGGTTTGTTGGGTGATGATTTGTGTTGGGGTTGTGTTAGGAAAAGTGGTACATTTTTGCACATGCTGTGGGATTGTTCCTGAATCAGTGACTCTTGGGGGAGGTATTGGACAGGATGGATGTGATATACAACATAACTTTTCCTAGGTCTTTTCCCCAGGTGCTTTTGTTGTCTCTTAGCGGGAGGTGTATGATTGCATGTACATTCTGAATGTTGAATTAACAAGGCCTTGTTGATGGCGGCTTAGCAAGTTTTGAGGGTTAAAAAGATCAGGAAAATGCTGAGGGTGGAGGACTGGTTGGACGATTTACAGGTTTTATCCAGTTACGAAAAGTACATGCTCCTGAAACAGAATCGAGAGGACTTTTACTTGGAAATGTGGGTGCCCTTTAATTATTTTTATGCTGAGAGGAGGTCGTCTGTGTTGAATAAAGGGTGGGAACTTAGAGCGGACTTGATTGGTTGACTGTGTGTGTGTGTGAGTGTGGGTGCGCGTGTATTTGTGGTGTGTCTTGTTGTCTACGTGTTTTGAACTTTGCAATTGTTTTTTTCGTGTTTCTTTAGATTAAGGATGTTTGTGGATATTACTTATTTATTTATTTGTACATTTTTATAGCGTGTTAAGCCATGAGGCATCAAGGCACTGTTTGGATGACAAGTTACTCAGAAGATTGCAGACATTATGATGTATAATACATAAAGTGTAAAGTTTCACACTTCAAGCCGGGATGCAGGGGGTCCTGTGCCTTCATGAAAATAATAGTGTTTTTAAGGCTTTCTGGAATGTCCAATAGGAGTGTTCAGCACGTAGAGTAAATGGGAGGAGGTTCCAATGTCTGGCTGCAATGACTGGGAAGCTAGATCCTCCATCTTTAGCCCGTTTAAATTTAGGCTCAGTGATGCAGTGAGTATAGGCTGTTCTGGTAGGTCTGGAGGATGACGCCATGGTGATTTTTTGGGAATGTGTTATTCTGGATAACCTGTATTTTTTGGATGTTGGTGTCAATGGTGCCTGCAAAAAGGGCATTCCAATAGTCGTGCCTTGATCCTACGGTGACTCGAGAGATGATGAGACAACTGTCAGGGGAGAGCAAGGGCCTGGCTGCAATTATTAGCTTGGTCGTGTATGCGGCAGAGGGGGCAATGGCGTTGACATGCCTGAGAGGGATAATGTGGAGTCAAGATAAACACTCAGGGTTTTCACAGAATGTGACACTGGAATTGTGATGCCATCAATGTTGAAAGAGGCGTATAGGGGGTGAACCTTCCTGATCACCGATGGGGGGCCTACAAGATGAATCTCTATCTTCTCGTCGTTCAGGCAAAGGGTGGCCATCCAGGCCTGGATGGTCGTGTAGACAGAGTTAAGGGTGGAAGAGTCATCAAGGTGGTTGCCGGTATGGGGCAGTAAGATTTGCGTGTCATCGGCAATAGTTTGTATATGATATGCCGATGGAGTCAAGAAGGACAAATAATGGTATTGTGAATATGAATTACAGAGATGGGGAAACGCAGGAACCTTGGGGAACACCTCAGGTGATAGGTGCTGGTTGGGTGCTGGCATTCTCTGCAAATACTCGGAGGAACCTGTCCCCTATGAAAGAGGAGATCCAGGATATGGCTTCAGGTGACAAGTTGGCTGAGGAGGATAGGTGTTGGCTAAGGATATTGTGGTCTACGAGATCGAAGGCTGCCGATAGGTCAAAGAGAAGCAGCAGGGCGGGCTTGCCTTCATCCCGGATTTCATCATTCTGTATCTTTAGGTCGAGTAAGGTGTCTTATGTCCCGTGACCTGGGCGGAACCGAGACTGATGGATACCTAGAATATTGTTGTCTTCCAGGAAACGTTGGATTTGCAGGAGGGCTGGCCTGGTTAGGATTGTTTGCAGGAAGGGGACAGATGTGATGTGATGGTAGTTGGTTGGGATGGTTGGGTGTAGTGATGGTTTTTTGATAACGGGGGGAGTACCCCGGCTTTCTTGAGGCAGATGGGGACTAGGCCCGTGGAGAAGGAGGCATTAATGAAGGAGACAATGAGTGGAGCAAGGATGATGGCGCAGTCTTTAATGAGACTTGGCGGGCAGGTATCCCCTTTGCACCGAGACGGTTAAAGGCCTTTTAGTATGGTTAAGACTTCATCTTTTTAGAAATTAGTGAAGTAGAACAGGGGCAGATTTTGTATACTCGCTGTGGAGGAGGACGCAGTCATCTGAGAAGTTCGCGAGAGGTCAATTATCGATAATTTACTGTCACTTTTACGTTGTAGTGTGTCGATTTTGCCAACATGGCGTTTTAGATACTAATGCACCAGAGATCGTCTTTGATAATGGTGACTGGGGGTGGGGGGGTTCGAGGGGGTTTCCAGTTCCCCAAGTATGGTCAATATCTCACATAGGTTGGATTTGGCATCAACAATGCAGGCATTGTATGTGGTGGATTTGGCAGCAAAAATGGCTTTTTTGTAGAGTTTTGCAGCTAGTGTGAAGTGCAGCTTTGAGACTTCAGAGGGGGCTTTCTTCCAGTTAGCTTCCGCTAGCCGTTTGAGGGATCGGAGCGTTAGAAGGTCTGGGGTGAACCAGGAGTTTGTATGTGCTGATGGTTTGCCCTTTTAAGGTTTGAGAGGGGCAATGGTGTCTACGGCGACAGTAAGGATTTTGGTGTATAGGTCTGCGAGTGAGTTAGGGTAATTGTAAAAAGGTGGTTCAGGTATGAGTGAGCTGAGCAGGGGAGCAAGACATTCCTTAGTGAGGTTTTTCAAACTACGGGCAAGGGTGGGTGGCAGCGGGATAGCCGTGGTCGAAGCATATCTGGTTGGTGAGATGGAGAATTGCACTAAGTTGTGGTGAGACCATGGGCAGGGGCTGTAAGAGAGAATGGTCACCTGACAGTTGAGGTTTGCGATCCAGTATAGGATGCAACCTTTTTTGTGTGTGGGGATACTGACGCATTGTTGGACGCCAAGGGCGCTTAATGAGTTGGAGATGGATGTGGCTTCTGGGTCGTCAGGGTCATTGTGCCCTAGGTTGAGGTCTCTCATAAGGATAGATTTGGAAGTGGGTTTGATGTTAGTACCTAAGGTGTGTAGTAGGTTTTCTTCAAAGGACATAGTTGGGCCAGGGGGTCGGTATATGGTGCGCAGTGTGCTGGAATCTGAGTCAGAGAGGGATAATTTAACTGACAGGATGTCACAGTTGCCGGGCGGGTTGGAGTTAAGATCTCTAATGGAAAGAAGGTCCTTAGAGATGGGTGCTACTCCCCCTCGTCTGGCAATAGTTTTGTCAGAGCAGAAGATGGTGTATCAGTGGGAGGAGGGCAATCGAGAGTGCAGGGCCGGATTCTGCATGCAGCCAGGTTTCAGTGGTTGCTAGGATGTCAAGGTTGTGGATAGCGATAAGGTCATTGATATCAAGAGCGTGTGCAGGGATGGACCTTGTGTTGATTAGTGTGCATTTCAGTGGTAGGGGGGTATATGTCCAGTCTGTTGGGGAGAAGGGGTTTTAGTGGTAACCGTTTGATGGGATATAGTTTTTGCCGGCTTGTGGGTGCTGCAGGTTGCTGTGGAAGTGGTTCTTGGTCTAGTGGGACAGGCTATCCGGTCCCCTAGACAAGTGTTTCTTTTGGTGGCGGTTTGTGGGAGTGAGGTTTGCCTTGGGAGGGGTGGCTTAAGTGGATTTGTGTGGTTAGATGTCTGTGATTGGGGGCTAGGTAGGGTGTCCTGTTGTGTTGTATTACTATTAGGAGTAGTAGTGATGGACTCGTTCAAAGGGAGTATGGGTGGGATTAGTGCTTGGGCAGCCGTTGTTGGTCGGGTGCTCATGTGAGAGTGAGGAGGTGGCATGTTTGGGGGGTATGAGAGGGGTGGACAAGACTGGGTTGCTAAGTATCAGAAGCTGTTTGTTGTAATTGTTGCGCTCGGTGTGAGTGGTGTTAGGGAGAATTCTCATTCAATGGCTAATTTCCCTTACCTAGTGAGTCCCTCAGCAGCATTGCTGGATTTCTGGAGTTCCTTTTTTCCCTTTGGTAAGAGTGTGAACTTTTCCCCCACTCTTACCCATGTTTTGCCATGTGTATTTCATCTGTTTCTGTGATTGTGGGCTCTGGAGTACACCACTTCAGTATCCCCCTTCTTTTGTGTTACACAGCACCTTCAGTGCAGTGACACAGGGTTGTCTTTTAGACTTCCCACCGACTCCATTTCTGGGGCTGACTACTGTCCCCCAGAAAAGGGTAAAGTTGCCATTAACTTTACTTAGTCATTTAACCACAGATCCAGTACACCACAGCTTACATGGAGTACTGGAAAGGGTTAATCCTTAGCCCTTTTTATCTGTACCTCCTAGAGCATTGTTTCGCTAGTTTAACATTTAGACTTGGCTGATGGCAGTGGTAGCTACCCTAACTTTTCTACCGCGATTATACTTTATAAACGTGGTAATGTTGTAGGCTATTATATTAGCCTCGAACTTAAACCCGCTTGCCCAAATACTTTTTCTTTTAGCTCCGGTCGGGTTTATTCGCCATTTTTTTTGTTAAAGTCCTTCTTGTGTTTTACTTTGCGCGGCGAACCAGGTTTGCCTTCTTTGTTCACGGTCTTTTGGCGGGCTTCTGCCAAGAAGCCCTCCTCTAGCCACCTGGGTGTCTAGGTGGGCTGAATGTGAGGGAGGGGTGTAGTCACCCCCTGTACAGGGTATCCTAAGAAACCCAAGTCGCACTTTGCCATGATTGGCTGAGGTGGTTGTCTGGGCTGGACAACCCCCCTGCTGCGTAATTGACAGCCAGGCTGTGTGAATGGGGGATTTTCGCATAAAAGGCAGGACTCTTGGTCTAGAAGTCAGAGTCGCCACTGGAACTACAAGGAACCGAAGAGAAGCGGAGAAGAAGTCGGCTGCTGCAACTATTCCGTCCCGGTGAAGCCCTGCTGCAGTCTGACGCTATCTACCCTTCGATGACCAGAGAAGATCCAGTCCGGAGTCTTCTTCCCTTGAGCCTGGTGGGGATAACCAGCTCATCTTCTACAGCCAGAGGATCCTCTTCGTGGTCGAAATCGCTGCACACTGTTGTAGTGGTCCGGATAGCCATCTGAAGAGCCTCTCCTGTTTTTAAGGAGTGCACCTTTTATTCACTGTCGCTGCTGCTGGCTTCATCCCTGTGTGGTGCAGACCCCTCCAGACGTCCTCCTTCTTGACGAAGCTCCAGGAACCGTGAGTCTGCAGGAAACTACCAGGAACAACTGCCATGGCACCAGCTTCTTCATTGAATAAGGTACTGTGTTCTGCTTGAGCAAATCGGGTGAATCCCTTTCTCTTCTCCTACAAGGCTTGTCCTTATCTTCCCTCCTTCTTATAACTTTTGCTTCCTCTGTTGACAATATCTAAGTACTCCTGGCTACTTTGAATCGTGAACTGTCCGACTCTGTGATCCTCGACAACAGGAACCCGGTTCCACTTGATACTGGCTCCGGCCTATTGACTCTTGAATTTCTGTCCATGAGTGTTCTCTAATTCTGTCTGCCTTGACAAAAGTATTGCCTATGATTTTTGCCCCCAACTCTCTCTGGATCCCAGGTGCTAAGTGTGGTTTTGCCCCGGTAACATTTCTTGCCGCAGATACGCGTTTCTTTAGTAAGACCGAACTGTCATTACTGTCAAAAAGTGATTGCATATGTATTCCCGGTAACGTCTTTTGTTTCACAACACAGGTCCGTTAAAACATAGAGTACTTACCTTGAAGTTAAGTTATACCGTACAAAGCAAATTGGTTGGTTGTAGTGTATTTTACGTGTGGTTTTGAATTAATAGAAGTGTTGTGTTTATAACAAACAAATAAATGTACTTATATTTTTTACCTGAAACCTTGAGTCAATGTTTGCTTGAGTCACAGTAATTGTGGTCCCTTTGTGTAATCTCTGCCACTGCTCATATACTCTTGAGATAAGCCTGGCTGCTCCGCTACTGCTACCACTTTAACATAGTAGTACAGGCTTGTACCAAAGGTAAAACGTGTATTACCACTTGTAGTCTTAATTGTGTGTAGTGGTCCCTAAGGGCACTGCACATGATTCTGCCTAACAAGTGGTGTGTGAGGGCTGCTGAGAGAGTTGGGTGCTCATTAAGGTGTTGGGGATGATAGATGTGTTCATAATGGTTCTCTTATGTTTTATATGGTATACAGTTATGGTAGGGGCAGGGCAGGAGTAGGATAAACTGTGGGAGACCTTATGGATGGGTTGCGGGAATATGCAGGTTCGTAGGTGTTGAAGTCTGAGAGAGCCAGTGCAGGCAGTGGAGGGTGATGGTTTGGGTCAACGGGGAGTAGGTGAGAGTCCGGTGGACCTGGTCGTGGGTGCGGAGGTGGATGGCTTGGGTTTTGTGAGTGTGGGTAGGTGCAAGGTGGCAGGCACATGGATGTTAGTGAGTCATAGTGGCAGGCAGGCTTTAGGCTGTGACGTGTCTGTTTGCGATTATTGAGGGGTTGATGTGAGATGTGGTATTATCTTCATGCAGGGGCATGCAAGTGTGGTTATTGTTAATGTTTTGGAATTGCCGTTATGTGGTGTGTAGTGATGGCTTGGGCTTTGGGGCGCGAGAGAGTGTGTGGTGGCAGGTGGGAGGTTCGGGAAGCGGTTTCTGGTTTTGCTAAGGGTGTTGTGGGATCGGGCAGGGGAGGTACCTTTTGAGTGGCGATCTTGGCTAGGCATAGGAACAAGGAGTGGGGGGAGGAAGTAGGTTGGAAGGGGGTTGGGAAATCATGTGTACAATAGTGTTACAATGGTAGCTTGGCAGAAAGGCTTACCAGAGATTAGGTTTGGTGCTGGGTCAAAGAAGCGGGGCTCAGCGTAGCGCAGATGTCGGGCATAGATTCGGGGCCCTCCATGGCTGGACAGGCCCAGACAGGATCGGTCCTTGGCGGTGATCCTTTCTGGTGAGCCGGCTTCGCCTGTCGGCTTGCCTCCAGCACTGGAAATGAGGCTGGCGGCGCTTGCCAATGGTATTGCATGGCCATAGAGGCTTTTTTGGTGTTCAGAGTGTCGTCTGCGAGGCGCTCTGCAGAACGGGGGCACTCGATTCTCATGTGTATGCCTGCGGCCATCTTTGCAAGGAACTCCGGCTCCAAACATGTATTGGGGGTCCTGGATGCTGCAGAGCTTTGAGCGCAGGATGCGCGGTCGGGGTGAGGCAAAGCAGGGCCACTCCTGGTGTTAGACGGAGTACATGTCCAGACAGGATCGATCCATGGCGGTGAGTTGGCTCTGCCTGCCGGCTTGCCTCCAGCACTAGATATTAGGCTGGCGGCGCTGGCCAATGGTATTGCATGGCCATAGAGGATTTGTATTGCATTGCCTTAGAGGCACTTGCTGTGTTATGCTATTGGAATGCATTTTTCACTTGTTGGAGGAACTGTTGTCTTGGATGCAAGCATTATGACTTATGCGTTGATTCATTTGTTTGTATTTATTCATGATTGTGTTTTCTATGAAAGTATAAATAAAGAAATTAAAAAAAATACAGTAGCAACTCAGTATACGTTTATCACCTATTCCCATGGCATCTGCATAAAACACTGTGGGCGAAAGGATAGGCCAAATGGTGAGAAAACATGCTTATTCACCCCTTGTAATAACCTGCACCATTCGTGAAGAACAATTGTCTACTCCGTGGTGCCTGAACACTGACCTTTACAAATAACAAGGGGGGTCTTGGGAGGCTCACCGAAATGCTAGGCAATTCTCCTCTGAACAAGAGTACCAACAGCAACCCCAGACACATGTTTCAGTCTGGTTGAACCTCATCAGTAGGGTGTAGCTGTCCCTCTCTAAGAATAGTGAGCAAGAGGTCCACGTCTGGATTCCCCTAGTAACTTAGGGTGAGACCCAAAGTTACTTGAAATATGCAAATAACAAGGGAGGTCCTAGGAGACTCTCTGCCAGACATAAGTCCTGGTTACAAGAGCCTTACCCAGAGTCTTTAGCTCACTATCTTTCACAGAGAAGAAATATCCCAAACATATCAGTCTTTGTCCTGCCCTAGGGCAGTCCAGCACCGAAATGCTAGGCAATTCTCCTCTGAACAAGAGTACCAACAGCAACCCCAGACCCGTGTTTCGGTCTGGTTGAACCTTATCAGTAGGGTGTAGCTGCACCTCTCTAAGAATAGTGAGCCAGGGGTCCACGTCCGGATTCCCCTAGTAACTTAGGGTGAGACCCAAAGTTACTTGAAATATGCAAATAACAAGGGGGGTCCTGGGAGACTCTCTGCCAGACATTAGTCCTGGTTACAATAGTATTGCATGGCCATAGAGGCTTAATGGTGTTCAGAGTGTCGTCTGCGAGGCGCTCTGCAGAACGGGGGCACTCGATTCTCATTTGTATGCCTGCGGCCATCTTTACAAGTAGCTCCGGCTCGAAACATGTATTGGGGATCATGGATGCTGCAGAGTTTTCAGCGCAGGATGCGAGGTCGGGATGAGGCAAAGCAGGGCCACTCCTGGTGTTAGACAGAGTACATGCCCAGACAGGATCGATCCATGGTGGTGATCCTTGGTGGTGAGTTGGCTTTGCCTGCCGGCTTGCCTCCAGTACTAGATATTAGGCTGGCGGCGCTGGCCAATGGTATTGCATGGCCTTAGAGGATTTGTATTGCATGGCCATAGAGGCACTTGCTGTGTAATGCTGTTGGAATGCATTTTTCACTTGTTGGAGGAACTGTTGTCTTGGTTGCAAGCATTATGACTAATGCCTTGATTCGTGTGTTTGTCTTTATTCATGATTGTGTTTTCTATGAAAGTATAAATAAAGAATTTTTTAAAAAATACAGCAGCAACTCAGTATACGTTTATCACATATTCCCATGCCATCTGCATAAAACACTGTGGGCGAAAGGATAGTCCAAATGATGAAAAAACATGCCTATTCACCCCTTGTAATAGCCTGCAGCATTAGTGAAGAAAAATTGTCTACTCAGTGGTGCCTGAACACTGACCTTTATCACTGAAGGAGATGAAAGAGCAGACGCATCCAGCATGCTTAGTTAGCTACGCTTTGTTATATGTATATTTGACAGCCCTTATTGAAGGTGACTTCAGCAGACTCAAAAGGTTTAGAACTCTACACTCTGCGAAGAATTACATAACCTTATGTGAAACGAAACATCACAATGGGGAACAGATACAGGGCAAAAATGGCGAGTCATTTTAAATGGCGAGACTCTTTACTTCAGTGTCTCACGTGGCCCCGCACCATAGCAAGGCTGAAAAAAGTACCTTATCTACAGGATTATAATTCACACGAGTTCTAAAAAATGCTCGACACCAACGTTGATTCCCTCAGAGTCTGGTGTGTCTTCAATGCATCTGCGAGATAATCTATATGACGGAGACACAAACGGGAAAACTATAATGATTACGTCGATATTGAGCACCTATCTCTTTGCCAGTGTGTTAGCCTAAGGAGCTACTCAAGATTACACGTTGTAAACTGCTTAACTTATGATGATTACGAAAGTGAGCGTGTTATGATCTGCTTTACACTGGAACAGTGAATTCCATGCGTTTCTGTTTTGTGGAAAATAAATTAATGGCAGACACGAGCCGTGCACGTTACTGAGAAAAGTCACGTGATGCTGCGTTCGACGTGGGTTTAGATTACACGTCTAGGAATGGCGCAGCCATTTATAAATGGATACCACAAGGAGGCAGTTAATGGATAGGTAGTAATTACTGAAAAATACTGTATCGTCCAAGCTTCTTGGTGATATAGATGAATATAGAAGCGAGTGTGTAACAGAATCTGCTTCCACTGGGAAAGTAAGCGCACTGCGTCTCTGTTCAGTGAAGATTAAAGACAGATGCAAAGCGTGCATGGGACTAAGGAGTGCGGTACTGCGTGGGACGTGGGTTTTGATTGAACATCTAGGAATGGTGCAGCCATTTACAAATGGATACTCCAAGGAAGCAGTTGGTGGATACATAGATGGTTTTAAAAACAAACCGTCTCGAGCATGCCTATGGGTGGAATAAGATTTTATGAGAGGATATTGTGGAGACAAAGCCTTGCTAAGGACAGTACTTCATGTGCATCTACAAAGTTTGTGACCAGTCCCCAGAGAGTGATTCCAAAATGTCAATGTCCATGATCAATCAGTGCTGTTATGCAGTACCAGACCGTATACAGTACAAAAAGGGCACAGTATAAGCCTAATCCTGTCCTGATTCTAGTGAACAGCTAATAAATGACAAGACTGTAATCAACTAAGGGTGTTATGTATAAATATAGTGAATGGCTATGCCCCCTCTGGCATCAAAAAAGACAAGAAGGGTTCTCTATTCTTCCTGCTTTTCATATGTCACTTTCTTCGTTCAAACCTACACTATCTTTTTCTCTACCAGTGGTGTCCCCAGGGTTCTAACCTCTCTCCCTGGCTGTTCAACCAATACCTGGCAGTCCTTGCCCACCGCATTGCCGCTCTCTGCCCCAACTTTCAGTGCTATGTGGATGACACCCAGCTCATTTTCAGGCTATCTTCAGCCTCCTCTTCTCCTTCCCTCATCTCTGTCTGTCTGCTATCCAGGAGTGGTGTGCCGCCAATGACCTCTGCCTTAATGCCAGTAAGACTGAAATTCTCCTCATCGGCACAACCGTGCCCTCCTTTCCTGTAGCTCTCTGGCCGGCCTCTCTTGGCCCTCTTCCTGCTCCCACCTGCAAGGCTAAAAACCTCTGGGTATTCTTCGACTCCACACTCTTCTTCTCTCCTCACATCTCCGACGTCTCTAAGAAGTCACACTACCAGCTGCACCTCCTCAGAGGTATTCTTCCTTTCCTCTCCTTGCCCCAGTAGCTCACTGTCTCCAGAGCCCTAGTTCTCTCTAGGCTGGATTATTGCAACAGCCTCTTTCTAAATCTTCCTGCCTCTACTCTCGTCCCTTTGCAACTCATCCAGAACAGGACTGCGAGACTTGTCCTTGGCCTCAAGCCCAGGGATCGTATCTCCCCTGGACTGAAATCTCTGAACTGGCTCCCTGTGGCTGCGAGGATTAAGTTCAAAACCCTCTGCATTGTCCACAAGGCCTTCTGGGGCATGGGGCCTCAATATCTTCAACTCTCTCTTCCTAAATATCTGCCTTCTGGAGCTCTTCGCTCATACACGTCCAACTTCCTCAGGGTTAGTCGCTTCTCCAAGCAACAAGTTGGTGGTAGATCTCTTTCTTCGGCTGGGGTCTCCTTCTGGAACAGCCTCCCTGCCTCCCTTAAACTTGAGGAGAACCATCTCTGGTTCCGAAAGCACCTCAAAACCTTTCTCTTTGCTTCTGCTTTTTCTCCTCCTCTCCTCTGCTGACCTCCTGGCTGTAACCGGAACTGCACGGTCACCTGGACCCCTGTTGATCGTGGGCCCGGGTCCCTCCCCCACCAGCGTAACACACCTGCACTGCCCGCCTGGCAACCCCCGCACTTGGGGACTGTTTCTGTATCCCTACAGTCCCCCTTCCAGCCCTTGTCACCTGATGTCTGCACTTACCCATGCACTTGCCACATGCTGGCCGTTACTTGTTGTTATCTATTCCCATGCACTGCACTGTCCCTTCCCCCCTCCCACGTACTTGTAATCTGAATGACACTTGGCCTAGTAGGATCGTTGTCTGTCCTCCCTTGTTCCCCCTCCCTTGCCTCGCCGCGCCTTGAAACACTTGTGTATAGGCACGTTATAAATGCCATATCATATCATATCATGTGGCTTCCGGTAAGAAAAAAATTACTAGACAAAGCCTGAAGCTCGCTTTCTCTGCAAGCCGAAGTGATTGCTGCCAAAAACACAGTCTTGAGGGTCAACATCGTTAAAGGACACAAATGGAGAGGCGCAAATGGAGCTCCCATCAAGACATTTTAAATGAAATTGAGATCCTAAACTGGGACAATAAATGGAACAGTTGGGAAAATGTTCGTCAGCCCCTTCGGAAACTGGATGACAATGGGAACTTTAAAATTAGAGCCATGCGCCAGCGAGCGCTTAAAGATGGATAAAGCCGCAAGATATCCCTTCACAGTGGAAACTTGCAGCCCTCGATGGGCCAAATGTAGTAAGAAAGATAACACAAAGGTGTATCACAAGAAAAAGGATCAATGTCATTAGCTCTACACCAGCTGCAAAACTTGTTCCAATGGCAGCGGTACAGAGCTTTAGTTGATGGCCATCGGGCCGAAAGCAACACCTGCATTACGTCTTCCAGGAGCTCCCAATCTCTGTATCTCAACCTCTCAGAAATCAGGCGTGAAGCTCCAGTTTCCTGATTCCAGGGTGGAGAAGGAAACCTCTTACTTGAGTGAGCAGATCCACTCTTTGAGGAAGGCAAATTGGAGGGCAAATGAAGAAGTCCAGACGTTCTGGGTACTACATCCTCCTGGCCCAGTCCGAAGCAATCAGGATCATGGTCTTCCCGTACTTCCTCAAACTCCTGATGACATAGGTGATGACAGGGACTGCTTGGGAACGCGTGCAGGAGTGGAAATTCCCAATCTACTATGAACTCGTCCCCCAGAGCTCCTCTCTGAGGAAATTCCCTGGAGCAGAACAGGTTGAATTTTCTGTTGACACTGGACACAAACAGATCCACTTGAGGGGTCTCCCAAAGGACGAAGATCTCTATAAGGACTTTCTGAGCTAGCTCCCACTCATGGAAGACTGTGCTCCACCTGCTCAGAGCGTCCACCGCTGTGTTCTCTTCTCCGGCCAACTGAATGCTGACAGAGATTCCTTCTTGCAGTACCCAAAACCAGAGCTATATTGCCTCTCTGCACAGTGATAGTGACCCTACACCTCCTCTCTTGTTGAGGTTGTGCACAGTGACTGTGTCCATCACTATCAGGACATTCTTCCCTTGTACAGAAAGCAGAAACGCTATCAGCACCAGTCTGATTGCCCTGAGCTCTAAAAGGTTTATGTGTAGTTTGGACTCCAAAGGAGACCAACGACTGCTGATTGTCAGATCATTTGCATGAGCTCCCAACCTGTAATGGAGGTGTCCGTAACTACTGTTATCTCTGGCCATGGTTGCCAAAAAGGTTCTCGCTTCATCACATTCTCCTTCCAGGACCACCACAGGAGATCCTGCATGACCTTGCTCGGAATCTGGAGAAGATCTGTCATTCTGCCTGAGAACTGCAACCATTGGGATCTCAGGGTTCACTGGAGGGATCTCATCCTCAGATGGGCATCTGCCACCAAGAAAATGAAGGATCCCATGAGACAGAGCGACCTCAGGAGAACCAAAGGACAGAAGACGTGGAGCACTCTGACATTTTTCGGCCATCTGCAAAATGTGTTGAGTCCTTACCTCGGGGGGCGAAGCTTTCCCCGAGGATGAGTGCAGGACTGCTCCAATAAATTGAAGCTTTTGAGAAGTTATCATGTGGGACTTCTTGAAATTGATGGAGAAGCCCAGTCTGTGAAGAGAATTGCATGTTTTCCAGAACATGTTCTGGAGAACCAGCCCTGATCAGTTTATCGTCCAGGTACTGGTAGATGTGAATCCCTCCCCTCCTTAGATCTGCCACGAGCAACTTGGTGAAGACCCTTGTGGCGGAGGTGAGCACGAAAGGCAGTACTCGAAACTGATAGTGAGAACTGACAATCTCGAACCTCAGGTACTTCTGTGCTTGTGATGTATGGGCACATGAAAGCAAACCTCCCAAAGATCAAGTAACAACATTCAATCCTGGAGCTGAAGGGGCTGGAGGATAGAGTTACCATCTTGAACTTGTCCTTCCTGAGGAACTTGTTGAAGCATCTCAAGTTTAAAATGGGTCACAGTCATCCATCCTTTTTGGGAATTAGAAAGTACAAGGAGTACCATCCCTGGTTCCTCTGCATTACAGGTACCCGTTCTATTGCACCTTCCTCTAACAGGGTGGGAATCTCCTATAAGAGGAGCGGATCTGGATCCCAAAGGGATTGACTGCTCAGTGGACAATTCAGAGGCCTTTTTATGAATGGGAGGCAGTAACCATGGGCTACTGTTTGCAGTGCCCAACCATCAAAAGTAATGCTTCGCCATTTTTTCAAATTCTGTGTCAATCTGCCCCCACTACTGTCCTGTGGACTAAGGCCATAGAGAGGTTTAGGTGTTGTGGCTGTTGCGATGGCAAAGAGGTTTTGGCTGCGTAGCAAGGCTTACCCCCACGTCCTCGTCAGCCACGAGGAAACCTGCTCTGTCCCCTTTGAGAAATCTGGCCTCTTGTCCTTCCAACCGAAGCGAAGTATGGAAAAGATGGACTCCTCTAATTCTAACTGGTCGAGTGTGCTTGCTGCGGTTGACAAATAGGTGCACCGAGCAATTTCTGCCACCGCCTTGGAAGACTGTAGCTTCTCTAATGTCTCAGCAGCCTTAGAGCCAAATAGGTGGGAGCCAACAAAGGGCATATAAAGAAGTCTTGCTTGGACGTATGGAGCGAATCCTGATCTGCACAGCCAAGCAAACCTTTGTGAAACAATACTTGCTGCCATCGCCTGACTGACACTATCAGCCGAGTCCAAGCCAGACTGTAAAGACTAGCACATAGCATCTTTGCCATCCTTGATGATCTTAAGGAAACCTCCCCTTTCCTCATCTTTGGGAATGTGGTCTGCGGCCATTGACGCCACCACCCACAAAGTAAACATGTACTTAGCTAAGGCACACATGGCATTAATCGACTTCAAAGCCATGCTACTGGCTGAGAACATCCTTTTTCTGGGGGTGTCAAACCTCTTGTCATCCCTTTCTGGAGGGATTGTAGGGTAGGCAGCTGCTCCCGAGGTAGATGTGGCTGCCTGAACCACCAGACTTTCCAGAGTACAATGCTTTGACAAGAGCTCTGAATCCATGGCAGAAGGCCTATATTTTTTTGTGAAGTCCTTATTGACAGTGGGATTAGTGTCCAGTTTCTTCCAGTTTTCCAGGACTCTGCACTTCAGGGACGTATGGAATAGCAGGACACAATCCTTTGCAAGCCCTTTATCGAGGATGTCAGTGAGGTCATCCTGTGCAAATACAGCAACAGATCTTCCCCAGCATAGCGTGAGGAGCCAGAACTGAGAAGCGAACATAGAGGACTCATGGGTTTTGGGTATACATCTTTATTCAAATCAAGAAGGGGTTGGAAAATACCTCACTATCCCTAACCTAGGAGGTATTTGCCTACCTTAACCAAAAACTAAGGTGACCAAAGCAAAATATGTCCCCTGCCCGAAATCTTATTCTGGCCCTCACACTCTAAACTAATTCTAATGTGCAAATCACTTGCGCGATTCTGAATGACACCTGGCCTAGTAGGATCGTTGTCTGTCTTCCCTTTGTTCCCCCTCCCTGCCTCGTCGCGCCTTGAAACACTTGTGTATAGGCGCGTTACAAACACCATATCATATCATATCAAAGGATATTGTCTCTGATTTTCAAAAGTGTTCAAATGTTCAAATCCAACTTAAAGGTATGATTTAAACCAAAATGTTCCAAATGGCCAAGGTTTATAGCTCCAGGGAATGGCTCCCTTCCCCAGCTTCCTTTTTACCAATATGCAAAAGTTCAAACAATGAATAAGCAAGTTCCTTGTAACCCAAGACGGTAACTCCCTCCTCTCTGTGTGGTCACTGTTCCAGGGAATGTTTCCCTTCCGCAGATTCCTCCTTATATTCAAGACAACTCAAATTCCCAAATGCATGAATCCTCTTTGGGTTTCTCTTTCCAATATTTGCAATTTGGGTGCAGGTCCCAGACTTGTAGGTCACCTGGTATACTCCCCTGCCAGGTTTTCTCTCCACCTTGAAAACAACTCACAATCCCAAGGGCATGGGTCTTACTTGAGATTATTTTTCACTGTAGTTTATTACACACTTTTTACTTTGCCTGGTGTACTATTCTAGCAGGTCCTGGATGCAGTCTTTCAAACATTTAACTTTCCCTGGTATACTCTCCTCCTAGGGTTTCAACACTTGATCTTGCCTGGTATACTCTCCTGCCACGACTTCTATGTAATCTCTCAAACACTTGGCGTACAGTCTTTCTCAAATGCTTTACTTTGCCTGGTATACACTCCTGCCAGAACATATATGCATGTATCTTTCCTTTTGCCCACAGAGTGATGTTTGCCCAGTGCTGGCTTATTACCTCCGGTTTCACAAAAACTGTTTCAAAAATTGTACCTTCCTTTGTTGTATTTCCTCTTTTCAGGTATAGACCCAGCGTCTCGTTTGTGGGGTTTAAGACCACGCTAAACCCTTCTCAGGTTTCATTCAGCATTTCTCTCATTACTTTCGTGGAGCAGCATGCATTCCTAGGCACCCCATTAACCCGTCCGTCTTCCCTGGGCTTATCGGTGCTTTGAATGCTTCTAGCGCCTCTTCATTTATTCTCTGTGCAGCTTGTTGGTTCAGCGTATGTCCCATCTATCGCTGTAGTTTTGCCACATTCTGTCAGATTCCTTGGTTGTAGGGCTCACCCGTTGTTTTCGCCGTATAGGTGTAGCAGGAGACGCGGTCCTTCAGGGTTTACGCTGGCTCCTGGAATCCTATAGGTAAGGACAAGCCTCTCATGGCGCCACCCTGCCTCTTCCATAAGGTAACTGGCAGAATAACCCCTGGAGAAACCGCCAGACAAGTTCAGGAAAAACCCTCAATGAGAGGGAAAAAACCTGATGTTCTTTGCGAGGAAGAAGGGTTCCAAGGTTGATGAATACTGTACGGACTCCCAGTTCCAAAAGGCAAAGAACAGTAATCCTGATATGAATGCTGGGATAGAAAACAAACAGAGGGTAAGAAATGTGAATTCAGAATATCGGCAGAGGAAAAAACTAACAACTGTGGCTCTGTAAGGTCCCATAGATCAGCAGGAAGGTCAGGAGAGGCAGAGAGTGATAACAGGAGCCGGAGCTGCAGTCCGGCGAACCACGGAGGAAGCAACAGGTCAAGAGAACAGTCTGAGGGAGAAAAAGGCAGAAGGGCGCTGCCAAACGGGAACACAGCCAGGAGCACCCAGGAACGAAGGAAAACATGGAATGAAGAGGCAAAACAATTACCTGAGCGTTGAGGTAAGATACTAATCCTAGCAGTGAGATGCAATGATGGTCTCAGTGCGACAAGTATTTGGAAGGCAGTAACCGGAAGCGAAACTGGCAGCATTGCGAACACATATAACAATAGACTGCTTCACGGAACATCCTGCGCCCATGTTAGTAGAAGCAAGACAATGTCGCAAACTAGGAGACAGACCCACGTAGACCGGAGGCTCCAAG
The DNA here is from genome assembly GCF_040938575.1 of Ambystoma mexicanum. Taxonomy (NCBI): domain Eukaryota; kingdom Metazoa; phylum Chordata; class Amphibia; order Caudata; family Ambystomatidae; genus Ambystoma; species Ambystoma mexicanum. Next base: position 711,922,086 of record NC_090925.1, read on the forward strand.
AGCTTCTAATCCTGACACATTAGGTTCCACTATGCGTGGCTCCCGCTGCCTCTCTGTCACTCGGTTTCTTCTCAAGCTTTCGGGGTTCCCTTTGGCTTCACGTCCCATGGAGTGCTCTCCTGTAGCATGTTGTCCAGTCTCTTAGAGGCTTGCGGCATTACCCAGCTTCTGCACCTCTGCCTCACGCTGTCTGTCAGCTGGCGTGAATTTAAACTTCCCTGCAGAATGGAACAACTTCCAAAGACTAGACCGCTGAGTCCGCTTATCGGTCCCAGTCATCTTCATTGCTATGTTTTTCTCTCTCGTCTCAGTTGCGGTCACAGTGTTTTTAGTTTAATGTTGGAGGAAGCAGGCAATGGCTCTCACTAGGAGCAATCTCTACTGCTCCCTGCCGTTTCCTCATCTCAGTTATTAACATATGGTTTTAGTAAATGTGTTCGTTTTTATTTGGCCGAATGGTACATTTGACCGGATTTGGCCATTACCATTTGACCGAATGAAAAAAATATAAACTGGCTAATACATACCGAACATGTGGACCGGGGGTTGCAGGGTTGTCCCCCGCTCCTATGATCGGTATGTATTAGCCTTGGGGGGTTGTGGGGGTGTCCCCCGCTTCCTCAATATTGGAGGCGGGGGTCCGAAAAAAAAGAAAAAGGGACCCTGCAGCATTAGATCCGACCCACGTTTGAGGGACGGATCTGACGCCGCAGGGCTGCAGTCAACCAGGCGGTAGAGCAAACAGGTAAATAGGGAAGGGGGTTGGGGGATTGGTGTGAGTGCGTTTGATCCTCTGAGAACTGATCAAATGTGGGCTGTTTTTTTTTCAGGCAGTTTGCCGCGATCAGTTCTCAGATGGTCAAACACACCTAAACCTTAACATATCACTCTGTCTGATGTTGGGGACTGTTGGAAGCAAACCTGGCAAGGGTTTGAGGGTTACAATATAACATTAATGCATGAGGAAGAGAAGGAACATCCCTAAAATGGAAGGGGCTACGTGTTTTCCTCGTACGATGCCATGTCATCCCTCCCTCATATAACCTCCCCCAGGGTCAGGATCATGTAGCGGCTGCCGTCCCCTGGCCACATAAAGCGAAGCTACCTTCGGGAAAAGTGATGACATCATCAGATTTATCACACTAGGTACTATGTTACTATAAGAAGCATCTATGTGTGTAGAAGGATCTGGCATGGCAAAATCAACCCCGGGCGAGCTATCTAGCCCACTAGTGTCCTTCAATGAGTTTACAAGGTTCTGTAACATGGACTGCTCAGATATCAACTCCTTAGGCACCTATGGAGTTCCAAATTCTAGGCCAAATGGAGGAGTATCGTTGTTTTTTTTTTTTATATAAATGTTTTGTTTGACTTATCAAACTTTTCATTTGTCTTTTTCCTTATTCTCTTCTTGCCACTAGATTTCGATCTGCCTGTTCTTTTACACTTCTTTGTTGATTTTGTTCCAGAACTTGATCACTGTAATGATCAACCACTGATTGTTTCCTTGGAGCAGCGTTGCCCAACGCTCTTCTGTTGTCATTTGTTGGTCTGAGATTTTAAAAAAGTCTCTAAATAAGTCACGTTTATTTTTTAGGTCTGGGCACACCATGATTAGATGGAATAATGTTTCTTGCTGCATAGGGTCTTTACAGTAGCGACAGGTTGCTGATTTACTACGTGTTCGATCTATTAATGACAAGTATTCGCGTGTTGGTAGTATGTTCAAACGAAAGCGCAAAAATAGGTCACGAATTTTCACATCAGGGAATTGGAGTAGATACGAAGGCATCTCGTTAATAGCTCTTACTTCCATGTCAGCATTTAGATGTCTTTTAAATTTTTTCTGGTCTTCTATTGTTCTTATCCAGTCATTTTTCTGAATTTTTCGTTTCGCGTATTGAGGTCTGTTTCTCAGCATTTCTTCGCTAATTTCTTCTTGTTGCATTTTTTCTTTGATTCTGCTTGTCCACTCTGTTAAAGCTGCAACTTGAGATGGATGTTTTTTATCTTTCAAGATTTCGAGTGTTGGGATTATTTCCTCCGAGATAATTTTTCTGTATAGGTCCATTTGTTTCCACAGTACAATGGATTGAATAGATTGGAGGGCGAGTTCATATCGAATTCTAGAGATTGGAAAAGATTTTGGTAGAGCAAGGGTTTTTCGCCAGAATATAGCTTCGTATCTTGACCATTTGAATAGATGCTGATGTATCAGAGATTCGCTCGCATAAGTCAAAATAGGAATTACTTTCTGTTTATACAATAGAGTTGTAGGTTTTACCGTATAGGTACCATATTTGCAGTGAAAGAAGCGGCCTTGTCTTGACAATGATTTTGTTTTTTCTTCGATGTTTTCTTGCCATTCTTTTTCGTTCTTAGATGGGTTGATCATTGCACCTAAGTATTTTATGGATTTGGTTGACGCAATGTTTTTATGTTCCAGGTAGAATTTTGGCGTCCATTGCTTCTTAGATTTTTCAGTGATGAGTTTCATCATTTTGGTTTTATCTGTGTTAATTTGTAAATCGTTTTCCTTCATGAAAGTTTGCGTTTTGTCCAATGTTATTTGGAGACCTTTCGCGGTTTTATCCATGATAATAATGTCATCAGCGAAAATTAAGGTTTGAATTAATTCACTATTTATCTTCGGTGGATTCGCTGAAGTGTGTTTAATTTTTCGTTCGAACTCATGAGTGTAAAGATTATAGAGGCAAGCCGCCAAGGGGCAACCTTGTTTTAACCCATTCCATGTGAGAATTGGGGCTGTTGCTTTTCCGTCATTTGAAAGTCGAACTCTAATTGACGTGTTCGAATACAGCTGTTGTATTGGGTGGAGAATGGTCGATGGACAGCCCCAAGCAGCCAATTTGGACCAGAGAAGTTGTCGATTAACAGAATCAAAGGCCATTTTTAAATCTATGAAGATTGCGTATACCTGCTGTACTTTTGTGAATGCTTCATATTTTATCATATTCAGCAAGAGAAGGTTGACGTTGGTACTTATTTTTGTGACAAAGCCAGTCTGTCTTTTTGCTTGTTTACCATTGTGAATAGCCCAAGCAGATAGTTTTTTCTCGAGATAGCCTGCAAAGAGTTTACCCAACGGATCCAATAAGGCTATTGGTCTGTAATTGGCTGGGTTTTTTCTATCTCCAGCCTTATAGATTGGTACTAAAGTAGCTACTGACCATGTACGAGGAATCTCTTTCGTCTTTTCTATCAGATATAAGAGATGTACGAAAAGTTTGGCCCAGTGTTCTGGATTTGCTTTGAGGTTGCTGTTTGCTAGCCCATCAGGCCCCGGGGCTCTAGATGAATTCAGACTCCTCATGGTGGTGGTAATATCATCTATGTCCCATTTTAATGACCAGGGGTCGGTATCTTCTTGAAGAACTGATGTTGGTTCGAATACCGGTTTCTTATATAGGTTTTGGAAGTGTTTAACCCATATATGTGGTTCCACTTCTTGAATCAAGGTTTGATTTTTCGATGTTATATTCATCAAGGACCACAATTGCCGCGTATTTTTTCCATTTAATGCTTTCAAAAGTGCTTCTGCATCATGTTGTTTCAATATCATTTTGTGTGATTTCATTATGTTGGTGAATTTTTGTTTTTCCTTTTTTATTTCACTTTGATAGTCTCCTTTTTTTTTCTTTATTTGTCGAAGTCGTTTGTAATGTTTCTTTTTTTCGAGAAAGATTTGTAAATTAAAATAGTGAGTGTGTGGCTGTTTGACTCTTTGTTGATTTCTCGATGTAGATTGTTGGTACTTCTCTAAGATCCAGCCATAATTTAATTTAGCTTGGTCATCCAAGAGTGTGTCTTCGAATAGAATAGGTAAGTCTCGTATTTGATGATCTTTGATTCGGAGCCGGTTCAACCCGTTGTTTATTTCTAAATCAGGAAGCTTCAAACCTTGATCACTTGAAGGTTCGGCTCGCCAAGAAATAATAATTTGACGATGGTTACTATTTGGATTCGTGGAACTCGCAGTGGAAGTTATGATATTTCGAATACCTTCTGTTGTGAAGATATAATCAATTATTGTGTTGGAGTTCTCCCGTGACCAGGTCGGCAATGGGATGCCTTTATCGTTCGTGGGTTGGACACTTAGGTATATGTTGCGTAATGTTATTTCCTTGATCCATTTTCTCGCTCTAGATGACATTTCATTAAGTGCCAATTTGCTTCCTCCTTTGTCAAAAAGATGGAAGTTGAAATCTCCTGCCAAGATGATTTCGTTTGTACTATTACTGATGTTCAATAAGTCGATTTCATCACATATAGAATCGATGAATTTATTGTCAGACATAGCTGTAGGGTTCCAATATATGTTAAAAATTGATAAGCATGTGTCTTTTGCAGGGTAGGATGGATTAGATTTCTGTATTGACGGAATGCTGATGGATAGGAGTTGAGCCCACGGATGGATTATTTTAGTTTCCATTATTCGCCATGTAGGTTAAATTTTTGATAATATGAGCATTCCTGATGCTGGTCTCCCTTGTTGTGAACCTATGGCCGGATTCATAAATGAACTATAGCCATCACACACTACTTCCTCTTTCAACCAGGTTTCTTGGAGACATATGATATCGACTTGTTCAAGTATAGGTGTCCCATTTTCAAAAAGATGTCTATGTCCCCTTGTGTTCCACGAACATAGGATTGTATGGGCTTTTCGTTGTTATAGATACGTTTTCTTTGTTCTCCGATTCACGTCTAAGTTAGAGATGTTTCTTAAACTTTCTTGTGACATTTTATCTTGAATAATTTTTTGCTCACTTCGGTTCTTGGTTATATTTTTAGCAAAGATTTCTAGTGTTCTTATTTTTTTTTCCGCCATCAAACGAGATACCATAATTTCTTCTGTTTGAAATCCCAAGGTCAATAAGTGATGTTTGTTGTTGATGACACATTGCATTGTGTCGTAGTTGGAGAAATCAACATGGGCTTCTTCCATATATTTTTTATTTGGAAATATGATTAACTCAATATCTTCCGTTTTTATGTGGGACAATTGTGGGATTGCCTTAAACAATCGTAAAGTATTAGATCTATTTAAAATGACAGGATCTTCATTGCTCAATTTCTTCGGATATATGGCTAGTCGATATGCACACGAAATGTTTGACGGATTTCTAAAAATTGGTCTGGATAGTTTAGGGGTTACATGAATTGTTTTGTTGCCACTGGATACAATGGCTCTTTCTGATTTGTTAGCTGGCCATATTTCTTCAGTGGAAACTGCTGAATATGCCAGAGAGATGTTAGTTTGAGTGTAGTCAAGAAGTGAATCTTCATATTCATCTATTACAATGTGGGATTCATCTTGAGAGTTTATGGAAATGGAGTTATAGTCACTTGCATCGTTTTGTGTAGAGGTGTCTGTCCGGTTAGTAGGATTTGGAGCTTTAATTCGTGTTTCCTGAATGATTACTTCTTTAGGTATGACTTGTGATTCAAGTGTTCTCTGGTTGCCTTGTGCCGTAGGATTTAGAGCTCTAACTCTTTTTCTAGAGTTCAGAGTGGTTTGTTGATTGATTACATCTAAAAGTATATCTAGTGGTTCCGGCGTTAGCTGATTGCCTTGTGATGTAAAATTTAGAGCTCTATCTACTTTTCCATCGATCAGAATCGGTTGTGGTAGAATAGGCTGGTTATTAACCAGAGAGTTTCTATTAGTCTTTGTCCTTTCGTTATTCGTTTTCTGAGCATTTAGTACCTTTCGCAGAAATGCACGTGACCCATTTTTTGCATTTTTTTTGTGCTTTGGTTTAATAGCTGTTTCCTGCCCCACTAATCCTCGTTTTGACAAATCAAATATATCAAATGGGGTACAAGCGGGTGGTTCCGTGATTTCTTGCCCCGCAGAAATCAAGGCTTGTGGAATTCGAACTGGATAGAGTTGCTGATCGCATTGGGTTGTTTGGTCTATTTTCTTCATATTTGAATTAGATTGATTTTCTGTCTGAGTTTGTTTGGATATATATTGTAGGTTCATTGATATTTGTGCAGATTTTTTTACTTTGTCGTCCACCATTTTTTTGGTGATGGTTGAAAAAGTGTCCATTAGGCTTAATTTGTCAGCTCTATCGGCTCTCGCCACTTCCGCTAGTCTATTTTGCCATGTTCTTGATGATTCAGCTTCATATTTTAATCTTTCTTGAATGGAGCTTATTAGGGATTCAAACTGTGTTTGCTTGGTCAAAAGCATTGCTAGCAATGTCGCTTGGTCTTTGATGGAATCAACCATTGCTTCTTCGATTTTTAAAAACGGTATCATAGCTGTTGATAATACTGCTACCAAAGTATTTTGTAGATCTAACATCGTCGTAGGCAGTCTTCGTTGGCATTCGGGAGAGTTACTTATGTTCCCAGGGTTCACACAGATGGAAGAGTTTGTTTCATCCAGGTTGGTTTTCATAGGTTCCTTCACCGGCGAAGCGGTTCTTAACAAACCTATCGGGGTAGATGACTCGATTTTTCCGATTTGGTTTGGTGTAAACAGGCCGCCACAAACCTCATGTTTGTTTCCTTGTAAATCCATAATTGTGTCGATTTCTGTGATGTCCAGTGAGAGACGTACACTTCGTGCCATGAGTGGATTTGTGGGATCATCATTTGTCATAGCAGTTGGCAGATGTGTTGCTTGCCATTGCTGTTTGGCTGCCCTCGCACGCTCTTGAAGAGGCGTTTGATGGGAATTTTCGAGTCGCGAATTATATCCTAGCATCTCTGGATGTGTAAGCGACTTAGGGGGGTCACGTATAGGACATGCGTGATCAAGATGAGACAAGGAAACTGGGGCAGAACATATTATATTTGTGTCTAGTTTATCATGAGCAAGAGTGTGGGTTACAAAGTCGACATTGAGCAAGCAAGCCTGATCTACAGATTTCGCTTTGATGATGTTGTGTGTGTTTGGTGATTTTAAATTAGTCGTTATGGTTCCATCAAGATCTCGGTTATTGGTCGTTTTTTGTATAGGCACTATCGATACCTCTCGTTTGCCCTGGAGCCTTGTACGGGGTTTAGTGGGTTCCATAGCGAGTTCCGCCTCCTATCGCCGATCCAGCCGCAAACAGCACAAAACAGCCTCGCCCTTTTCTCCACCTCGGGCTTCTCGCCGCAAGGGTGAGGGAGTGCCGGCTATGAAGGCACTTCCTGTGGGCGTGGCCAACGGGCGTCAGGTGACGCGTGTCACGTGATGAGGAAGCGATGGGGAAGCACACCGCCCGCTTCAACTGCTATCGGCTCCTGCCAATAGACTGATGCGAGTTGGGGCGGCGCTTCGCCTTTCCTTGTGTCTGCAGGTAAAAGTTTGTAAATCAGGTAATCTCACCACCGCACAGCCGCACAGCACAAAACAGCCTCGCCCTTTTCTCCACCTCGGGCTTCTCGCCGCAAGGGTGAGGGAGTGCCGGTTATGAAGGCACTTCCTGTGGGCGTGGCCAACGGGCGTCAGGTGACGCGTGTCACGTGATGAGGAAGCGATGGGGAAGCACACCGCCCGCTTCAACTGCTATCGGCTCCTGCCAATAGACTGATGCGAGTTGGGGCGGCGCTTCGCCTTTCCTTGTGTCTGCAGGTAAAAGTTTGTAAATCAGGTAATCTCACCACCGCACAGCCGCACAGCACAAAACAGCCTCGCCCTTTTCTCCACCTCGGGCTTCTCGCCGCAAGGGTGAGGGAGTGCCGGTTATGAAGGCACTTCCTGTGGGCGTGGCCAACGGGCGTCAGGTGACGCGTGTCACGTGATGAGGAAGCGATGGGGAAGCACACCGCCCGCTTCAACTGCTATCGGCTCCTGCCAATAGACTGATGCGAGTTGGGGCGGCGCTTCGCCTTTCCTTGTGTCTGCAGGTAAAAGTTTGTAAATCAGGTAATCTCACCACCGCACAGCCGCACAGCACAAAACAGCCTCGCCCTTTTCTCCACCTCGGGCTTCTCGCCGCAAGGGTGAGGGAGTGCCGGTTATGAAGGCACTTCCTGTGGGCGTGGCCAACGGGCGTCAGGTGACGCGTGTCACGTGATGAGGAAGCGATGGGGAAGCACACCGCCCGCTTCAACTGCTATCGGCTCCTGCCAATAGACTGATGCGAGTTGGGGCGGCGCTTCGCCTTTCCTTGTGTCTGCAGGTAAAAGTTTGTAAATCAGGTAATCTCACCACAGCACAGCCGCACAGCACAAAACAGCCTCGCCCTTTTCTCCACCTCGGGCTTCTCGTTGTCATCCTCCGATCCTCCTCAAAAATTGAGCTCATGGTCTTAAAATAAGACTTCTTGGCTACGGGTTTTAAACTCCTCAACAGATCCGTCCAAGACATTGATGTTTTCGACTTCGCCGGTCTCAGCGTCGACGGACTCGATGCAAACTCCCTCGAGGGAGTGGAGGGTAGAGGCTTAGGCTTCGATGCATCTCGAACCTTAAGGACCCTTGACGCTTCCCGAGGAAGCCTTCCTGTTTTCATGTCGGGGCTCAAAGGCGTGCGGGCAGCAGCTTCAACCGACTCCCTGTCGGCCATACGAGGTAAAATGGGATTCAAATCTTCTTCGGTATTTTGAAGGGGCAGGAGAAGCTGCCTTCTTAAACACTTTCATCATTTGGAGGCAAAAATCCTCCTGTTCAGCTTTTGATGCCGAGTTACCAGGGAAACATCCCTGTTTCCTATCGGGTGAAGAGTCCGAAGAAGATGAGCGGGATCGATGACGCCTCTTCTTCGACTTCTTAATGGAGGCCGACGATGACGAATGCCGAGAACCACTTCTCGGCCGAGAGTACTTTCGAATGCTTTGAGCGTTTCTTCTCCCGCTGAGGTGAAATATTGCTCAAACTTCTCTTGTCAGACGACCTCATCTTGGACAGGGTAGGAGACTTAGGACCTCACCATAAATTGGGCGGTATCTGGGTAGTAAATCCACTGTGATACCGCCCAAGGCTAATAGCGTTACAGCAACTCGGTCCGAAGCGATTATCGCTGGATACCGAGTTGTGGCAATGCTGTTACTCCATATTTTTTAGGAGTCCGTTGGACTCTATGGGGCAGTATCAGCGCTATTACCGCCGGTGCTAATAGCGCTGCGGTTATAGCACCGCAAATAGGCAGAAAGTGGCAAGATTTACCTCCAGTTTAAAGCTGGAGGTAAATCTGCAACTTTCCGTCCAAACTCGGGATTAGGCAGAGTGGTAATGTGACGGTAATAGCGTTACCGCTGCATTTTTAATGCTCCACCCAACCCCTGATGAGGCCCTTAGATGGGGGCCTACCGAGGGCGAGCTTCCCCTTCCTCTCCTTTAAGGCCTTAACGGTCATTGACTGGCATGAGCTGCAATCAACGACCTTGTGGCCGGTTCCAAGACACCAAAGGCATAGTCGATGCAGATCAGTGATAGACATCTTCAACCCGCAGTCGGTACACCCTTTAAACCCAGTCTACGGAGTAGACATTCTTTGAAGATAATGACAAAAACTCAGTTGAAAAATCACGGAGGCGATTCTAAACCGTTCAAAGCGTGCTGTGCATGCGTAAAAATGGAACTGAGGCAACGGCGCAGTGTTTGGTACTCATAACAGCGTCAACGACATGGCCAAGAGTGGGATGGAAGCCGCGGAGGGTCCACGCGGTCGATGACGTACGACGCCCTCTACTGTAAAAGGTTTCCGAAGCTGCTAGCAGGATATCGAATATATCAAAGTTGAGGAATATGTGGGAGGACACAATCCATTAAAAACACTGTTGAAATATACAATGGAGGCATCAATGGGGCTGATGTAAAAAAGCAACAGTGATATAATTTATACACAGGGAGCTTCATTAGAGCTGATGCCAGAGGGGCCCATGACGCTATATAAGAGATAGCACACACACAAACATGAGGGACTCTGCTGCAGGTATAAAAACAGAAATGCTTTCCAGATTGAGTTTGTCACCTGGAGCAGCAGGAATAACAGGCTAAGTCTAATAACTAAAGGATAGAAAAAGGCTCTAAGCTTCTAATCTGCTCCCCAAGCTCTTTCTTTATAAAGCTATATTCTGCAGTAAACATGTATAAACAAAAGGAACACACCTCATAAAGGAGACGCATCATCTGTTCCTGGTCCAGGCATTCTCCATGTTCTCCCTCTGCATCGATACCTTCTGCTGTAAGACAGTATCCCTGGCAGCATGCTGGTATACCGCGGCTGCCCTCCTCGCCTGCCTGCAGGGGTGGTACACCATCTTCAGGCTGTCCCAGATCACCAGCATTGGTCCAGCATGTGTCATCCAGGTCAAGACATGAGTCCCATGAACCGCTCAGAGACCAGGGCGGAGACTGGAGATCGGCGCTCCACTCACTACTACAGAGGCTGGCAGATGCTGACCGGACCCACTCAAAGCCCATCTAGAGAGAAAGAGAACAGACAATAATGGATTCACAGAAGACCCACAAAGTATTTCCAGCAGTTTGTACCCAAAGCAGAAGCGTGCATGTGTGCTTACGTGTTTGTGTTTAAGTGTGTGTGTGTGTGTGTGTGTGTGTGTGTGTGTGTACATGAGTATTGGTATGGACAAACGTGTGTTTGTGAGAGTGCTTGTATGTGTTTTATGGCACCAAAATCAGGGACGGTCAGCTGATTCCAAAAAAACAAAATGGGAAACGGGGCATTGTACTAAACAGAAACTACAAAGAACAAAATAACACTATGGCCCTCATTATAAGTTTGCCGGTCCGGAAAAAAGTGCCAGTAACAATGGTTACCAGCACCTTTTCCAGACCAGCAAACTACAAGTCTGCCGGTAGGGACAATGAACGACCGGCAGGCCTGTCCTGCCAGTAGTTCAAGCCCCTACTGCAAGATATTTCGCTGAAGCATCGGCACTGTTACTAAGGGTGCCAGTGCTTTCAGTGTTCCCTTCAGTGTTCCCATTCCTGTGGAGTCGAAAATGGGAACTTACCCTTCCTCTGCCGCCCGTAATATCCCAGTATTGCCGGGATATCGGGCAGCGTAAACGGTAAGTTGAGTCTGAAGGTAACCCATCGGTGCTACTGGCGGGCTACCGACAGACTCATAATGAGGGCCAGTGACTTGAATCCTTAATGGTAATTAAGAGCATGTGACTCATTATCGAAACTATTATACTGTACTAGCCCCTTTTACCGCTAGGGAAAAGGCCTGGAGTACTTTGCCAAGAAAATCAAGAAAAGCAGGACAACATGCTCAGCCGGTCAAATACCAAAACTTCAAACACCTGCGAGGCTTTCTTCCTATGTTACTTTAATCTCTGTCTACAAAGATTGCATGTAGGAGTTAGCAAGTAGGTGGAGTAAGAAGAGAGCTGATGTTCTTAGATTACAATTCATTACTATGAACAACATGAATTTACTCTAACACCCACATTATTTCTCTCACCTTTTACATATATCTGACAACGGTCAAGCATGAACATCATTTGAGGCTTTCTAGCCCCTAAAATTCCTCAGGGTTTAGCCAACAATGTTCATCAACATGGATTAGCTAAACTGAGCATCAGCACTATAGCAAATGTCCAAACTAAAGTGTTAGGGTAATGGCAGGCAAAGGCAACAGATGGCCAAAGCCGCCCTCACATCCTATATTCTCAATTGTAGGCCAGATTAGTTGGTTAAAGCCCTTGTGAGGGCTTAGGATTGTTGATTGAACAATCCTTTAAAGAGCATTCTGCAAAGTTAGTGTTTAGTTGGCCTTCTATGTGGTTTTATCAATCCATGTTTTACAGTTCACTTTAGCTTGGTCATGATTTGGCCAACCCTGCTTTTCTGTCCTTGTGCAGTTGCTGTATAACTGAGCAGCTTTGGTGCGGCCGTTTCTATGTGCACTCTGCTACCACTTTGTCCTTTATTTCAATGCTACCTCCCCTCATTCCTCTTAAGCTCTCCAAACCCCACCTACCACTTTGGTCCACTATTATTTGCATTTTCACTATGTAATGGAGGACAGGGGGTTACCCTATACTCTACCCATCCCCTTTCCACCATGCAATCACCAGATTCCAAATGGGCTTTTACCTCCCTCGTCCGCTCCTCTGCCCACTTTCCCTATTTCCAGCTGTTTCCATACCGTGTCTGTCTCCATCTGCTCTCTGTCACCCTCCCTCCTTCCCACTCCCCCTCACCCAGAAACAATTTTCAGTGCACTGTGCGCCAACGGATCCACTGACAGCAAGGAGGGGCTATGACAAATAAGGTGAAGCAAGGAAACTGGGTCTAGGTGTAATCGGAGTATCAGTCTAATGAATATTCCTCCAAAACAAATATGTAGTTGCATTAATAGAGGTAGGTGCAACCACTACAGACAGCTTTTGGTTGCATTAGTCCACGCCCATGTGCTCGTTATTTACTACAGCTGCAGTGTGGGTGTGATGAATCCAATTGAGTCATCCCTGATTCCTCAGTGATAACCTCCTCCCATGTGGCCAGGGGACGGCAACCGCTACCTGATCCTGACCCTGACCCTGGAGATGGCAATATGGGGTAGGATCAAATGGGAGGAGACGGCCTCTGGGGAGATGATAGGACTCCATCTGGAGAGACATGCTATTCCCCATCTTTACTTGAAAAGAACCTCCCCATGTCTGAAACACTCATGGCTTATAGCCATTTTTCCACACCCTTTCCCATGAAGAGCAGGGAAACCCCTTTGTTAAGATCTGTGGAACAACCTTGCCATTATGGTGGAATTACCTTTTTCATCAAAAAGGAATTGCCACCAAAACCTTTTTTTGCTCATCCAAAATCCCTAAGTCAACTTCTATTCCGAGAGTTCATCAGGTACTGAGACGAGGAAGAAGAGAGACAGAGCAATGTGGAATAGAAAGGACTGTGAACCTAATAACAGTTCTAGTGTTCCCGGATACACACCGTTGCCTGTGAAATGTACACAGCCCAAACTGAGAACAAGGGCGAGCTGCTGTGGTGACTGGCGAGAGAACGTTACACCTCCCTGTATGGAAAAGAGAGACACAAAGCCAGAATCGGTGTGGTGGAGCGAGGCGTCACACCACAGGAGGAAGAAGTAACTGCTACACTGGGGAACGCGGCGAGATCGCCAGGAGCCGGTAAAGAGCTCCTGGGCGTTCACAGAAGGTGAAGAGCAGTCTTCCACTGACCAGAGCCAAGAGAACAGCAAGCGAGCCGGGTGGAAGCTGCAGAGGTCTGCCGAACAGAGAAAAGCAGACCGCGAGAGAGAAGTGGAAGAGATCCCTTTAGCGGGCGACCATGGGAGAAGAAACCAACACCGCCAGAGACTGTTGAGTTCTCCTGAGAGCAACGGGATACACCAGGGTGTATTGCTGTACACGACGGATGAAAACAATTGAATGTTACTAGCATAAGGATTGTGGACATATTGAGAAAATAGTGTTTGAATCTGAAATAAACCCTTTTCTAATGTGTAAATGTACACAGTGCAGATACGAAGCAAGCAGAATGAGGATATTATATCGGAAGGATACATGATCAAATCTCATATATAAAGAACTTTTGGAGCAGGCAAAAGAACTGGCTAAGTAGAAGTCCTGGCAGGGGATTATACCAGGCAGCGACAAAGTGTGTGGATATTTGAAGTCCTGGTTAAAGAATACAACAGGCAATCTCAAGTGTGGAAAGCAGAAGCCCAGGCAGGAGATTACACTAGGGAATTTAAAGTGTGTAACACAATAACAGGCAACTGAAGAAGATGGTGATAAACCAAAGGAGACGTCAAACAATTGTTGTGCAAGTGTTGTGCTTGGCCAAAAAAAGGCCCAAAGAACTGTTTTTGAAAGAAACCAAGATTGTGAAACCAGAGAGTTTTTGTGCAAGTATTATTCTTGGCCAAGAAAGGCCCAAAAGACAGCTGTGTGTGAAAACCCCTCAAGGTGTAAAAGAAGAATCCAGGGGAAGGGAACTACCCTCTGGAGTCAAGAACTTCAGCCGTGAAGAACCAATAGTTTGATGTATTTTTCCTTTATGAACACTTTTCCAAACGATCAAAGGTTAAAGACGCTTCACATTTTTCACCTTAAAGTTCAGATTTAGTGTGAGCGTCCGAATAGAAGTTTGGACACTGGACAGTTTTGTTTTAATACCCTGACAGAGACAGATCCTTAATTTTGGTTTTAGGTAGGGAAAATCCTCTTAGTGCAGGGACAGAGAGGCCTTTTCCCAACGCCATTTCTTTAAATAAAAGTAATTAACCCAAACTATGACTGCCTTGTGCCCGACTCTCATTTCTGACGCCTCACAGTGGGACATGAATTTTGTGATCTTTGACTAAAATCCAAATGTGCTCTATCAGAAGGATGAATGGGGTGAAAGAAATTGCCTGTACACACATGGGATTAAGTAAAGGTTTATTTAAGGTAATTACAATGTTGGGCCCAAAGCAAAATAAATATCCCCAAATCACTTCCCAGAGTCCTAAAATGTCCCATAGGCAAGGTGTGAGGAATCTGAACTTGCCCGTATACACATGGGATTAAGTAAAGGTTTATTCAAGATAGTTACAAGTTTAGGCCCAAAGCAAAATAAACATTACGCCCAAATCACTTCCCAGAGTCCGAGAATGTCACATAAGCAAGCTGTGAAGAATCTGAGGGCGTACTCACTTCTTTCTCCTCTATATCCTCCACCTAGGTGACCAGAGAAAGGCTGCCGCTATCGGACCCTGCCCCTGGGATGGATATGCAAGGGATGATCACCTGGGTGAAGGAGACTTGGGGAGCGGGATTAGGCATCCTTTGGTGAGACATGGTATTCCCCCATTCTCCTTTCACCAGGAGTTCAATGTCCCCAAGGCCTTTATATGCTACTGTCAATCCGTTCCCTATTTTTCCCCTGAAACATCCTCCACAAAACACCAGTTTGGTACTGGGATGAGGAAGAAACCAACTAGAGAACTCTTTATTGACACATACACATGCAAACACCAGTTAGGTACTGGGAAGAGGAGGAGGCCAGTAAGAGCAATGCAGGCCTCCCAAGTCAGCACTGAGCAGTGTAGTCCTTTTTGGACCAATCAGCCTGCCGGGAGATTTAAAAGCAGGAAGTGCGGTGAAAAATTGAGTCAGCTGTGGCAGCCGAGTCAGCAGTCGTGTCCGCTTAGGAAGAAGGTCTACAGACTGCGGTGCAAGAGCAGACGTTCACTGAAAGGCAGTGTGGCAGACAGAGTGCTCGAGACCCCTTGGAAGAAGCAGAGTGTATGGAGCGGGAAGCAAGGCTAAAAGGAAGCTGGATGCCGGTGGCAGACCACGAAAAGGGAACCAGCATGACCAGGCGAAGCAGCACTGCGAGAAAAGCATCAGAGGTGCGAGCAAAGCCACAGAGAGCCAATGGGGAGACGGGGCGCCGCACGAGCGAGAGAGAGCTTTTCGCAGCTGGAAGCCTTGCTGGAACGCTGTGAACTCCGACCGGTGAGTCAACCTGGGAAGGGGGACACTGGAACAGCAGGCTAACACGCAAAGCACTTAATGAATGCCGATTTGAATGAAAGGAACTGCTTTTTGAATACCGAACAGAAAGAAAATGAATGGAAGCACTTTTTTAATACCAATCGGATTTAAAGCAAGTTTGTGGAACTTTCTGATATAAGGAACTGTGTATTTTGAGAAACCACACATTGACAAACAAGCATTGGCAAGGGCCACAGGAGTATAAGGAACTGTGTGACTTGAATGAACACGCATTGGCAAGAGCCAAGAGACTATGTGAAAGTGCATCAAATGAATACTAGTCAAACAAGTAATGCAAAAGCATCATGAGGATGTGAAATGAGAATGAACCAAAAACCATTGTAATACTGAAGCAGCGGCACAGTGTATATGAAGAAGAAGCAAGTAAGGTGTGTCGGTTGCGTGACCTGTAATGGGTGGACCGTGTGGTCCAATACAACACCTAGACCGAGTGCACCTGTCTATGCAAAAGTCACTGAAACACCCACAAAGAAGCTTGTCTTTGAATAGAAAGGAAATCTTACATTATCTGAAATTAAGGAAATTAACTATATGAAATTGGTGAAAAGTAACTAGACCAAGGGGCGTGGCTTGATGGCTACGTGAGAGGACGTTCCTTGGAGGCGCTCCCGATGATCCGATCCTGATCCTGGGAAAAAAGTGATGTTTTTTGGCAGACTTTCGAGCCCACGGTGCATCTAAAGGGGTATGAAAGTGGGGGGCATACGGTGCGTGCCCTCCCCAACAGCAAGACTGCATATTCACGGTACTAGACCCCGAAGAAGGTGGCGGTCGCGCAAAAGAAGGGGAGCACCCAAGATGGCCGCCTGTGGACAAAGGGCCATAAAAGGTCCGACGAGCTGAGGAAGACAAGGTTGGTCGGAACGTGGGCAAGCCCAACCAGATAGACGGGTTGCATGCGCTTCGGGCTGAAAGCAAGAACATAAGGGCGAGCCCCCGCTGCAGAGGCCATGGGTCGTGGCGGGCTAGCAGAGTGAACCCAGGTTCAGCGAAACCTCGCTGAGAAGGGGCCGGCGAGCGAACCCCGCGAGGATACAGCTGGGCGCGTGGGCCCAATCGACGCAACAGGATGTCTTCCCCGGATCAAGCAGCCTACGATGGAGACCTATGCTAGGTCGCCCTCGGGCACGGAAGGGGGCAAGAGCAAAGAAACCCCTGCGGCGGCGACGGACCCACCGGGTACCATCCAGGAGGTGCTGGGAGCAATTGCTGACCTGAAGGTGGCCTGGGAGACGAAGCTGGGCCTGGCCATGAAAGAGTTGCAAGAGGACCTAAACCTCAAGATAGGAGCGGTCCGAGAAGAAGTGAACCTGTTGCGCCAGGATGTGCGAACGATCACGGAGCACACTGGGGAACTGGAGAAGGAGTTGGCCCCGACTGTGGAGGCGTGCAATACACACACCAAAGAACTTCATGCCCTCGTGCAGCGAGTGGGCAATTTGGAGGACAGAGCAGAGCAGGCGGAGGGGCGCGCCAGGCACAATAACATTCGCATAGTGGGGGTACCGGAGGGAATGGAAGGATCGAACCCCACGGATTTCGTTGAAACCATGCTTTTGCAGGAGATTACAGGCGGAGAGCTGACCCAGGGGTTCGCGGTCGAAAGGGCGCACAGGGCCCTGACCAGGAGACCGGCCCCAGGAGCCCCCCCCGCGGCCGTTGATTGCAAAGATCTTGAACTATCGTGACCGCGAGAAGATTCTCGAATTTTTCCGGAAAGGGGGCACGATAGAAAGGGGGTCAGCGAATATAACAGCGTATCCGGATTACACGCTGCTTGTACAACGGAGTCGAATGAACTTTGGAACGGTGAAGAGGAGGCTCAGAGAGGCAGGCCACCGCTACATGTTGCTTTACCCCGCTAGGTTAAAGGTGATTTATAAGAACAGATCCCTCTTCTTTGAGACGCCGAGCGACGCGATGGAATGGCTGGATATGCAAGGTCGACCACAGGAATCGGATGCCCAGACAGAAGCGGATGGTGATAAGTAGCACGCTGCAGAGGCACCCGTGAGGCCATAGCTATGACATTGGGACTAGAATATAGTTTGATATTGCGCTTGTGTGGGGGAAGTCACGGCATCTGCCGGCGGGTCCCGTTGAATTCACTTCTCCTAAATAGATGATTGGGAGCTCCTGGGGAGCAACCTCTGCACCCGATAGTAGTACACTTAGTTAGGTCACTGTTAGATTGGTGACACCCCGCGGGGTCCTTGTTCTTGGTCACGAGACGGGTCCAGACGTGGGTAGGCCTGAGATCCAGGGATGGAGCTGGGCTATTGTTGGGGGTTGGTGGGGAGGGGGGGGAGTTGTGTGCAGTGGTGTGAGGTTGGGGAAGGGGGGAGGGGGGCACGGTTCGTTGACAGAAGGGAAAGAGCCAGGAAACAACCCTACATGGGGAGCATTATGGGGAGGGATGGGATGGAGACAGACCGACTAGATGGCATTGGGTAATCTCAGAATTGTGACCTGGAATGTACGGGGCCTCAACAGCTACCTTAAACGCAACAAAGTGATGATGTATTTAAAGAGGATGCGCGTACACATAGCCCTGCTGCAAGAGACCCACCTCACTAGGGAAAGGCTGGAGGTGGTCGGGAGGAAATGGAAGGGCACCGTTGTGGGGGCGGCGTACTCAGCGTATGCCAGAGGGGTTGTCACTTTGGTGGCACCCCACCTGCCGTTTCGAGTGCTTGATTCTACGGTGGACCCGGAGGGTAGAATGGTGGTGGTAACGGGTCTCTTGGAAAACAGAGAAATACACATCATAAATTTGTATGCCCCCAATAACGATACAGCGGCTTACTTTAGGACCCTCTACGGTAAACTTGGCCCCCTGGCGGGGGGTACGGTAGTGTGGGGGGGGACTTTAACTGTACCGTAGACCCCAGTATGGATAGGTCCAAGGACAGGGCAGGAAAAACGGCACCGGCGGCTAAAGCGCTGAGTACCCTACTGAAAGACCTAGGCCTAGAGGATGCGTGGAGAAGGCTGCATCCCACGGATAGACAGTACTCACACTACACAGCGCCACATGATTTGTACATAAGGTTAGATTACATGTTTGTAACAGCCGGGATAGTGAGAGAAATAGAAGGAGCAGAATACAAAGCCCGAGTGCTGTCGGACCACTCGCCCTTGGTGGTAGACTGGAGACACCAGCCCCCACGCCTGCAGATCCCTACATGGAGACTTAGGACCAAGGCTCTGTAGGATGAGGGGTTTCGGGAGGGCCTGAGGGACGCCATTGAAGAATATTTTGATACAAACACGGGAAGCGTAAACTCTGTGGGCACACTATGGGAAGTGTTTAAGGTGGTGGTGCGTGGGGTAGCTATTTCCCAAGTTAAGGGGCTACGGGGGGGTCGAAAGGGAGCTCTGGGAGGCGGAAAGGGAGCTAGAGGAGCTCACGCGTTGCGTGAGCACCGCTCATGATAACAGAACCAGAGTAGAGGAGCTACAGTTGTCCTGCAGTGCACTCTGGGATAGACTGTGGAGACTCAGCTACAGGAAATATACGGAGAGGATACATGCAGGGGGCGATAAGCCGGGCAGATTGCTGGCTTGGCTGTACAAGAGTGAGACACCCGCTCGGTGATTAGTGAGATTCAGGGCGAAGGAGGTAGCATATGCAACACCCAGAAAGAGGTAAATGAAGAATTCCTTAAGTTTTACAGACACTTGTATGAGGACACGGGGGAGGATATGGGCCAAGACATACTAGACACATTGGGGGACATTGAGCTGCCCACCTTAGATGATCTAGAACGTTCTGAGTTGGACGCACCCGTCACCTCAGATGAGCTGGAGGTAGTGATTCGGAACTTGCCCACTTGCAAGGCGCCGGGTTCGGATGGGCTGCCCAGCGAGTTCTACAAAACATACCAGCAAGAGTTGCTCCAGCCACTGCTTGCCACTTTCAACGAGGCCTATGAGAAGGGAGAACTCCCGTTGTCCCTCCGTGAGGCTGTAATTATCCCACTCCTGAAACCAGGCAAGCCGGCCGTGGAGCGCGGGTCTTACAGACCGTTGTCCATGCTCAACCAGGACAGCAAAATACTCACAGCAGTGCTAGCTAATAGACTAAAGAGGGTGATTAAGAAACTGATACACCCAGATCAGACGGGATATGTTCCGGGCAGGAACATCACCGATAACCACCGGAGGCTACACCATGTCATAGACCAAACTGAGGAGGACACGGGCGAGCTGGCTATAGTATCGTTAGACGCGGTCAAGGCCTTTGACTCGGTACGATGGCCCTGGCTGAAAGCGGTCCTGAAGGGGTATGGAGTGGGACCCGGATACCTCAGATGCTTACAGTTGTTTTACAGCACCCCGATGGCGAGGGTCAAGACAGGGTCCACGGTCTCAGATTCTTGGCAACTGGGCAGGGGGACCAGACAGGGATGTCCCTGGTCACCTATGCTATATATACTGGCATTGGAGCCGCTGGCAATATGCCTGCGTCAAAAATATGGGGAGGTGGGCATAAACACGGCCAGTGGAGAGCATCTGATATCATTATATGCGGATATGCTCCTTTATTTACGCTACCCAGAAGAAAACCTACAGTACGTCCTAGAGGTGATAGAACGGTACGCCATCC
This sequence comes from Ambystoma mexicanum, assembly GCF_040938575.1. Lineage (NCBI taxonomy): Eukaryota > Metazoa > Chordata > Amphibia > Caudata > Ambystomatidae > Ambystoma > Ambystoma mexicanum. The sequence goes on from NC_090925.1 coordinate 711,942,174, forward strand.
TCTCCGGTATATCGGTGAACCCTGGAAAGTCCAGCCTGTTCCCTTTGGGTAGATATAGGAATGTCCCGGTGCAGAGGCTGCCTGTTCTGCCAATACCATGGCAGCCCGTAACATTTAGGTATTTTGGAATAAACATTTACCACAGGATCGAGACAGAACACAAGCACAACACGGAAAAGGCGATAGAGGGGATTAAGAACAGTATGGTATTTTGGTCCAGACTGCCCCTGACCATGATAGGGAGGGTGGCCTTGCGCAAAATGGTGGTCCTGCCTAGACTCTTGCACTTTTTTATAAACGTCCTGTTTCTGATACCCAGGAGCCTATTCGCGAAACTTCACAGCGTGTGCAGGGGTTTTGTGTGGGGCAGCTCTAGGAATAGGGTTGCTCTGTGGAAGCTCCACAACCCGTGCGACAGGGGGGGGATAGGCCTGCCTAACATCGAACTCTATTACCTGGCGGGGCAGCTGCAGTACGTGGCCAGGTGGCTCTTGACTGAAGATTCGGCAGAAGCCAGGCTCCTGCGTGAAGATACAGCCCCATACTTTGTGATGGAAGTGGTGTGGTTGGGCAGAGATGAACTGGTGGGCAAGGGGCGGTTCTGTGTGGGAGCGACTCTCAACTACTTGAATCGGTCCGCAGATACTGGGAACAGGTAGGCCTAGCCACCCTCGGGGACATATGGCAGGGCGGGGAGGCGGTGGACTTTCAGCGGCTGCAGGAAGAGACGGGAGTACATGGTGGCCAATATATAACCTACACTAGGCTGGTGAAAAAGACTAGAGAAAGATGGCCGGAGACAGTGCTCGCGGAGGATCCAGATGCCTCCCTGGAAACCATGTATGATGTATCGGAGGGCGGGCACGAAATATCGAGGATATATGAGCTCCTGCGAGCAAGGGCAGGGAAGGAGTTGCTCCAATTCAGACAAGATTGGGAGGAGGAGGTGGGAGGACCCATGACGGATGGGCAGTGGGAACGGGCCCAGAGGTACCATAAAAAGGTGTCCCGTAACGCGAGATTCCAACAGCTTCAATTGCATGTTACCCACAGGGCTTATTTAACCCCCGGGAAGATTGCAAAGTTTGGGGGATCAGCTATACAGCAATGCCCCAGGTGTGGGGAGGTGAACGCGGGACTGCTACACATGTTTTGGGCTTGCCCGGAGGTGCATAGATTTTGGAACGAGGCCAAGACGAAACTGGCTGGCGGGGGGGTGGTGCTGGATGTGGAATTGGCCTGGTCATGCTTGCTTGGACTATTCCCTAGACCCCGGCATTTGAAACACATAAGCAAGATGAAGGACCTGGCCTATGTCTTGGCCAAACGTAGGATCGCCATGGGCTGGAAGGCGGCCCACAGACCTAGGGTGGAGTTATGGTGGACAGACCTCTTGAGGTGGGCGGAAGCTGAATCCGTAGTCTGGTTTGAAGCGGTCACCAGGGGGGGCGAAGAAGAAGTAGGGCCCTTGCTGGCCTGGCGGCAATTGGTGGCCTCGTTGGCAAACCCTCACCAGGGTGACAACGAAACAGAGGATCCGGCTGATGGCTGTCTGGGTAGTGTGCCACCCAATGATGTTCCCGTAAACGATATGTGAGAACCGGCTCTAGTTTAAAGGGGGAGGGAGGAGTTGGGGAGTTTGAAAATGTGTTGAAATATGATGCTTTCTATGTTTTGAAACAGTTGTAGTGTGTTTGTTTGACCTTAAAATATAAAATAAAAATATTTAAAAAAAAAAGAAAAGAAAAAAAAAAAAGTTACTAGACCAGAAGAGCTGGGAAGTGTCCCAAGGAATTGTGTTTTGAAAAGGTGAATGACTTGAAAGCATGGGGAAAGGAACCTCTTTGCATTGAGAACTATTTTGAATTTGCGGATGGGAAACCCCTAACATATCAAGTGCTGGAAGAAGATCTGAACTTTTATTTGAACACTACTTATTTTGAAGCCGACATCCCTACACATTGTATACAATTAGAGTTTAAGTGTGTGTGTGTGTGTGTACATGAGTATTGGTATGGACAAACGTGTGTTTGTGAGAGTGCTTGTATGTGTTTTATCGCACCAAAATCAGGGATGGTCAGCTGATTCCAAAAAAACAAAATGGGAAACGGGGCAGTGTACTAAACAGAAATTACAAAGAACAAAATAACACTATGGCCCTCATTATAAGTTTGCCGGTCTGGAAAAAAGTGCCAGTAACAATGGTTACCGGCACCTTTTCCAGACCAGCAAACTACAAGTCTGCCGGTAGGGACAGTGAACTACCGGCAGGCCTGACCTGCCAGTAGTTTAAGCCCCTACTGCAAGATATTTCGCTGAAGCATCGGCACTGTTACTAAGGGTGCCAGTGCTTTCAGCGTTCCCTTCAGTGTTCCCATTCCTGTGGAGTCGAAAATGGGAACTTACCGTTCATCTGCCGCCCGTAATATCCCAGTATTGCCGGGATATCGGGCAGCGTAAACGGTAAATTGAGTCTGCAGGTAACCCACTGGTGCTACTGGCGGGCTACCGACAGACTCATAATGAGGGCCAGTGACTTCAATCCTTAATGGTAATTAAGTGCATGTGACTCATTATCGAAACTATTATACTGTACTAGCCCCCTTTTACCTCTAGGGAAAAGGCCTGGAGCACTTTACCAAGAAAATCAAGAAAAGTAGGACAACATGCTCAGCCGGTCAAATACCAAAACATTTCAAACACCTGCTAGGCTTTCTTCCTATGTTACTTTAATCTCTGTCTACAAAGATTGCATGTAGGAGTTAGCAAGTAGGTGGAGTAAGAAGAGAGCTGATGGTCTTAGATTACAATTCATTACTATGAACAACATTAATTTACTCTAACACCCACATTATTTCTCTCACCTTTTACATATATGTGACAACGGTCAAGCATGAAAATCATATGAGGCTTTCTAGCCCCTAAAATTCCTCAGGGTTTAGCCAACAATGTTCATCAACATGGATTAGCTAAACTGAGCATCAGCACTATAGCAAATGTCTAACCTAAAGTGTTAGGGTAATGGGAGGCAAATGGAACAGATGGCCAAAGCCGCCCTCAAATCCTATATTCTCAATTGTAGGGCAGATTAGTTGGTTAAAGCCCTTGTGAGGGCTTATGCCTGTTGATTGAACAATCCTTTAAAGAGCATTCTGCACAGTTAGTGTTTAGTTGGCCTTCTATGTGGTTTTATCAATCCCTGTTTTACAGTTCACTTTAGCTTGGTCATGATTTGGCCAACCCTGCTTTTCTGTCCTTGTGCAGTTGCTGTATAACTGAGCAGCTTTGGTGCGGCCGTTTCTATGTGCACTCTGCTACCACTTTATCCTTTATTTCAATGCTACCTCCCCTCATTCCTCTTATCCCTCCAACCCCCACCTACCACTTTGGTCCACTATTATCTGCATTTTCACTATGTAATGGAGGACAGGGAGTTACCCTATACTCTACCCATCCCCTTTCCACCATGCAATCACCAGATTCCAAATGGGCTTTTACCTCCCTCGTCTGCTCCTCTGCCCACTTTCCCTATTTCCAGCTGTTTCCATACCGTGTCTGTCTCCATCTGCTCTCTGTCACCCACCCTCCTTCCCACTCCCCCTCACCCAGAAACAGTTTTCAGTGCACTGTGCGTCAACGGATCCACTGACAGCAAGGAGGGGCTATGACAAATAAGGTGAAGCAAGAAAGCTGGGTCTAGTTGTAATCGGAGTATCAGTCTAATGAATATTCCTCCAAAACAAATATGTAGTTGCATTAATAGAGGTAGGTGCAACCACTACAGACAGCTTTTGGTTGCATTAGTCCACGCCCATGTGCTCGTTATTTACTACAGCTGCAGTGTGGGTGTGATGAATCCAATTGAGTCATCCCTGATTCCTCAGTGATAACCTCCTCCCATGTGGCCAGGGGACGGCAACCGCTACCTGATCCTGACCCTGGCCCTGGAGATGGCAATATGGGGTAGGATCAAATGGGAGGAGACGGCCTCTGGGGAGATGATAGGACTCCATCTGGAGAGACATGCTATTCCCCATCTTTACTTGAAAAGAACCTCCCCATGTCTGAAACACTCATGGCTTATAGCCATTTTTCCACACCCTTTCCCATGAAGAGCAGGGAAACCCCTTTGTTAAGATCTGTGGAACAACCTTGCCATTATGGTGGAATTACCTTTTTCATCAAAAAGGAATTGCCACCAAAACCTTTTTTTGCTCATCCAAAATCCCTAAGTCAACTTCTATTCCGAGAGTTCATCAGGTACTGAGACGAGGAAGAAGAGAGACAGAGCAATGTGGAATAGAAAGGACTGTGAACCTAATAACAGTTCTAGTGTTCCCGGATACACACCGTTGCCTGTGAAATGTACACAGCCCAAACTGAGAACAAGGGCGAGCTGCTGTGGTGACTGGCGAGAGAACGTTACACCTCCCTGTATGGAAAAGAGAGACACAAAGCCAGAATCGGTGTGGTGGAGCGAGGCGTCACACCACAGGAGGAAGAAGTAATTGCTACACTGGGGAACGCGGCGAGATCGCCAGGAGCCGGTAAAGAGCTCCTGGGCGTTCACAGAAGGTGAAGAGCAGTCTTCCACTGACCAGAGCCAAGAGAACAGCAAGCGAGCCGGGTGGAAGCTGCAGAGGTCTGCCGAACAGAGAAAAGCAGACCGCGAGAGAGAAGTGGAAGAGATCCCTTTAGCGGGCGACCATGGGAGAAGAAATCAACACCGCCAGAGACTGTTGAGTTCTCCTGAGAGTAACGGGATACACCAGGGTGTATTGCTGTACACGACGGATGAAAACAATTGAATGTTACTAGCATAAGGATTGTGGACATATTGAGAAAATAGTGTTTGAATCTGAAATAAACCCTTTTCTAATGTGTAAATGTACACAGTGCAGATACGAAGCAAGCAGAATGAGGATACTATATCGGAAGGATACATGATCAAATCTCATATATAAAGAACTTTTGGAGCAGGCAAAAGAACTGGCTAAGTAGAAGTCCTGGCAGGGGATTATACCAGGCAGCGACAAAGTGTGTGGATATTTGAAGTCCTGGTTAAAGAATACAACAGGCAATCTCAAGTGTGGAAAGCAGAAGCCCAGGCAGGAGATTACACTAGGGAATTTAAAGTGTGTAACACAATAACAGGCAACTGAAGAAGATGGTGATAAACCAAAGGAGACGTCAAACAATTGTTGTGCAAGTGTTGTGCTTGGCCAAAAAAAGGCCCAAAGAACTGTTTTTGAAAGAAACCAAGATTGTGAAACCAGAGAGTTGTTGTGCAAGTATTATTCTTGGCCAAGAAAGGCCCAAAAGACAGCTGTGTGTGAAAACCCCTCAAGGTGTAAAAGAAGAATCCAGGGGAAGGGAACTACCCTCTGGAGTCAAGAACTTCAGCCGTGAAGAACCAATAGTTTGATGTATTTTTCCTTTATGAACACTTTTCCAAACGATTAAAGGTTAAAGACGCTTCACATTTTTCACCTTAAAGTTCAGATTTAGTGTGAGCGTCCGAATAGAAGTTTGGACACTGGACAGTTTTGTTTTAATACCCTGACAGAGACAGATCCTTAATTTTGGTTTTAGGTAGGGAAAATCCTCTTAGTGCAGGGACAGAGAGGCCTTTTCCCAACCCCATTTCTTTAAATAAAAGTAATTAACCCAAACTATGACTGCCTTGTGCCCGACTCTCATTTCTGACGCCTCACAGTGGGACATGAATTTTGTGATCTTTGACTAAAATCCAAATGTGCTCTATCAGAAGGATGAATGGGGTGAAAGAAATTGCCTGTACACACATGGGATTAAGTAAAGGTTTATTTAAGGTAATTACAATGTTGGGCCCAAAGCAAAATAAATATCCCCAAATCACTTCCCAGAGTCCTAAAATGTCCCACAGGCAAGGTGTGAGGAATCTGAACTTGCCCGTATACACATGGGATTAAGTAAAGGTTTATTCAAGATAGTTACAAGTTTAGGCCCAAAGCAAAATAAACATTACGCCCAAATCACTTCCCAGAGTCCGAGAATGTCACATAAGCAAGCTGTGAAGAATCTGAGGGCGTACTCACTTCTTTCTCCTCTATATCCTCCACCTAGGTGACCAGAGAAAGGCTGCCGCTATCGGACCCTGCCCCTGGGATGGATATGCAAGGGATGATCACCTGGGTGAAGGAGACTTGGGGAGCGGGATTAGGCATCCTTTGGTGAGACATGGTATTCCCCCATTCTCCTTTCACCAGGAGTTCAATGTCCCCAAGGCCTTTATATGCTACTGTCAATCCGTTCCCTATTTTTCCCCTGAAACATCCTCCACAAAACACCAGTTTGGTACTGGGATGAGGAAGAAACCAACTAGAGAACTCTTTATTGACACATACACATGCAAACACCAGTTAGGTACTGGGAAGAGGAGGAGGCCAGTAAGAGCAATGCAGGCCTCCCAAGTCAGCACTGAGCAGTGTAGTCCTTTTTGGACCAATCAGCCTGCCGGGAGATTTAAAAGCAGGAAGTGCGGTGAAAAATTGAGTCAGCTGTGGCAGCCGAGTCAGCAGTCGTGTCCGCTTAGGAAGAAGGTCTACAGACTGCGGTGCAAGAGCAGACCTTCACTGAAAGGCAGTGTGGCAGACAGAGTGCTCGAGACCCCTTGGAAGAAGCAGAGTGTATGGAGCGGGAAGCAAGGCTAAAAGGAAGCTGGATGCCGGTGGCAGACCACGAAAAGGGAACCAGCATGACCAGGCGAAGCAGCACTGCGAGAAAAGCATCAGAGGTGCGAGCAAAGCCACAGAGAGCCAATGGGGAGACGGGGCGCCACACGAGCGAGAGAGAGCTTTTCGCAGCTGGAAGCCTTGCTGGAACGCTGTGAACTCCGACCGGTGAGTCAACCTGGGAAGGGGGACACTGGAACAGCAGGCTAACACGCAAAGCACTTAATGAATGCCGATTTGAATGAAAGGAACTGCTTTTTGAATACCGAACAGAAAGAAAATGAATGGAAGCACTTTTTTAATACCAATCGGATTTAAAGCAAGTTTGTGGAACTTTCTGATATAAGGAACTGTGTATTTTGAGAAACCACACATTGACAAACAAGCATTGGCAAGGGCCACAGGAGTATAAGGAACTGTGTGACTTGAATGAACACGCATTGGCAAGAGCCAAGAGACTATGTGAAAGTGCATCAAATGAATACTAGTCAAACAAGTAATGCAAAAGCATCATGAGGATGTGAAATGAGAATGAACCAAAAACCATTGTAATACTGAAGCAGCGGCACAGTGTATATGAAGAAGAAGCAAGTAAGGTGTGTCGGTTGCGTGACCTGTAATGGGTGGACCGTGTGGTCCGATACAACACCTAGACCGAGTGCACCTGTCTATGCAAAAGTCACTGAAACACCCACAAAGAAGCTTGTCTTTGAATAGAAAGGAAATCTTACATTATCTGAAATTAAGGAAATTAACTATATGAAATTGGTGAAAAGTAACTAGACCAAGGGGCGTGGCTTGATGGCTACGTGAGAGGACGTTCCTTGGAGGCGCTCCCGATGATCAGATCCTGATCCTGGGAAAAAAGTGATGGTTTTTGGCAGACTTTCGAGCCCACGGTGCATCTAAAGGCGTATGAAAGTGGGGGGCATACGGTGCGTGCCCTCCCCAACAGCAAGACTGCTTATTCACGGTACTAGACCCCGAAGAAGGTGGCGGTCGCGCAAAAGAAGGGGAGCACCCAAGATGGCCGCCTGTGGACAAAGGGCCATAAAAGGTCCGACGAGCTGAGGAAGACAAGGTTGGTCGGAACGTGGGCAAGCCCAACCAGATAGACGGGTCGCATGCGCTTCGGGCTGAAAGCAAGAACATAAGGGCGAGCCCCCGCTGCAGAGGCCATGGGTCGTGGCGGGCTAGCAGAGTGAACCCAGGTTCAGCGAAACCTCGCTGAGAAGGGGCCGGCGAGCGAACCCCGCGAGGATACAGCTGGGCGCGTGGGCCCAATCGACGCAACAGGATGTCTTCCCCGGATCAAGCAGCCTACGATGGAGACCTATGCTAGGTCGCCCTCGGGCACGGAAGGGGGCAAGAGCAAAGAAACCCCTGCGGCGGCGACGGACCCACCGGGTACCATCCAGGAGGTGCTGGGAGCAATTGCTGACCTGAAGGTGGCCTGGGAGACGAAGCTGGGCCTGGCCATGAAAGAGTTGCAAGAGGACCTAAACCTCAAGATAGGAGCGGTCCGAGAAGAAGTGAACCTGTTGCGCCAGGATGTGCGAACGATCACGGAGCACACTGGGGAACTGGAGAAGGAGTTGGCCCCGACTGTGGAGGCGTGCAATACACACGCCAAAGAACTTCATGCCCTCGTGCAGCGAGTGGGCAATTTGGAGGACAGAGCAGAGCAGGCGGAGGGGCGCGCCAGGCACAATAACATTCGCATAGTGGGGGTACCGGAGGGAATGGAAGGATCGAACCCCACGGATTTCGTTGAAACCATGCTTTTGCAGGAGATTACAGGCGGAGAGCTGACCCAGGGGTTCGCGGTCGAAAGGGCGCACAGGGCCCTGACCAGGAGACCGGCCCCAGGAGCCCCCCCCACGACCGTTGATTGCAAAGATCTTGAACTATCGTGACCGCGAGAAGATTCTCGAATTTTTCCGGAAAGGGGGCACGATAGAAAGGGGGTCAGCGAATATAACAGCGTATCCGGATTACACGCTGCTTGTACAACGGAGTCGAATGAACTTTGGAACGGTGAAGAGGAGGCTCAGAGAGGCAGGCCACCGCTACATGTTGCTTTACCCCGCTAGGTTAAAGGTGATTTATAAGAACAGATCCCTCTTCTTTGAGACGCCGAGCGACGCGATGGAATGGCTGGATATGCAAGGTCGACCACAGGAATCGGATGCCCAGACAGAAGCGGATGGTGATAAGTAGCACGCTGCAGAGGCACCCGTGAGGCCATAGCTATGACATTGGGACTAGAATATAGTTTGATATTGCGCTTGTGTGGGGGAAGTCACGGCATCTGCCGGCGGGTCCCGTTGAATTCACTTCTCCTAAATAGATGATTGGGAGCTCCTGGGGAGCAACCTCTGCACCCGATAGTAGTACACTTAGTTAGGTCACTGTTAGATTGGTGACACCCCGCGGGGTCCTTGTTCTTGGTCACGAGACGGGTCCAGACGTGGGTAGGCCTGAGATCCAGGGATGGAGCTGGGCTATTGTTGGGGGTTGGTGGGGAGGGGGGGGAGTTGCGTGCAGTGGTGTGAGGTTGGGGAAGGGGGGAGGGGGGCACGGTTCGTTAACAGAAGGGAAAGAGCCAGGAAACAACCCTACATGGGGAGCATTATGGGGAGGGATGGGATGGAGACAGACCGACTAGATGGCATTGGGTAATCTCAGAATTGTGACCTGGAATGTACGGGGCCTCAACAGCTACCTTAAACGCAACAAAGTGATGATGTATTTAAAGAGGATGCGCGTACACATAGCCCTGCTGCAAGAGACCCACCTCACTAGGGAAAGGCTGGAGGTGGTCGGGAGGAAATGGAAGGGCACCGTTGTGCGGGCGGCGTACTCAGCGTATGCCAGAGGGGTTGTCATTTGGGTGGCACCCCACCTGCCGTTTCGAGTGCTTGATTCTACGGTGGACCCGGAGGGTAGAATGGTGGTGGTAACGGGTCTCTTGGAAAACAGAGAAATACACATCATAAATTTGTATGCCCCCAATAACGATACAGCGGCTTACTTTAGGACCCTCTACGGTAAACTTGGCCCCCTGGCGGGGGGTACGGTAGTGTGGGGGGGGGACTTTAACTGTACCGTAGACCCCAGTATGGATAGGTCCAAGGACAGGGCAGGAAAAACGGCACCGGCGGCTAAAGCGCTGAGTACCCTACTGAAAGACCTAGGCCTAGAGGATGCGTGGAGAAGGCTGCATCCCACGGATAGACAGTACTCACACTACACAGCGCCACATGATTTGTACATAAGGTTAGATTACATGTTTGTAACAGCCGGGATAGTGAGAGAAATAGAAGGAGCAGAATACAAAGCCCGAGTGCTGTCGGACCACTCGCCCTTGGTGGTAGACTGGAGACACCAGCCCCCACGCCTGCAGATCCCTACATGGAGACTTAGGACCAAGGCTCTGTAGGATGAGGGGTTTCGGGAGGGCCTGAGGGACGCCATTGAAGAATATTTTGATACAAACACGGGAAGCGTAAACTCTGTGGGCACACTGTGGGAAGTGTTTAAGGTGGTGGTGCGTGGGGTAGCTATTTCCCAAGTTAAGGGGCTACGGGGGGGTCGAAAGGGAGCTCTGGGAGGCGGAAAGGGAGCTAGAGGAGCTCACGCGTTGCGTGAGCACCGCTCATGATAACAGAACCAGAGTAGAGGAGCTACAGTTGTCCTGCAGTGCACTCTGGGATAAACTGTGGAGACTCAGCTACAGGAAATATACGGAGAGGATACATGCAGGGGGCGATAAGCCGGGCAGATTGCTGGCTTGGCTGTACAAGAGTGAGACACCCGCTCGGTGATTAGTGAGATTCAGGGCGAAGGAGGTAGCATATGCAACACCCAGAAAGAGGTAAATGAAGAATTCCTTAAGTTTTACAGACACTTGTATGAGGACACGGGGGAGGATATGGGCCAAGACATACTAGACACATTGGGGGACATTGAGCTGCCCACCTTAGATGATCTAGAACGTTCTGAGTTGGACGCACCCGTCACCTCAGATGAGCTGGAGGTAGTGATTCGGAACTTGCCCACTTGCAAGGCGCCGGGTTCGGATGGGCTGCCCAGCGAGTTCTACAAAACATACCAGCAAGAGTTGCTCCAGCCACTGCTTGCCACTTTCAACGAGGCCTATGAGAAGGGAGAACTCCCGTTGTCCCTCCGTGAGGCTGTAATCATCCCACTCCTGAAACCAGGCAAGCCGGCCGTGGAGCGCGGGTCTTACAGACCGTTGTCCATGCTCAACCAGGACAGCAAAATACTCACAGCAGTGCTAGCTAATAGACTAAAGAGGGTGATTAAGAAACTGATACACCCAGATCAGACGGGATATGTTCCGGGCAGGAACATCACCGATAACCACCGGAGGCTACACCATGTCATAGGCCAAACTGAGGAGGACACGGGCGAGCTGGCTATAGTATCGTTAGACGCGGTCAAGGCCTTTGACTCGGTACGATGGCCCTGGCTGAAAGCGGTCCTGAAGGGGTATGGAGTGGGACCCGGATACCTCAGATGCTTACAGTTGTTTTACAGCACCCCGATGGCGAGGGTCAAGACAGGGTCCACGGTCTCAGATTCTTGGCAACTGGGCAGGGGGACCAGACAGGGATGTCCCTGGTCACCTATGCTATATATACTGGCATTGGAGCCGCTGGCAATATGCCTGCGTCAAAAATATGGGGAGGTGGGCATAAACACGTCCAGTGGAGAGCATCTGATATCATTATATGCGGATATGCTCCTTTATTTACGCTACCCAGAAGAAAACCTACAGTACGTCCTAGAGGTGATAGAACGGTACGCCGTCCTCTCCGGTATATCGGTGAACCCTGGAAAGTCCAGCCTGTTCCCTTTGGGTAGATATAGGAATGTCCCGGTGCAGAGGCTGCCTGTTCTGCCAATACTATGGCAGCCCGTAACATTTAGGTATTTTGGAATAAACATTTACCACAGGATCGAGACAGAACACAAGCACAACACGGAAAAGGCGATAGAGGGGATTAAGAACAGTATGGTATTTTGGTCCAGACTGCCCCTGACCATGATAGGGAGGGTGGCCTTGCGCAAAATGGTGGTCCTGCCTAGACTCTTGCACTTTTTTATAAACGTCCTGTTTCTGATACCCAGGAGCCTATTCGCGAAACTTCACAGCGTGTGCAGGGGTTTTGTGTGGGGCAGCTCTAGGAATAGGGTGGCTCTGTGGAAGCTCCACAACCCGTGCGACAGGGGGTGGATAGGCCTGCCTAACATCGAACTCTATTACCTGGCGGGGCAGCTGCAGTACGTGGCCAGGTGGCTCTTGACTGAAGATTCGGCAGAAGCCAGGCTCCTGCGTGAAGATACAGCCCCATACTTTGTGATGGAAGTGGTGTGGTTGGGCAGAGATAAACTGGTGGGCAAGGGGCGGTTCTGTGTGGGAGCGACTCTCAACTACTTGAATCGGTCCGCAGATACTGGGAACAGGTAGGCCTAGCCACCCTCGGGGACATATGGCAGGGCGGGGAGGCGGTGGACTTTCAGCGGCTGCAGGAAGAGACGGGAGTACATGGTGGCCAATATATAACCTACACTAGGCTGGTGAAAAAGACTAGAGAAAGATGGCCGGAGACAGTGCTCGCGGAGGATCCAGATGCCTCCCTGGAAACCATGTATGATGTATCGGAGGGCGGGCACGAAATATCGAGGATATATGAGCTCCTGCGAGCAAGGGCAGGGAAGGAGTTGCTCCAATTCAGACAAGATTGGGAGGAGGAGGTGGGAGGACCCATGACGGATGGGCAGTGGGAACGGGCCCAGAGGTACCATAAAAAGGTGTCCCGTAACGCGAGATTCCAACAGCTTCAATTGTATGTTACCCACAGGGCTTATTTAACCCCCGGGAAGATTGCAAAGTTTGGGGGATCAGCTATACAGCAATGCCCCAGGTGTGGGGAGGTGAACGCGGGACTGCTACACATGTTTTGGGCTTGCCCGGAGGTGCATAGATTTTGGAACGAGGCCAAGACGAAACTGGCTGGCGGGGGGGTGGTGCTGGATGTGGAATTGGCCTGGTCATGCTTGCTTGGACTATTCCCTAGACCCCGGCATTTGAAACACATAAGCAAGATGAAGGACCTGGCCTATGTCTTGGCCAAACGTAGGATCGCCATGGGCTGGAAGGCGGCCCACAGACCTAGGGTGGAGTTATGGTGGACAGACCTCTTGAGGTGGGCGGAAGCTGAATCCGTAGTCTGGTTTGAAGCGGTCACCAGGGGGGGGCGAAGAAGAAGTAGGGCCCTTGCTGGCCTGGCGGCAATTGGTGGCCTCGTTGGCAAACCCTCACCAGGGTGACAACGAAACAGAGGATCCGGCTGATGGCTGTCTGGGTAGTGTGCCACCCAATGATGTTCCCGTAAACGATATGTGAGAACCGGCTCTAGTTTAAAGGGGGAGGGAGGAGTTGGGGAGTTTGAAAATGTGTTGAAATATGATGCTTTCTATGTTTTGAAACAGTTGTAGTGTGTTTGTTTGACCTTAAAATATAAAATAAAAATATTTAAAAAAAAAAGAAAAGAAAAAAAAAAAGTTACTAGACCAGAAGAGCTGGGAAGTGTCCCAAGGAATTGTGTTTTGAAAAGGTGAATGACTTGAAAGCATGGGGAAAGGAACCCCTTTGCATTGAGAACTATTTTGAATTTGCGGATGGGAAACCCCTAACATATCAAGTGCTGGAAGAAGATCTGAACTTTTATTTGAACACTACTTATTTTGAAGCCGACATCCCTACACATTGTATACAATTAGAGTTTAAGTGTGTGTGTGTGTGTGTACATGAGTATTGGTATGGACAAACGTGTGCTTGTGAGAGTGCTTGTATGTGTTTTATCGCACCAAAATCAGGGATGGTCAGCTGATTCCAAAAAAACAAAATGGGAAACGGGGCAGTGTACTAAACAGAAATTACAAAGAACAAAATAACACTATGGCCCTCATTATAAGTTTGCCGGTCTGGAAAAAAGTGCCAGTAACAATGGTTACCGGCACCTTTTCCAGACCAGCAAACTACAAGTCTGCCGGTAGGGACAGTGAACTACCGGCAGGCCTGACCTGCCAGTAGTTTAAGCCCCTACTGCAAGATATTTCGCTGAAGCATCGGCACTGTTACTAAGGGTGCCAGTGCTTTCAGCGTTCCCTTCAGTGTTCCCATTCCTGTGGAGTCGAAAATGGGAACTTACCGTTCATCTGCCGCCCGTAATATCCCAGTATTGCCGGGATATCGGGCAGCGTAAACGGTAAATTGAGTCTGCAGGTAACCCACTGGTGCTACTGGCGGGCTACCGACAGACTCATAATGAGGGCCAGTGACTTCAATCCTTAATGGTAATTAAGTGCATGTGACTCATTATCGAAACTATTATACTGTACTAGCCCCCTTTTACCTCTAGGGAAAAGGCCTGGAGCACTTTACCAAGAAAATCAAGAAAAGTAGGACAACATGCTCAGCCGGTCAAATACCAAAACATTTCAAACACCTGCTAGGCTTTCTTCCTATGTTACTTTAATCTCTGTCTACAAAGATTGCATGTAGGAGTTAGCAAGTAGGTGGAGTAAGAAGAGAGCTGATGGTCTTAGATTACAATTCATTACTATGAACAACATTAATTTACTCTAACACCCACATTATTTCTCTCACCTTTTACATATATGTGACAACGGTCAAGCATGAAAATCATTTGAGGCTTTCTAGCCCCTAAAATTCCTCAGGGTTTAGCCAACAATGTTCATCAACATGGATTAGCTAAACTGAGCATCAGCACTATAGCAAATGTCTAACCTAAAGTGTTAGGGTAATGGGAGGCAAATGGAACAGATGGCCAAAGCCGCCCTCAAATCCTTTATTCTCAATTGTAGGCCAGATTAGTTGGTTAAAGCCCTTGTGAGGGCTTATGCCTGTTGATTGAACAATCCTTTAAAGAGCATTCTGCACAGTTAGTGTTTAGTTGGCCTTCTATGTGGTTTTATCAATCCCTGTTTTACAGTTCACTTTAGCTTGGTCATGATTTGGCCAACCCTGCTTTTCTGTCCTTGTGCAGTTGCTGTATAACTGAGCAGCTTTGGTGCGGCCCAATCTATGTGCACTCTGCTACCACTTTATCCTTTATTTCAATGCTACCTCCCCTCATTCCTCTTATCCCTCCAACCCCCACCTACCACTTTGGTCCACTATTATCTGCATTTTCACTATGTAATGGAGGACAGGGAGTTACCCTATACTCTACCCATCCCCTTTCCACCATGCAATCACCAGATTCCAAATGGGCTTTTACCTCCCTCGTCTGCTCCTCTGCCCACTTTCCCTATTTCCAGCTGTTTCCATACCGTGTCTGTCTCCATCTGCTCTCTGTCACCCTCCCTCCTTCCCACTCCCCCTCACCCAGAAACAGTTTTCAGTGCACTGTGCGTCAACGGATCCACTGACAGCAAGGAGGGGCTATGACAAATAAGGTGAAGCAAGAAAGCTGGGTCTAGTTGTAATCGGAGTATTAGTCTAATGAATATTCCTCCAAAACAAATATGTAGTTGCATTAATAGAGGTAGGTGCAACCACTACAGACAGCTTTTGGTTGCATTAGTCCACGCCCATGTGCTCGTTATTTACTACAGCTGCAGTGTGGGTGTGATGAATCCAATTGAGTCATCCCTGATTCCTCAGTGGTAACCTCCTCCCATGTGGCCAGGGGACGGCAACCGCTACCTGATCCTGACCCTGGGGATGGCAATATGGGGTAGGATCAAATGGGAGGAGACGGCCTCTGGGGAGATGATAGGACTCCATCTGGAGAGACATGCTATTCCCCATCTTTACTTGAAAAGAACCTCCCCATGTCTGAAACACTCATGGCTTATAGCCATGTTTCCACACCCTTTCCCATGAAGAGCAGGGAAACCCCTTTGTTAAGATCTGTGGAACAACCTTGCCATTATGGTGGAATTACCTTTTTCATCAAAAAGGGCTTGCCACCAAAACCTTTTTTTGCTCATCCAAAATCTCTAAGTCAACTTCTATTCCCAGAGTTCATCAGGTACTGAGACGAGGAAGAAGAGAGACAGAGCAATGTGGAATAGAAAGGGCTGTGAACCTAATAACAGTTCTAGTGTTCCCGGATACACACCGTTGCCTGTGAAATGGACACAGCCCAAACTGAGAACAAGGGCGAGCTGCTGTGGTGACTGGCGAGAGAACGTTGCACCTCCCTGTATAGAGCAGAGAGACACAAAGCCAGAGTCGGTGTGGTGGAGTGAGGCGTCACACCACAGGAGGAAGAAGAAACTGCTACACTGGGTAACGTGGCATGATCGCCAGGAGCCGGTAAAGAGCTCCTGGGCGTTCACAGAAGGTGAAGAGCAGTCTTCCACTGACCAGAGCCAAGAGAACAGCAAGCGAGCCGGGTGGAAGCTGCAGAGGTCTGCCGAACAGAGAAAAGCAGACCGCGAGAGAGAAGCGGAAGAGATCCCTTTAGCGGGCGACCATGGGAGGAGAAACCAACACCGCCAGAGACTGTTGAGTCCTCCTGAGAGTAACGGGATACACCAGGGTGTATTGCTGTACACGACAGATGAAAACAATTGAATGTTACTAGCATAAGGATTGTGGACATATTGAGAAAAGAGTGTTTGAATCTGAAATAAACCCTTTTCTAATGTGTAAATGTACACAGTGCAGATACGAAGCAAGCAGAATGAGGATACTATATCGGAAGGATACATGATCAAATCTCATATATAAAGAACTTTTGGAGCAGGCAAAAGAACTGGCTAAGTAGAAGTCCTGGCAGGGGATTATACCAGGCAGCGACAAAGTGTGTGGATATTTGAAGTCCTGGTTAAAGAATACAACAGGCAATCTCAAGTGTGGAAAGCAGAAGCCCTGGCAGGAGATTACACTAGGGAATTTAAAGTGTGGAACACAATAACAGGCAACTAAAGAAGATGGTGATAAACCAAAGGAGACGTCAAACAATTGTTGTGCAAGTGTTGTGCTTGGCCAAAAAAAGGCCCATAGAACTGTTTCTGAAAGAAACCAAGATTTTGAAACCAGAGAGTTTTTGTGCAAGTATTATTCTTGGCCAAGAAAGGCCCAAAAGACAGCTGTGTGTGAAAACCCCCTCAAGGTGTAAAAGAAGAATCCAGGGGAAGGGAACTACCCTCTGGAGTCAAGAACTTCAGCCGTGAAGAACCAATAGCTGATGTATTTTTCCTTTATGAACACTTTTCCAAACGATCGAAGGTTAAAGACACTTCACATTTTTCACCTTAAAGTTTAGATTTAGTGTGAGCGACCGAATAGAAGTTTGGACACTGGACAGTTTTGTTTTAATACCCTGACAGAGACAGATCCTTAATTTTGTTTTTAGGTAGGGAAAATCCTCTTAGTGCAGGGACAGAGAGGCCTTTTCCCAACCCCATTTCTTTAAATAAAAGTATTTAACCCAAACTATGACTGCCTTGTGCCCGACTCTCATTTCTGACGCCTCACAGTGGGACATGAATTTTGTAATCTTTGACTAAAATCCAAATGTGCTCTATCAGAAGGATGAATGAGGTGAAAGAAATTGCCTGTATACACATGGGATTAAGTAAAAGTTTATTCAAGATAGTTACAAGTTTAGGCCCAAAGCAAAATAAACATCACGCCCAAATCACTTCCCAGAGTCCGAGAATGTCACATAAGCAAGCTGTGAAGAATCTGAGGGCGTACTCACTTATTTCTCCTCCATATCCTCCACCTAGGTGACCAGAGAAAGGCTGCCGCTATCGGACCCTGCCCCTGGGGTGGATATGCAAGAGATGATCACCTGGGTGAAGGAGACTTGGGGAGCGGGATTAGGCATCCTTTGGTGAGACATGGTATTCCCCATTCCCCTTTCACCAGTAGTCCAATGTCCCCCAGGCCTTTATATGCTACTGTCAATCCCTTCCCTATTTTTCCCCTGAAACATTCTCCACAAAACACCAGTTTGGTACTGGGATGAGGAAGAAACCAACTAGAGAACTCTTTATTGACACATACACATGCAAACACCAGTTAGGTGCTGGGAAGAGGAGGGGGCCAGCAAGAGCAATGCAGGCCTCCCAAGTCAGCACGGAGCAGTGTAGTCCTTTTTGGACCAATCAGCCTGCAGGGAGATTTAAAAGCAGGAAGTGCGGTGAAAAATTGAGTCAGCTGTGGCAGCCGAGTCAGCAGTCGTGTCCGCTTAGGAAGAAGGTCTACAGACTGCGGTGCAAGAGCAGACCTTCACTGAAAGGCAGTGTGGCAGACAGAGTGCTCGAGACCCCTTGGAAGAAGCAGAGTGTATGGAGCGGGAAGAAAGGCTAAAAGGAAGCTGGATGCCGGTGGCAGACCACGAAAAGGGAACCAGCATGACCAGGCGAAGCAGCACTGTGAGGCCCGAGCTGCGAGAAAAGCATCAGAGGTGCGAGCAAAGCCACAGAGAGCCAATGGGGAGACGGGGCGCTGCACGAGCGAGAGAGAGCTTTTCGCAGCTGGAAGCCTTGCTGGAACGCTGTGAACTTCGACCGGTGAGTCAACCTGGGAAGGGGGACACCGGAACAGCAGGCTAACACGCAAAGCACTTAATGAATGCCGATTTGAATGAAAGGAACTGCTTTTTGAATACCGAACAGAAAGAAAATGAATGGAAGCACTTTTTTAATACCAATCGGATTTAAAGCAAGTTTGTGGAACTTTCTGATATAAGGAACTGTGTATTTTGAGAAAACACACATTGACAAACAAGCATTGGCAAGGGCCACAGGAGTATAAGGAACTGTGTGACTTGAATGAACACGCATTGGCAAGAGCCAAGAGACTATGTGAAAGTGCATCAAATGAATAGTGGTAATGAAAAAGCATCATGAGGATGTGAAATGAGAATGAACCAAAAACCACTGTAATACTGAAGCAGCGGCACAGTGTATATGAAGAAAAAGCAAGTAAGGTGTGTCGGTTGCGTGACCTGTAATGGGTGGACCGTGTGGTCCGATACTACACCTAGACCAAGTGCACCTGTCTACGCAAAACTGAAACACCCACAAAGAAGCCTGTCTTTGAATAGAAAGGAAATCTTACATTATCTGAAATTAAGGAAATTAACTATATGAAATTGGTGAAAAGTAGCTAGACCAGAAGAGCTGGGAAGTGTCCCAAGGAATTGTGTTTTGAAAAGGTGAATGACTTGAAAGCATGGGGAAAGGAACCCCTTTGCATTGAGAACTATTTTGAATTTGCGGAAGGGAAACCCCTAACATATCAAGAGCTGGAAGAAGATGTGAACTTTTATTTGAACACTACTTATTTTGAAGCCAACATCCCTACACATTGTATACAATTAGATGTGAGGGTAAGTATAGGTTTTGGACACAGACAGATATTTGTTTTGGCCTTCCTGACACAGACTACTCCTTAGTTTTATTCGGGTAGGGAAATACCACACTAGCATAGGGCGAGTTAGGCCTTTTTCCAACCTGTCTTTTGATTTAATAAAAGTTTATAGCCCAAACCTTTTTCAGTTGTCAGTGTCTACTTCATGATGCCTTCACAAATAAGTGGGATGCCGCTAACCGATACAAATTGGGGAACCCTAAAATTTGAAAAGTTGAGCCCAAAGCATCAGACCTCTCATTAGCCAAAGAAGACCATATTTGGTTTGATATCTGCAGCACAAGGGAAGAAATCATCCCCCAAGGTGAAAGAAGACTAATACCCACTGATCTGCTTCTGATTCCACCCCCAAACGCTTACATCAGATTGGCTCCCAAGTCAGAGTTAGCATGGAGGTTTGGAAATGATGTGTTAGCAGGGTTTATAGATCCAGACTTCAGGGCAGATACTTATTTTTTTGTTTGCTTACAGATATAGAGGTGTTTCTAAAGAACTATGGAAAAGATCCCTTCCAGATCTGTCAGGAGGATACAATTGATCAAAGGGTACTCGAAAGACCAAGGTTTCATAGGGTAAAGGAAGAGACCGGGAAAGAAGTAACAGATTGCAGTAGCCGAGGCTTTGAGGAGGCTGATGACCCACATTACACCCCACAAAAACCAGAGCCCAGAAGGGTCAGGGAAGAAGAACCAGAAACTCTTTGTGACCTAGCCTTTGCCCAAAGGAATGACCCACTATTGGCTGAAGGCTTCCTACAAATCATACCCGAACAAGAAGTTTGTGAGAATGAGGACCATTTTTCTTTCTAAATCATGGGTTGATGTCCCGGGAGACACCACTTCAGAAGGCCTGGTGAGAACACAGTTAGTAATACGTAAAGGTCACAAGCAAGTTGTACAGGAAATGGCCCATTCCCATCTGACGTGAGGTCACTTATGGCAGACAAAAACCCAGCCACAAATTCTTAACACATTCTACTGGCCAGGAATCCACGCAGACATTAAGGTTTTTGTCCAATCCTATGCAATCTGTCAAAAGACCAGCACCCATAAGCTACCACCAGTACCCTTACAACCATTCCCAAATTGGCATGGACATTGTAGGACCCCTGGAAACAATGAAGTTAGGGAACAAGTACATACTTGTAATCGTAGATTATGCCACACGATATCCAAAAGCTTTTCCCCTTAGAGCCAACACCACCCTGCAGATCCTGAAACACCTACTCCCTTTCTTTTCGCGAGTAGGGTTTCCCAAAGACATCTTAACAGATCAGGGCTCTAACTTCATGAGCAGACTCATGGCAGAAGTGAAACAACTATTAAATGAACTTCAGTGTACCACCCACAGACAGATGGCCTTGTAGAAAGATTTAATAAGACCCTGAAAGAACAAGTTACTTCTTACCTTGTAACGTTCTTTCAATGGGTTGTTCCTCCGACGTATTCCTTATCTTTGATAATACGTTTCCAGCTTGCTGGCCTCGGAAATTTTTTCTGTAGAGGGCACTGTGCATCGACGTCCGCCAAGTCGATGTCCCTCGACGGCCACCGTATCGGCGCCGACGTCACCATGCCCATAAATAGCCACGCGCGGCGTCCGTTGCTCAGTTCCATTTTGTAGCATAAGAAAAGTCATGCCTGAATTGGTTATTGACCTTGAAGGAGCGTAAACTGCAACCACAAGGGAAGTATTACTGCGGGGATGGATGGGAGGGGCGATAAGGAATACGTCAGAGGAACATCCCATCGAAAGAACGTTACAAGGTAAGAAGTAACTTGTTCTTCGAAGGGATTGTGTCCTCCGACGTATTCCTTATCTTTGATAGACTCCCATAGCAGTGGCATGTAATTGGAGGTGGGAGTAAGAATGTAATGTATCCCTTTAGGAATGGACCGAATGTAATACGGCTTTGCCAAATCTGGTTTCTTGACTAGTGGAAGAATCCAGGTTGTAAAATTTTGTGAATGTATGTGCGGACGACCATGTGGCAGCCGCACATATGTCTCTGACCGGTACCCCTTTTTGGAGGGCCGAAGAGGCTGCGATACCCCTGGTTGAATGAGCCCTAAGATTTTGGGGTCGCTCTTTCCCTGCCAGTTTGTAACATTCCAGAATGGCCAAAATAATCCACTGGAATGGTTTGTTTTGTTATGGGTAATCCCAACTTGTGACCTGAGTATCCTACAAACAGTTGGTCTGCTTGCCTGATCCTAGCCATTCTGCTGATGTAAAAGCTTAGAGCTCGCCTTGGGTCCAGCCTATGTAGTCTTTCTTCCTCTTTCCCCGGGTGGGGAGGAGGGTAGAACGAAGGTAAGGTAATTTTCTGAGTAATATGAAATTCAGAAACCACCTTTGGGAGGAAATTAGGCTTCACCTGTAGGACAACTTTGTCCTTGTGAAAAATTGTATGTGGGGGTTTACAGGAGAGAGCTTGTAGCTTGCTCACCCTCCTAGCAAATGTTAGTGCTAGCAATAGAACAGTTTTAAGCGTGAGAAATCTCAGCGAACAAGAGTGAAGTGGTTCGAATGGAGTGCCCATTAGGAAGTTTAAGACTAAATTTAAGTCCCATAAGGGAACTTGGAATGGTTTTGGAGGATAAACATTAGTTAATCCCTTGAGAAATGGTATAACTAGAGGTAGTTTGAAATACAATGGTTCCTCCGCAGAGCGCTTGAAGATTGAAAGTGCTGCGAGATAGCCTTTTACAGTGCCAACTTGAAGGCCTGAGTTTGCCAAGTAGAGTAGAAACGATATCACTGTTGGTGTATCACATGAAAAAGGGTCGATATTCTCTTCTCTACACCAGCTGCAAAATTTGTTCCAACGGCAGCGGTATAAAGACTTTGTTGCTGGCCTTCTGGCCGAAAGCAACACCTCCATGACGTCATCAGGGAGATCCCAATCCTTGTACCTCACCCTTTCAGAAACCAAGCGTGAAGGTTGAGGGTTCTGATGTCTGGATGGAGAACCTGACCTCCCTTCTGCGAGAGAAGATTCTCTTTGAGTGGAAGACGGATTGGAGGGCAGATGGACATATTGTCACAACCGCAGGTTCCTGGCGTTTATGGAAGAGGTGGAAACATGGCGGTCGTCAGACTGTGCCGCCACGTTGTACTCACTAGCGCGGTTGGCGGTCTAGTCCTTTCCATCATGGCCGCCGCTGAGAGTTCTTCTCTGTTCACGCTCGGCGGTTCGGCGCGTTGCAACTTCTGAATTCTTCTTCGTTGCTAGCGCTCCACAGTTCTCTCGCTTAGCGGAGTTCCGCTCCTGTCCTATTTTTCTCCTGCTGACCTCTCATATTCCGTGGTCTCTCTCTCTCTCTTACCGGTGTTCCTTCATTGTACTCGGGCGCTTGTTTGCTCTCCTCCCTTCTCTTCTCCTGCCTTTACTCTGTTTGAGTTCTCTCTCTGGCTCTCCCCCCCCCCTGTCACATTCAGGGCCGTGCTCTACTCATATTGCTGCGCCCTACCGTCAGTTTTGCCGGTCTCCCATATTCCAGCTGGCTTTGGATCTTCCTCTCGTTCCGCTACATCGGATACCTACACTCCAAAGGGGTTTTTGTGCCGTAAGGCTTTTCCCCTTGCCTCACTTGTCTGTCGCGGGGGGGAGTCACCACGAATTTGTTCCCAAAGGGTCGCGGTGGCTTCCTCCCGAGGCCGACCCTATCTACACAAGGAGAGGAGGACTTTTACTCGTCGACCCCGTGGAAGGAAGTTGGACTTCTCGTCTTCATCAGGTGAGGAGGAAGGGGAATTGGAAGACTCTCAGGGTTCGAGTGGGGTGGACCACATCACGGAAAACCCTGTTGATACGCCCACAGCATCAGACATTGTTGATAGCTTGCAACGCCTAGATACAGACATGGCAACTCCCCAGCAACTTCAAGAATTGGTCGCGGCGGTACAAAACTTAAACCTGGAAGTTCAAGCCCTTAAAACGGCAAATACCGCTCTCCAACAGAGAGTCACCGCCAGAGAACAGCAAGTCACAGATTTACCACCTTTGCCTCTGGTGTCGGGAAAATTTGACGGATCTGAGAAAAGAGTCAAAGAATTTTTGGAAGCTTGTAATATCCATTTCGCTTTCAGACAGAACACCTTTTCCTCCGATCATGCCGAAGTAGGGTTTATGATCACTCACATGACTGGAAATGCCCTAGCCTGGGCTACCCCTCTGGTGTCCCAGTCCGACCCAGTATTACAGAATTTTGTAGCATTCAAGGATCTTCTCAAGCAGGCATTTCTTCGCACTGAAAGCGCTCACCTGGCTAGTGAAGACTTGTTAGATGTACGTCAGGGTGGTTCTGACCTACTCACTTACATATCCTCCTTCAAAAGACTAGCTGCAGATGCCGGCTGGCAAGAAGAGCTCAAAATACCATCTTCAGGAGAGGTTTGCGCGAAGAGCTGAAGGACGAGCTCGCTAGAATCCCTCGCCCTGATTCTTTCTCAGATCTCATAAAGGCAGTTGTACGGATAGATTTTCGGTTGACTGAAAGGAGAAATGAAAAGAGAAAGACCCGTAACGTCAGTTCCTACCCCGAGACTCACCCATTGACCTCCTCACCTGCCGCTCGTCCATCCACCCGGGAAGAACCTATGCAGATAGGAACAACCAGATCGCCCTTGACAGCTGAAGAGAAGAAGAGGAGAAGAGAGGGCAGCTTGTGTCTATACTGTGGCTCCTCCACACACCTCTTGAGAGACTGCCCAGATGCACCTCCCAGACGTTCGGGAAACGAACACCCTCGGTAGATGGCAGGACGGACTACCGAGGGGCTTTTCTCAGTTCCTATGTCACACTTTCAGTTATTTCTGCCCAACCCTCGGAGGACCAACGTCTTATGGTGATATCCGTCCAGCTTCAGTTCAGAGGAAAGGAAATGGAGACTCTGGCCCTGCTGGATTGTGGAGCAGCCGGAAACTTCCTGGACACCCTATGGGCCGACAAGATAGGCCTTCGCAGGATAGCCAAGAAGGAAGACCAGAAGGTAGAGGGTGTAGATGGTACCCCTCTGTGCTCCGGCCTCATTACCCATACCACAGAGGAGGTACGAGTATCCATTCAACAACACACTGAAGTACTGAGCTTCGACATCATTCGAGCAGCTCATTTACCAGTCATTTTGGGGATTGGTTGGCTCCGACGACACAACCCTACCATAGATTGGTCGGCAAATCTCCTAAGTTTTCATTCTGCTTTCTGCCAGGAGAAGTGTCTTCCAGGACCCTTGTTCGAAAGCGTCAAGATGGGGTGTGCCCCAGAGAGGAGCACGATCCACTGTATCCCAAGCTGTTTCCAGGAGTACGCCACAGTGTTCCAAGACCAACAACCCATGGAACTTCCTCCTCACCGACCTGAGGACTGTAGGATAGACTTAGTCCCTCAGACTCTGGTTCTGTTTTGTAGGATGTATCCCCTTTCATTGTCGGAAAAAGAAGTCCTTAGACGCTACTTAGATGACAACTTAGCCAATGGACTTATCCGACCTTCCAGATCACCAGCAGGAGCATCTTTATTCTTCATTCCCAAGAGGGACTCCAAGGACCTAAGACCTTGTATCGATTACCGAGGGCTCAACCAACTTACCATCAAGGACCGGTACCCTATGCCCATCATCGCGGAGATCCTGGAGGCCGTCCAAGGTTCGGTAGTGTTTTCCAAACTCGACCTACGGAATGCTTATCATTTGCTCCGCATCAGGACTGGTGACGAATGGAAGACGGCTTTCCGCACTCCCTATGGGTTGTTCGAATACCAAGTAATGCCGTTCGGATTGGTCAACGCTCCCTCAATCTTTCAAAGGTTTATGGACCGTATATTTTCAGATCTCTTGGGTCAAAATGCCGTTGTCTACTTAGACGATATTCTGGTTTACTCCCGTCAACCCGAAGAACATACCCGTCATGTGAAGGAAGTATTACACAGGCTGCAGCACCATCATTTATTGGTCAAGCCGGAAAAGTGTGCTTTCGCTAAGTCCTCTGTCTCCTATCTGGGGTTCATCTTATCCAGCGAGGGAATCGCCATGGATCCTAAGAAGGTCGAAGCGATTCTAGGCTGACCCTCCCCTTCGTCGGTTAAAGAGATTCAAAGATTTTTGGGACTGGCCAACTTTTACCGGAAGTTTATTCCCGAATTCTCCAGACTCACTCTACCTATCACCTCCTTACTGAAGAAAGCCTCCAGGCCTTTTCAATGGTCCAGGGAAGCCGAAGAGAGTTTCGTCTGCCTGAAAAGAAGGTTCTGTTCTGCCCCTATACTGAGACAGCCGGACCAACTGCTCCCCTTTATTCTTGAGACCGACGCCTCTGCGGGTGCGGTTGGCGCCGTTCTCCTACAATCAAATCAGGACCAAGAACATCCCATCGCCTATTTCTCTAAGACCCTGAACCCTAGCCAACTGAACTACTCCGTTATAGAAAAGGAACTCTTAGCTATGAAACTGGCTTGTCTTGAATGGAGACATCTTCTCCAAGGAAGCTTACACCCGTTCCTGATACGGACTGATCACAAGAACCTACAGATCCTACGTCAACAAGAGTGCTATAACACCAGACAAGCCCGATGGGCACATTTCTTTGCACAGTTCCATTTTCTCATAACATACATACCCGGTACCCAAAACCAGGTTGCTGACGCCTTATCCCGCAGAGATGAGACCTCTCTGGGATACGAGAAAGAACTCCTGTTTCCCCATATCAAGATCATTTCCGCCGTATCGTCTTTCCTGGAAGAAGTGAGAGAAAGATCTCTCTCCCCCGAAGAAACACTCTTGCAAGTGGGGAGGACTCCGGTGGATCTGAGGGACGGTCTGTACTTCTCTCGAGGAAGGCTCATCCTTCCTTCACAGGACCTCAGAATACAAGCTCTGCAGTGGTGTCACGACTCAAGGGTGGCCGGGCATAGAGGATTACGAGGGACCCTGGAATTACTACAGAGATCCTTTTACTGGCCCGGTATGCGAGCCGATACTCAGGCATACATCCAGACCTGTCTTACCTGTATGCAAAATAAGCATTCCACTCGTAGTCCCCTTGGCCTGCTTCAACAAGACCCGATTCCATCAGGCCCCTGGAAGCACATATCTACAGATTTCATCGTAGATCTACCGAATTCCCAGGGCTGTACCTGTATCATGGTAACTGTGGACTCCTTCTCGAAGTTGGCTCATTTTTCCCCCTTACCGAGGATACCTTCGGCCTCCCTTATGGCGGAAGTCTTCATGAAAGATATCTTCAGGTTACATGGTCTCCCCAAAAAGATCGTGTCTGACCGTGGGAGCCAATACACCTCAAAGTTCTGGACAGCCTTGTGCAGACTGCTGGGTATTGAAAGGGCTCTGTCTTCTGGGTTCCACCAACAGACTAACGGGCAGACAGAAAGGCTAAACGGTACCCTTGAGCAGTATTTGAGGTGTTTCATCAACCAACAACAGGACAACTAGGTGTCCCTCTTACCGACAGCTGAGTTTGCTTATAACAATTCTGTACACAGCGCACTGGGGATCAGCCCTTTCTTTTGTACGTATGGGTACCATCCTAAATCCATAGTACCTACCTTCTGGACTGAGACTCCCATACCATCCTTGGAAACCTCTCTGTCTAGATTAAAGGAAGCCCATAACACCGCCAACCAAAGTCTTCTAAAGACCAATACCCGTAACAAACTACAAGCGGATAAACACCGGAGACCTGTACCGGAGTGGAATAGAGGATCCGAGGTCATGCTATCCACCAAGTTTTTACCCCGCTGGGTACGTCCTTCTAAACTATCCCCCCGATTTATTGGTCCCTTCGATGTTCTATCCAGGATCAATCCAGTGGCTTATCGCCTCAGACTGCCTAAGAATCTTAGTCGCATACATCCGACCTTTCATGCCTCTCAATTACGTCCCTTCATATCAGGGAACAGGAAACAGAATACCCCCAGACTCCCCACTTTGTCTGCTCCCATCTCGGAGGAATACGAGGTCTCCCACATCCGGGATTCGCGTTATCGCAGAGGTCGCCTCGAATATCTTATTCATTGGAAGGGCTATCCTTCGTCGGAAGATACCTGGGAACCTAGGATCCATGTACATGCTCCCCGCTTGTTACGTTAGTTTCACAGATTACATCCCTGCAAGCCGGGGGGAACCCGACTTCGAGGGGGGCATACTGTCACAACCGCAGGTTCCTGGCGTTTATGGAAGAGGTGGAAACATGGCGGTCGTCAGACTGTGCCGCCACGTTGTACTCACTAGCGCAGTTGGCGGTATAGTCCTTTCCATCATGGCCGTCGCTGAGAGTTCTTCTCTGTTCACGCTCGGCGGTTCGGCGCGTTGCAACTTCTGAATTCTTCTTCGTTGCTAGCGCTCCACAGTTCTCTTGCTTAGCGGAGTTCCGCTCCTGTCCTATTTTTCTCCTGCTGACCTCTCATATTCCGTGGTCTCTCTCTCTCTCTTACCGGTGTTCCTTCATTGTACTCGGGCGCTTGTTTGCTCTCCTCCCTTCTCTTCTCCTGCCTTTACTCTGTTTGAGTTCTCTCTCTGGCTCCCTCCCCTGTCACATTCAGGGCCGTGCTCTACTCATATTGCTGCGCCCTACTGTCAGTATTGCCGGTCTCCCATATTCCAGCTGGCTTTGGATCTTCCTCTCGTTCCGCTACATCGGATACCTACACTCCAAAGGGGTTTTTGTGCCGTAAGGCTTTTCCCCTTGCCTCATTTGTCTGTCGCGGGGGGGAGTCACCACGAATTCGTTCCCAAAAGGTCGCGGTGGCTTCCTCCCGAGGCCGACCCTATCTACACAAGGAGAGGAGGACTTTTACTCGTCGACCCCGTGGAAGGAAGTTGGACTTCTCATCTTCATCAGGTGAGGAGGAAGGGGAATTGGAAGACTCTCAGGGTTCGAGTGGGGTGGACCACATCACGGAAAACCCTGTTGATACGCCCACAGCATCAGACATTGTTGATACATATCTAGAAGGTCCGAGTACCACGTTCTCCTGGCCCAGTCCGGGGCAATTAGGATCATGGTTTTCCGGAATCTTCTCAACCTCCTGATCATTTGAGGAATAACAGGGACTGGTGGAAACGCGTAAAGGAGTGGAAACTCCCAGTCTAGTACGAACGCGTCTCCTAGAGCTCCTCTCGGGGGAAATTCCCTTGAACAGAACAGATCGCACTTCCTGTTGGTGCTTGTGGCGAACAGATCCACTTGAGGGGTTCCCCAAAGGGCGAAGATCTCTTGAAGGACTTCCTGAGCTAGCTCCCAATCGTGGGAGACTGTGCTCTGCCTGCTCAGAGCGTCCGCTGTCAAGTTCTTCTCTCCGGCTAGGTGGACTGCCGATAGAGAGATTCCTTCTTGAATTGCCCAAAACCAGAGCTGCATTGCCTCTCTGCACAGTGGCAGTGACCATACGCCTCCTCTTTTGTTGAGGTAGTGCATGGCCACTGTGTTGTCCGTCA
The DNA here is from genome assembly GCF_040938575.1 of Ambystoma mexicanum. Lineage (NCBI taxonomy): Eukaryota > Metazoa > Chordata > Amphibia > Caudata > Ambystomatidae > Ambystoma > Ambystoma mexicanum. Next base: position 711,970,793 of record NC_090925.1, read on the forward strand.
TTATTAGGACATTTCTCCCCTGTACTGATGGCAGGAAAGCTTTCAGCGCTAGTCTGAACGTCTCAGCTCCAATAGGTTGATGTGTAGTCTTTACTCCGATGGAGACCAACGACCGCTGATGGTCAAGTCGCCGGCATGGGCTCCCTACCCCGTGATTGAGGCGTCTGTGACTACTGTTATCTCCGGCCATGGTTGCCAAAACAGTTCTCCTTTCAAGATGTTCTCTGGATAGGCCCACCATTGAAGGTCGCGGGCTACCTTGTCCGGAATCCGGAGGAGATCTGTCATTCTCCCTGAGAATTGCGACCACTGAGTTCTCAGTGCCCACTGAAGAGATCTCATTCTGAGGCGAGCCTCTGGCACAAGGAAGATGCAGGATGCCATGAGGCCTAGCAACCTCAAAAAGTCGAAGGCTGGGAGACATTGGGCATTTTGAAACTTGTTGACCATCTGCAGAATATCTTGAGCCCTCACCTCTGGTGGCGAGGCTTTTCCCAGGGAAGTGTCCAGGACCGCTCCAATGAACTGGAGTCTCTGTGATGGTATCATCTGTGACTTCTTTAAATTGAGGGAGAAGCCCAGTTTGTGAAGGAAGTGGCAGACATAATCTAGCTGGGTCTGAGCTTGTTCCGAAGATACAGCCCTGATCAGCCAATCGTCCAGGTAAGGGTAGACGTGGATGCCTTCCCTCCTTAGACTCGCCGCCACTACCGACATTAGCTTGGTGAAGACCCTCAGGGCGGAGGTCAGCCCAAATGGCAGAACGCAAAATTGATAATGAGAGTCGCCAATTGCGAACCTCAGGTATTTCCTGTGTTTGAGATGGATTGGCACATGGAAATAAGCATCCTGAAGGTCCAGAGATACCAGCCAGTCCTGGAGCTGGAGGGCCTGAAGGATCTGAGAGAGAGTTACCATCTTGAACTTGTCCTTCCTGAGGAACTTGTTCAATTCTCGGAAGTCCAGGATGGGTCTCAGTCCTCCGTCCTTCTTTGGTATGAGAAAGTAGAGGGAGTACCAGCCCTTGTTCCTGTCCGCTACAGGTACAGGTTCTATGGCACCTTTCTCTTGCAGGTCTATAATTTCCTGCAAGAGGAGCGGATCTGGAACTTTTCGAGAGCTGTTCCCCGGTGGATGACTCTGAGGGATGTGTAGAAAGGGTAGGCAGTAACCATGGGAAACTGTCTCCAATGCCCAAGCATCTGACGTAATAGCCTGCCATTCCGTCAGGTGTTGAGTTAACCTGCCCCCTACAGGTGTCTTGTGTGGAAAGACCTCAGAGTGGTTTGGGGGCGGCTGATGCAGATGCCGAGGGTAAAGAGGCACCTGCTGCTGCTGCGGTCTTAGTACTTTTGACCCGTCCACCTCGGGTGGATCTCGTTTGGCCTCTTTGAGCCGGCTGTCCTCTGCCTTTCCCGAATGCGGAATAATAGCGGAGGACTTTCCTCTCCCAGAGGTTCCTGAGGGGCGAAAAGGAGTTTGGCGGATAGCAGCTCCTAAAGATTTTGCTGCTGCTTTATATGTCTGCAACTTTTCCAGACTGTCATCAGCCTTTTTTCGAATAATGAAGAGCCGTCAAAGGGCATATTCAAAAGTCTGGCCTGTACATCTGGAGCAAAGCCAGACTTTCGCAACCATGCATGTCTGCGGATTGTTGTACTTGCCGCCATGGCCCTGCTGATACTGTCAGCGGAATCGATGCCAGTTTGAAGTGACTGGCACATGGCATCTTTGCCATCTTTAATAATGTTAAGGAAGGCTTCCTTTTCCTCTCCTTCGGGTATGCAGTCAGCCGCTGATGAAGCACACTCCCACAGTGTGTGACTGAACCTGGCGAGCGTACAGGTGGCATTGATGGACTTCAACGCCATACTACAAGCAGAGAAGACTTTCTTTGCCATAGAATCATACCTCTTGTCATCTCTATCCTGTGGGACAGTAGGGTAAGCGGTCCTGCTGCTTGATGAAGTTGCCGCTTGGACCACCAGGCTCTCTGGAGTCGGGTGTTTCGTTAAGTATTCAGGGTCAGCAGCAGCTACCCTATACTTGGCTGATAATCTTTTATTGACAGCAGGGATAACTTCAGGAGTTTCCCAGTTAGATGCAATCTTTCTTTGTAAGGCTGTATGGAAGGGGACTACAGGATCCTCCTGTGGACCTTTGTCTAATATGTCTGTCAGGTCATCCTGTTGAAAAACAGGCAAAGGCGCAGACCAACCCATGAATTCAATAATTCTTGCCATCAGGGTTCTATAGGGTGTTTCAGCATGTTCTCCTGGGTCTGGTTTAACAAAATCCACTTCTGGGGAAGTGTCCCGCCCACTTGCCTCATGTAATGACTCCTGTAGGTCTTTTAACCTTCTTTCCTCAGAGGTGAAATCCTCTGAAACAGGTAGTGTGGTCCTCTGCAACCCGAAGGTTTCCTGGTCAGAATCTTCCCCTTCTTCATAAATTGAAGATAATCCAGGGTACTCTGACCTCTGAAATGGTATAAAACCCATTTCTAAGGCAGAAAGAGCCAAACTCGTCATTATTGGGTGAGAAACCGTCGATGTCGTCGACGCCGATGTGACAGGCTTCGAAGGCGCCGAAAACGGCATCGAGAAAACCGGAAGAGGCCTCGAAGAACTCGAGAGGATCGGGATCCTAATCGAGGACATCGTAGACGGTCTCGGCGTCGTGCCGGAGGCTCTTGGAATCACCGTTGGCTGTGGAGTAGCCGTGGTCTTCTCTTTCATCGGCGTTGATGTCGGCGTCGACGATGGCGTCGAGTCGATCGACCGATGCGTCGAAGAACCCTTCGACAACGGCGTCGATGGTGCCGATCCATGCGTCAAAGGGATCTTCAACGCCGGCGTCGAAGATGGTGCCTTCTTACCCGATGGCCCGTGTCGCTCTCGGGTGGAATGTTTCGCCGGGTGCTGCGACTCGCGGCGTTTTGATTTTTTGGGTTTTTCATCCAGGGTATCACCCTCAGCTGTCTTCGAGGGGGTTGAGGCCGCTTTCTCGAAGACGCTTAACATTTTCTTCCTGAATTCCTCCCACTCAGCCTGAGAGCTGTGTTTTGTGGGGCAGGAGACCCTTTCTGGGGAAACAGAAGAAGACGAGGAAGGGGTTCTTCGCCGTCTCTTTTTTGAGTGTCGTGATCTCGACGAATGGTGGGAGCTACTTCGAGATCTAGAATGGGAATGTTTTCAACGGCGAGGAGACAAATGCCTCGACTCGGCCAAAGAAACTTTCGAGGAGGTTTTGACTGACTTACCTCTCTCGAGATTTCCCTTGCGCTCCTTCAAGGCTTTCGCCGTCATGGACATGCAGTCCGCACACTCCGAACAATGGTGCTCGGCTCCCAAGCACCACAAGCAGATCCTGTGTGGATCCGTTATCGACATTTTGTTTACAGCAGTCTCGACATTTTTTGAAGCCGGATCGCGGCGTTGTCGGTTCCGATGAAGATGCCATTGAGAACAAGTTGGTTATATATCGAGTAGATGTAGATTAGATTATCTGACCGAACTGAGCAACAATGTTCCGAGGCCCCACGAAGCGCGGAAAAACGGAACTGAGCAACGGACGCCACGCGTGGCTATTTATGGGCATGGTGACGTCGGTGCCGATACGGTGGCCGTCGAGGGACATTCGACTCGGCGGACGTCGACGCGCAGCGCCCTCTACAGAAAAGAATTCCGAGGCCAGCAAGCTGGAAACGTATTATCAAAGATAAGGAATACGTCGGAGGACACAATCCCTTCAAAATGATGTTACGAAAGCTAGTGGAACAAGACAGAAAGAATTGGGATCAGATAGTAGCTTGGGCTTTAATTGCTGTTAGAAAGACACCCCAGGCTTCTACAGGATTCTCCCCGTTTGAATTGTCTTATGGATCAGAACCCCAAGATATCCTGGATATGTTGAGAGAGACCTATAAGGAAAGAGAGAAGTCCCAATTCCACTCTCCCAAACCGCCCAACGTCTTTAAGAGTACATAACTGTAGTAAGATTTCTAGTTCAAACCCATATGGCCAAGGGATAAGAACAACAGAAAACATCATACAATCGAAAGGTCACTTTAAGATTTTCCTCGGTAGGAAGGAAGGTGTTAGTGTTATTAGCAACGTCCGAGAATAAACTAATATCCAAATGGTAAAAAGAATATGCCAAAGCATACAAAGAAGTCCAGGACATTGCGCCTTTATAAATGCAGATGTCTTTTATTCTCATCTGTAATATAAGAGATGCCCTTCTAATTACACGTGTTTCGGCCCCTGTCAGACTTTTTCAAATTAGGGCTAGTATTATCAAACTGATATAAGGTTAGATTTACAGAACAGTGTATTATTGCATACATATTCGAGAGGAATACAGAAGAGAAATCATAAATATATTAAAGTAATATGGTATAAGTGTCAGGTTTCATGGGGTTTGGTTCAATGGAGTGGAATGAGTGTATGATTAACATAAATTATGGTTTGGGCCTTAACTTTTAGTGCAGAGTGTGGAGAGCTTCCCAAGCCAAAAAGGAGACTTCCAAAAGGATCAGCGATTGGTCAGAAGTAAAAGAAAGGCATTGTTAGAACATTCTAAACTGCCTTTCATTGTCAGCAGCCCAGCAGGAAGGTCTTATGTTTGAAGCTCTGAAGATTTAGAAACTTTAGCTAGGCCCTTGTGCCTAGGATTTGTTAATTGGATCAGGAAAGTGTTGGAGAATTTAAGAAGATAGTCAGAAACGTTCCGGTAAAAGAAAGAAGCAAGCTAGGTGACTTTATAATTTTTAACTGAACTTTGTGAAATTCCAGAATGAGTTATATTTCTATACAATTTATTAACTAGTTCCTGTTATCTTATTCTTTGTTTAAAGAGCAGTTAGTTTTGTTCTTTGAAGACTTTATTTTTGGATTTCTTAAACACTACTGTTATTTAATGAACTGCGCAACATATATAGCGCGTGGCAAGTTGGTGTGTGGAAGCCTGTTAATCTTTTCAGCGTCGTGTGTTTTTTCGGCCGTATAAAAATTATTGAGCGCTGTTCCTTCTTACGGTAACAGTGGTTTCTTTTAACGTCGGGCTAGCACTAGAAATCTTACACTGTCTCCGCAAGTGACATTGTTATAGATACGAGATCCTGAAATGTTATGTTTTATTTACTAGCATTCTAACCTGGCGCGCGTACCTCATTAAGCTGCCTCTTCAAGGATCAGTGTCCGGAGCTCAGTAATTTCCTCTTTCCTACTTGAACAAATAAAATTAAGGAGGGAGAAATACTGATCTACTACGCATGCGCATATGCCATTTTTGAACTCTATTTTCTGTTCCTATGCGCACACCATTTTAGAAGGAAAAGGAATATCTTCACGCATGCGCATAACTCTAGTCAAGTGAACGCTTCCTTGAAGAGTGATATTTTTATGCAAGCAAAGATCCAATTAGTGAACACTCCTTTCTTTCCACATGCACAAACAATTCTAAAAGGAAGAAACAAGAGTGTCATATTTGGAATCTGTGTTAAAACTAGAGATTCACACAAAAGACGGACCTAGCATTTCCAGATGGGCGTGTGTGTGTTTTGGAATTTGAACTGCTAGAAGATTAATTCATGGAACTGAGAGAGTGAGCTAAAGATAGCAGTTTTCCAATTCTGAATTGAAGAAGATAGTAAGAGCATCAGAGACTCTATTTTTTCTTCAGTAAGAAAACAAACACTTCCTCTAAGTTATCAATAGAGGATATTCAGGTATGGTGACGTGTTTATTTACTCAATTCGATAAAGAGAAGTCAGAGCCTAGGAAAAGAAAGGTTAGTGACTAAAGTGTATTTGTTGTTATTTTATCTACATGTTAACAGATATAAAGAAGCTGAGCAAAACCTGAAGTTTATTATTTTGTCCCATTTTCCCACTTTCCCTTGGGGATGTTCTCAACTGAACTGTTTGTTACCAGTTAAGAGGTTAGCATCCAAAGGGGACTGCGGGGGCTCAGCAGCTTCCGCGGACAACGTCCTGATTAAAGATAAAGCCTGACAGTATGAAAGGATAGAAAAAATAGTCCGCCCAAGCTGTCATGAACCCCGAGTCCTCAATGGAGGCGTTAAGTGTTTTAGTGAGGGAATTACAGGAGGAATTAAAGGCTTATCAAGAGAATAAGAATTTAGGAAAACGGGTAGACGAGTTATGTGAAAAGATGGCACAGACTCAGGGAATTGGGAGAGAAGTTTCAGAAGAATTCACCCCGGAATTGGTAAGGGCTGGTGAGGAGAGAGGTGTAGGCAGAAGGAGGTTTTAGGGCATTAGTTATGCCAGTACCTTTGGCAGCTCCAGAGCGTTACTATGGTGTTTCCAGTAAATTTCAGACATTTTTAACTCAATGTGAGTTGCACTTTCTTAGTCGGCCAGAATTATTTCCTTCTGATGCTTCCAGGGTTACTTTTATGATGTCTTATTTATCTGGAGAGGCTTCTACTTGGGCAGGGTTACTGGTCAGACAGAAGAGTTTGTCTTTAAAACATTTTCCTCTTTTTATGGAAGAATTTAAGAAAATGTTTGATAAAAGACAAATCTCCTTAGAAGTAGATTTGTTAGATTTGCGTCAAGGAAACAGAGACTTGGTCACGTATATCACACAGTTCAGGTCTTTGGTTTTAAAATCTAAGTGGCCAGAAGAAAAGAGGTCTTCTCTTTTGTATCGAGGTCTCAAGGAGGAGTTGAAGGATGCCTTGTCCAGTGTAGTTCAGCACCCTTCCTCTTGTGATGAATTGATTGATTTAGTGGTTCAGTTGGATTATCGTATAAGTGACAGGAGAGCAGAAAGGCGTCGCTGTACTCAGGCGGAGGTAAGGTCAGTCCTTAGAGGATATCGTTCAAAGTTTGAGGTGGGTAGTAAAGAAGTGAAACCAAGGGTAAATGATCAACAGATTAGAATAAAAGATCCTTTATCTAAAGAGGAAAAGGCTAGGAGGCATGAGAATAATTTGTGTTTAGATTGTGGTAGGGGAGGTCACTTTTTAGGAAATTGTCCCTTTACACCCAAAGGATTTTCATCAGCCGGTGGAAAAGGACAGCAGATTGCAAATACTGTTCAGTCAGTGGTTCCACACATGTTACGCTCACCTGGTTCCCACAGGGGCGTCGATCTGACCCGGACAGCTGCGATCTCCACCAACGTGATGCGTAGTGAAGAGATGACAGTCTGGACTGGCCCGCCTAATCTTGTCTGCTGGACTCATAGAAGTATTCTCCTGCAAGTGGAGAAAGGGATTTAGCCACCCGTGGACTTTAGTGATGGCCCCCTCCCCAACTGTTCTCGTTCTCCCCACTAATCCCCTCCAATATCCCCTCTTGGTAACATCACCTTATGTTTTTAAATGATGAGCTCTCCATCCTGCATGGCATGCAGGGGCGCGTAGAAACCAGTTACTTCACTGGTTTGAAGGTATTGCAGGAGTTCCGGAGGAATATTGACTCCAGTGTCTATAAAGTTCAAAGAGTTCAATATGTCCGATGTTCACTCTTGTTCCATTCCCTCGTTAGGTTGCAGCTGGGTCCAAAAGAATATTGCCTGGAGGCAGCTGATGGCGTTCAGGTAAGAGTCTGTATTACCAAACACTGTCCGGTAAAAGTTGCATGAGTTTAACTTGCTGTTTTCTCTCCCTTTATAGGTGCGGCATAGAAAGATGCAGCAAATTAAAGAATAATACCTCCGGTGGTAAAGCAGGTAAGCCTATGGTGGCAAAGAGATTGTCATTGTTGGTTTTCTCGGCTCACCTTGTTATTCCTTTTGTTTTCCTCCCAGGTGCTGGGTTTCGACAAAGAAAATGATGGAGGCAGCGCTGAGTTGAAAGATGCGGTGGACTTGTGAGTATATAACGCGGCGCTGCTGCTGGCGAAGCGACGCGTGCTGAAATAATGTCCTTTCCAGGCTCGGAGATGTGCTGGGTCCGGAATCAGGTAAGGAATCAAATAATGTCTGTGATCTAACCTCTTCTTTCTTTTCCTTTTGTCTAGGAGCTCCGGATTCGAGGCGGGTGTGGCAGAAGACTGGATGCTGACTTGCAGACACAGTGAGCGTTACGCTGCTGGATGCAGAATAACACGAAGCATGAGCTGCTGTTCGGGCGTGGTTTAAATAGCCTGCAAAGTAGTCCCAGGTAAGAAGTTCCCCAGAACCACACCCGAGTAAAAAATAGTCCCTGTAATAAAATAGTCCCATCCAGGCCTCACGTTGTCTTGGACTCATTTGCAGCATGGTCTGCATAAGGCAAACAGCCCCCAGCCGGGGCTGTTGGGGTTTTAATGAGTATCTGGATGCCTGCTTCCAGGGCTGATGGACTCGATCCGGATGCCCGGGGGTAGGCATCATTACAACACATAACTGTAAATGTATCCTTGTATCTGAAGTAGGAAAAGAAAGGGTATGGACCGGTAGTGATTGATTCAGGGGCCACCGGGAACTTTATGGATTGCGGAGTAGCTAAGGCTTTGGGAATACCACTTGTGAGGAAGGAAGTGGTGGAACAGGTTCGGCCTGTAGATGGAACTTCTCTTTCTTCAGGTCCTATAACTCATGAAACTGGTGTCCTGCTTATGGAATTATTTGGAGGTCATGGGGAAGAAATCTCATTTGATTTGATTGATACACCACTTTTGAAAATAATTTTAGGCATGCCATGGCTTACCCTACATAATCCTAAAATTGATTGGAGTAGGCGAGTGGTAGAGTTACGGTCTAGTTTCTGCTTAGAAAACTGTTTTTGAAAGGTAATCCTGGGAGGGAAGAAACACAAGGTTTGGTTTCTTCTTTTCTGACAGACGCAGGAATTACAGGACATAATATAGGAGCGGTGCTAGAACATCTTCCAGAGTGTTATCAAGGTTACAAGGAGGCGTTTGATGAAAAGGAAGCAGGAGAATTACCTCTACATAGGAGTTTTGACTGTAAAATTGATTTGGAGCACGGGGCAGTTTTACCAAGTAATTGAGTGTATGCATTAACGGAAAAGGAGAATGATTATCTTAAAGAGTACCTAACAGACAATTTGGCTAAGGGTTTTATTCGCCATTCTCAATCTCCAGCCGCATCCCCATTATTTTTTGTACCAAAGCCTGATGGGTCTCTTAGAACATGCATCGATTATCGAGCTGTGAATTGTTACGCTACTGTTAGGGTTATAAACTACAGTATGAAAGAGCAACTGTTTACCAACTCGCTCACCTTGACAAGTCGAAGAATCCAAAATGGAAGAGGCAAATGCGGCTGTGAAGATATCCCAGAGGCAACCCTAACCCCCCCTGCCTGGAAATAGAATAACCAGCGGAGAGGACAGGACCGCCAGGGAAACCCTCTAATGGGAAGAAAACCCTGGACGAATCTGGATTCTCGAGGTTCAGGTGGGTGTGGAGAGAAGATGTTCCTGAGGTGCTGCAGAAACTGATGTCCTCTGGGAGTCTTCCTCTGGATACACGAAAGGAAGATAAGAAGAGGGTTAGAATGGAAATGCGAGTTGGAGGTTTAGTAAAGGGCGGAAGGAGGATCCTCTCACCGTTAATAGAGTCTAGGAAGGCTTAGACTTGACAAGATGGGTACTCAAAAGGTTTGCTGGTAAATCACAGGAACTCTATAAGAACAGATAGGTAAGTGTTGTGATTGAAACTAAGAACGGGAGTTCAAAGGAAATAGGGCTTACCCTTGCGGGTTTCTGAGAGGAAATGAAAGCTGGAGAGACTTCTCTCAAATTGGCTGGAAAATGATTGATAAGCTGGACTGGTCTGCACTCGCAAAGAATGGGGGCTGAGCAGAGTAACTGCAGAAAAGGACTGAGAAACAAAGAATCAGAAGAGTAAGAAAGGATTAGTATGGAATTTTCTGCAAATAGGCAAGAAAGACGAGAGCGAACTCACGGAGCGTCAGTAACAGAAGCGACGCGAAGATCCGTAGGCTTCGAGTCCGGAAATAGAGTCACGTGAGCGTTCTGTAGTGTCTCACAGGGACGTGGGAAGACTGAACCGCTGCCTTCCGTTCGGAGGTCTCTATGGGTGTCCATCTTGGAACTGCTCCTCCAAAGAATACCACTCAAGCGGGCACGAGAACCGTATAACCGGGTACGAGCCCATAGTGACCATTTACGGCCATGTGTAACAGTATACCCTCTTCTGCTGAGGGGCGCCCCCGGTTTACCCGGGTGAACACGAAAAGACTGGCGCACCAACCTAGGTGCATGAACACCAGAGGCCGTTCCCAGGTTCTTTCCGCCCGGGAATAGCCGTTCCAGTCAATCAAAGACTGCAATCTACCTCGTCGATAACGAGAGTCACAAATATCAGCGACTTCAAATTCTGGACCACAGTCCGTAAGGACAGGAGGAGGAGGAGCAACTTTGTTCCGGTGAAATCGATCTCGCACAACCAATTTGATCTGAGACAGATGAAAGACAGGATTTATATGAGACCATGAGGCAGGCAAAGCCAATCTGACCGCCGCTGCACCCACCAAGGACAACACCTTAAACGGACCAAAGTATTTTGGAGAGAGTTTTGATGGGACAAGGCGGCAAGGAAGGAAGCGGGATGCCAACCAAACAGAGTCACCGATAGTAAGTGTCGGGGCTAATCGACGATGAAGATCTGCAGATTGTTTAGCACGGTCTTGAGCCGCTAGAAGGGATTGTTTAGCCAGTTTCTGCCCTTCCTGAATGTCGGCAATAAGGCTATCCACTCCCGGGCAGCTGGAAGTAGAAGTCGAAACAGTAGGAACAAAAGAGGGATGGTAGCCATAAGAACAATGAAAAGGACTGGTCCTGAGAGCAGAATGGAAAGAATTATTGTAGGCAAATTCAGCGAATGGAAGCAATTCCACCCAATTATCCTGAGCTGCTGATACAAAGCATCGTAGATATCCTTCTAGGGTCTGATTCAAACGTTCCGTTTGCCCATTAGTTTGGGGATGGTATCCTGAGGTGAGGGCACGTTTGACCCCTAAGACTTGACATATCTTTTGCCAAAAGAGGGAGGTATATTGAGGACCCCGATCTGAAACGATGGTATCTGGTAGACCGTGACGAGAGAAAATCTCAGAGAGGAAAATTTTAGCCATTAATGTTGCTACAGGTAACTTCACTAAAGGGGTAAAATGAGCTAATTTAGTGAAATAATCAATAGTCACCATAATGGTTGTCTTGTTTTGAGATAGAGGTAGATCAGACACAAAGTCAGTGGATATAATTTGCCAAGGTCGGTCTGGAATAGGCATCCTTGTTAGTAATCCCAAAGGTGGGGTTCGTGGAGTCTTTGCATGAGCACAGATACTGCAAGCTGCAACGTAATCACGGACATCAGATTTTAGATTTGGCCACCAGAAATGTCGTTGCATAAGTTCCAACGTGGAAAGAACCCGACGGTGATCCGCAGCCCGTGAATCATGACACATTTGTAGCACTTCCAGCTGTAACGAAGGAGTGGGAATCAGAACCTGCGTCCCATGAAAGAAATAACCCGTTTCCTTAGTAAGCTGATGGGAGGAAGCGAAACTCTCACACAATGATTGATTTTGTGCTGTAGCAATTCGCACTCTTTGAAGAAAGTCTGTAATGACAGCGATGAATTGCGCATTGGGAAACATTCTCTCCTAACAGAATTTAGAAGTAGGTGAGTCCTTGCGGGATAAAGTGTCTGCCCTTTGATTGTGTTTTCCGGGCAGAAAGGTGAATTCGATCCGGAAGGGAAGAAAAAAATAAGCCCAACGGGCTTGTCGACTGTTAGTAGTGTAAGCATTTTGGAGCACTCTGAGATTCTGATGGTCTGTGCAACCTTTATAGGATGGGTAGATCCTAATAGTAAATGTCTCCATTCCTTGAAGGCATGTTTAATAGCCAACAATTCTTTCTCAAGTACAGAGTAGTTCTGTTCTGCCGTATTGAAGGTTTTAGATAAGTAGGCCACTGGACGTTCTTCCCCCTGCTCCGTCTTTTGTAGAAGTACGGCTCCTAAAGCATTTTGTGATGCATCAGTTTCCACAATGAATTGCTTAGATTGATCGGGTGTGATAAGAATGGAAGCAGAAGTAAACTTTTCTTTTAAAGTTTGAAATGCTTTCTGAGCTGAAACGTCCCAAGAAAACGTGTTACCTTTTTTCAAAAGTCTGGTGATGTGTAGAATGATTTCAGAAAAACAGGGAATACACTTCCAATAGAAGTTTGCGAACCCTAAAAACCGCTGCACGTCCTTTACACTTGCAGGAGAAGGCCAATCCAAAACTGCTGATACTTTCTTCGGGTCCATAGAAATTCCCTGAGAGGAGAGAACAAAGCCTAGATAGTTGACTTGTTCCCGATGAAACTTACATTTGGCAGCTTTACAGTACAGTTTATTTGATTGAAGCCGTTCCAAAACTGTATTAACATGTTGTATATGATCCTCAGGGTTGTTGGAATACACCAGGATATCATCCAAATAGATGATGACAAAGTGAAATAAAATGTCGGCAAATAGATGGTCCATAAACCGCTGAAAGATAGCCAGGGCATTAACCAAACCAAACAGCATAACGTGATATTCGAAATGCCCAAAAGGTGTGCGAAAGACCGTCTTCCATTCATCTCCTGGAGCTATTCGAATGAGATGGTAAGCACCTCTAAGATCAAGCTTTGTGTAGAGAGTCGCCCCTCTAACTGCTTCGATGATGTCCGTTATGAGAGGCATGGGGTATTTGTCAGTAATGGTTATTTTATTTGGACCCCGGTAGTCAATACAAGGGCAGAGTTCATCTGAGTCTTTTTTGGGAATGAAAAACAGAGAGGCTCCCGCCGGTGACACTGATTCGGTTATAAGGCCATTTCGTAAATTGGTTTGAAGGTATTCTTTCAAAACATTCTTCTCACATTGGGAGAGTACGTACATCCTGCCAAAAGGAATGGGCTGTTCAGGAAGCAGATCAATATGGCAATCATCTCTCCGATGTGGAGGTAACGTAGGGAACTCAGTATCTTCAAAAATAGCTTGGAATTTCCAATGACATTTAGGGCTAGTTTCTAGTAGATTGATAGTTGCTACTGAAGGGTTAGGAGCCTCTACAGAGGGGATATGTAGACCTACCGATTCCTGAGAAAGGCAATGGTGGACACAATATTCTGACCCAAGGAAAAGAGTACCTGCTGACCAGTTAATGAAAGGATTGTGGAGTATCAACCACGGAAGCCCCAAGATGATTGGAAAATGTGCAGTTTTGATCAGATCGAACACTAGGGTTTCCTTATGGTTAGCTATCATGCAGGTAATTGGATTAGTTTGTTCTATGATAGGGCCAGAGCTTAAAGGACTCCCATCTACTCCTTGGATGGGAGTAACAAATGCCTTGGTTATGTGGGGAATACCGTGTCTCTGTGCCCAATCTTGATCCAAGAAAATACCTCCTGCACCGCAGTCAATCAACGCGGGAATGCCGGGTAGTAAATGTTCGGATAATATCATAGATAGAGATACTACCACCATTGTCTGGTTATTTGTGGCTTTGTCTAGTGTCAGATAGGTTTGGCATGGGGAAGGAGGATTCTGTCTCCCTACCGTTCTTCCCCTGACGGTAGGGTCTTGGAGTTTCCCGACTTGGTGTTAGTACTGCGACGTGGGGGCACCAAATGACAATCCTTTAACACATGAGAGGAGGACCCACAGTACATACATAATCCAAGTGTCTTTCTCCTTTCTCTCTCAGTCGTTGATAACGGTCCTCTTATGTTCCCTATTTGCATAGGTTCTTCATTTTGAGGAAGAGTTTTATTCCCTGTAAAGGAAAACTCACTATGTGATTGTAGTCCCTTGCCCTTTCTTCTTTTGTAGGAACGTTCATGCATCCTATAGTCTATCTGCATAGTTAAAGCAATCATATCAGCCAAGTTGGCTGGGCGGGGCACTTAAGAGAGCTCATCCTTAAATTCTTCTGTTAATCCTCTACGAAAGAGGGTAAGAAGTCCGTCATCCGGCCAACCCAATTCCGAGGACAATTATTTAAATTGGGTGATGTACCCTAGTAAATCCTTACTCCCCTGTTTAAGATCAAGGAGCCTTTCTTGTGTGGCAACTGTTATTTCCTTCCTTCCAAACATAGATTTAAGGCTATTAGCGAAGGCAGGGTAAGAGTCAAGAATCGCATTATTAGAGGTGACTAAAGGAGTGGCCCAAGCTAATGCAGGGCCCGAAAGATGAGAAATCACATATCCCACTTTGTCTTTGTCTGTAGGGAAAAAGCGTGATTTAAAGGTGAACTGTACAGTACAACTATCGAGAAATTCCTTAAGTTTATAAGGATCACCATCATACATGATTGTGTGTAGGGAGGCTGGGGGAGTGTCAGAAAAAGCCCTTGTGACTTGCTGTCGCAGTTGAGCGTTATCTTGTTTCAAAGATTGCATCTCTAAAGACATGGCTTGCATGGCCGCCATTAATTGCTGCATTTGTTGTTCCATGAGGATATCGACTTGTCAACACTTTGGGCGTTGCTTACTGTTACGTTACTTTTAGGGTTATAAACTACAGTATGAAAGAGCAACTGTTTACCAACTCGCTCACCTTGACAAGTCGAAGAATCCAAAATGGAAGAGGCAAATGCGGCTGTGAAGATATCCCAGAGGCAACCCTGACCCCCCCTGCCTGGAAATAGAATAACCAGGGGAGAGGACAGGACCGCCAGGGAAACCCTCTAATGGGAAGAAAACCCTGGACGAATCTGGAGTCTCGAGGTTCAGGTGGGTGTGGAGAGAAGATGTTCCTGAGGTGCTGTAGAAACTGATGTCCTCTGGGAGGCTTCCTCTGGATACACGAAAGGAAGATAGGAAGAGGGTTAGAATGGAAATGGGAGTTGGAGGTTTAGTAAAGGGCGGAAGGAGGATCCTCTCACCGTTAATAGAGTCTAGGAAGGCTTAGACTTGACGAGATGGGTACTCAAAGGGTTTGCTGGTAAATCACAGGAACTCTATAAGAACAGATAGGTAAGTGTTGTGATTGAAACTAAGAACGGGGAGTTCAAAGGAAATAGGGCTTACCCTCACTGGTTTCTGAGAGGAAATGAAAGCTGGAGAGACTGCTCTCGAATCGGCTGGAAAATGATTGATAATCTGGACCTGTCTGCACTCACAAGGAATGGGGGCTGAGCAGAGTAACTGCAGAAAAGGACTGAGAAACAAAGAATCAGAAGAGTAAGAAAGGATTAGTATGGAATTTTCTGCAAATAGGCAAGAAAGACGAGAGCGAACTCACGGAGCGTCAGTAGCAGAAGCGACGCGAAGATCCGTAGGCTTCGAGTCCGGAAATAGAGTCACGTGAGCGTTCTGCGGCGTCTCGCAGGGACGTGGGAAGACTGAACCGCTGCCTTCCGTTCGAAGGTCTCTATGGGCGTCCATCTTGGAACTGCTCCTCCAAAGAATACCACTCAAGCGGGCACGTGAACCGTATAACCGGGTACGAGCCCATAGTGACCATTTACGGCCATGTGTAACATGAATAGGATTACAATCAAAAACAGGTATCCTCTCCCTCTAATTTCGTAAATCTTGAATCAGGTCCAGGGAGCCACGATTTTTTCCAAACCTGATTTACGTGGTGCCTATCATCTGGTGCGGGTCCAGGAAGGTGATGAGTGGAAAACGGCATTCAAAACCCGATTTGGTCTTTATGAGTACCTTGTAATGCCTTTCGGTTTATGCAATGCACCAGCTGCCTTCCAATTTTTAATGGATGAAGTTTTAAGAGATTTTTTTAGATATATTTGTGATAGTATATATCGATGATATTTCGATTTATTCTCAGGATTTAGTCTCACAAAATTCATGTTAGTAAGGTTCTACAAAGACTCAGAGAGAATCATTTGTTTGCTAAATTAGAGAAATCTCAGTTTCATACTAATTCTGTCGAATTTTTGGGATACATTGTTTCACCCAAAGGGTTGGAGATGAATCCGAACAAAGTTCAAGCCATCACGGATTGGCCAACACCAACGAAAGTAAAGGAAATTCAAAGCTTTTTAGGTTTTGCAAATTTCTACAGAAGATTTATTGAAGGATTTTCTCGGTTCGTTACTCCCATAACAAAACTTTTAAAGAAAGGTGCCAAATTTGTGTGGTCTACAGAGGCAGAGGAGGCATTTCAAGAATTAAAGAAAAGGTTCAGTTCGGCCCCTATTTTGGTTCATCCAGATCCATCTCAGCCTTTTTATGTAGAAGCTGATCATCGAATCTTGCCATGGGCGCTGTTCTCTCTCAGAGACATCGAGATACGGGACAACTTCATCCAGTTGCTTACTATTCTAAAAAAAATTCTATGGCAGAACAAAATTATACAATTTCAGATCGTGAATTATTGGCAATTAAGTTTGCTTTTGAAGAGTGGAGGCATTTTTCAAAAGGAGCAAGACATACAGTGACTGTGTTAACAGACCATAGAAATTTGCTTTTTTTAAAAATCAGCCAAGACTCTCACACCAGGGCAGTTAAGATGGTCATTGTTCTTTGCTAATTACAATTTTGTAGTGACATTTAAGCCAGGTAGGCTTAATGGAAAGGCTGACGCTTTATCACGTCAATTTCCTGGAAGTGAGATGGAATCAGAGAAGGAGATGATATCAATTATCGATCCATGTCGTTTTATTTCAGCCGGAATACAGAAAAGTGAGGATGTTGAGGAAGAAGTTCGAAAGTCCATGTCAATAGCACAGATGGAGGAGTGGGTCAGAAAGGATCTGGTTTGAAAAATTGAGAAAGGATTGCCGTATTTTGAAAATAAACTTTACATACCTATTTTGGAGTTGAGAGAGAGAGTAATAAGAGACTGTCATGAATCTATGCTGTCCGGACATCCAGGTTTCAGAAAGACACTAGAGTTGGTTAGGAGGAGTTTCTGGTGGGAGAAGATGCGTCAGGACATCTTACATTTTTTAAAGACCTGTGCTGTTTGTGCTCAAATGAAGAATCAAACCGGAAAACCAGTTGGGTTGTTGGAGCCGTTGCCCATTCCACCTCGTTCTTGGCATACAATTACCCTGGACTTTGTTACAGATCTTCCTTGTGACAAGGGTTGTACGTCTATTTTAGTTGTTGGATCTTTTGTCAAAAGAAGCTCATTTTGTTCCAATGGAGGGAGAGGTTACTGCAGACAGTTTGGCCAAAGTCTTTTTGCGGGAAATAGTTAGACTGCATGGTCTTCCTAATCAAATTATCTCAGATAGAGGTCCTCAATTTATTTCAAGATTCTGGAGGGTTTTTTGTAAGAGTTTGGGAGTGGAAGTAAGTTTATCATCAGGTTATCATCCTGAGACCAATGGACAAGTAGAAAGGGTGAATCAAGAACTGGAGAAGTATTTGAGGTGCTATCTACAGGCAGGTGAAGAATGGGTGGATTTGATTTGGCTTGCCGAATTTGCTTATAATAATTGTGCTAAAGATTCAACTAACATGTCTCCGTTTTATCTTGGAAGAGGTTTTCACCCACAGTTTTTAAGTTTTGAAATTACTGAAGAGTCAGAGAATCCTGGAGTTGAGGTTCGATTACAAATTTTGAGGAAGAATTTGGAAAGAGCTAAAAAGGTACTTTTTGACAGTAAGCAGAAGTGCAAAAGGTTTGCAGATCAAAAAAGGAGATTGGGTCCTGAATATAAAGTTGGTGACCTGGTTTGGCTTTCGACTAGGCATTTGAGAATTAAGGGTAAAAACAAATTTAGTCCACGTTTTGTAGGCCCATTTGAAGTTGAAAAGGTGATTAATCCAGTGGCAGTACGGTTAAAACTACCCAATTCCTTGAAAATACATCCAACCTTCCACATTAGTCTATTAAAACCTGTGATTCATGGGACTAAAGTTGTACCACCACCTTCACCAGTTCAGTTAGAAAATTCATCTGATGAGTTTATGGTTAAGAGAATTGTAGATTCCAGGAGGTTAAGAGGGAAACTACAATATTTGATAGACTGGGAAGGGTTTGGACCTGAGGAACGTACATGGGAGGATGATTTGAATGTGCATGCACCACAATTAGTGGCAAAATTTCATAGAAAGTATCCTTCTAAAGTTGGCCTTGGGACAGGGTGTTATGGGGGGGGGGTACTGTCAGGTTTCATGGGGTTTGGTTGAATGTGGTGGAAAGAGTGTATGATTAACATAAATTATGGTTTGGGCCTTAACTTTTAGTGCAGAGTGTGGAGAGCTTCCCAGGCCAAAATGGAGACATCCAAAAGGATCAGTGATTGGTGAGAAGTAAAAGAAAGGCATTGTTAGAACATTCTAAACTGCCTTTCATTGTCAGCAGCCTAGCAGGAAGGTCTTATGTTTGAAGCTCTGAAGATTTAGAAACTTTAGCTAGGCCCTTGTGCCTAGGATTTGTTAATTGGATCAGGAAAGTGTTGAAGAATTTAAGAAGAAAGTCAGAAACGTTCCGGAAAAAGAAAGAAGCAAGCTGAGTGACTTTATAATTTTTAACTGAACTTTGTGACATTCAAGAAGGAGTTATATTTCTATACAATTTATCAACTAGTTCATGTTTACTTATTCTTTGTTTAACGAGTAGTTAGTTTTATTCTTTTAAGACTTTATTTTTGGATTTCTTGAACAGTACTGTTATTTAATGAACTGTGCAACATATTTAGCGCGTGACAAGTTGGTGTGTGGAAGCCTGTTCATCTTTTCAGCGTTGTGTGTTTTTTCAGCCGTATAAAAATTATTGAGCACTGTTCCTTCTTACGGTAACAGTGATTTCTTTTAACGTCGGGCTAGCGTTAGAAATCTTACACTGTCTGTGCAAGTGACAATGTTATAGATACGAGATCCTGAAACGTTATGTTTTATTTACTAACATTCTAACCTGACGCGCGTACCTCATTAAGCTGCCTCTTCAAGGGTCAGTGTCCGGAGCTCAGCAATTTCCTCTTTCCTACTTGAACAAATAAAATTAAGGAGGGAGAAATACTGATCTACTACGCATGCGCATCTGCCATTTTTTAACTCTATTTTCTGTTCCTATGCGCACACCATTTTAGAAGGAAAAGGAATATCTTCACGCATGCGCATAACTCTAGTCAAGTGAACGCTTCCTTGAAGAGCGATATTTTTACGCAAGCAAAGATCCAATTAGTGAACACTCCTTTCTTTCCACATGCACAAACACTTCTAAAAGGAAGAAGCAAGAGTGTCATATTTGGAATCTTTGTTAAAGCTAGAGATTCACACAAAAGACGGACCTAGCATTTCCAGATGGGCGTGTGTGTGTTTTGGAATTTGAACTGCTAGAAGATTAATTCATGGAACTGAGAGAGTGAGCTAAAGATAGCAGTTTTCCAATTCTGAATTGATGAACTTAGTAAGAGCATCAGAGACTCTATTTTTTTTCAGTAAGAAAACAAACACTTCCTCTAAGTTATCAATAGAGGATATTCAGGTATGGTGGCGTGTTTATTTACTCAATTCGATAAAGAGAAGTCAGAGCCTAGGAAAAGAAAGGTTAGCGACTACAGTGTATTTGTTGTTATTTTATCTACAGGTTAAGAGATATAAAGAAGCTGAGCAAAACCTGAAGTTTATTGTTTTGTCCCATTTCCCCCCTTTCCCTTGGGGATGCTCTCAACTGAACTGTTTGTTACCAGTTAAGAGGTTAGCATCCAAAGGGGACGGCAGAGGCTCAGCAGCTTCCGTGGGCAACATCCTGATTAAAGATAAAGCCTGACAATAAGCACATCAAAGTTATTGTATAGATACCAAACAAAAACCATAATTTATATGTTATAAAAGAATGGTTAACCAGGAAGGGGTAGAGAGGGGAGACATACAAACAAAACAGGAGACAAAAGAGAAGAAAAGCAATGCATTAGTCATGATTATTCCCTCATTAATGTGTGCAGTAAGGACAATGACAAATCGATGTCACAACTTACCCACACCGGGGGTCTTTTAACTTCTTATTCAGAACAAATGTATTGGGTCAGATCCCATTGTTATCTAAACAGTTGCCAAGGTAGAGTTATAAAATTGTCTTGTTAATTCAGAGTTCTCATGTATAGAGTGCAGCACTCAAGTCTCAGTGTGATATTACACTTAGTTGATTAACAAATTGATTGCTAAAGGTTAAGTACTTCGATAAACGCTTTGTTTCTAATCCCGCCTCATGCTGTGAACATAATAATAAGGAGCGTTCCGGCTCCTCCACACCAAATGATTTGCGTGCAATCATGTTGCAGTAGTTCATAAAGTCTATAGTTTTCAAACTCCATTTTGTAGGTCGCTAATATGCTGGAGCAATCTTTTCATTTCCCATGTTAGAAACGTTAAATTGTCTTTCCATTCACTGTCTAATAAATGTACAATGCTGCACTCATGAGATAATATAATGCTGCACTTGTTTGCATACGCTGTTGAAAGTTACGCTGAATGTTACGCTCAAGGCTTCGGTTCTCTGTACCTGTCGTGCTGCAAGCACTTTAGTGCGAGCACCAAATTACTCCACACAGGCGAATGAACAATAAGAATCGAATACTTCTAAGGTCTCGTAACCCGTGTACACGTCCACATTCATAAGAACATGTGCATCCGTGAATACGCTGATGCACCAGGCGCCACTTGAGAAAGAAAATCGTCTCTCGGCTCGGCTTCACTGATCTGCACGGGCGCCATTTCGGGACTATTTTAAATGTTCCCATAGTTACCTGACACCGAGTACGCCGAATCGCTCTGTTGCTTAGCAACATGCGCGCGGTTCCCTTAATCTGCACGGGCTAATTTACTTCATTTATGTGTGCTCGTTTTGCCCATTAATGAGCTATGTTTATGAATACACCATTACGTGAATGTAATCCACAAACTATTTGTGCACATTTTGGAATACATATTAAGGTGTCATTGTTAAATGAACATCTTGAAGGTATATACTCTGAAGTAAAAAGTCTAAACTTAGCTAAAGGTGTGCTGGTTGTTGTCTGTCGGTTCAAGGACAGAAAAGGAGTTGTATTCTAAAAGTAAAACAGTTCATTTTTCATGTGATAGAGAATATTTGACTGAAAATGTATATAGAAGTAAATACGAATTTTAAATATTGTATTGTCACGGTAATTGTAAAGGTAATTCACTGGTCGACCTAGAAACATATATATAAACATATATATAAACTGATACCTATACAATAGTATTCATTATCAGCATGTCACAAAAACACATTGGTGAAATTAGGTATATTTTGGGCACTATAAAAATGATGCCATTTCAGTATCAAGATTTAAGCCAAGTACAGTGGAGTTAAAGTAGCAAATGATTTTGGCTTCTGCTTGGCGTAATGCTCAGACTCTATCCCCCCCTCTCTTGTTCATAGTAACGTGCTTCAGACCAATAAATTGTATATCTGCCTTATCATCCAACTGATGATTTTGTTGCCCATGGACTGCCAGAGGTAGGGTGGGGTCTTGACTCCCAATTTTTGCCAAATGTTCACGAATTCTGATTCTCAGCTCTCTTTTAGTGCTACCTATATACAATTTTTTACAAGTGCATCTAATGGCATAAACAACAAACTTCGTTCTGCAATTAATTAAATGCTTAATTACAAATACTTTGCCCTTGGGGCCCTCCAGGCTCCTGATTTTATCTCCCGCAAACTTGCACATTGTGCAGAAACCACATTTTCTGAAGCCTGGTTCGATTTGAGTAAGCCAAGTGGTTTCAATATTCTTTGGTGTATTGGGTAACATAGATGGACAAATAATGTTTTTCAAAGTATTGGCTCTCTTGAAGATAATATTCGGACTGAAAACATCCGGATGTTGGAAGAGCACATAGTATATCAAGACCCAGCATTCCAAGATCACGTAAAACTTTGGACCCGCTACATTGATGATATTTTTCTAATTTGGGAAGGGTCAGTAACTACACTACAAGAATTCACAGAAATACTGAATCACAATCAATTTGAGATTGAATTTTGAGGAGAATCGGATGTAGAATCCATTAATTTTCTAGATTTAACTATCTATGTTAAGGAGGACCATTTGGAAATAAGGACATTTCGCAAGACAACGGAAGTTAATTCAGTGTTGCACGCAACTAGCTGTCATAAAGTACAACCATCCACAACATCCCCTTTGGTGTACATATACGTGCAAGGCGTAACTGTAAAGATGATCAAAGGTTCAAACAAGAATGCAAACTTCTGAGAAGCCGATTTAAACACAGAGGTTATCTGAAAAAGTGCCTACAAAAAGCTTACGAAAAAATGAAGAATTTGCAACAAGAGGATACATTGAGCAAACCTTTAGAGAATAAACAAATGAAACTTATGTTTGTAACCCAATATAATCAAGACCATCAATTGATTAGAAAAACTTTGGTACCTATTACAATTAGATGAACATCTGAACAAATTAATTGATGACAGTCCGGGTTGGAGACCAGGAAGTCCTTGTTAAACTTTTTCCTACCAGACTTAGTGAGGAGAGCAGGATAGTCAATAGAGAAACAGTTTGAAAAGATAGGGGAGACAGAGAGCACCATAGAGTGGGATGGAGGTCAGAGGGGTAGACAGACAAGACAGAGAGAGGCAAGTGTGCAGGATAGAGTGGGAACAAGACGACGGCACTAGGGGGGCGAGCGTAGAAAGGCACCAGGCATATCAAGATAGGAAGGAAGACAAATCTAAATTTGAGAATCCTAGAGAGGGAGAAAAGGCCTAGGTTTCACATTGCAGGGTTTGGCTACGGGGGTGTCCCCTGCAATACCCCACTCAATATCCCACACAGTATAGTGAGCGGGGTGCTGCGGGGAACACCCCTGCAGCCCACGCAATTTTTTTTGATTTTTTTACTTACCTGCAATGGTACCATCAAAGGTTCAAACTTTTGGTGTTCGAACCTTTGGGGGTAGCATTTTTAGACCTTTTTGTACATGCAACCGTTTAGATACGGTCAAAATGTACAATACCGTTATCTACACTTACGCTGCCTGTGTAGACTTGTATCGTTCAGAAATTCAAGGGCTCCCAATGTTTTTTTCCCCTTGTTCCATCCCTCATTGAGCACCTTGAAACACTTTCCTTGTGTATATAAAAAAACATTCCCATACCATACCATACAATTACAGCAGAATCATGGCGAAGTCCCATTTGAAGTAAATTGTGGGGATAAAATTGCTCAAGCAATTTTGCAAAGGGCACTGTTCCCTCGGTTTAAAGAAAGTGAACCAGACAAAACAGAAAGAAATGCATTGGGCTTTGGGGAAGCTGATAAACCTTCTAACATCGAAGAAACAAAGGGAGAGGAGCCCACTATCTATCTCGACCTAGCCTTCGTCCAGCAAAACGATCCAGCTCTTGCTGAAGCCTTTCCACATGCTATTGCAGAAGGAGAAGATACAGGAAAAGGGAGCCCCTTTTTCTTCTTATAGCAGGGATTGTTGTATAGGCGGGAAACATCGACCACAGGGTTAATAAAAACACAGTTGGTAATCCCCAGAACTCACCGAAAAGTTGTACTGGAGATTGCCCATTCCCATTTTACCGGGGGCTACCTAAAACAATCCAAAACCCAATCACACATCAGTTTACTAGCCAGGTATCCTCGCAGATATAAAGACCTTTATCCAGACTTGTGAAATATGTCAAAAAATTAGTACACATGTCCCATTTCCTGCTCCTTTGAATCCGTTACCAATGATAGAAGGAGAAATTACCTTCCCGTAATGTTCTTTCTATGGATTCCTCTCCCGCAGATTCCTCATCTGATTGATATTCCCTTTGATGCTTCAGAATTGTTTTCGATAGGGGGCAAAGTAGACCTCGACCCAGACGTCGACCATTAATCCGCCTTGCTCGGCATCTGGTCGTCGGCTCCGGACGTGACGTCATGCGTCGTAAAAGTAGCGCGTCACTATGCCCTGACCTCAGTTCCCCCTTTTTTTCCAGAGCACCACACACTGCATAGGAAAACAGAGAGAAGAAAATGGCTAATGAGCCCTTTAAAAAAGAAAATAATTATAGGCCTCAGAGGGAGGAATAATTGAAAAAGAACACTAATGTTTGTTTTAAGACTGTGGCAGGAAGACAGAAAAACGGACAGAGAGGACCATCACCAAGTCAAGGTTTTTTTTATATAGAGAGATGCGCACCAACCACTGACTTTCTCAGCGGGGACGAATGGGAGGGGAGATGAGGAATTTGCGGGAGAAGAATCCATAGAAAGAACATTACGGAAAGGTAATTTCTCCTTCAATGGATTGCTTATCTCCCACAGATTCCTCATCTGATAGGGTCCCAAAGCAGTAATGAAGGAGGCAGACAGTAAGTCATACCAAGACATTTTGCAGCAGTCCTGCCAAAACGCGCATCAGAAGTGAGAGCCACATCCAGGCTATAGTACTTTGCAAAGGTATGCAAAGATGACCATGTCGCGGCGCGACATATCTGCTCGGACAGGGACCCCCCTCTGCAATGCGGTGGAAGCAGAGACCCCCCCTTGTGGAATGGGCCCTGATGCCTGCTGGTAATTCCTTCCCAGCTGCCTGCTAACATTCACCTATGCTTTATCAACAGGATAAAGTCTGCTTCATTATGGGCAGGCTCTTACGGGCTAAGGAAAAAGCCACAGGAGCTAATCAGCTCTCCAGAAATCAGCTGTCCTGGCGATATAGTAACTCAATGCCCTCTTAGGGTCTAGACGATGTAACCGTTCCTCCTGCTTAGAAGGGTGAGGAGGAAGATAGAAGGCTGGAAGCTTGATGGACTGTGACAAATGAAATTCTGATAGGACCTTTAAGAGGAAGCCAGGTCTTACCCGGAGTGAAACTTTCTCCCAGAAAAAGCGCAAGAAGGGTTGCTTACAGCATAAGGCCTTTAGTTCACTCACCTGCCTAGCGAATGTAATAGCCACCAAGAAGGCTGTTTTCAATGAGAGAAGCTGTAAAGGACAAGAGTGCATAGGCTCAAAAGGAGCCGCCATCAGAAATGTAAGAACCAGATTAAGATCCCAATCTGGGACAACAAAGGGAGTCGGCAGAAACTTATTTACAAGGCCTTTCAGAAATTGTGCCATTGCCGGGATTGTAAAAGACAAACCTTGATCCAGGGATCTCTTGTACACAGACAAGGCTGCCAAATATCCTTTGACTTTGGTGATCTGAAGGTCTGCAGAGGCCACTGACAGAAGGAACTCCATGACTTGTGGTGGGGCAAGAGATGGGGTCAATCTTGCGCTCCCTACACCGCAAATCTTCTCCATTTGCACACGTACAAAGATCTTGGTAGATGGTCTGCGTGCAGCCAGCAACACCTCAAGCACTTTCTCAGAGAGGTTCCAGTCATCATATCTCATCCTCTCAAGAGCCACGCATGTAGGTTGAGGGATTGTGGGTTGGGATGGAGTATCTGGCTTTCCGACTGGGTTAGGAGATCCGGGTGCTGAGGCAACCAGTGAGGTGGACAGATCCAAGAGGTTGGAGTACCATGTTCTCCTCGTCCAATCCGGGGCGATCAAGATCATGTTCGCTCGAATCCTCTTCAACTGCAGAACAAAGGAATTAGCCGCGAGGCAGCTATTCCGGAGGATTGTAAGGAAGAGAGCCGAGCAACAGCCCAACAAGTACAGACCGCGAATGGCACATATATGCGGATTAGACAGACAATGAAGCAGAGGGTGGCCTGATGACAAGCAGCCCTTCGTTCATTCATTATATGAAGTAGAGCAGTAAGTGGACCAAACGGTGCAAAGCAGGGACGCGCAAACGAGCGGCACAGCAGATAAGGACAGCACACCCGGTGACCGGATGAGGTGTGCATTGCAGGGGATTAGGACAGAAGAGCTACAGAAGGAACAAACGACTGCGCAATGTCACTCCGAAGATTCTGAGAGGCTATACTGCGTGTGCGGCACCGAACGCAATAAAGGAGCTGGCAAGACAGAGACCGGAAAGCTCGAGTCAGCAGAGAAGCACCGATTGGAACAGCTGATGTCCTGCGAAGGCACACGGATAGAAGCCAGCAGTCGGCGGAAAGAATATTGTAACACAGGCTGTGGATAGTTACAGTTTAGCAAGCACGGAAAAGCACTGATCAGGCCGTCCAAAGGTGAAACCGACGTGATAAGAAACAGCAGAGAAGCTCACATATAGCATAGGATAAGCGGCTGCATGGAAGAGTTACTGCATGTACAAGGAAGGCGCCAAATACTGGCTGGGGGGCATAACCACCAGAGTGCTAGCGCAACACACATTAGTTGTCAATAATTGGATTAGAAGGCGAGGCGAAGAGAACCAGAGGAACATAGATGGCCAACACAAGTGTAATAAAGACTGCACCAGCCAAGGAGGACACTGTGGTGCAGGATAACTGGCGCAAAACGGTCCTGGGCAGTATAAACAACGCAGAAGTTGTACAAGTGATTGGAAGTCAGAAACTAGTGCACACAAGTGCATGCGTGTCAAAGGGGTACTGTACAGACACAGTGGATCTCAGAAGATCACAAAGCTATAAATAGTTCTGGTGAATTACAGAAGCCACAGAACGAGCTCTGAGGAGAGTAAGGTTACCGGAGCGCGATAGCACGGACCCAACTGATAGCCGTAGCGCCCCCAGCAGATACAGGACACTGCAACAACTATACCAGCAAGTGAACAAACACACTGGAGGGGGCCTTTGACATTGAGTCATTGACATTAATGACATTGAGACCTGGGTGAAACATAGCTGAGCTGCGAGACGAGGTGTACCAACAAATCAGAGACGGCAGACAGAGCTGTGAACACACTGTCTGACCTAACTGTGCCCACTGCGAAACCTGGAGTTAAAGAAGGAGACGGAGCGCGCGAGGAACACGGAATCATATTAAAAGCCCCAACTGCAAAGGTAACCGTGCAGTGAGGTCGACATAAAGGAAAAGGGCGAGGGCAAGAGCTGGACCCCACAATACAATACACTGAATCCGCTTTTCAGCTGACAATATAAACATCTTGTAACACGTGCACTGGGTCAGAAAAGAGCAGCAAAGTGCACAGAGGCGACAAAATGGCGACTAAATCCAATAAGAGTAAAGGGAAACAGTCGTCAATTGACTCATTCGCCAAACCAGCACAGCTGACAAGATTGACGCTATTAGTATAGATGTGAATCTCTTGTGACAAGATGTCAAATCACTGTCAGAGCGCACGGGGGTGTTGGAGAAAGAAGTGAAGGCAAACACAAGCAGTTGCAACAAAAACTTCCAAGAAGTCTCCATACTGAAGCAACAAGTGAGGAATCTTGAAAGCAGGGCAGAGGAGGCGGAAGGTCAGGCGTGAAGAAATAACGTTAGGATAATTGGATTCCCAGAGGGCGGGGAAGGCCCGAATTCGACCAACTACATAGAAGAGATGCTACTGCAGGAAATTGGAGCTGGAACACTCTCCCAAGGGTTCACAGTGGAGAGGGCGCATAGGACCCTGACAAGGAAGCTGCCGACCGGAGCCTCGCCCTGACCAATAATTGCCAAGATACTGAATTACAAAGACAGGGAGAGGATCCTGGAATACTTCTGAAAAGGGGGCACTATTAACTGAGTGTCGAAAACCATCACAGCATACCCGGATTATACTTTCTTGGTGCAGAAAGAAAGAATGAACTACTGGCCTGTAAAGAAAAGGTTACGTGCCGCCAATCTTAAATACATGCTGTTGTATCCGGCGAAGATGAAGATCCTACATAAAGACTGCACTGTTTTCTTTGAGACCCCTGAAGATGTAAGCAAGTGGATGGACATGCAGAACATGCCGATGGAGAAACAAGATCAGACGAGAGAAGACAATGATAAGTGACTCTGCTTTTTGTAGTGACGCACTTTCGCGTAGTATTGTTACTAACATATACCGCTCTGACAGAGACATTTCAGCAGTTAAGCGAATGTGTTTCATACTAGTAGCGGAACGCAGGAGACACGAGTGCTGCTAAGTTGTAAACAGCACTAGGAATCACGCTATCACCCTCATTAGTTAGTTTAGTTAGGAAACTAGTAGTTCAGTATCCTCCTGCTGCGCTCCGAGTAACGGCATTGGACCGAGAAAGGAACGAGATGCAGGGATGCCTGAGATCCAGGGTTGGAGCTAGGAAAACTTTGGGAATAGTTGGGGAAACGGGAGGGGTGGGAGTTGGGATAGTTAGAGGGGAGTTGACCTACAGAGATGCACCAGGAAATACAAGGGGAAATGTGAAGGGTGGGAGGGAAGCTGAAATGGTCGAAGATTATGGGTAAACTTAAAATAGCAACCTGGAATGTGAGAGGGTTGAATAGCTATATCAAAAGGAACCGGTGTTGTAATGTAAATCAGTCTTGTATTGTTTCACTGGCCAGGAGTGCATGCTGATGGAACGTTGATGTAAGCATGATAGACAGCTCAGGAGAATGTTGGGTGAATGTTGTGTGTGAGTGTTCTATTGATGTCAGTTGGGGGCCTGAGCTGGAGATAAAGGATGGCCGGTGGGTCTGTTACCTGTCTCTGTAGTTGTAATGTCCACGATGACAACCTCAACTATTATTGTACATATAGCAAGTAACTGGATACTATACATAGTGTATATATGTATAATAAAGCCTCCTGGATTAAAGTAATGGCTCCACAGCTGGTCTGTGTATGTGATGTCAGAACCCTACTAATAAACTTAACATTGGCGACAAGCATGTTTAAAAGAACCCACACCAGGAGATGAGATAAATCACAGGACAGAAAACGGCTGCTCTGGGATAAAAAATAAAGCAACAAAACAAGTAAGGAGAGCTGTAGGAGGGGGAAACAGCTGCAGCAAGACCCACCGTTCCCCCGTCCATTTCAAGTATCCATTCTTTCCCAGCAGAGTAATTAATGTACTCTATGGGCGGGAGGCCCCCACCATCAAATAAATATATCCAGAGATCCCCAGCAGGGAGAGAATACTCCCATTGAAAGAGACATAAGGTTACGCTTGCCGTTTTAATATGTGATAGGCCAGGTATCCTGCACCAGTGAGCTATAAAATGGATGTGCACTTGATGGAAAAAAATAAGATAAAGCAAAATGCGGCAATGTGTAAATGGGGAACCCCCTATGTTTAGCCCCCAGAAGTGTAGACTGTAGCTGGACCACTCGATGACAGTTAGGTAGAAGGAGCTCTGGTGTGCTTTGCCACAGTGCACCATCTGGTGATGTCATGCTGGGGGCTGGGGGTGATGGTGAAGACTAGAATGCCTGATCAGAACGCTCTCTCCAAGGGATCCGCAGCAAGGAGTTTTCCTTATGAGCGCGTTCGATAAGAGGCACCCTTTCGTTTCTGACGTTTTTTCTTCTTCAACGCTGGGTGCCAGGAAGAGAGGGAAGTGTACTTGCCTATGTGTGGGGACATCACGTGATCGCGGGAGCGTGTTCTCGCGAGATCTCGGCATAACGTGATCTTGCGAGCCCACGCTCCGCGGGAAAACGTTCCCGCCAGTGTTGATGCAGCGGCAGACCAAGCAGGTTATGCTACAGCGCTGTTCCTGATAAGGAGTCAATAACAGGAGGTTTTGAGCAGCCTCCAGTCACAGCTTCTAGGGCATAAATCCACAGCCACAGGAGGCTACATGGGGGCCCTAGAAGCTTGCAGCGTGCCATCATT
This sequence comes from Ambystoma mexicanum, assembly GCF_040938575.1. Lineage (NCBI taxonomy): Eukaryota > Metazoa > Chordata > Amphibia > Caudata > Ambystomatidae > Ambystoma > Ambystoma mexicanum. The sequence continues at coordinate 712,000,380 of NC_090925.1, forward strand.
GTGCACACCCTTCCCACAGTGAGTTAACTGGGAAGCCATGAAGTTGAACTGAACCGAACTGTGAGTAAATGTTTGCCCCAAGTTAAAGCAGTTTAAGGTCCACCCGTTTTTCCTACAATAAAGACAGTTGGAACCCCTTACAGCATCCTGTCGTCCTTTAAGGCCACAACACTATCCGAGGTTAAAAGTGAAACAGATCGTGTGTATAGAAGAGGGGAAATGCTGCAATGCGGACTCAGTGGAAATCCAAAAACGGCTTTGGTCTAATTACCGGATAGTGTGGAATAGAGGCGCAAGCAGCAGCACAAGAGAATCACTGCCTACATGAAATAGAAGTGTAAGCATCAGCACAAGGAGATTACCGCCTACATGAAATAGAGGTGCGTTCTAGCATTTTCCTGACTATTTGAAGCAGAGCTCACAACTTCAGATATTGGTACATTTGAATATAAAATGTGGCATCCATTCCCTCCAATGTTTCCACTTGTGAAAGCGTCAGATCGACAGCTTTGAGTAACAGTCGCGATTAACAAATAAACTGCAATATTTGTGTTGTTTTTAATTTAAAGCGCTGACCCTGATCACGCCAGCGCATTGAGTTTGAAGAGGTATATATTGTGCAGCACCAGTTAAATGAAGGAACTTGAGGATTGATGAAATGTAAGAGATAAATGTGGTTTCAAACAGGGTCAGACTGGGACAAGAAATAGGCCACGACACCCGAAAAGAAGGGGTCCACCCCTCGCCTCAAAAAAGTGGGCCACAACCCTCTGCCTCAAAAAAAGTAGCCCTCAAACAATCATCCGTGAATGGCGTCAATTCACGACTTTACAGAAAATGCTACTGATGGAGGGTTCATGTGTCTGTTACATTACAACACAACTCATAAAATAACATAACTTTGCATACAGTTCTGTGACAGGGTCCACAGCCCCGAAGCGCAGGAGTGGCATGAACCTACCACCCCCACTGCAGTTTTAGGACCTGCTGCAAGTCGATGCTTATACAAGGCTCCGAACCCCAGCAGGGAAGGAGGGTTAGGGTGACGATGGTTGGATAGGAAGGTTCTAGGTTATTTCGCTGCGGTATTTTTCATCGCAGGTTTTTTCATCAGCGTTTGTTTTTCGAAAAACTCATCGTTTTTTTTTTTTGGGGGGGCTTTAGGCACAAGGATTTTGTCAAGTGACCGACCGAGGGCCATCCCCCGGTTGCTGGCACTCTCACGTGTGTCTTCTATCGCGCTCTGACTCGCTGCAGAGTCGTGACAGCAGGGATCCGGAGTGGTGGCACTGACTCCGAGGGGCCTGGCCCTAGAGTGAAGGAATGGCAGTGGGAGTGAAGTGGAGTGTAGGAGGCTCACAGGCTGGCCTGTTCATGATGCGCAGGGGTGCCGCAGGCCAGCGACAGCACTGTCGCATTTGGCCAGAGCGACTCCTGCTCTTGCGGTGGCAGATGGAGGGGCTTCTTTTTAACATTCTGATGTTTACCTTTATCCGAATGGGGAGCAGATGGCTCCCAGTGTGTGCATCAGGCACGAGCAGGCAGTTTGGCTTTTGAGCACTGCTTGATAGGCCCTCATCTTGAAAGTGTCCGAGGCCATGCGTGTTTGTTCTGACAGTGTACCAGTGACTGCCTGATTGCTTCTCTGCAAGGCAGGCTGACATCTCACAGACAATGCGCACCTGTGGCTTCTGGAGCGTGTACACGCACAAGGCCATGTCTGCGATCGCCGAATATCCGGAAGGTGTGTGCACGTGAGGCGGAGTCATTTTAAGTTAGTGTGCATATGTCAGCACCATGACTAAAGTATTCTGCATTTTGCACATGTCAGAGGCCACATGTAAGGTGTTCTTCACTGTGTACACGTGTGAGGTCTGAGGACACAGAGATGGAATGAGTGATGATTGTAACAGATAACAGCAGAAAGAAAATCATGCTATAATTGCAACTTGCAAATGTCACGCCCCCTGTCACATGCACACCTGACAGTGATGCCACTCCTGCCCAGAACCCCGGACTCCCTGTAGCTCGCTCCCCTCCCTCAATTCCATCACTCTCCCCTTTCACAGTCCGGGACTCACGTGTGCCTTCTGCTGCCTCTCATGCACACGCACGCCACACTCGCAACAGAACGATTTCCCGGTTGCGTCCCTTTATGCACTGGCAGCTTCCCTGGCACCTGGGTAATCAACGGAACAGCACTATGCTTCTGCGTCACGTGACCAGTGCTGCACGTTCACGTGACCCGGGAGTCTGCCCACGTGATGCGACAGCGCATCACGTGACAAAGGGAAACGCCAGGAGCGCGAGTATTTAAACACGGATTTCCGTGTACTCGTCGCTTCACAGCTGTTATTCGTAACTCTGTTTGGCGTCACGCGTTTGTTTGGAATTCTTGGATACTTTTGGATTCGACCTTGGTTTGGATACACGGACTTCTCTTGGAACACCCCACAGGCTTTGCTACCTTGGATGTGCTTATGGTTTGACCACGGACTGTTCATTGGAATGCTACACGGATTTCCCTTCTGCATCTGGTTTCTTTGACTTCCTGCTTCAGAGTGTCACAGCTAGCAAACCTTGTTCTTATCATCAGGTGGACATTATACTACACCACTCTTTGGGCTACGGCCCTGACTGCTACACCTGGAGTGGCACTGCCCACGTGAGTCCTGGACCCCCTACCTCGTAGGTTTAGCAGCCTTCTTCCTGACCCCGCTGGTAAGCCCTTTTCACATTGTTTGGCACCATTGTTTACTGTTGTTTGCTTGGTACTTAATCAGTGTTTTCTTACAGCGGATTGGGGTCCCCAGAGGTTTGTGGTTCTGGAGTTGAACATCTCCACCTGTGGCCTCAAGGGCTGCACAGGGAGTGACTTTGGGTTCTCCCTGTGTGGCACTTGGGGATGGAGGTCTCTTCTGCCTACACGACACTCAAGTCTCAACAGCAAAAAGCAAAATACATAGTCCAAAATGAATGCTTACCTCAGCTCTCGGCCAGGATCCTAGAATCTCTCCATCTCCGCTGCCAGGCTGCCCAGTCCCTGCTAAAGCTGCACTTGCTGCAGTGTTAAGGTGAAAGCTATGTCTGTTCCAGAAGACAAAGCAGCGCCGGGCTGTCATTACCCACGAAAATTGCTTTCTTCCAACCACAGACGGCCCTGATGCCAACCTGAGGGGGGGGGGCATTCTGACAGATCACTATCGCCATTCCGACAAAGGCCGGCAGTTCTTCCATCACGTGCCACATGGCCCATTGACCAGAGAACTGGCAAACGCTCTTGGGACTGGGGAGACTGTGCTCGCTAATGCCTGCCCTCTTCCTTTCTAGCGAGAAACTCTGAACATAAATCACTGCCTCTCCTGCCGCCTCCCCCATTGCTGTCACTTTCTCGCCATGCCATGTGACACGTCTTCATTGCTATTTCAAATTGGCCCAGCGCCGGCTGCCCCCAGGCACAACAACAAGTTGCTTTGAACTTTGCAAAGAAGCAACAAATTTGTTGCTTCCTGCAAAGTTGAAAGCAACTTAATGTGCGCGCTGGCGCCACTGTGCCGTGGTCCCAGCGAGGCAAAGCCCAGCCCTGCAGGCAGCCTCCAGGTTCCTGCTACAGCCGTTGCGGTGCTGCGAGTGCTTTTTGCTTTTTTTTTCTCACCGGCGAAGCGTGGGCAGAACCAGCCCTCACACCGGCAGAAACCGGCCCCCAGGCAGGGACTGGACCATTTCGCAACGGCCACTGGTTTCAAATCTCAATTATACAAATGGTGGTAGTGTGGAAATATTTTTTGTGGGAATTGGATACTTGGGGCCCTTTCCACCTCTCCCTTGTTCTGCCTGGTACTTTTGTGCCGAGGCGGTCTCCCGCCTGGTCGGGACTGGGGGGTCTGTTCCTGTCTCCCGAGCACCCTCCCGTGCCTCTGTTGCAGCGGGTCACTTCGATTGTGCTCTCTTTTACTCATTGCCCCAGGCTCAGGGTGCCCCCTTTTCCCGCTGCCACTGCCCCCGGTACCTGCTGTCATTGCTCGCAGCCCCCCGCTGCTCCTCTCAGCTTCCCTGTGATGGGGTCCTTCCAGTCAGCCGGTCGGGACTCCGCTTTCCGTAGGAAGAGCCACTTCAATCTGTGTCTATAAGCGTGCCTCCTTAATGCAGATCTCTCTGTCCGGTTCCTCTGTGCTCAGGCCTGTGGCAGAGTGAGTCTTCCCTGTTGTTTGCGTGGTCGGTATGGAGTGACTGTGCCTTTTTCAAGTTTGTGTTTGCGGTTTACATTAGGTGTATCTCCTCACCAGCGGCCCCCCGGGCTCTGTGTTGTGCCCCCTCTCCAGGCACGTTATCCACCAGTGGCCCGGGTGGTGCCCTGTGTGCGCTTGGGGTTTCTTTCCTACCCCTGGCTGGGGCCTTCTCCTCTCCCCGCTCAATGCTTCAGTGTCCCGGGTGTCTGGTGCCTAACGTGGCCGCAGGCGAGGCGCCCAGGTCACGGTGCTGCTACTCCTCACCTATGGCCGCTCTCCTTGGCTCGTCGCTCCACTCCTCCCCGCCGGCAGCCAACGCGGATCCTTGGGATCCCAGGGGGGCCCGCCAGCGGGATGCCGGCACTTTGCCTCTTAGCCCTCTCTTCCTTGCTGCCTCGCCTTGCGAGATGCGGCTTCCGCAGCAGGTCCCCCCTAGTCACTGGGTCCCTCCGCTCGCCACACCGCCTCTGCTCCTTCTGTTGGCCGGTGCCTCGTCCTCCCGCTGTTTGGTTCGCCACGGCTCCGGCGGGTGGGAGGGGGTCCGCTGCTGTCCCTGCTTGCCACGCTCCTCCTTGCTAGCCGTGAATTGGGTTGCCCCGCAATGATATGTCTCTCCGTGGCCACAATCTCGAAGTCCTTCGCCTGGGTCTTCCTCTCTCACGGCAGCGCGTTACTGCGGGGGCCCAGGCCACCTCCCCAGGCTGTTCCTGTCCCCGAATGTGTCTCTGCTGTCCTCCCTCTTCTAATCAGGCTAAAGCAACTGCAGCGGGGTGGTGGGGCCGACTAAAGTTGCAGGAAGGTTACGGGAGCTCCGCCGACACATCTACCTAGTGTCAGTGGCCATTTTAGAATCTAAAACACAATCTTAAGGCCAACGGTTCAAAATCAAGGGTCATTGTCTTTTCTAAATAAAAGCAGCCTAAAACAATGATGTGGACCTTGGGAGGGGAACCGATTGAACAAGCATCTTCGGTTAGATAGTTAGGGTACAACCTCACCAATTCATCTTCTATCGGTATGTGGCAATACTCTTTGAGGGATAAGATCATACCCTTAGTTTCACATATAAAACGGTTATTTCACAAACTGCAGTTTTTCGATTGTGCCTGCCCTTCGCTATTACTTATTGAAAATCAAACCTGTTCTCCTGTATGGTTTGGATCTCTCATTGTTGGATTTGGGGGATTTTTTTAATAAGCTACAAGCCCAGCTTTGGAAAGAGGTGTTGTCTCTTGCAGTGTCTATTCCGAATTCGGTAATTCAGCACGAGTTGGCACTTACCTCACTTCAAGCCAGATACCAATGGAGACAGCTCCTCAGCCACACAAAACTTCCTCGACTCTATTCGTATCGTTCATATACGGAATATGCCAAATCTTTGAGGAAAAAGGGAGCATTTCTCCATGTATTTGTCTCGCTTCCCTTGTTCGAAAATGCGCTCCCTCTATATGCATTTTAAACTTAATGGGCCTCATTACAACCCAGGCGTTAAGGGTTTAACGGTGCAGTCGGCGCCGTTAACCCTTAACGTCTGATTACCATTTTAACGCCTGCTTTTAGCAGGCGTTAAAATTCAAGGCGCTAACCCGCCTTTGTGCTAATTATGGCACCGTAATTTACGGTGCCGTAATTAGCGCCTTCCCCACTCCCATTATGCCCTATGGGGCAAAAATGGGAATGGGGAATGGGGATTTACCGCCCCACTCACCTTGGAATGGGGCGGTAAATCCGCCATCCACCATGATGTAAACGCAGTTTACACCATGGTGGTAAAGTAGGGAACTTACCGCCTGGGTTGTAATGAGGCCCAATATCAATTTCCTACTAAGGAACGGACCATCCATTGGGGAGGGCATTCTGAATCTTCTGCAACAACGGCAGACTTTCGTTTTTCCCTGCCTCAGATTCTATTGAAACCCTTAAGCATTGGGTAACCGAATGTCCGGCTCTTGTTATTAAGCGAGCTAGATATTTTAAATATTGGGTATGCACTAAATCCGTAGGTTCAAGGGAATTTTTTGGTCCACGCTTATGTGGGGAGGGTTGTGGGGGGGAGTTTCTTTGATGCTTTCTTTATGTCAATTTGTATCTGATGTCCTAGACCATTTGGACTGTTGGTATTCTGTGTGAATCAACTGTATATTTATAGTCTATATTCTGTTAGGAGATATTCTTTTATATTGTATGATTAACTGTCAATTGGGAGTATATATTTTTTTCTTTTTTAATGTTATTTTCCGAACACTGTATTCTTTTTTTATTTTCTTCTAACATTTTATTCTTTTGTGTAAGGTTTATTCAAAACCAAATCACAATAAAAAAAACAAAAAAGAAAAAAACAATTTGAGTGCAAAGTTTGATGGTAGGGCTTGATTAAAGGGAGTTGAAGGAGTTCCCGTGAAGAGGTGTTTTGGGTGGGGAGGGGCAGGACCTGGGTGCGAATGGCATAGGCCTTGGGCAGTCAATGGGTGGGCAAATAACCAAACACACCGTCAAGCCGTGTGTCCCTCATATGCCATTTCTCCCTATCTGTACTCTAATGCAATAGTTTCTGCTTATAGGTGGTGCTCTACCTAATAGTTAAAACTAAAAATTATGAGAGGCTCCAAACGGTCTATTTTATTCACATGAGGAGTGCATAGTTTAAACGTTAACAAAAGCATGTCTGGTGCTGAAGGGTCACTTTGTTCTCTTCCTGCCATGCCACAAGCTTCTTGCCTGTGCCAAAGAATGACTAAATGCAGGGACTACTACGCAGGATCCTTTGGAGTACGTCTGCCAAGGGATCATTTCCGGGTGGGGAATTAGTTTGTAGAAATACCGCTGATGGCAAACACCACCTCTCGTGGCATTTCTTCAACCCCCCGCCACCCCCTTTTTTCAGAATTTACCAATGACGGTGGTGCAAAGCTTAATAGATATTTTTTTGAATTTCTTTCTACTCATTCCGACCTTTAGTCAGAAGGTGGACAATGGTAATGTATAGTAGTGGCTCAGACCACTGCTCTGCCTTTTGTTTAAATGCACAAAAGCTAATTTTGGACAGAGATACTTTTGAACCCTCTTTCAATAACCCCATTTGAACAATCTTCTCTGTATTCAGCCAAAGTATCGAATTGAGACTCCCAGAATCCAGTTCATAGTGAAACGAAATCTCAGGATTGGGAGATGGCATACCATATGACATTGAGCCGTCTTTTAACAGGCACACAAACCTCTTCCCCAGGTGGGCTCTTGCCCATCAACACCTGCCCCCAGCACGCAACCCATGAGTCAGATAAAGTCCTCCACTGTCCCACGAGCATTCCTTTAAGCAATAAGTGAATGATGGCCTGGCCCACGGTTTAGTTCGTGTCAAGGAGAATGGTTCCCAGGCCCAGTGCGTGGCCAGTCCGTCATGCAAACACACACACCCGGGATCCACACTTGGCTTAATGCCTCTCAGATGGGCTCCCCTCAGCAATGCTTGTGTCAGCAGATCAGGGCATCCCTGTGCAGCAGGACACACACACGCAGACCTGGCAGGCAGCCAGCAGAGAGGAAACCCACGCTCAGTCACTCCCCCCCAGGGGGCCCAACTGCCAAAGCGTTTATCTGACTGTTGCTTGGATATTCAGCTAATGTAAATATCCAGCTAACAATACAGCTCCTGGGAATTATAAGGACCGCCTCCCAAGCACTTCGTTGACAAGTAAAGTGGAACTTTCCATAGTCAGGGTGTGTTCTTGAAGAATAATTTTACAATACCATGTGATAGTACAACAAAGATTATGAAGCATAAAAAACAAACAGTCCACTGAGTAACTCATCAGCACACTCTGAGCTTGCCATCCTAACCAAAGCAATGTACACACTCAACGCCTTTCATATGCACTGCACATCATCATGCCCCATGGGGCAGTAGGTTGCCACTGTGAGAAAACAAAATAAACAAGCTCCCAAAATGCAAATTACTTTAGCTATTTGAGACAATAATTCTATTTGGAAGATGTATGGTATATTTACCATTCAACGTTGCCCGGTTGTTTCCAGAGAGCTTCCTTAGAGACAGTCATCCAAGATGTCTGCCTCCATAGAAGAGCTCACACAAAATCAATGGGCACGAATGGGTGGGATTAGCCATAGAGATTACATTAGCTAGGGGCAGGGAACGGGTGGGATCATAACTGTGTATCCCTCCTCAAAAGTCATCTCCATTGGAAAAACATTACAGACCCTCATTCAAAGCCCATATTTGAAGCTCTTATGTTAAAGGCAATAGTTTTGGCTTTTAAGGTAGCGCTTTCAGCGCCACCTAATAGCCCAAACTAAAAACAGAAGCAATGCCTTCAACTAGAACAGGGTTGCAAATGGCTCAATTTTTTGCAGTCATATGGTCTGTTGTTCCTGAATGAGGCAGTGTCTGGCGGTTATTGGCTATATTTGGTCGATTGGGGTTTCAGCTATCTATATTGATTGTATATTTGTTCCTAGAACACCTAAATGGAAAGCCATGAGTGTTAGACTCCTAGAAACAAAATCTAGCGATCATAATATACTTGAGTTTAACCTAGGTTGTTCGATAAATAAAAAAGCTAATTATATGAGGGGCCAATACAATGGGCCTCATTACGAGATTTGCGGTAAAAACCAAACCTTACCGTCATGGAGGCAATACCGTGTCCGGGTAGCACTGACGCCGCTAACAGCGGCCGATTACGAGAATGAGTGCACATGCGTAGCGTACAGACGTTACCGGCATGCCGTTAATGACCCTAAAACCCCCGTTGGCGGCATCATGCAAAGCGCTGACAGCTCCTCCGCCTTCGTCTACCCCTAAATAACGGGGACTGGCAATAACAGGCATCGGCAATAACGGGTCCAGCAATACCGGGCCCGGCAATACCGGAAGTAACGTCCTTGCGCCGGAACGGGAAATGCAACGGCGGCCATCTTGAGAAATACAATCCATTGCAATCCTCGAGACACAGGACCTGGATACACACACCACCAGCTACATCACCAGCACAATGCCTAAGGCCATCAAAAAAGGTGCATCCTGTCAGCAAAAGGTGCGCTTCTCGGAGGATGAGCTAAATATGCTGGCAGACACTCTGGCCCAGAATGGAGATGTGGTGTTCGCATCAGACCTCAGGCAAGCTGCCCAGCTAAAAAAAAGGAAATATGGGAGGAAGTGGCCCAAAGGGTCAGTGCGGTTGGCACCACTCCCAGCACCGTCAAGGATGTTAAAAAAAGGTGAGATGACTCGCGCCTCCGTATGCGCAATATCCAATCGGCAAATCGGAGCAAGGGTCTGGCTACAGGCGGCGGGTCCAACTTCCCCATAAAGCTCACCCGATGGGAGGAAACATATACTAGCACGATTGGCATGGAGGCCATAGAGGGAGTGGGAGACATGGAGCGTGGAGTGCCGTCATAGGCAGATGGAGGTGAATGTTGACACAAACCACTGTAATCCAAAGCATGATGATGGGGCACAAATGTGACAGTGACATAAGACAATGCATGGGCCATCACACACACACATGGACACATCCCTGCCTAGATGCTGTCCCCAGCACTGTGACATCAACATGCATGCAGCATGCCAATGCCATACCTGAGACACACCCCACAAACAGCCAAACGGCATGTGTCACACTGCATGCAGTCCACAACACAAAGGCTTGTAACACAGCATACACCACCTCACACATGTGTGAACCTGACGTATGCCTGAATAACCCCCCATATAGCAAGCAACCTGTATGTCAGTCCTCCAAGACAGCAAATCATCAAATGCGTACAACTGCACTAATACCAATGTATGCATGATGCATGTTCAACCATCACTGATGCCGTGCCTCTCTTGGTCCCCCACAGGCACAGACACTGACAGCGATGCTGAGGACACAGCTGCACAGGCCAGGACACCATCCAAGAAAACCAGGGGCAGGGATGATGGCACCACGCCATCCACATCCAAGGGCACAGGCAAGCGACAACAGCCACCCAAGGCAATGCCAACACAGGATGCAAAGTCACAGGGGCAGCAAAGAACTGCCGCAAAACCAACAGAGGCCAAACTTGTGGAAACCAATGATCCAGAGGCAGTGGCAGATGGGACCCTGTTTGCTGCAAACAGCTCCGTAGGGGAGGCAGCTGCCACAGCGCACCAGAGTGGCGATGAAGGACAGTGTCAGGCTGAGTTATGTCTCCCCGAGGAGGAATACCTGTCCATGGATGGGGTAGGCACACCCAGCCCCGGGCAAACACCCCAGCACACCCCATAGAGCACCCCCATTAGCACCCCACTCAACCAGTCTGGAGGAGAGGCAATACAGGAGGCCTGGAGCCCCACAGAGGACACACCTGCATTGGGCCCCTCAGCAGATGTCCCATCCACCTCTACAGGCGTCCGGGAGGGAGAGTGGTGCATGGCACAAATGGAGGGGCGCCAGCAGGAGCTCACAGGGCTTGTGAAACAGTATGTCTCTGATGGTGCCCTGACAAGGCAGGAGGCCCGTGAGAACACTGCGGCCATGAAAGGGGCCATGGAGTCAAGCACCATGCGCATTTGTGAGGAGCTGGAAGCAGTGAGGCAGGTCCTGGCCAGGATTACAGATGCCTTGGAGGCTCTGCGTCCTTCCCCGACAGTGGAGCATGCGGGCAGGGGGTCATCGGCCAGCTCCACCCAGACGAGCCCCCTGTGCAGGTCTTTGCGCACCATGCGGCGCACTGACATGCCGCCCCCGGAGGCGAACAGAGGACACAAGTAGCAGGGGCAGCCTGCATGTGCAGACTAATTTAGACTCCTGTTGCATACCATTGCACACCATGTGTGGGGGAGTTGTTGGGGGAGGGAGGTGGGCGTGTGTGGGGTAGTTGTTGGGGGAGGGTGGAGGTGGTGATTTGTAGGGGGAGGGGCTGTGTGGGGGAGTTGGAGGAAAAATGCACTTTGTATATTACACATGTTTAATACACCCGTTGTGTACAAAAAAAAATCACATGACTGGACATTGCTTATTGTGTATGTGTGCTTTATTGGTTTACAGTGCACAGTGTCCATGTACCCCACACCCAGTGCCCAGAGTTCCACATCCATGGCACCTCTGCATCCACGTGTCTTAGAAATATTGGCCTATCACAGACTGGCGCACAGCACGTCCCTCCTGTGCATCGCCACCTGGCTGATGTGAAACCCCTTCTTCTTCATCATCTTCATCCTCACCTGGTGGTTGCTGTTCAATGTCAGGGAGCAGATGCACGTTCCGTCGGATGCACATGTTGTGCAGCATGGCACATGCCATGATGATCTTGGCCATCTTCTCATGCCCGTACAGGAGTGCCCCACCCGACCTGCTGAGGCAGCGAAACCGTGCCTCCAACAGGCCAAAGGTCTGCTTGATCACCACACGGGTACGGGCCCGATTGTAGTCCTCTTCGTGCCTGTTAAGTGGGTTCCGGACAGGGGTGAGGAGCCACGGCTTCAAGTGATAGCCAGTATCACCTGCATGGGAGCAAAATAAGGTATGTGTGAGTCAATTCCTACCATGACACCTGTACTTATCACTCTCATGCCTGCAGATATTTGTTGTTCACATGCACATGTCCCTGGATGTATGAACACATTTTAATTTGCCACAATGTGTGCTGTTCCATGGTGTTAGGGAGAATTCTCATTCAATGGCTAATTTCCCTTACCTAGAGAGTCCCTCAGCAGCTTTGCTGGATTTCTGGAGTTATTTTCTTTCACTTGGTAAGAGTGTGAGCTTTTCCCCGACTCTTACCCATGTTTTGCCATGTGTATTTCATCTGTTTTTGTCATTGTGGGCTCTGGAGTACACCACTTCAGTAGCCCCTTTCTTTTGTGTGTTGCACAGCACCATGAGTGCAGTGACACAGGGTTGTCTTTTAGACTTCCCACCGACTCCATTTCTGGGGCTGACGACTGTCCCCAGAAAAGGGTAAAGTTGGCATTAACTTTACTTAGTCATTTAACCAGAGATCCAGTACACCCCATCTTACATGGAGTATTGGAAAGGGTTACTTCTTAGCCCTTTTTATCTGTACCTCGTTTCGCTCGTTTAACATTTAGACTTGGCTGGTGGCAGTGGTATCTACCCTAACCTTTCTACCGCGATTATACTATATAAACGTGGTATTGTTGTAGGCTATTACATTAGCCTCGAACTTAAACCCGCTTGACCAAATACTTTTTCTTTTGGCTCCGGTCGGGTTTATTCGCCATTTCTTTTTGTTAAAGTCATTCTTGTGTTTTACTTTGCGCAGCAAACCAAGTTTGCCTTCTTTGTTCACTGTCTTTTGGCGGCCTTCTACCAAGAAGCCCTCCTCTAGGCGCCTAGGTGTCTAGGTGGGCTGAATGTGAGGGAGGTGTGTAGTCACCCCCTGCACTGGGTATCCTAGGAAACCCAAGTCACACTTTGCCATGATTGGCTGAGGTGGTTGTGTGGGCTAGACAACCCCTCTACTGTGTGATTGACAGCCAGGCTGTGTGAATGGGGGATTTTCGCATAAACGGCAGGACTCTTGGGCTAGAAGTCAGAGTCGCCACTGGAACTACAAGGAAACGAATGAGAAGCGGAGAAGAAGTCGGCTGCTGCAACTATCCCGTCCCGGTGAAGCCCTGCTGCAGTCCTGCGCTATCTACCCTTCAACGACCAGAGAAAATCCAGTCCGGAGTCTTCTTCCCTTGAGCCTGGTGGGGATAACCAGCTCATCTTCTACAGCCAGAGGATCTTCTTCGTGGTCGAAATCGCTGCACACTGTTGTAGTGGTCCGGATAGCCACCTGAAGAGCCTCTCTTCTTGCCGAAGCTCCAGGAACCGTGGGTCTGCAGGAAACTACCAGGAACAACTGCCTTGGCACCAGCGTCTTCATTGAATAAGGTACTGTGTTCTGTTTGAGGAATTCGGGTGAATCCCTTTTCCTCCTCCTACAAGGCTTGTCCTTATCTTCCCTCCTTCTTATAACTTTTGCTTCCTCCATTGACAATATCTAAGTACTCCTGGCTACGTTGAATCGTGAACTGTCCGACTGTGTGATCCTCGATGACAGGAACCCGGTTCCATTTGACACTGGCTCCGGCCTATTGACTCTTGAATTTCTGTACATGAGTGTTCTCTAATTCTGTCTGCCTTGACAAAAGTATTGACTATGATTTTTGCCCTCAACTCTCTCTGGGTATCTCAGGTGCTAAGTGTGTTTTTGCCCCGGTAACATTTCTTGCCGCGGATACGCGTTTATTTAGTAAGGCCGAACTGTCATTACTTTCAAAAAGTGATCGCATATGTATTCCCGGTAGCATCTTCTGTTTCACAACACCGGTCTGTTAAAACATAGGGTACTTACCTTGAGCTATACCGTACAAAGTGAATTGGTTAGTTGTAGTGTATTTTACGTGTGGTTTTGAATTAATAGAAGTGTTGTGTTTATAACAAACGGTTTAAAAAATAAATGTACTTATATTTTTTACCTGAAACCTTGAGTCAGTGTTTGCTTGAGTCACAGTAATTGTGGTCCCTTTGTGTAATCTCTGCTACTGCTCATATACTCTTGAGATAAGCCTGGCTGCTCCGCTACTGCTACCACTTTAACATAGTAGTACAGGCTTGTACCAAAGGTAAAACTTGTATTACCACCTGTAGTCTTAATTGTGTGTAGTGTTCCCTAAGGGCACTGCACGGGATTCTGCCAAACACATGGTCTACAGGTGTGGGTTGCAGGTGATGCAGGGTGTCACTTCCTTGCTGGTGTTCATGCACTGTGGATGCCTACCGCTGTATTTGCTATCATCTATGTTATGTGGAGTGTATCATATGTATTTTTACTAGCAGCATTGGCACTAGTCTCATCATGATTTGTCATTCATTGCTTAATATTCCCATGGTGACATGCAGCGATACTGTGGTGGTGGGCCAGTGACAATCAGTGTATACCCTTTGTGGGATTGATTTGTGCGCACTCATAGATGCATGTCCTATGTTGTGTTTTGCTGCAGTCATTTACATCGTTCATACTCACAGCATGTTGCTGCATTGTGTAACAGAGGGTATGGTCTGATGATGTGCAGTGGACATGTTGAGGGATGTGGGCTGGTTGCAAGTCTGTCATATTGACATTGGTGTGCAGCTTCCATCATTTCTATGAGGTTTAGGTGTCATGTTCATTTTGGGATGCTTTGGGGCAGTGTTTTGCAGTATGGGCATTGTCCAGCCACCACCCTAATCTCACCCGGGTGGTGTGTGCATCTCTCCCCCCCATTACACTGCCATGTGCCTGTCATGCAACTTATCAAGCAGCCAGGGAAGGGGTGTGGTGTGTGGGTGTGCTCCTTTTGTGCTGGACCAGACTCCATTGCCTGCACCTCTGCTGATTGTGTGCAGCTGTGGCAGTTGGGAACACAGCATATTGCTATTAGCGGGTGATATGCGATGCCGGTGATGCCGGCATCCCTTATTACCGCCTTCGTGATGCCGGTAGATGCATGTCCGCGTGACTTTTGATGTCCTCCTGTTAGCAGCATCACGGTATTGCCGGCCCGAAGGGCCTCATGCCCGCGCGCATGACGGTACAGGGGGAGCACGATCTCAGTGGTGGCACTGATACCGGGTTGTCGACTCGTAATAGGCGGAGTGGTATGCGGTGCCATTATTCTCTTACCGGCATCGTTTTTCCATTACCGCGAATCTCGTAATGAGGCCCAATGTCTCCACGCGGGGCAACAGAATCATATGGAACTGGCGTAACATTGATTCCTTTAATCATTGCATGCATTCAGACCATTTGGTGGCCTTGCAGCTTGATAACGGCAACTTTGATAAGGCCATTACTCTCTGGTCAGGGCTTACTAAGCTTCATGGAGCACATACATTTATCGGATTAATAGCAGAAAAAAGAGGGCTCTTAGCTGGAGATTGCATTCTTTGAATCGTCCCCGCCAGATGAACTGCTGAGATCTGGTTCTCCAGCAACAAGAACCATAGCTGCATCGCCTCTCTGCAGAGGGGGAGGAAGCGCATGCCACCTTGCTTGTTCAGGTAGTGCATGTCCATCGTGTTGTCCGTCAGAATCAGGACACCCCTGCCCTGGAGAGATGTGGGGAAAGCCCTCACGGCTAGCCTGATGGCTCGCAACTCCAGCCTGTTGATGTGCCACCTTGCTACCGTCGTTGATCAAAGGCCACTCACCTGCAAATCCTCTCAGTGCACACTCCTATCCTTCAGAGATGCATCCGTAACCACTCAGGCCTAAGGCCAAGGAGGCCAAACGGGTTCCCCCAGCATAAGATACCAGCTGAGGTAGTGGACCACTCGGCAGGACACCTTGAGAGGATATGTGGGTGCTCCGAGGTATTGTGACCACTGACTTCTTAGGAGCCATTAAAACCCCACCCGCGTGTCTAGGACTGCTCCGATGAACTGGAGCCTTTGGACTGGCGTCACATGGGACATCTTCAAGTTCAGGGAGAAGCCCAGCCTGTGCAGCAGGGGGCAGGTGTCCTCCAGATGAGACAAGACCTGCCCCGACGACTTCCCTCGGATCAGCCAGGCGTCCAGGTACGGAAATACATGAACCCCGGATCTCCTGAGGTCAGCCGCGACTACCGCCATTAGCTTGGTGAAGGCCCTTGGAGTGGGGGTCAACCCAAAGGGAAGCACTTTGAACTGATAGTGCTTGTCCCCTATGAGGAACATCAGGAACTTCCAGCGCTTTTGATGTATTGGCACCAGCCAGTCCTGAAGTTCGAGAGCGTGGAGAATTTTTCTCAACGTCACCATCCTGAATTTGTCTTTACTGAGAAACTTGTTCAAGGCCCGACGTCCAGAATGGGACAGAGACTTCCTCCCTTCTTGGGTACCAGGAAATACTGGGAAAACCAACACAACACCCTCATACCGGGAGGTACCTCTTCCATGGCAACCTTCACCAACACGGCTCTCAGTTCTTTCTGGACCTCCTGCCCCGGTGGGATTGGGGGCGGTGGGGGTCTGTCTGGTGGTTTTCTTAAGAAGGGCAGGCAATAACCCCACTGGACGAGCTGCAGGGCCCAGGCATCGGAGGTAATGTCCTGCCACTGGGGCCTTTGTTCTGCCAACCACCCACCAACCGTTAAGTCGTGGGAGGGAAAATCCAAGCGGCTTAGAGGATGGTGCTGCCCCTGTCGCTATCTGCTGGCCTCGGGAAGCCCCTCTGCCCATTCCAGGACATGAGAAATGCTTCTGCCCCTGCCTGGCCTGTGGCAGCTGCACTTTCCTGCCATAAGGCACATAGCGCCTATAGTCTCTGCCTCTGGAGACAAAGCTGAAGGCAGGTTTGGACGGCTGCGCAGCTAGGCCCAACGATTTTCCCAGAGAGTCATCAGCCTTCTGGCCAAAAAGAACCTCTTCCTTGAAAGGCATGTCCAGTAGCCTATTCTGGACGTTTGGGAAGAAGCAAGAGGTTTTGAGATAGGCTTGCCTTCTTTTTTTTAATTAAAGTGTTCTGTTTGGTTATACAAACTTTTCATTTATATCATTTACAAAAGGAGAACAGGTTGAAATTTAAGTTTCTTATTCTTGGTGATTGATAGTACTCAGAATCACAGTCCAAAATGTAATTACTGTTATGATCAGGTTCTTATCATGTCCTTTTAAGATATGGGCCCATCGTTCCTGTGTATTCATCTGTTTCTGGGAGATTTTTAAGTAGTCCCGGAACAAGTTTCTCTTATCCGTCAAAGCTTGGCAAATCATGATTACATAAAAAAGAGTCTCTTTGGTGTTGTCAATCTTGCAAAATCGACAGTTTGTAGTCGTAATAGGTGGGTGTTTTATGTTAAATGAGTAATCGCGAGTTGGCAATATGTTTAGACGAAAGCGTAGGAATTGGTCTCGTATTGATCGTTCTGGAAAGCAAGCTAGATATGGTGGTAGCTCATTGAGAGCTCTTGCTTCTGTTGAGCAATTTAATGCCCGTTTGTATTTTGGTTGATCCTCTATTGTTTTGATCCAATCATTTTGCTGAACTCTTTTTTTGGCATATCGTGGTCTATTTATTAGCATGTCTTCGCTAATGTCTTCGGCCTTCATTTTCTTTTTTATCTCATTGGTCCAGTATTGAAGAGCTGTTACATATAGAGGGGACTTTTTTTCCTTGAGTATTTCTAGAGATGGAATTTTATCCTGGCAAATTATTTTTCTGTAAAGATCCATTTTTTTCCAAGTAATAATAGATTCTAGCGATTGAAGTGCCAATTCAAAACGAATTCTTGGCATTGGAAATGAGTTAGGTAAAGCAAGGATTTTTCTCCAAAATATGGCCTCGTATTGTTGCCATTTCATCGTATCTTGATTGATTATTGTTTCTCCTGCATAGATTAGGATGGGGACCACTTTTTGTCTGTACAATAAGATTGTTGATTTTATTGTAAAGGTTCCAAATTTACAATGAAAAAAGCGACCTAAACGGGCCAAGGATCGTGCTTTCCTCTCAATATGGTCTTTCCATTCCTGCTCAACTGGTGATGGATTAATCATGGCGCCAAGATATTTGAATACTTTTGTTTCTTCAATCTCTGTATCTTCTAATTTTAGTTTCACCTTTTGTCGCCTTATGGTATTTTTTTGTGATGTTAATTTGTAGGTCGTTCTCTTTCATAAAAAGGCCCACTTTGTTTAACGTTCTTTGTAAACCTGATTGTGTTTTGTCCATGACAATGATGTCATCTGCATATTAAGGTTTTTAACGGTTCGTTATTAATCTTCGGTGGATTCGAGAGAGGATCGTGAATCGCTTGTACAAAGCCAAATGTATATAAGTTGTAGAGACAAGCAGCCAGAGGACATCCTTGTTTGAGGCCGTTCCAGGTGATAATTTCATTTGTTACTGCACCGTCTTTTGTTAATCTGACTCTGATCGATGTATTTGAGTAGAGCTGTTTGAATGGGTTGAGAATGGATGAGGGGCATCCCCATGATGTTAACTTCAGCCATAATTTTTCTCTATTCACCGAGTCTGATGCTGTCTTTAGGTCTATAAAGACAGTATATACTTGTTGTTTCTTTGTTGTCGCTTCATACTTAATCATACTTAATAATAGCAGATTCACGTTTGTGCCGATTTTGTTAGCGAAACCAGTCTGTCTCTTCTCTTGGAAACCATTTTCCTCTGCCCAAGTATTGAGTTTTTTCATCAGGAATCCCGCGAATAGCTTTCCCAATGGGTCAAGAAGGGCTATGGGCCTATAGTTTATTGGCATTTTTCTATCACCAGCTTTGTAAATCGGAATCAATATTGCTAGGTTCCAGGTGGATGGGATTTGTTTGGTTTTCTCTATTAGATTAAGCAGTTTTGAGAAAAAGGTAGCCCATTCTTCAGGGGCAGATTTTAGATCGGCATTGATGATTGTTGGAGCTTCCTGTTGGTGAAATGCCTGTTTTCTCTTTGTAGAGGTTTTTGAAATGTTGAGACCATTCTCCAGCTTCTACCTCTTGTATCATGGTTGATGCATTGGATTTTTCGTTTAATAGCGACCACAACTGTCTGGTGTTTTTCTGTCCTAGAGCCGGTAGTATCGCCTCTGCGTCCGCTTGGCACATATTGGCTTTATGTGATTTTATGAAGTTAGAATATTTCTGTTTTTCTTTTTTTATTTCTACCACAGAGGTTATTGTATTCTGTTTTTTAAGTAGTCGAATTTTTTTGTGTAAATTCTTTTTCATTAGCTTGATGTCATGATTAAACTGATGTTTATATTTGATTTGCTGATTTGCTGGATCGCGCAGATTTTTTTAGGTTGCTGATATTTGTGTAGAATCCACTCATAATTGAGCTTTACATGGTCTGGTAGATTTGAAGTCTCAAAGTTTGTCAGCAGGTCAACCATTTGGTGTTGGTTTATTCAAAGCTTGTTCAGACCGTTATTGATTTCCAACTCTGGGAGGTATAATCGTGAGATTTGGGTTTGAGCAGTAGTCCATGTGATTAAAATTTGGTGGTGATCACTATTTATTTGTGGCTGATTTGCAGTTGCCGTTAGGTTTTTTAGTATCGTTTCAGAGATGAAGATATGGTCTATGATTGAGTTGGATTGTTCTCGTGTCCATGTTGGTGGTGGTTTATCTTGGTCATTTCGTGGTTGTTCAGTTAAGGTTAGGTTTCTAATGAACATTTCTTTGGACCATGTTTTTGCTCTTGACGATTGGTTGGAGAATTTTAGTTTCATACCTTCTGGGCTATAAAGATGAATATTCAAATCACCAGCGATTATAAAATCTGTCAAATTGTGTAGTCTGGCAATTGTATCAAATTCATCGAAAATTGAATCAAGAAATATGTTTTCATTCATTGATGTTGGGTTCCAATAGATATTGAAGATAGATAAATAGCTGGATTCCTGTTTTGGGGTTTGAATACAGATGGTAATGTATTGCACCCAGGGGTGTAGATTTTGCTTTGCTACAATTGACCAAGATGGATTTATTTTGGTCATAATCAACATCCCTGATGATGGTCTACCTTGGTGTGATGTAATCGCTGGGTTCATGAAGGTTGTAAAACCTTCGCAAATTACCTCTTCAGACAGCCAAGTTTCTTGTAGGCAAAATATTGTCACATCTTTTTGGTTTAAGGATCCTTCTTCAAATAGATGGTTTGAGCCTCTGGTATTCCAGGAACATAATGTTATCTCTTCTGTCTTTATTTCATTGTTTTTTGGTTGTTATAGATAGGTCTTGATTCTAGAATTTTGAATATCGGCTCGTCGTGTTAATTTTTGTTTGATTTGTGCGTTATAAGACATGTCAGGATGCATTTGGTCCGTCCTGCGGATCGGATGAGGAACCTTCGCAGATTCATTTGATTGAATGTTTCTGTCCCGCAAGTCATTGCTGGGTGCCTGGTTTTCTGATGGCTGTCGATATGCTTCTGTTTGTTTTGATACGAGTACTCATGCTTCATAGAAATTTTTAGTTTTTTTGAGGCCATGGATTTGGTTACAAGGACTTCTTCTGTTGTAAATCCCAATTTCAGTAGGTGGTTATTTGTTGACAATACATGCATCATCTTTTTTTGATAGTAGAAGTCGATGTGAACTGTATCCATCTGGTTTTTGTTTGGGAAGTGTAGAAATTCAATGTCTCTAGAAGTGATTTCAGCCAGTTGTGGAATGACTGTAAATAAACATAGAATGTTTGATCTGTTCATAATTAGGACTTCAGTAGAATTTGGGGTAGTTGCAGACAATGATAGGCAAAAGATATTATTTACTTTCCTTGGATCCACAAAAATAAGTCGAGTTAAAGGGGATTCTCCTTGGTCCATAGTCGTTTCCGCGCTTTTGTAAGAATTTTCAGTTTCGACTGAAGTCCAGCTTTCTTCATTTGATACTATAGAGTATGTGAAGGAAATATTAGTGGATGTATTGATCGAAATCGAATTAGGTGTTGAGGTCTCAGAACATTTGTCTAGGACTATTAGTTGTTCATCTTGAGGATCGTTTAAAGTTGTATCCAGATCTGTTAGGATACTTAAGTTTTTTGGTTTGTCATGACGACAAATCGTCAAATCGGTAATTGCGTTTTGGTCAATCACAGCTAATAGTGCGTCGAGTGGTTTGTCTTCTCTTTGTATCGGTGTTTCTGGCTTTTGTTCTGAACCATTTGTTGCTTTTTTGGGGTCTGATCTTGGTGTTGCAGGAGCTTTCGTCATGTCCAGTTGGTCTTGTTTCTTCATATTTTCCATATTTTTTTGGGTTGTTATTATCGGTGTAGTTTGTTGTTTTTTCAACCACTTGGAGCTTTCTTAAGAACGCTCGAGAGCCTGTTTGGTGTTTTTTTACAGTGTTTTTCTTTGGCTGAGGTTGGTTTCCAATAAGGCCTCTTTTGGTTAGCTCAAAGATGTCAAATGGAGTACATGACAAAGGTTCAGCATTAGCAATATTTGTATGTGGTTTTGCAGGATCAACTTGAGTTTCGTATTGGGTAGTTTGGTTTGTTGTAAGTTTGGGATCAGATACGACTTTTTCACTTTGAGGTTGCATTGAGAGATGGTCTGGTTTGTTGTCTGTTCCAAGATATTTTTTTGATTTGTCGTCCAACATTTTCTTTGTGATTGTTGTCAGGGTATCTGTTAGATTTTGTTTGTCAACCCGATCAATTCTAGCAATTTCTGCCAGGCGATTTTGGCGGGTCCTGGTGGTTTCTGCCTCGTAGTTGAGACGTTCTTGTATCGTACCCATGAAGCCTTCTATATTAATTTGTTTTGTTAGAATCATAGCCAGCACAGTTGCTTGATCTTTTGTCGAATCTACCAAGGCTTCTTGGATTTTAAGGAAGGGTACCATAGCTACTGAGAGAACAGCCACTAGCGTGTTCTGGAGATCCAGCATTGTTGTTGGGATTCTTTCCGGCATCTCAGCGGGAATATGCGTTGTAGTCTCCTCTATTGTCGGTTGATTGTTGTCAACTGGAGTGGATTTTGATGCAGAGGCGTGAGGAGGAGAGGTTTTAATATGCGTGGATTTAATTTTGTTGGCAATTGGCGTGGATGTATTATTTGTTGCCTTTCTTATGGTATTCTTTGGTCCTCCGAAGATTTCTTTTCTTCTTTCTTGTGAGTCCATAATTGCATCAATTTCCGTGATGTCAAGAGATAGACGGGCCACACGGTTTTCCAGTTGTTTATTGTATTTTGTAGAGGAGAGTCTAGCAGATAATATGATGTTTGCCATTGCTGTTTTGCTGTTCGAGCTCTTTGCTGCAAAGATGGAGTGCAGGGCACGTCCGTGCATTTCTTTAAATTAATTTTTGAAGTTTGTATGGATGAAACATTTTGTGCAGAATTTTGACTAGCTAAAGTGGTTTGTTTGGTTTTTTTCCTCTCTAAGTTCAATACTGTTTTCGAATCAGTTTGATCATTATTTCCTAATGAGTTGAGTATAGGTGTCGTAATTAATTGATCTTTTTTTGGCTCAACGGGGAGCGGTTGGTCAATCTTGTTTGCTATTTTAGCTGGAGAGCTGAGTTGCTCTTGACTAGGGCTTGCAGCTGGGTATATAGGTGTAGTGATTTTAGGCACATTAGCTAGTGTCTCTTCCAGTTTTTCCTGTAATCGGGTGCAGGGTTTGGTGGAATCCATTATTTCACTCTCGCAATTAATTCTATAGTATACCGCCGTGTGACCGGTGAAACAGAAGGACTGGCTGTGTCACCAGCCGTAAACAGCAGCAGAGAGCGTCTGAAAAGCGGTTTTGACTCCGACAGTCACAATCACACACAACACAAATGAAGTTCAAAGGTTAAATCCCAGAAGCCACAATCCAGCCTAGCAATCCAGTTGAAGGTGTATAAGAAGGCGCGGCTGCCCAAAGGGTCAAGCCCCGCAGTCACAGTCGCACACAACACAAATGAGGTTCAAGAGTTAAATCCCAGAAGCCACAATCCAGCCTAGCAATCCAGTTGAAGGTGTATAAGAAGGCGCGGCTGCTCAAAGGGTCAAGCCCCGCAGTCACAGTCGCACACAACACAAATGAGGTTCAAGAGTTAAATCCCAGAAGCCACAATCCAGCCTAGCAATCCAGTTGAAGGTGTATAAGAAGGCGCGGCTGCTCAAAGGGTCAAGCCCCGCAGTCACAGTCGCACACAACACAAATGAGGTTCAAGAGTTAAATCCCAGATCCACAATCCAGCCTAGCAATCCAGTTGAAGGTGTATAAGAAGGCGCGGCTGCTCAAAGGGTCGAGCCCCGCAGTCACAGTCGCACAAAATACAGATAGGGATTACTAGGATTGTGGGTTGGCTGTATTATTATGTTATAGAAGTTCAAAAGACAACGTTTGTCAGTGCATTTAGTGGAGCGAACTGATCCGATACCGCTCAGCTCCTTTTTTGATCCTGAGACGTGCTCCTGGAGATCACTCTAACTCCTGCACCAGGGCACGACCTCGTACACATCCAGCTTTACCCACGCAGATTGGGGACTTTCTGAACCCATGGAGGCTCGTAGCAGATTCCTCACTCTACCTTCGCCACCAGAGCCAAACAGCAGCCTAACAGCTTTGTTTGTCGCAGTTCACCGCCCTTGACACCGCAGCACCGCAGCCAGCCTTCTCAATTCTACTGCCGACCCCATCGAACTGCCAACGCAGTCGGCCACGTCCAGACCCGTCTGCAAAGACTGCTTGGCTACCTCCTTCCCATCTTCCACCAGCCGTGTAAATCCATCCCGCATTTCACCTTCGGGGATGCACTGTGCTGCCTGCTCCACGGCTTTCCATAAACCAAAGGAGTATTTTGCAAATCCACTGGCCACATTGGTGACTTTTAATGCTATGCTGCCAGAAGTGAAGACCTTCTTGGCCATTGCGTCCAACCCTTTACCCTCTCTGTCCGGAGGCAGATCGAAGTGGATGGCGCAGGTCTGGTGGTGATTGTGGCTGTCTGCACAACAAGCCCTTCCGAAGAAGGGTGAGAAGCCAGGAAAGATGGATCTCCTCTTACTGGCCTGTACTTCCCCGTAAAGTTAGAGTTGACCGGGGGGATGGAGCATGGATGTTGCCACAAGAAGGATAGGGTGTCTGCCATTGCCAGATTAAGTGGCATGTTATGCTCAGTCACAGGACCGTCATCTAAGATGTCCGTCAACTCGTAGCCCTGAACATGCGCTGAGGAGGACTTCAAACTTAGGGTGTCTGCTACGCTTTCATGCCATCCACTTAGCGTGGGTGTAGTACTGACCTTGTTGAAGTTCCACATCTGGAGACGTGACCAGGCCGAAGGCATAGTGGAATTCTTGGGCTAATGCCACCAGGTCCGCTTGGTCGCCGAAAAGAATCAATACCTCCCGACACTGTGTACATGGGATCGATGTCCCCCTGGTCAGTGCCCTGGTCGGCGTCGAAAATCGATGCCATGGACTCGAAGAATCCGGACCTGGAGAGAGGGACGAAAGATCTGTCATCGATAGTCAGCGCTGAGGGATTTCCTTTTGACGGTAATGGAACGGTCGTCGGCACTGGTCGAGGCTTGGGTACTACTGTGACATCGGGAACGTCAGCCTCTCAATGCTCTCCAGAAGGAAGGGCCGTCGATGGTTTAAGCGCCTTTTTCAGCATCAAGCCCAAAGTCTCCCCTGACGCAGATGACAGCGACGGTTTGGCATGCGTGGGGTCCTGAGTGCCGAGTGCAGCTTTTGCCACTGAGGATTGCTGTTCGGGCGTGGGGAAGGGTCAGGGGTATGTACCCGCACCTGCATTAGCCTCAGTCTTAATCATGTCTAACATTTCTTTTCGGAAACTTTCCCACTCTTCTCGAGTGGTCGGCCCAGCCGAGGCCTTAACTTTTTCTGATGACGAGCTGTACTCGTCGATGGTGGTGATGCCTCTTTTTATTACGCTATGAAGACGAGGAAGAGTGGCTCCTTGAGTGTGACCGCTTTTTGGCCTTCTGCCAAAGCTTTTCCTTTTTTTTTTCAGGGGTGGGCTCTTCCGTCTCAGAGGTCCGGACAAGCAAGCGTGCCAAAGATTTTGGGAACGGTCGGCCCAAAGCAAGTTTGGTGGGCCGATCACAAATGGATTTCGAATGCATTTTGGAGCACGATGCACATCCCTCCATGTTGTGATCCAGACACCACAGACAAATGGTGTGTGGGCTGGTCCTGACATTTTGGAATGTCAGTCAATACACCTTTTAAAGCCTGACATTTGGGAGGTGGACATCGCAGTCGAGGTTTTATGAAGAACATATGACAAATTTAGTCAATGCTAACTCAAAGATGTTGTGTTCCTGAGGCAGCGAGCAGAAAAAAGGAACTGAGGTATGGGCGTAGTAACGTGGTATAGATATAACGCCTGATGTCACGCCTGGATCCGACGATGGAGCACCGAGCAAGACTGACCGACGATTGACGGCCGAGTCGAGTTCCACTACAGCCCGTGTCGAAAAGTTTCCGAGCAGCAGAGCTGGATGAGGATATCTATCAGATGAGGAATCTGTAGGGAAAAAAGCAATCCATTTAATTACTTTCCTTGCAACAAACGAGATTCAGAAAAGGGATGTGTACCCGCCACAATGTTTTGACTATACAGCAACAAATGCGTTTGATAGTCGACTCCAAGACCGCCCTTTATATGGCATATATCGATTTCTCAAATGCTTTTGATAGGGTTGTCCAGAACAAATTACGGAACAAACTATACAAGTTGGGAATCAACCTTGAACTATTACACTTGATAAAGCAGTTTTATACAGACCCTACCGTAGCTTTTAGATTAAATCAGTAGGGCCTCCTCAGTAATTATATACCCACATTGGATGGGTTAAAGCAGGGGTGTGTCTTGGCAACCTCTATAACCTCTATGTGGCTTATATGGGGATGGCTGGAGAGTTGCAAAAATGCCCTGGCTAAATTGGGTCAGAATTTAATATCTTGGTTGTCCTATGCGAACAATACAATTCTACGCGATAAAAAAGATATTGGTTTGCAGAGATCTCTGCTCTCCTCAAAAACTCTCAACAGAAAAACCTTGTGATTAATAATGCAAAAACTAAGGTCATGATTGTGGGAAATAAACACTTATTCTTTAATTTTGTTTGAAAATTGGAAGGACATAAAATTTAAGTGCTAGATACTTATATCTACCATGGCACTTCAATAACACGGAACCGCACTAGTGAACACTTAAAGCATCACATTCATCCAAGCTAAAGGGGGCGTGGGGGTTCTGTGGAGGGCTTGTTATATGCATTTGAAATTAATATTGTTCATGGAGTTATTTCCTGTTCCTGGATCTTCGGCTGGCTGATTAACATCTGCCTAACCTCTGAAGGCATTACTTTTCTCAGGAGCTCATTCATATCAGCCCAGGCCGGGTTAAAGCATTAGATAACAGTAAGGAGTTTCTCAATGAAACATTGAGGCTCTTCGCTAATATTAGTTAACTCTTTCGCCAAGTTACACAAATCTCTCTGTGTCCACGGAACATGGACAGTGAGTAATTGCGGATCTCACCCTTCAGCTGCTGGTGCCCTAGGCTTGTAACAGGGTAGAGCCGAGCCCATATGCCACACCTCCCATCGTCACAGGCAGGGTATAGGAGGAATGAGCAGTCTGCCTAAGTGCCAAGCTGTGGGCATCTGAAATGCTTGGGCCAGGCTGCATGTGATAAAAGAATTAGCTATCATTTACTAGACTGTCTTGTCAGGCGTAGGGATGCGCAAGTGTTGGGTGAACACTATCTGTAATCGATCCAAGTAATCTGCCGTTGATAACCCATTTTTCTGATTGCAGTTCCCTATAGTTTCCCAAACAGTTTTTCTAGGGCATATCTCAGGTAAAGCTGCTATCAATCTATTTCAAGCTTGCTCCAGGGCATCCCCTGTTCCTGGATCTTCAGATGGCCGATTAACATCTGCCCAACCTCCGGTGGCATTACTAATCTCAGGAGCTGATTCATATCAGCCCAGACCGGGTTATAGCACTAGATAACAGTAAGGAGTTCCTTGATTAACCATTGTGGCTGTTCTCTAATATTAGGTAACTCTTTCGCCAAGTTACACAAATCCCTCTGCGTCCACGGAACATGGACAGTGAGCCTTGGGACAGGCTGCACACGTGCAACAGAAGCCAGCATCAGTTGCGGCCCTCAGTTGCAGCCCTGTGGTAGGCACAGGTGTGACATCCCCTAACCCCATGCCCAGGTGTCGCTCTGTGGACATTAGTGAAGAAATCAGTAACATCCTTTGTGAATTAATCATTCTGCTTCTCCTCTATGATGTGGGGCCGCATCCGGGTGGACAATCCACCCACCCTTTTTACCCTCAATACCCAAATCTCTTCTTTAGTCATTGGTGTCTTTTAGTTCCTAAGTTTAGATGCGTTGTGTCTCACCATAGCTTCGCCAAGCCACATTGTGTACGCCCTTCACTGTGTTGGGCTCACTTTTCCCCAGGCACTTCTAGAGTGTGTCTTAGGGCTTCCAGTTTATCCAAAGTAAAGATGCCTACTATTAGAAATAGATATGTTTATTGCCTTGCATTAGCAATTGCAAGGCGTTAAGAAGGAGAAATGACCTTACTGTAATGTTCTTTCTATGGATTCTTCTCCCACAGATTCCTCATCTGATCATCTGAAAGACATTCCCTCCAGCTTCGCTGCTGCAGAACATTTTCGACAGGGGCCGTAGTGGACGTTGACCCAGTCGTCAACCATTGATCCGTCTTGCTCTGCGTCTGGTCGTCAGCTCCGGACGTGACATCAGGCATCGTATAAATACCATGTCACTACACCCCAAACTCAGTTCCCCTTTTTTCCCCCCCCGAGCACCACACACTGCATAGGAAAACAGAGAGAATAAGACAGCCTAATGAGCCCTTAAAAGGAAAGTAACTATAGACCTCCAAAGGAGGCACAATTGAACAAACACTACAAGTAGCTTTAGAAAAATGTTTGTTTTAAAAAATGGTGTCAGGAAGACAGAAAACGGATACAGATGACCATCACCAAGTCAACGTGAAAGAGGAGATGCGCACCAACCACCTGATTTCTGTGCATGGATGGATGAGAGGGGAGATGAGGAATATGCTGGCGAAGAATCCATAAAAAGAACATTACGGTAGGGTAATTTGTCCTTCAATGGATTGCTTTTCTCCCGCAGATTCCTCATCTGATAAATTCCCAAAGCAGTAAATGAAGGAGTCGGGCAGAAAGTCATACTAAGAAATTTTGCAGCACTTCCCTGCCAAAACGCAACCAGAGGTACGAGCCACATCCAGACTGTAGTGCTTTGCAAAGGATGACCAAGTCGCAGCACGACAAATCTCCCGGACAGGAACTCCCATCTGCAATGCAGTGGATGCTGAGACTCCTCTTGTCGAATGGGCCCTGATGCCTGCTGGTAATTCCGTCCCAGCAGACTGGTAGCATTCATCTATGCAGAATATTATCCATCAGGATAAAGTCTGCTTGGTTATGGGCAAGCCCTTACGGGCTAAAGAAAAGGAAACAAAGAGCCGGTCAGCTCTCCTGAAATCAGCTGTCCTGGCGATATAAAAACTCAACCCCCTCTTCGGGTCTAGGTGATGTAACCGCTCCTCTTGCTTAGAAGGATGCAGAGGAGGATAAAAGACCGGAAGGTCGATGGACTGTGACAGATGAAATTCTGAGACAACCTTGCGGAGGAAGCCAGGCCTTACCCTGAGTGGAAATTTCTCCTGGAAGAAGCGTAGGATGGGTGGCTACAGCATAAGGCCTGTAGTTCACTCACCCGCCTAGTGGATGTAATAGCCACCAAGAAGACTGTTTTCAAAGAGAGAAGCCGTAATGGACAACAGTGCATAGGCTCAAATGGAGCCGCCATTAGAAATGTCAGCACTAAATTAAGGTCCCAATCCAGGACAACAAAGGGAGGGGGCAGAAACTTATTTACAAGGCCCTTCCGGAATTGTGCCATTACCGGGATCGTAAAAAACAAACCTTGATCCGGGGATCTTTTAAACACAGACGAGGCCTGCAGAGGCCAGTGACAGAAGGAACTCCATCACTGTAGTGTTGCGGCACGAGATGGGGTCAATATTGCGTTCCCTGCACCACGCCTCAAATCTTCTCCATCTGCATGCGTACAAAGATCTTGTAGATGGTCTGCATGCAGCTAGCAACTCCGCAAGTACTTCCTCAGAGAGATCCCAGTCGACTGGATTAGGTGATGCGAGTCGAGGCAACTGGTGAGGTGGACAGTTCCAAGAGGTCGGAGTACCACGTTCTCCTCGCCCAGTCCATGGCAATCAAGATCATGGTCGCTCGAAACCTCTTCAACCTCGGAGAACCCATGGAATGACGGGAATCGGAGGGAGCACGGAGAGGAGAGGGAAGGTCCAATCCACCAGAAACAGGTCCCCCAGTGCACCTACTGCTGGGAATTCACTCCAGCAGAACTGTTCGCATTTCCTGTTGGACTCCATTGTGAACAGATCCACTGCTGGGGTACCCCAGAGAGCGAAGATCTTCACTAGGACTGGGACACTTCCCCACTCATGCGAGACCGTGCTCTGCCTGCTCAGAGCATCTGCCAAGTTGTTCTTGGTGCCTGCCAGATGAACTGCAGAGACAGAGATCCTGTTCTCCAGCAACCAGAACAAAAGCATCATCGCCTCCATGCAGAGGGGTCGGGAGTGCACACCACCTTGCTTGTTGAGTTCATTACCACTGTGTTGTCCGTCAAGACGAGGACATGTTTCCCCGGCAGAGACGGGGCAAATGCTTTCAGGGCTAGCATGATAGCTTGCAACTCCAGCCTGTTGATGTGCGATGTGGCTTCCGTCGTTGACCAGAGGCCGCACACCTGCAAATCCTTGCAGTGAGTGCCCCAACCCTTCGAGGACGCATCTGTGACAACTCGGGTCTGAGGCCAAGGAGGCCAGAAGGGTTCTTCTGCCAAAAGGCTGTTGCAGTCCTTCCACCAGGACAGGTCGTTGACCACCGATGAGGACACCCTGAGGAGATCCGAGAGAGAGCCGTGGTACTAAGACCACTGATCTCTCAGTATGATATATGATATGATATTTTATTTATAGCGCGCCTATACACAAGTGTTTCAAGGCGTAGTAGCCATTGCAGGGATCGCATGCACAATCTGGCCTCTGGCACTAGAAATATGCAGGAGGCCATGAGGCCTAGGAGGGAGTAGGAAGGAAGCCGGTGGTAGAGTTGCATGGTTCAGGAAGAAGTCAACGGTGTGAGTCAAGCTGACTACTCTCTCCTCGGGAAGGAAGGCCTTCCCAATCCGGGTATCTAGGACTGCTCCTGTTAGGCAGAATCCTGTGCAGTTCCCTTAGGGAGCACTACAGAAGATTAAGACTACAGGTATGAGCAATAAATCCCCTTTGGTATCAGTCTGTACCACAAAGATTTAGTTGGTAGCTGTGGCTTAGCAGTCCGACTAATCTCAAGAGGGAAATGAGCAGTATTCAGGGTTTACACCATAGGACTACAATACAATGGTACAAGGAAACATTGACCAAAACTTTGTATTAAAAAGATTTTATATATTTATTTTACACACTTCTAGTTAAACACATAAATCACAGTTATTAAAGCAAGTTAAAATCAGTCAAGAAAAGTATACACAACTCCCTGGTTAAATTGTAGACAAGTTTGAGCAAGAGTGAAAACTGAGCAAAACGGAACAGTGAAAACCTAAAACAAATGGCACTCTATCAATTTCTCACAAGGGAGGGAAAGAACAAGTTATACAGGAATATACTCTTAGGCACCCTAGCAACACTTCCCAATAAGATTGTGAACAAGTTTAGGCAAGGCAGTACTTTAGCATGTATAATACTGAGGTGAAAACCGATCAAAATGGCACTTCACAAGTTTTAAAAGTGGGAAGGAAAGGTGGTTATAAGAGTTAGGTGCACCAACACATTTCTAGGCGAAAAGCAATCTAGAGAGGGCAGTTATAACAGATTCAGCCAGAGTCAATAGGCCTGTGCCAGAGTCAGTGGTACCGGGGCAAAGAGCCCAGGAGCAAAATGTTCTTGTAGCTGCAGTCAAGTCTTTGTTAAACGATTCGAAAGGTTGGTTACAGAAGATGAAAGACAATGTTAGATGATAGGGGCGGCCAACCCAGCAGGTAGGTAAAGGATTTAAAACACCTTTAGCACTACCAAACGAAAAGGGAGGCCTGGCGGAACAAAGTACCTTAAAATGTAGAAGAGGCTCCTGCGGTGCGGTTGTTCCTGGCAATTCCTGCATTTCGGGAGATCCAGCAGAGTAAGAGAGACTCTCGTCGTGGAGGAAGGTTCGAGTTACTGCACTGCCCAGGGATGAAACCAGCCGCAGTGCTGTCAAACGAAATAAAAGGTACGCTCCTTTAAATCGCGGTCCGGGTGGACGGGTGCCTGGCTATCTGGTCTCCGAGTGCAGGGCACTGCCGATTCGACCAAGGCAGGTCCTGGAAGGCGATTGGCAAACTGGTTGGCCCCACCAGCTCAAGGGAAGAAGGCTCTTGCAGATGAAGATCTTCTCTCGTCGTGTGGAGAAAAGTGGTGAGACGCTGCAGCAGGGCTTCACTGGTGGTTCAGTTGGTGCAGATGTCTTTGGCTTCTCTCCTCTTTGGCTTCTTAGTTCCAGTGGCGACGTCTTGCTCTTCCAGTCCTCAGGCCCCTGCTTTTAGGCAAAAAGATCCCCATTCATACAGCCTAGCTGTCACTCACACAGTGGAGTGGTCATCCTGGCGGGAGACCCTCCAGCCTATCAGGGCAGAGTGCGACATGGGTTGCTGAGGCAACCCTGTCCAGGGGTCCTACTCCCCCTCCCACACAATGGGTCCACCCCAGACTCAGTGGTGCGAAAGGATGGCTTTTTGGCAGAAACCCGTCAAAAGGACGAACAAAGGATCCCTGACCTGGGTTAGGATCTTAGAGAAAGACACGAGAAAGAATTTATATAAAAGTTCTGGCAAATAAAACCTACCGGAGTAAAGTTAATATAAAAATAAACCGGCAATATGTTAGAGGCTGTCAGTAAATGGGGTAGCCTCGAACAATGGGAAAATCCCATAGGGAAATATTCGCGGTCGAATATTTTTGGTAGTAACCACTGCCACCAGCCAGAAACTTTTGAGAGAGGGACTGTACGGTACCCTCTCGAAAATGAACATAAGGGAAAAACTATTAACCCTTGCCAGTACCTCCATAGTAAGATGGCTTGTACTGGTTTTGTTCATAAAGAGTGACCAGTAAAGTCAATGGGGACTTTACATGCCCTGGGAGACAGTAGTCAGTCCCAGGGTATGGAGTCTATGTTTGGGGGTCGCTACGACACCCCTGTGTCACTGCACGGAGGGTGCTGTGTAACACCTGTGGATAAAGATGGTTCCTATGAGGGTGAGATAAACCCATAGACATTAAACACAAAAAATAGCCTAGAACACACATAGCAAATCTGCCTAAGAGTGGGAAAAAGAGTCTCACTCAGCAGGAGAAAAAAACAAACCCTTCAAATCCAGCAAAACTGCTGGGGGACTCTATAGGTAAGGGAAATTAGCCATAGAATGAGAATTCTCCCTAACACTCGCCCCTCCCAGACTAAGGGAAAGGAGGATCTAATCCACTCCTGGATGAGTCTCTTACCTCTAGTCGGTTATAAACATCCTAGAGAGACCCTCAGCATTTTGGTGGTGACATCCTGACCTGTGCTCAATGGTAAAATCAAAGGTTTTCCTTTGTAAACTATATGACCTACAAATCCTTTGAGAAACATCTTTCTTTTTAAATCTATAGGGGATCTGGTTGATCAGTCCCTCAGAAGTTGGTACCACTCCTGAACCTGCAATAGGCTTTTTCAAGGGGTCCTTATAAAGGATTCCCTTAGATCTAGAGGGGCCTCCAGGGTTCCTCACCACCTCTCTGTTGGGAGCAGGTTGGGTCTTAGGCCTCTTGGTTGGAGGGGCTGGGGATAGGCAATGTACATGCTTCCCCCTCCTCTTAGATCTAACCGTACCTACTTTAGGAGTTTCCCTCCTAACATTAGGATTTGGGTTGGAGTTTTCTGTAGAAGGTCCAACAGTCTGAAGGCTTTTGGCCTTAGACTTTTCTTTCCAGGTTTTCCACCAGCACTAAGAGTTACCAGTTCTCTTAGGCCTAGAGAGGGGCACAGTTGGTCTATCCACCTCTTCCTCAGAAGCAGGTGGAGTCAGAGACTCTAAAACTGGGGGAACAATGATGGAGCTTGGTTGGGGCTCCCATTTCCCTAACATACTAGCCTGGAATTTGCCTGGGTTAGAGGTCAACTTACTAACACCAGGGATTGTAGTGGGGTTCTCTGTAGAGGTTCCCACAGGCCTAGAGGTTCCCTTAAGGTGGCCTAGCCAATTTGGTTTGGTTCTGCTTCTCCATACTGGGAGGCCTGGGGGTACTGGATACTACTCCTAGAGTTTTTAGATCATTCCCCAAAAGTACTCTCCCAGGCACCTCAGTCTGAACACTGACAGGAATCCTCACTGTGATGTTATTACACTGAATGAGGGCTGGTAGAATAGGGGGCACTGGACAGGACCTCCAGAAGGTTTAATGCTACCTTTGGGTGCCTTAACAACATCCTCAGGCTAAAATAAACTTTCATCCACTACTGTTCTGCTGGCCCCAGTGTCTCTCCTGGCAGGAATATCCTGGCCATTGACAAGAACACTGTCAAGGTAATATACTTTAGAGTTTTCTGGAAGGGAGTCATACACATCCCTATTCTGTTTGCTAACCAGGCCCATGGACTCTAAGGATACAGCTGCTTGAAGTCCCAATGGTTCTTCAGCAAACAATTCATAATGGGCACTAGCCATTGGTACTTCTTCCGCTGGGAAGAAGGCTAAGGAGACTGTGCTGATCCCTGCAGGTTTACCCTTGCATCTGGGATCACCCTTTATATGGTCAGTTGACCCACAAACATAGAATTTTCCAAATGCTCTCTGGAATGGGGGTTTCTGCTGACCTGCCTCTGGTTGGGCCCCAGAGGGTTCACTAGCCCTATTTGGTTTCCCAGTGGCTTACCCTGGCTATTTTGTTGTTTGTGGACCTATTTGGAGTGGGAGGTATTAGAATTCTCTTGTTTCTCTTTTGGTGGCTGCTTCCCCTCATCCTTTTTCTGAGTGACCCCTGAATCCTTGTGAGTAGCCCTGTTGGCAACCCACAAGTCAGCAGCCTTGCCTAACTTTCTAGGATCCATTTCCTTTGAATCAGCCAAGTGATGTCTGAGCTCAGGAGAGCAGGCATCATAGACAGACTCCAACATTACAAGATTTATCATTCCTTCGTAAGTGTTTACTCTGTAACCCTTAATCCATCCCTCTAAGTTCTTCAAACATTCATTCACCCAAGTAGCCTAAGGGGTACTATCATGCTTTTTGAGGGTCCTAAACCTCTTAAGGTACTAGGAAGGAGTCTTCCCAAATCTAGCTATTAAAGCTAGCTTCACACATTCATAATCCATCCTATCCACCATCCTAACTCCATTGCCACATCAGATGCAACGGGGGGAGCCTAGAGAATAACCAGGGGATCAACTGATTCCCTGTGATATCCTGGAGCCCATGATTGTATTCAAACACAGCTAACCAATCTAATACATCCAATTGAGGTTCATACATATCCACAATCTCTTTAGGCATCCGGGGTCTTTTTGGACTTGAAGATCTAGAGGATTCGGGGTGTTAGGGAGAATTCTCTGTTTAGGCTGAATTTCCCTACCTAGTGAGTCCCCCAGCAGCTTTGCTGGATTTCTGGGGTTTCTTTTTTTCTCCTGCCAAGAGTGAGACTCTTTTACCCTCACTCTTGGACATATTGAAGTGTGTTTTCTTGGTTCAACCTTGTGTTGAATGGGCTATGGGGTCTTTTACTCCATAGGGCCTCATGTATTTTTGTGATGTGGGTTACACAGCACCCTCTGTGCCGTGACCCAGGGGTGTCCTAGGGACTCCCCAACATAGACTCCATACCCTGGGACTGACTACTGTCTCCCAGGGCATGTAAAGTCACCAAAGACTTTGCTAGTCTTGAATCCTGAACAGAACCAGTACAAACCATCATATTGTGGACGTACTGGCTGGGGCAATTCGATTGCCCCAGGGTCTGTTAGTCGAGGGGGCACGTCTCCGTCCCCCCTGATCGAGTTTTGGCTGGTGGCAGTGGAAACTACTTTTTATATTCGACCGCGAATATTTCCCTATGGGATTTCCCATTGTTTTAGGCTAACACATTTAATTATTTATTTACGGTAGCCTTAAACATACCGCCGGTTTATATATTTATTATTATAACTCCGGTTGGGACTTTTTGCCAAAACTTGATTCTAAAATGGCGTTGGCGTTCGCCTCTGTAACTCTGACCCAAAGTGGAGCCCTTTGTTCCACTTTTGGCGGGCTTCTCCACAGAAGCCCTCCAAAGTGGTGCCACTCTGTCTGGGGTACTTAGGAGGGGTGGAGGGGGATTTAGGCACCCTGGACTGAGTTACCTTGGTAACTCAAGTCGCACTCCGTCCTGATTGGCCCAAGTGGTGAGCCGGCCGGCTCACCACTTAGCATGTTTGAGTGACAGCTAGGCTGGGTGAATGGGGGTTTGCTGCATAAAAGCAGGGCTTTGGGGACTGGAACTTCAGAAGTCGCCACAGGACCAAGAATCCGACGAGGGAAGAGCTGAGCCGACCTGCTTCGACGACACCACCCGGTGGAGCCCTGCTGAACCGTCTCACCACTTTTCCCGACGACCGAGGAGAACTCTTAACGGAGTGGCTCCTTCCCTTGACTGGTGGGGACAACCAGTTTTCGCCTTCTTTTCGCTTCTCGAGGTATCTCGTGGCCGCCTTGCCAGTGCCAAGCACCCCGGCAACCGGAACCCCACCACTTTTTACCCCAACCACGAAAGTCGGTACAACCCTTTAACCGGAGGACTCCGCGGCTGGTTTCTTCCCGGGCAGTGCAACGACCTTCTTCTTCTGCTCTTCAGCGAGAACTTCTTCTCCCCTGACCGACGTCGAGCCTTGCTGCCACTGCCTGGAACAACTGCCACCGCTGGAGGATCCTTTCCACTTAAGGTACCGTGTTCCGCCTGGCTTCCCTTGCCACCGACTGTACGGGGTAGATTTAGCCCCCGGCTTTCGAACCTGGGAGTGCCTGGGACACCCTGGCTAAACTTTTTAAGCCACTCTAAACTCTTTCTAACTCTTTGCAAGACTTTGAATCCTTAACAACAGTGTGATCTTGGGCACATTTTCGCTCCGGCTACTCTAAGAGTGGGCCCTGCCTAGTGACTTTTGCTCACCTGTGACTTTGTGCTTCTTTGAGTCTATTGCAAGTGTTCTGGACCTTAGAGTGGTGTGTTTAACCCATTCCTGTTTCTTTTTACCCCTTTCTTGAACCTACTAGAGTGTCATCTAACGTTAAGCGCTCACCTCTGTTTTAATTATGTGGTGTTAACTTAGAGTTGTCTAGATAGGAGTAAGGGTTGGAACTGCTTTCATTATAACTGTGTTTGAAGTGTTTTTACTATATTTTGCTAGAGTGATTTCAACTTATGTGTGTTTTATAAATAAATAACTATATACTTTTGAAACCAAGCTCTGGTCAGTGTTTGCTTGTGCTATTGTGTCTGAGTACATATTGTGTATACTTTGCATACTGCCTAACTCTTCTTGAGGGAAGTCTGACTGCTCAGCCACAGCTACCAGGTAAATCTGGGTGGTGCAGACTGCTACCAAGTGGGTTTACTGCTATACCTGTAGTCTTAAATCTTTTGCAGTGTTCCCCAAGGGAACTGCACAGGTTTCTGCCTAACACTGGTGTACAGCGGTGGGATTTGTATTGAGTATACATTTTATTGTGCTTTAGATACCTTAGTGCAACTAACCACAAAGCTTAGCACTGTAAAAGTAATCCTCTAACATGTCAGTTATAGAAAGCTATAGTCAAGAGTCCCTTGCAGCCAAAACTGCTGATTGTTTAAGAGTGCTCTGTAAACATAAGGATCTCCTGACTAAGGGCAAGAAAATGGAGCTGATTGAAAGATTGTTAGCTAACCAAAGTCTGGGTGATGGTTCAGAGGAACCTACCACTCCAGTAACTGTAGATGACAGTACTGAAATTAACATGGAGCAAAATGTTGATGATTCTGAGGAAGAGTCAGAAGAGGAGGGTGAGGCTGTTGTGACTGTCCCCCCTAGGCCTCTGCCTGCTCTACCTGCTGTACCTACTGGACCTTTACCAGGTCCCCCATTTAGTCCTCAATACTTTGAACTGGAGAAAATGAAACTAGAATTGGAGTATAAGAAACTTAATGCTCAAACTGACAAAGAACTAAGGCTAAGGGAAATGGAGCTCAAGTATGACTTAGAAATGAAGAAATTATCTGTTGAGAATGCTTCTCTCTCTGGCTCCTCTAGAAGTTCCAGTCCTAAAAGACCCCGGATGCCTAAAGAATTGGTTGGTATGTATGAGCCTAAATTGGATGTGTTGGATTGGTTGTCTCTGTTTGAATATAATCATGGGCTCCAGAACATCACAGGAAATGACTTACTCACCTGGTTGTTCTCTAGGCTTCCCCCTGTTGCAACTGATGTGGTAATGGAGATGGGGGAGGAGGATAGGAAGGACTATGAATGTGTGAAACTAGCTTTGATAGCTAGGTTTGGGAAGACCCCTTCCCAGTATCTTAAGAGGTTTAGGAGCCTCAAAAAGCATGATGGTACCCCTTGGGCTACCTGGGTGAATGAATGTTTGAAAAACTTAGAGGGATGGATTAAGGGTTACAAGGTGAACACTTATGAAGGTATGAAGAATTTGTTTATGTTGGAGACTATTTATGATGCCTGCTCTCCTGAGCTCAGACAACACTTGGCTGATTCCAGGGAATTAGATTCCCGGAAACTAGCTAAGGCTGCTGACTTGTGGGTTGCCAACAGGGCCACTCACAAGGATTCTGGGGTCACTCAAAAGAAGGATGGGGAGAAACAGCCTAAAAAGGACTCCAAAGAGAATTCTAATACTACAAATTCCAAAGAGGGCCCCAAACAAAACTATAAGGGTAAGCCACCAGGGAAACCAAATCAGGCTAGTATACCTGCTGGTCCCAGACCAGAAGGAGGTCAGAACAAGCCTCCATTCCAGCGAGCCTTTGGCTCATGCTTTGTTTGTAAGGCTACTGACCATGTGAAAGGAGATCCCAGATGTAAGGGTAAACCTTCAGGGGTCCAGCTTGCCTCCTTAGCCTTCGCTCCAGAAGAGGAAGTACATATGGCAAGTGGAAACTTTCTATTACTAGCTGATGAACCCACTGGAGTCTCAGCTAGTGTTTCTTTAGTCTCTCTGGGGTTGTGGGAACAACAGAATTTAGATGTCTATAACTCTATCCCAGATAATACTAAAGAGTATTATAAGGACAGTGTCCAGGTGAATGGTCAGGAGACTCCTGCCATTAGGGATACTGGAGCCAGCATAACTGTGGTGGATGAATCATTTTTCAAGGCAGAGGATGTTGCTAAGGCACCCAAATGCCTCACCAAGTTAGCTGGTGGGCCTGTGCAGATGTGTCCCCAGTTACCAGTTCTCATCCAATGTAATGATATGGCTGTAAAAATACCTGTCAGTGTACAATGTGAAGTGCCAGGTAGGGTTCTGTTGGGTAATGACCTCAAAGCTCTTGGAGTTGTATCTCATACCCCCAGACCCCCTAGCAAAAGGTTACAGGAACTCACAAAACCTGCAAGAGAGAAAACCCTGAGAGGGTTATCTCAGGAGATGATGACAGAAATCACTCCTCTCCCACTGGAGCAACTTACTGCAGTAACTACCAGATCAGGAGCAAAGGGGCAACCCAAGACTCCTAGGAAAAAGCCAGCAGCAAGCACCCCAGTGCTTCCAACAAGGACTTCCCCTAGGTTGTCCAAAGTTACACCTGTAACTCCACCTCCAGCTGAGGCTGAGAGGGAGGTACAACCCTGTGTGGTTGAGCTAGACTCTGAGGAAGAGCTAGAAGGAGGCCCCAACCTTATTGGAGATTTGGACCCTGAGGACCATCCTGAGCTGCAGTCTTTACTGGCAGAAGGTGGGCCTAGCAGGGCAGCTTTTCGTAAGGGGCAAAGAGAATGTCCAACTCTGGAAGGTCTCCGCCACCAGGCAGCTTCTCAAGCTGATGGGCAAGAGCCTGGGAAGTATAGGTTACACTGGGAAGATGGCCTCTTCTACAGTGAACCCACTGAGTCTGAACCTGGAGACTACAAACGCCTTGTAGTCCCACAAGAGAACAGACAACAGTTCTTACAACTAGCCCATGAGATACCTTTGGCTGGTCACTTGAGTTTCAAGAAGACCAAGGAAAGGCTCTCACTCTACTTTTATTGGCCAAAGATGGGGGCTGAAGTAGATAGATATTGTAAGAGCTGCCATACCTGCCAGACTTCTGGTAAGGTTGGTTCCAAGAATGTGGCACCTTTAGTGCCTCTCCCAGTTGTGGGAGTCCCATTTGAGAGGGTAGGGATTGACATTGTTGGTCCCCTTGATCCTCCAACCTCCTCAGGCAACAGGTTTATCCTTGTTGTAGTAGACCATGCTACTAGGTACCCTGAGGCAATTCCTATGAGGACTGTTACAGCTCCGGCTGTGGCTAAGGCCCTCCTCGGTATTTTTACCAGGGTTGGGTTTCCTAAGGAGGTAATCTCTGACAGGGGGTCAAACTTTATGTCCCACTACATGAAAGCCATGTGGAAAACCTGTGGAGTTACCTACAAGTTCTCAACCGCTTACCACCCTCAGACAAACGGGTTGGTTGAAAGGTTTAACAGAACCATGAAGAGCATGATAGGTGCTTTAGAAGAACCCCTTAAGAAAAAGTGGGACCTTCTACTGCCATGCCTTCTCTTTGCGTATAGAGAAGTCCCTCAGGAGGGAGTAGGTTATTCTCCCTTTGAGCTTCTCTATGGCCATCCAGTCAGAGGTCCATTGGCCCTGATTAAGGAGGGATTGGAAGGTGCTCCTCCCCTCAAGCCAGTCAGAGTGACTGACTATGTGATAGGTCTCCGGAGGAGAATGTCACACATGATGGCAGAAGCAAGTGACAACTTGAAAGCTGGTCAAGCTCTGGTCAAACATTGGCACGACCAGAAGGCTAACATGGTTGAGTTTACTCAAGACCAGCTAGTTCTAGTTATGCTCCCAACAAGGAAAGAGGGCCTAGCAAGACAAATGGATGGGACCCTTCAAGATTGTGGGAAAACTTGGAGAGGTCAACTATCTGGTGGATCTGGGCAGACCCAGGGAAGCTCCTAGAGTCTTCCACACCAACCGACTAAAAGCATACATCTCCAGACCTGATGTAGGAGCCTTGCTTCTAGCTTCAGCTGCAGAGGAAGAAGAGAGTGAATCTCTCCCTGATCTCCTCCGAGGTGTGCCTTTAGATGAAAAAGTTGAAGGAGTCAATCTCTCTTCAGACCTGACACCTGAGCAACAATAGGAGTGCAAATCTATGTTAAATCAGTTTGCCTCCCTGTTCTCACTATCACCAGGCTTGACCCCTTGGGGTCAGCATGAGATACTCACTGGTGACTGTCTGCCAGTCAAAAGCAGAGGATACAGAATGTCAGAACATGTCAGAACCCACATCAAAGGAGAGGTCAAGAAGATGCTTGATTTCGGGGTAATAGAGCCCTCTACTAGTCCATGGTCTAGCCCAGTTGTGTTAGTACCAAAGGCAGGATCCAAAGACTTGAGATTCTGTGTGGACTATAGAGCTCTAAATGCAGTCACCAAGACTGATGCCCACCCTTTGCCCAGGACAGATGAGTTGGTGGATAAACTTGGTGCAGCCAAGTACCTCAGCACATTTGACCTGACGTCAGGCTATTGGCAAATAGCCCTGACAGACCATGCCAAGGAGAAAACTGCATTTTCAACCCCAGTTGGCTTGTACCAGTTTAAGGTCATGCCTTTTGGACTAAAAAATGCACCTGCCACATTCCAAAGGATGGTGAACCAGGTTCTGGCTGGGATGGAAGACTTCTGCATGGCATACTTGGATGACATTGCAGTCTTCAGCCACTCCTGGGAAGAACATGTGACCCACCTAGGACATGTGTTGCAGGCTCTGGAACAGGCCCATTTGACAATCAAAGCCAGTAAGTGCCAGATTGGTCAAAGTAAAGTGGTCTACCTTGGACATGAGGTAGGAGGTGGAGAAATAAGGCCTTTGCCCAGCAAGATTGAAGCTGTGCAAAATTGGACAACACCAACTACTCAAACCCAAGTGAGAGCTTTTCTAGGCCTCACTGGATATTACAGGAATTTCATTGAGAACTATGGGACCATAGCTTCTCCACTGAATGTAATCTCCTCTCCCAAATTCCCTAAAAAGGTAAAATGGAATGAGGAGTGCAATCAGGCCTTTGAAAAACTGAAGAGAGCTCTTTGCCAAGCTCCAGTCTTGAGAGCTCCTGACTACCACCAACCTTTCATTGTACAAACTGATGCTTCCAATGTAGGTATAGGTGCAGTTCTAAGCCAACTGGATGAGAAGGGTAGGGAGCACCCCATTTGCTTCATCAGTAGAAAACTGAAGGATCCTGAGACAAGGTGGGCAACTATCGAAAGAGAATGCTTTGCTATTGTGTGGGCACTGAAGAAGTTTAGGCCATACTTGTATGGTTCTACTTTTGTTATTCAGACTGACCACCAACCCTTGAGATGGTTAATGCAAATGAAAGGGGAAAATCCAAAACTATTGAGATGGTCAATCTGCCTGCAAGGGTTTGATTTCACCATTGAGCACAGGTCAGGGTGTCACCATCAAAATGCTGATGGACTCTCTAGGATGTATATCATCGACTAGAGGTATGAGGTTCATCCAGGAGTGGATTAAATCCTCCTGTCCCTTAGTCTGGGGGGGGCGAGTGTTAGGGAGAATTCTCTGTTTAGGCTGAATTTCCCTACCTAGTGAGTCCCCCAGCAGCTTTGCTGGATTTCTGGGGTTTCTTTTTTTCTCCTGCCAAGAGTGAGACTCTTTTACCCTCACTCTTGGACATATTGAAGTGTGTTTTCTTGGTTAAACCTTGTGTTGAATGGGCTATGGGGTCTTTTACTCCATAGGGCCTCATGTATTTTTGTGATGTGGGTTACACAGCACCCTCTGTGCCGTGACCCAGGGGTGTCCTAGGGACTCCCCAACATAGACTCCATACCCTGGGACTGACTACTGTCTCCCAGGGCATGTAAAGTCACCAAAGACTTTGCTAGTCTTGAATCCTGAACAGAACCAGTACAAACCATCATATTGTGGACGTACTGGCTGGGGCAATTCGATTGCCCCAGGGTCTGTTAGTCGAGGGGGCACGTCTCCGTCCCCCCTGATCGAGTTTTGGCTGGTGGCAGTGGAAACTACTTTTTATATTCGACCGCGAATATTTCCCTATGGGATTTCCCATTGTTTTAGGCTAACACATTTAATTATTTATTTACGGTAGCCTTAAACATACCGCCGGTTTATATATTTATTATTATAACTCCGGTTGGGACTTTTTGCCAAAACTTGATTCTAAAATGGCGTTGGCGTTCGCCTCTGTAACTCTGACCCAAAGTGGAGCCCTTTGTTCCACTTTTGGCGGGCTTCTCCACAGAAGCCCTCCAAAGTGGTGCCACTCTGTCTGGGGTACTTAGGAGGGGTGGAGGGGGATTTAGGCACCCTGGACTGAGTTACCTTGGTAACTCAAGTCGCACTCCGTCCTGATTGGCCCAAGTGGTGAGCCGGCCGGCTCACCACTTAGCATGTTTGAGTGACAGCTAGGCTGGGTGAATGGGGGTTTGCTGCATAAAAGCAGGGCTTTGGGGACTGGAACTTCAGAAGTCGCCACAGGACCAAGAATCCGACGAGGGAAGAGCTGAGCCGACCTGCTTCGACGACACCACCCGGTGGAGCCCTGCTGAACCGTCTCACCACTTTTCCCGACGACCGAGGAGAACTCTTAACGGAGTGGCTCCTTCCCTTGACTGGTGGGGACAACCAGTTTTCGCCTTCTTTTCGCTTCTCGAGGTATCTCGTGGCCGCCTTGCCAGTGCCAAGCACCCCGGCAACCGGAACCCCACCACTTTTTACCCCAACCACGAAAGTCGGTACAACCCTTTAACCGGAGGACTCCGCGGCTGGTTTCTTCCCGGGCAGTGCAACGACCTTCTTCTTCTGCTCTTCAGCGAGAACTTCTTCTCCCCTGACCGACGTCGAGCCTTGCTGCCACTGCCTGGAACAACTGCCACCGCTGGAGGATCCTTTCCACTTAAGGTACCGTGTTCCGCCTGGCTTCCCTTGCCACCGACTGTACGGGGTAGATTTAGCCCCCGGCTTTCGAACCTGGGAGTGCCTGGGACACCCTGGCTAAACTTTTTAAGCCACTCTAAACTCTTTCTAACTCTTTGCAAGACTTTGAATCCTTAACAACAGTGTGATCTTGGGCACATTTTCGCTCCGGCTACTCTAAGAGTGGGCCCTGCCTAGTGACTTTTGCTCACCTGTGACTTTGTGCTTCTTTGAGTCTATTGCAAGTGTTCTGGACCTTAGAGTGGTGTGTTTAACCCATTCCTGTTTCTTTTTACCCCTTTCTTGAACCTACTAGAGTGTCATCTAACGTTAAGCGCTCACCTCTGTTTTAATTATGTGGTGTTAACTTAGAGTTGTCTAGATAGGAGTAAGGGTTGGAACTGCTTTCATTATAACTGTGTTTGAAGTGTTTTTACTATATTTTGCTAGAGTGATTTCAACTTATGTGTGTTTTATAAATAAATAACTATATACTTTTGAAACCAAGCTCTGGTCAGTGTTTGCTTGTGCTATTGTGTCTGAGTAGATATTGTGTATACTTTGCATACTGCCTAACTCTTCTTGAGGGAAGTCTGACTGCTCAGCCACAGCTACCAGGTAAATCTGGGTGGTGCAGACTGCTACCAAGTGGGTTTACTGCTATACCTGTAGTCTTAAATTTTTTGCAGTGTTCCCCAAGGG
This sequence comes from Ambystoma mexicanum, assembly GCF_040938575.1. Classification (NCBI taxonomy): domain Eukaryota; kingdom Metazoa; phylum Chordata; class Amphibia; order Caudata; family Ambystomatidae; genus Ambystoma; species Ambystoma mexicanum. Next base: position 712,044,109 of record NC_090925.1, read on the forward strand.
AACTGCACAGGTTTCTGCCTAACACGGGGAGAGAAGCATTTTCCAAAGACAATTTCTTCATCTCTAGCTCATGATTGAGCTCCAATTCTTTGAGCCTTAGTTCTTGGTGTCTCTGTTCAGTTTGGGCACTAATTCTTTTGAATTCTAGCTGAAGTCTCATTTTTTCTAGGGTGATAAATTCAGGACTTAATGTGGGACCTGACAATGGTCCAGTAGCCACAGGTTGAAGCATTTGTGCAGGCAGAGGGCCAGAGGGGGTGACATTGCTATCCCCCTCTTCCTCATCTGCTTCAACAATAACATCATCAACATTATCATCCTCAATGTTTGCTACATTTGCTGGAAGAGTAGGCACTACAGCCCCACTATCCAGACTTTGTTTTTCTAACAGTCTATCAATCATTTCTGATTTCCTGCCTTTGACAGGAAGACCTTTCTGTCTACACAGATCCCTTAGATAATCATCAGTATTAGTAAGGAGGGTCTCCTGACTGTGACTTTCCATACTTTGACTTTGTTTAAAATAAACTTTTTGTGATTGTTAGCCTTGTGGTTAATTGAACCAAGGTACTAGCACCACTCTAAAATGTAAATCCAATACTTTTATCCTCACCGCTGTACACCAGTGTTAGGCAGAATCCTGTGCAGTTCCCTTAGGGAGCACTACTGTTACGAAGTTCGTTGGTCGTGTAGAGTATGGACAACCCCTCTGTCCCCAAGAAACACCCTGACCGATTTAGTTATATGGTCAGTGTGAATATTAAGGCCACAGGTGGAAGTCCGGAAAACCAGGATGCAGGAACAGCCGGAAGAACCCCTTGAGCGCTGCAAAGCAAGATACAGTGGTTAAGCAAAGAAACAGGGCCCGAATACCTCCTTGTACATAAACCCCAAAATTACCAGAATACCTGTGAGTACTTGGGTCAAGGCGTGGGTCTCCTAGCTTAGGCTGGAAACGTGCTGTAGGGTAGAATAGGTAACCACCTATTTGTAGGACCGAGGTCCTAGCCAATGAAGTGCTAAAGCAAGAGCAATCGTGGGTAGGTAACAGGTAAATCCAAAAGTACTTGAAGGGTTAAGCAAGAGGAGTCCGTGGAGCAGGCGTGAGTCGGTAACAGGCAAATCCAAAAAGTACTTGAAGGGTTAAGCAAGAGGGATCCGTGGAGCAGGCGTGAGTCGGTAACCGGCAAATCCAAAAAGTACTTGAAGGGTTAAGCAAGAGGAATCCGTGGAGCAGGCGTGAGTCGGTAACAGGCAAATCCAAAAAGTACTTGAAGGGTTAAGCAAGAGGAATCCGTGGAGCAAGCCGAGGTCAGAATCAGAGCAGGTCCTTGAACGAAGAGAGAGCGTCACGTGATCCAAAACTAAACAGCTGTGAAGCAACGCCTTCGGTTCACTGACTCCTTTTATCCTCGGAAGGGACGCACGTATAGTCACGTGTGATGTGAACCGAAAGCGTTGCAATGCTGCTAGGCAACCAAAGTCACGTGATCCGTGAAGCGCCGGGAAGCGCCGGTCTCCGCAAAGGATGTGAGTTCCTGAAGTGACGGAGCTTCCAGTTGATCTGCCACCGCCGTGAAGGGCGATAAACACCCGCTCCCCCAAACATGCCATGCCGTGCCCTGATGTGTGCGATGTGAGTGGGGGGCATGATGCACGAGTGTCGGGGAGTGCGGGAATGGGTAGACAAGGAGGGGCGAGTGGGGAGGTGTGTCCGTGGTCTAGGAAGTGGTGTGACAGAATCCCCCCTCAAAGGCCCACGACCCCGTGGGCTAGCAGGATTGTCCCTATGAAAGCGGGAAACCAAAAGCGGGGCATGGACATCCCGGGCGGGAACCCAAGAGCGATCCTCGGGACCATAGCCCAGCCAATCCACCAGGTATTGAAGCCGACCCCGATGGAAACGGGACCCAAGGATGGCACTGACCTCATAAACATCCTGTGAATCCACCGAGACAGGCGCGGGCGGGACCAGGACACGGGTAGGAGCCAGGTAAGGTTTCAGGAGAGAAGTATGGAAGACCGGGTGAATCCTCCAAGAAAGGGGAACCGAAAGCTTGAGGGCCACGGGATTCAAAACCCTGGAGATCCTATAAGGGCCCACAAAACGAGGCAACAACTTGCGACAGCCAGGGATCCGCAAATGCCTGGTCGAAAGCCACACCCGATCGCCCACCCGATACTCCGGGGCTGCGGCCCGTTTGTGGTCCGCTTTAGTCTTCATAACTGTCTGGGCCTCACGGAGATGGACCAAGGTCTGGGCATGGACACCGGCCAGATCACGAACACAGGCATTAGCAGCGGGAGTAGTAGAGGGGAAATCAGGAAGTGGAAGGGCACGTGGGTGCTGCCCGTATAAAGCATAAAAGGGGGAGAAACCTGTGGTCGAATGACGGGAGTTATTATACGCAAATTCAGCAATATATAGCAGATTGGCCCATGAGTCCTGGTACTGGAGGGACAAACACCGCAAGTACTGCTCCAGAGCCTGGTTTACCCGCTCGGTCTGTCCGTCACTCTCGGGGTGATAAGCCGAAGAGAAGCGAGCATCGATCCCCAGGAGTCCGGTGAGAGCGCGCCAGAAACAGGACGTGAATTGAGACCCACGGTCGGATATGATGACCTGTGGTAAACCAAAGAGGCAGAAGACAGATCTGAAAAATAAGCGAGCCAGAGTTGGAGCAGAGGGTATACCAGTACAGGGGATAAAGCGGGCCATTTTGGTGTATGAATCGACAATAACCCATATGGTGTCGTAGCCCTGTTTGCGGGGTAGGTCAGTGATGAGATCCATCGAGACGGTGTGCCAAGGTCTGGGAGGTACGGGAAGAGGTAAGAGCAGCCCTAAAGGCCGTCCTTTGCGTGTTTTGCATTGGGCACATATGGAACAAGTGTTCACATAATGTTCGACATCTTTTCTCATGGAAGGCCACCAGCACCAGCGTTGCAACAGGTCCAGGGTACGCTGTTGCCCGGGATGGCCGTTTACAGGAGCATCGTGTGACCATGCTAACGCCTGGTTGCGGACGTCACACGTGGGAAGGAACAGTTTGTCGTGGATAAAAGGCAACCCCTCGTGAAGAGCAATGTCCCATTCGTTGAGTGCCTGAGGATTCTGGGAAACCCAACGCCAGATGTCAATAAGCATGGTGGGGGATGGAGTACAAGTACAGATGACATGGCCCTTTCCTAGCAGTGTGTCGGGGTACACGGACAAGGACTCCCCTCCGGGAGAACGGGACAAGGCATCAGCTTTGCCATGAATGCGACCTGGTCTGTGTTTGACCACAAAATCAAACGCGGCAAAAAATAAATGCCAACGCACCTGTCTGCTGTTAGCACATTTTAATGAGGCCAGGTCCTGTAGGTTCTTGTGGTCTGTATACACCACTGTCTGATGTTTAGCACCCATGAGATGATGACGCCACGTTTGTAAAGCATCCTTGATGGCCAATAATTATTTTTCGGTTACTGTATAGTGTGATTCAGCCACCGAAAACTTTCGTGAGTGATAGGCCACTGGATGTAGACAACCCGTGGTTGGGCATGGTTGAGACAATACTGCGCCTAGAGCAAACGAGGAGGCATCTGCCTCCAGAATGTAGGGGAGATCTGGATCAGGATGCTGCAAAACAGGGGCGGACACGAACCTGGCCTTGAGTTCCTCAAAAGCCTTCTGATGAGCCGAGGTCCAAGTGAACGGGACAAGGGGGCTGGTCAGGGCGGTCAGTGGAGCAACAATAGAAGAGAAGCCGGCGATGAATCGCCGATAGAAATTTGCGAAGCCAAGAAAAGATTGAAGTTGTTTCATAGTAACAGGAGTCGGCCATTCAGTGACGGCATTGGACCTTAGATAAATTCATGGATAGGCCTCCAGGGGATATGCGAAAACCCAGAAACTCCACTTCCTTGGAATGAAATAGACATTTTTCAGGTTTGGCAAACAAGGCGTTGGCCTTAAGGCGAGAGAGCACTTCCCTAACATGCCCGACATGTTCCTCCAGGGAGGACGAATAGATCAGAATATCGTCCAGATATACCACCACAAACGTGTCCAGGATGTCTGAGAACACTTCGTTGAAAAAACGTTGGAACGTGGCAGGGGCATTACAAAGCCCGAAGGGCATTACAGTGTATTCATATAACCCCTGTCGGGAGCAAAACGCCGTCTTCCACTCATCCCCAAGCCGCATACGAATCAGATTGTACGCCCCCCTGAGGTCCAGCTTGGTAAAAACAGATGCTTTAGTCAACCTGTCTAGTAGCGTGGATATGAGCGGAAGAGGGTACCTGTTTTTAATGGTAATGGCATTTAACCGTCTGTAGTCCACACATGGACGGAGATCGCCCTCCTTTTTCGGCACAAAGAAAATCGGACTAGCAGCTGGAGAACAAGAAGGACGTATATGACCCAACTCCAGAGCTTTTTATATGTAATCCTTAAGGGCTTGCTCCTCTGACCGTGACAATGAATAAACCCTACCCCTGGGTATAGGAGCATCCGGGACCAGGTCAATCGGACAATCGTACGGTCTATGAGGGGGGAGACCCTCAGCAGTGGCCTTATCGAACACCATGTGGAAATCGTGATAGGCCGCAGGGATGTTGGCTGTGACAGCCCCCACAGTGTGTGAAGGCACCGGGTCCGAAACATTATCGTTGACATGGGTGGCAGCCATGGCACCAAGAATCGTGGCAGGAGTGGACAAGGAATCAGTGTCGATGAGACAGAAATGTTGACACACATCCGACTGAAACGTGACCTGTCCGTTGCCCCAGTTGATCAATGGGTTATGTTGTCGTAACCATGGTATTCCCAGTATGATGCCGAACAGTGGTGTATTAATCAAATCAAATGCCAGGGTTTCTCTATGGATGTTTTGAATCACCACTTCCATAGGAGCAGTTTGGAACCTAATCGGACCGGAAGATAGTGAAGAACCGTCTACAGCATGTACTGGTTCCGGATGTTCTTTCCTAACCTAGGGCAGATTGAGGCGACGGGCCAGGGAAATATCGATGAAACAACCAGTGGCCCCGGAATCGATCACAATATGGACTGTGTGTTTGATCTCTCCAGCGGGTTTTAACAGAGCATGGACCACTATCGGTCTAATAGGGCCAAAGGCAGGTTCGGAGGGGGTCGAAGACAGGCTCGCCGGTGCTCCCTGTATCATGGGCGAGCCTTCGGAAAACCTGGTGTTTTATTCTTGGGACGTCGGGGGCATTCCCTTACAAAGTGTCCATTTAACCCACAAGAGAAACAGGCATTGTCGTTTCTCCGGCGTTCTCGTTCTAATGGGGTTATCGGGCTACGGATACCTCCTATTTGCATGGGTTCAGCAGGGGTGGTGGATACGGAAGGTCCAGAGTGAATAGAGAAGGATGTTTTGGCCCTTCTCTCGGATTTCCTTGCGTCTACTTGTAAAGCAAGATCCACCAAATCTGAGAACCCTGAGGGAAGGGCAGGAACTACTGAGAGGGCATCTTTCATGGAGTTGCATAGACCACGATAGAATACGATTGCTTTTTTCTCCTCAGGCCAGGAGGTCTCAGCAGCGAGTTGGTTGTACTTAGTGATATATTCTATCAAAGTTTGTTTGCCTTGTGTTAGATCCAGGAGTTCGAGATCTCTAGAATGGGCTTTATGTCGTGTATCAAAGACTTTGGCCATTTCTGATACAAGAAGATCGAAGTCATAGAGAGCAGGATGGTCATTCTCTAACATCGGGTTGGCCCAGGTGGCCGCTACCCCGGACAAATGGGATAGAAGAAACGCAGCCTTAGTACAAGAGTCGGGGAACGCTAGGGGTCTGCACAAAAAATGTAACCTACATTGATTAATGAAAGTGCGATACTTCCGAGGATCCCCCTGATAACGTTCGGGGGAAGCAAGGGGAACAGGCGTAGGAAGCAGTATAGGAGTGGGTGCAGGGGCCATGGCTGGGGCTGGTTGGTCTGAGGGGACTGTGTCACCGAATTCCGCATCCGTGGGTAACGGAAAACGTGTGCTTTGTAGGGCATCCAGACGGTGGTGTATTGCTTTCATGTCAGTCCTAAGAGCCGCTACTGCTTGTAACAAGGCAGTCACTGGATCCCCGGCGGAGGGATTCATACTCTGGACGACCAAAAAAAATAGGCTTCACAGTCTGTTACGAAGTTCGTTGGTCGTGTAGAGTATGGACAACCCCTCTGTCCCCAAGAAACACCCTGACCGATTTAGTTATATGGTCAGTGTGAATATTAAGGCCACAGGTGGAAGTCCGGAAAACCAGGACGCAGGAACAGCCGGAAGAACCCCTTGAGCGCTGCAAAGCAAGATACAGTGGTTAAGCAAAGAAACAGGGCCCGAATACCTCCTTGTACATAAACCCCAAAATTACCAGAATACCTGTGAGTACTTGGGTCAAGGCGTGGGTCTCCTAGCTTAGGCTGGAAACGTGCTGTAGGGTAGAACAGGTAACCACCTATTTGTAGGACCGAGGTCTTAGCCAATGAAGTGCTAAAGCAAGAGCAATCGTGGGTAGGTAACAGGTAAATCCAAAAGTACTTGAAGGGTTAAGCAAGAGGAGTCCGTGGAGCAGGCGTGAGTCGGTAACAGGCAAATCCAAAAAGTACTTGAAGGGTTAAGCAAGAGGAATCCGTGGAGCAGGCGTGAGTCGGTAACCGGCAAATCCAAAAAGTACTTGAAGGGTTAAGCAAGAGGAATCCGTGGAGCAGGCGTGAGTCGGTAACAGGCAAATCCAAAAAGTACTTGAAGGGTTAAGCAAGAGGAATCCGTGGAGCAAGCCGAGGTCAGAATCAGAGCAGGTCCTTGAACGAAGAGAGAGCGTCACGTGATCCAAAACTAAACAGCTGTGAAGCAATGCCTTCGGTTCACTGACTCCTTTTATCCTCGGAAGGGACGCACGTATAGTCACGTGTGATGTGAACCGAAAGCGTTGCAATGCTGCTAGGCAACCAAAGTCACGTGATCCGTGAAGCGCCGGGAAGCGCCGGTCTCCGCAAAGGATGTGAGTTCCTGAAGTGACGGAGCTTCCAGTTGATCTGCCACCGCCGTGAAGGGCGATAAACACCCGCTCCCCCAAACATGCCATGCCGTGCCCTGATGTGTGCGACGTGAGTGGGGGGCATGATGCACGAGTGTCGGGGAGTGCGGGAATGGGTAGACAAGGAGGGGCGAGTGGGGGGGTGTGTCCGTGGTCTAGGAAGTGGTGTGACAACTACAGAAGATTAAGACTACAGGTATGAGCAATAAATCCCCTTTGGTATCAGTCTGTACCACAAAGATTTAGTTGGTAGCTGTGGCTAAGCAGTCAGACTTATCTCAAGATGGAGATGAGCAGTGTTCAGGGTTTACACCATAGGACTACAATAAATGGTACAAGGAAACACTGACCAAAGCTTTGTATTAAAATGAATATATATATTTATTTTACACACTTCTGATTAAAAACACATAAATCACAGTTATTAAAGCAAGTTAAAATCAGTCAAGAAAAGTATACACAACTCCCTGGTTAAATTGTAGACAAGTTTGAGCAAGAGTAAAAACTGAGCAAAACGGCACAGTGAAAACCAAACACAAATGGCACTCTATCAATTTCTCACAAGGGAGGGAAAGAACAAGTTATACAGGAATATACTCTTAGGCACCCTAGCAACACTTCCCAATAAGATTGTGAACAAGTTTAGGCAAGGCAGTACTTTAGCATGTATAATACTGAGGTGAAAACTGAGCAAAATTGCACTTCACAAGTTTTAAAAGTGGGAAGGAAAAGGTGGTTATAAGAGTTAGGTGCACCAACACATTTCTAGGTGAGAACCAATCTAGAGAGGGCAGTTATAACAGATTCAGCCAGAGTCAACAGGCCTGTGCCAGAGTCAGTGGTACAGGGCAAAGAGCCCAGGAGCAAAATGTTCTTGTAGCTGCAGTCAAGTCAAGTCTTTGTTAAACGATTTGAGAGGTTGGTTGCAGAAGGTGAAAGACAATGTTAGATGATAGGGGCGGCCAACCCAGCAGGTAGGTAAAGGATTTAAAAAACCTTTAGCACTACCAAACGAAAAGGGAGGCCTAACGGAACAAAGTACCTTAAAATGTAGAAGAGGCTCCTGCGGTGGCGGTTGTTCCTGGCAGTTCCTGCAGTTCGGGAGATCCAGCAGAGAAAGAGAAACTCTTGTCGTGGAGGAAGGTTCGAGTTATTGCACTGCCCAGGGATGAAACCAGGCGCGGTGCTGCCAAAGGAAATAAAAGGTACGCTCCTTTAAATTGCGGCCCGGGTGGACGGTGCCTGGCTAACCGGTCTCCGAGTGCATGGCACTGGCGATTCGACCAAGGCAGGTCCTGGAAGGCAAATGGCAAACTGGTTTGCCCCACCAGCTCAAGGGAAGAAGGCTCTTGCAGATGAAGATCTTCTCTCGTCGTGTGGAGAAAAGTGGTGAGGTGCTGCAACAGGGCTTAACCAGTGGTTCAGTTGGTGCAGATGTCTTTGGCTTCTCTCCTCTTCGGCTTCTTAGTTCCAGTGGAAACGTCTTGCTCTTCCAGTCCTCAGGACCCTGCTTTTATGCAAAAAGATCCCCATTCATACAGCCTAACTGTCACTCACACAGTGGAGTGGTCATCCTGGCGAGAAACCCTCCAGCCTATCAGGGCAGAGTGCGACATGGGTTGCTGAGGCAACCCTGTCCAGGGGTCCTGCTCCCCCTCCCACACAATGGGTCCACCTCAGACTCAATGGCGCCGAAAGGAGGACTTCTTGGCAGAACCCCGCCAAAAGGACGAACAAAGGATCCCCACCCTGGGTTAGGATCTTAGAGAAAGACACGAGAAAGAATTTATATAAAAGTTCTGGCAAATAAAACCTACCAGAGTAAAGTTAATATAAAAATAAACTGGCGGTATTTTAGAGGCTGTCAGTAAATGTGGTAACCTCGAACAATATATTTGCGGTCGAATATTTTTGATAGTAACCACTGCCACCAGCCAGAAACTTTTGAGAGAGGGACTGTACGGTACCCTCTCCAAAATGAACGTAAGGGAAAAACTATTAACCCTTGCCAGTACCTCCATAGTAAGATGATGTGTACTGATTTTGTTCATCAAGAGTGACTAGTAAAGTCAATGGGGACTTTACATACCCTGGGAGACAGTAGTCAGTCCCAGGGTATGGAGTCTATGTTTGGGGGTCGCTACGACACCCCTGTGTCACTGCATGGAGGATGCTGTGTAACACCTGTGGATAAACATAGTTCCTATGAGGGTGAGATAAACCCATAGACATTAAACACAAAAAATAGCCCAGAACACACATAGCAAATCTGCCTAAGAGTGGGAAAAAGAGTCTCACTCTTAGCAGGAGACAAAAACAAACCCTTCAAATCCAGCAAAGCTGCTGGGGGACTCTATAGGTAAGGGAAATTAGCCATAGAATGAGAATTCTCCCTAACAGCTCTGATGAACTGGAGCCGTTGGACTAGTGTCATGTGGGACTTTTTTAAGTTTAGCGAGAAGCCCAGCTTGTGCAGCAGCAAGCAGGTGTCCTCTAAGTGGGGCAAGACCTGCACTACAGACTTCCCTCGAATCAGCCAGTCATCCAGATATGGCAATACGTGGACTCTGGATCTCCTGAGGTGAGCCGCAACTACCGCCATGAGCTTGGTGAAGACCCTTGGGGTGGAGGTAAGACCAAAGGGAAGCACCTTGAACTGATAGTACATATCTCCTATGGTAAACCTTGGGAACCTTCTGTGCTTTTGGTGGATTGGCACATGCAAATAGGTGTCCTGTAGGTCTATCGACACCAGCCAGTCCTGTAGTTCGAGAGCGTGGAAAATCTCTCTCAACGCCACCATCCTGAATTTGTCTTTCCTCAAGAACTTGTTCAAGGCCCTGAGGTCCAGAATGGGACAGAGGCCTTCCCTCCTTTCTTGAACACCAGGAAATACCGGGAGTACAAGCCTAATCCTCTCTGCTCAGGTGGTACTTCTTCTACAGCACCCTTCAGCAATAGGGTTCTGTTCTTCCTGGAGCTCCTGTCCCGGCTGGATTGGAGGTGGGGGCCGTCTGTCCGGTGGTTCTCTTACAAATGGCAGAAAATAATCCCATTGAGTGAGCTATAGAGCCCAGGATTCGGAAGTAATTCCCTGCCATTGGGACAAATGCTCTGTCAAGCTTCCTCCAACCGGTGCGCTGTGAGAGGGGAAAATCAAAGCGGCTTTGGAGGCTGGGTTGCCCCCACCGCTGATGCTGCCTGTTGACTTCTAGAATCCCCTCTGCCCCTTCCGGAGCACGAGAAACTCTTCTGCCCCTGGATGGCCGATGGGAGCTGCAATCTCTCCTGCCATGAGAAGCATATCTCCTGTAAGCCCGTGCCCTAGAGGCGAAGCTAAATGCAGGTTTTAAAATCCTTAGGCCTAAGGATTTGGAATCGTCGGCTTTATGGCAGAAAAGAAGATCGGCCTCGAAGGGCATGTCCAGAAGTTTTACTTGGACGTTAGGACGTTAGGTGACAAACCAGAGGTTTTTAAGTAGGCCTCCCTTCTTAGAGTTATGGCTGATGCCATAGGTCGGCCCACACAGTCGGCGATGTCCAGGCCCATTCGCAGCGACTACCTGGCCACCTCCTTCCCATCCTCCACTAGCTGTAGGAAGCCCTCGCGCATTTCTCCTTCCGGGATATACTAAGCAGCATTTTACACTGCTGTCCATAGATCAAAGGAGTATTTGGCTAAACGGCTTGCCACATTTGTTGCTTTGAGGTCCATGCTACCCGAAGTGAATGTCTTTTTTGCCATGGCATCTACATTTTTTGCTCCTCTGTCTAGAGGCAGAGTGGATGTAGAAGATGAAGGTCTAGAAGAGAGCGTAGCAGCCTGCATAACAAGCCCCTCTGGGGAAGGGTGAGAGGAGAGGTATAAAGGGCCACCTCTAGCCGGCCTGTATTTCCCGAAAATGGTGGAGCTGACGGGAGGAATGGAATATGGGTTTTGCCACATAACTGCTAAAGGATCGGCAATGGCTGGGTTTAGAAGCATATTGCGTTCAGTGGTAAGGCGTTCCTTTATCTAGAATGTCGGTAAGGTCATAACCTTGTACAGGCACCACTGAGGAGTGTAAACCCAGGGTGTCAATAACACTTTATACCAGAGCCCTGAATGTGGATGTATTGTGAAGATAGGGCTGCGAATGCTGAAACTCGAGGCCTGGCGAGGTGTCCAGACCGCTGGCGGCTTGGAGGCCTTGAGCCAGCTGTAAAAGTTGGTTCTGGTCATCAAAATAATCATCCCTCCTGAACCCAAGTAAATTGGGTCAACATCTCCCCGGTCATTGTCGCCATGACCGCAGCAGATACCTTGCACGATATGGAAAGATTTGGGCCGGGGTTGCGGAGTAAATGTTTTCTTGGAACCAATCGACGTCGACGGTTTGTCCATTCAGCGCCGATGTGGTGGATGTCGGTGTCGATCAGGATCGAGATGCAGTAGCGTTGACATCCTTGGATGCACAGGGGTAATCTGGCTTCCATTGAATTTCTTTTGACGTTGAAAGATTTATCGGCACCAAAAACGCACTAGAGGGGTCGGGTACACCGAGCGCCGCTCTTGGCTCCGAAGCATGCTGTCAAGATTGGAGGCCTTATCCCGTCCCTCCTCACCTGAATCTCCTGTGGCAGATTCCTTCGGATTCAACTCCGTCTTCTTACGGTCCTTCCTCCTTACAGGAGTCTTGTTCTTTGATGTCTTGGCTTTCTTTTCGTGCAAATAGGGTCGAGCCCCTCCGGAGGCCACCGCGGCAGAGATAGAACCCTGTCCGCAGGGAACCCCAGGGGGCCAGACCTAAATCAGGGAAAAAGCACGAAGGCAGAAAAAACCCTGTTTCCAGATGGGTTCTAATAAGGAGTAGAGAATTCCTTCACAAGTAATTGAAGTCTGGCTGCTGCTGATAGTTGAAGTAGATGACCTCCAACACCGGTGGAGAGAGCAGTTAAGCCCTGCGGTGACAGTAGGGCAAAGCACACAGAGAAAAGATACAGGAATTCAAATAAACCAATAAATAAATCTTAAAGGAAGACAGAACAGAGAGAAATGCCCGTAAATAACAGTGCTAAATAAGGAAAAGTGTGTAGGTAACCATAAGCAGAAAGTAGAAATATGCCTGCAGAGTGCAGTAAGTCTGCAAATGAAAAATTAGAGTGTAGAGAAGACGAAAGGCAGAAAACGCCGAATCAAATAAACTGAAATGATTCGGCGGAGGTGTAGTACAGAAGCACAAGCGAGGCGGAGCTATAGAACAGATGAGGAGAGAAACGCTCGCAGAAGTAGCAAGAACCAAGAGACAGGTAACAAGGGAAGAAATTATGTAAGCACAAAAGGTAGGCACAAGGAAGGCAAAAGGTAGCTGCAAGGATGGTCGGCAAGGAGGAAATATCCAACAACGAAGTTCCACACGAACCGGAGCGATGTGTACAGATACAACGCATCGGTTTGGGGGAGGAGTCAGAATTTAAAGGTACGGCCACCATCTTGAATGAGGACTAGAGCGCTCGCAAGTCAATGTTTCCAGCGCTTCCAAACCTTCCATACTCCGTTCCTGACAGTATACCCCCGTCTTCTCGGGGGACCCCCGGGTTTGCCCGGATGAAGGCGATGGAACCTCTGCACAAGGCTCTTAGCATGTATATGGCTCACAGGTTCCCATGTCCTCTCTTCCACTGGATAACCCTTCCAATGAACCAAATAGTGCAACCGTCCCTTGTGGTATCTGGAATCGACAAGACGAGACACCTCATATTCTTCTGGCGTAGAGCTCACCTGAGCATGCGTCTTGAACACAGGTCTCTTAAAAGGGTCATCCTTGTGTTCCTTGAGAAGGGAGACAAGGAAGATGGGATGTACCCTTCTGAGATATTCAGGTAGCTTGATCTTGTATGCAACAGGGTTGATCTGTTGAAGAATGGGAAATGGCCCAAGGAAACGAGAGGAGAACTTCCCCTTATGAACCCATCTGGGTAGAAATCTAGTGAACAACCAGACAAGCTACCCTATCTTCCAGCTCGGGTTGGCAGTACGACCTTTGTCTGCCCATTTCTTGTGTGTAAATTGACTCGCTTGGTGTGCTTCCTTAGCGAGTCTGTGTACCTCCTGTAGGTCCTGTAGCACCCCATCCAACGCCAGAATCTTGGTAGAAGGAGGATTAAGCCAGGGTAAATGTTGAGGATGATATCCGTAGGTACAATAGAAAGGACTCATCTGGATCGAGGTATGGAGAGAGTTATTGTGGGCGAATTCTGCCTGTGGGAGGAAACGATACCATTCTTCTTGTTGCGGACTGCAAAAACACCTGAGGTACTGTTCTAGGCTGGCATTTAATCTTTCCGTTTGGCCATTGCTCTGTGGGTGGTATCCAGAAGAGAGTGCCTTGTGAATCCCTAGAACTTGGCAGAGAGAAGCCCAGAACTTGGAGGTGAATTGGGGTCCTCTGTCCGACACTATGGTCCTGGGCAAACCATGTAGACGGACTATATCCTGAAGGAAGGTTGCGGCCATTTCGGAGGCAGAAGGAACCTGTTTAAAGGCCGAAAAATGGGCGAGTTTGCTAAATGAGTCAACTGTCACCATAATCGTAGTCATGCCATATGACGGAGGGAGGTCTACAATAAAATCAGTAGAGATGTGTTCCCAAGGATTGTCCGGTAAGGGTTCTTGCTGAAGTAGCCCCAGAGGTCTTCCCGTTCGGTGTTTGTTAGATGCACAGACCGAACAAGTGGAAACGTACAGGCTTACGTCTCTTCTTAAGGTCGGCCACCAGAAACCCCTCCGTATCAGATCCAACGTCTTCCTGATTCCGGGATGTCCAGATAAAGGAGTGTCATGACACCAGGAAAGAATCTGATCTTGTAACTTCTTAGTGGGAACATAGAGAGCTCCTTCATGATAATACAATCCGTCCTTATCTGGAATGACAGTTGACGGAAGCTCGGTGCCCATCTGATACTGTGGAATGAGGTCTTGAAGAAATTAAACAGTTGAGGCCAATACCTTGAGATTAGGGAGAACCAATTTGTGTCCCATGTAGGAGCTAGAGGTATCCCCAAGGCTTCTTGACAAGGCATCAGCCTTCATGTTCTCGGTACCAGGTAAGTATGTAATTACAAAATCATATTGTAAAAAGAAATATGCCCATCTGGCATGCCTGGCGTTGGAACATTCCAACTGTTGTAAAACCCGAAGGTTACGATGGTCTGTTCTAATAGTAAACGGATGAGTAGCTCCCTGTAAAAGATGTCTCCACTCTTGACAGGCTAGTTTGATAGCCAATAGCTCCTTTTCAATCACAGAGTAGTTGCGTTCACTACAGGTAAGTGTCTTGGAGTAATAAGCTATCGGATGTTCATAGTCGTCATCTGACCTTTGAAGCAGAACTGCTCCCACCGCCCCTGTAGAAGCGTCTGTTTCCAGAATGTAAGGTTGATGCTGATCTGGTTGGACCAGAATGGGGGCTGTGGAAAAACATTCTTTTAAAAAACAGAAGGCTTTTTGGGGCCCTTCATTGAATATAAACTTGACTCCTTTCTTCAATAGAGAGGTCAGTGGAAGTACCTTGTTAGAAAAGTTGGGAATGAACCTTCGATAAAAATTGGCCAATCCTAGGAAGCTTTGGAGTTCTTTGATATTGCCAGGATTTCTCCATTCTCTGATAGCCTTTACCTTACTGGGGTCCATCTCGATACCTTCTTTGGATAAGATATATCCTAGATAGGACACGGACGTAGTTTCAAATGAGCATTTCTCCGGCTTTACCAGTAGTTGATGGAATTGCAGACGCTGTAAGACTAGTCTGACCAGTGACCTGTGCTCTGATAGAGTCTTGGAAAAAATGAGGATGTCGTCCAGGTACACTACCACCGATACAAACAGCATATCTGTGAATATCTTGTCCATATACCTTTGGAAAATAGCCGGTGCATTCACAAGACCAAATGGCATCACTCGGTATTCGAAGAGTCCAAAAGGGGTACGGAACGCTGTCTTCCACTCGTCCCCTTTCTTAATCCTCAAAAGGTGGTAAGCCCCTCTTAAGTCAAGCTTGGTAAAGAACACTGCCCCATGTACAGCCTCCAAGATGTCCCGGATCAAAGGCATAGGATACCTATCTCGAATGGTAACCTTGTTGAGCCCCCTGTAGTCTATACAAGGGCGTAGCTCTGCTGAGTCCTTTTTAGGAATGAAGAACAAGGAAACCCCGCAGGAGGATCTGGACTCTTGGATGAGTCCGTTTTGAAGATTTGCGTCGAGGTATTCTCTCAGAGCCTTCCTCTCAGGTAGAGACAACGGGTACATCCTCCCAAAGGGCACCACCGCCTCAGGTATTAAGTCTATACCACAATCCTCTGTTCTATGAGGCGGGAGTTGACGGGGAACTGCATCCAGGAACACCTCTGAGAATTCTTGATAATGGATGGGCACTGATGCCACTGTGATTGGAACTGGAGTACTGTTTCGGTCATATGCTAAAGTGTTGGACGTTGAGGACAAGCTCATGCAGTGTGATTTACAAAATGTAGAATTGAAGACTACCTTGTTAGCCATCCAATCAATTAGAGGGTTGTGCCTCCTTAACCAAGGAATGCCAATGACCAATGGAAAATGAGCTGCCCTGATCTGATCGAATACCAGGAACTCCTCGTTATGGCCTAACCTCATTCTCAACGGAGTGGTCTCCTTGGTAATAGGTCCCGAAGATAAGGGTCTTCCGTCCACCCCTTCCACCGGAATGGGAGCGGCTTTAGATCTTGTTGGAACAAAATGTTCTGCTGCCCACTTGGAGTCGATAAAATTCCCTGCTGCTCCACAGTCAAGCATGGCGAGTACCTCTGTGGGACCTGCATCAGACAGCCATAAGTCAACTCGAAACACCATTAGACTGTTGTCCTCCGGAGTGGTTACTGCTCTTGTGTAGTTGCAAGGGTGCTTGTTACTCCCCCCGAAACCTCCCTTGCTGTAGATCGGGGGTTGAAGTTCCCTGTCGTCGAGGTGGCACCTCCGGACAGTCTCTCAAAAAGTGCTTCGAGGAGCCACAATACATACATAGTCCAGCCTCTCTTCTTCTTCTCTTTTCTTCTTGAGTTAGAGGTCCCCGGGCCGCCCCTATCTGCATAGGTTCTTCAGGAGGATGGGTAGCTCTGGTGGGAGGGACAGGAGAGGGGAGGCCAGTTGGTTGCGGAAAGCCTCGGGTTCGTCTTCTTTCTAGTCGTCTCTCTTGTAGACGAAACTCAATCTGAAGAGATAATGTAACCAGATCTTGAAAGGATGCAGGTCTCGCCACTCGGGCTAGCTCATCCTTGATTTCATCACAAAGGCCACGTCTGTAGATGGTTTGCTGAGCGGAATCAGGCCAATCTGCCTTAGCTGCCAACCTCTGGAAACAAGTCAGATAGGTTTGTACGTCAGTGTTTCCCTGGCTGACATCTAGGATAGCTTCTAGAGAGGAATAGAAGACTTCTGGTCGGTCGAAACATTCTTTAAACACCTCTATAAAACGATCATAGTCTCCCAAAATCGGTTCGTTTCCGGTGACAAACGGTGTAGCCCATGAAAGCGCATTACCCATTAGGTTTGCAATTATAAACCCGACCTTAGATCTAGCAGTCTCATAAGCATGAGGTCGAAAGGCAAAATACACCTTACATGCGTCAATAAAGTCCTTCAGCCCTCCCGGGTGACCATCATATTTGCCAAAGGAGAGTGGCATTGTAGGCAGGTCTCCCCTGTCATCACGATGCAACACAACCTGTTGTCGGAGGGCTATGTTCTCTGTTCTCAAAGCCTGGACCTCCAGGGTAAGGTTCTGCATTGCTGCTACCAATTCTTGATATTGTTCTAACAATGCCATGGTAGATATTGGGCGTTGTATGCTGTCAAGTTTGGAGGCCTTATCCCGTCCCTCCTCACCTGAATCTCCTGTGGCAGATTCCTTCGGATTCAACTCCGTCTTCTTACGGTCCTTCCTCCTTACAGGAGTCTTGTTCTTTGATGTCTTGGCTTTCTTTTCGTGCAAATAGGGTCGAGCCCCTCCGGAGGCCACCGCGGCAGAGATAGAACCCTGTCCGCAGGGAACCCCAGGGGGCCAGACCTAAATGAGGGAAAAAGCACGAAGGCAGAAAAAACCCTGTTTCCAGATGGGTTCTAATAAGGAGTGGAGAATTCCTTCACAAGTAATTGAAGTCTGGCTGCTGCTGATAGTTGAAGTAGATGACCTCCAACACCGGTGGAGAGAGCAGTTA
Source organism: Ambystoma mexicanum (assembly GCF_040938575.1). Taxonomy (NCBI): domain Eukaryota; kingdom Metazoa; phylum Chordata; class Amphibia; order Caudata; family Ambystomatidae; genus Ambystoma; species Ambystoma mexicanum. The sequence continues at coordinate 712,061,391 of NC_090925.1, forward strand.
AGCCCTGCGGTGACAGTAGGGCGAAGCACACAGAGAAAAGATACAGGAATTCAAATAAACCAATAAATAAATCTTAAAGGAAGACAGAACAGAGAGAAATGCCCGTAAATAACAGTGCTAAATAAGGAAAAGTGTGTAGGTAACCATAAGCAGAAAGTAGAAATATGCCTGCAGAGTGCAGTAAGTCTGCAAATGAAAAATTAGAGTGTAGAGAAGACGAAAGGCAGAAAACGCTGAATCAAATAAACTGAAATGATTCGGCGGAGGTGTAGTACAGAAGCACAAGCGAGGCGGAGCTATAGAACAGATGAGGAGAGAAACGCTCGCAGAAGTAGCAAGAACCAAGAGACAGGTAACAAGGGAAGAAATTATGTAAGCACAAAAGGTAGGCACAAGGAAGGCAAAAGGTAGCTGCAAGGATGGTCGGCAAGGAGGAAATATCCAACAACGAAGTTCCACACGAACCGGAGCGATGTGTACAGATACAACGCATCGGTTTGGGGGAGGAGTCAGAATTTAAAGGTACGGCCACCATCTTGAATGAGGACTAGAGCGCTCGCAAGTCAATGTTTCCAGCGCTTCCAAACCTTCCATACTCCGTTCCTGACACATGCTGCGTGGGGGGTGGGGAGGATAGCCGCGTCAACTGCAGCATGTTGCTTGAACATTGCAAGCATCGAGGATTTGAAATCCACTCCTGGCGGGTGGTAGGCCCAGCCGACGGCTTACCTCCTTAAGTCGAAGACTCGGAATACCGACGATGGCAGTGATGCCTTTTCTTCTTTCGGACGAGGAAGAATGGCTCCTCGAGTGGGACCGTTTCTACTTCCACCGGTGTTCTTTCTCAGGGGTATGCTCCTCAGTTTCGGCCTCCGAAGACCAAACTGTCAACCACGCTCGAGATTTTGAGGGCGGTCGACACTGAGCGAGTTTTGCTGCTCCATCACGAAGGAATTTAGGTTGTATTTTGGCGCACAACGGACACCCGCCGGTCCCGTGACCCGTGCTGAGGCACCAGAGACACTACTCGTGTGGGTCAGTGATGGACATCCTGGTGCCACAATCGGAACACCGTTTGAAACCCGATACCCGAGCGACCATCATCTTGCGTCGAGTATTTTGAAAAATACGTTTTCTGACAGAAACGTCGAGAGTCGAAGCTCTGTGTTCCCAAGCAGTGTTAGTGCACGGAAAAAAGGACGCCGCAGAGCAATCGATGGTCGACGACCGGGTCGAGGTCAACTACGCATCTATTAGATGATCAGATGAGGAATATGCGAGAGAAAAGCAATCCATTGAAATGTGACATGGTGCTACTGTATTGGCATCCGTAATATTTACTGGTGTTCCCTGTTTGCTATGTTCCATGTCCATTTTATGTCCCTTGTTATAGCTCCACTAACGATACAGCAATTGTCCCTGTACACTCACGCTTTGAATCCATTTGTGTGCGCTCATAAGAAGGAAGGGGGATTTACAGAGACTCTGTCGAGTGGTCCTGAAAGGGTTTATGGGGTACTTGCACTGTTTTCACCCAAACTCTCGCTATTTACTTTGGGCATACCTTAATTCCCCAGTTTGAGTAATCACCTTCTCGTCCTTTCTTGAATTGCCCTTTCTATAGCTATTTACTTAATCAGAAGAACAGAAACAGTTTGGGACCCACAAACCTTTACAAGGCTAGCAAAAAAAAATACAGTAATGAGTCTACAGACTCTTTCCAGGCCAGCCTATTTATCCTTGTATGTTTTTTTTATCACATCTTACATCTTTCACCTACCGTAGAAACAAGGGGGAGGGACCTTGCCCCTGGCATCCAAATGTACCAGCCACCAGTGGCGGCTGGCACATTTTTTATTTGGAGTGGTATGAATATTTGCCACAAATATGCAAGAGTGACTGAGGGAAGCCATGGAGCCCGAACCAACCAAGGTTGTTTTCGGTGGGGTAGGGTGTTCAACCCGAGAGATGATTTAAAATAATGGGTTACAACAGTGCATTATACAGTACACTTTCTGTGAAAAATTGTGTAATAAACTAGGCAGTTTGCTATAAGTTTTGTAGGGAACCTCATGAAAAGAACATGTACAAAAACACGTAAGAACATACTTCTGTTGGCACTGCCATTAAAAATCAGAACTGTTAGCTCCAGAGATGGCAGCTTGAAAGCTTTGCTCCTGTGCCCAAGACGGACTCCCATCATCTTAAGATGTCAACACCTGGAACACCTGAAGTGACCCAACCAGCCAAGAGACAAAAAGGGGTAGAAAAAAGTGATATTGGTAATGAAAACAGAGATGACAGACTACTAGAACTACTGACCAAAGTAACCCTGGACATTGCTGAAATCAAGACCAAACTCTTCAATTCAGAAGAAAAGGGTGTGAAACTGTCACTGAGGGTTGATTCAGCAGAATCACATCTAAATACAGTGGATGATAAGACGCGAAGATTGAATGATTGAATGATCAAGTGAGAGAACTGATGACACTAAATGAGAAGCTCACTTTGAAGATCTCTGAACAGGAGAATTTTTCAAGGAGAAACAACCTACGGATAGCTTGATTTCCTGAACACTTTGAGAAAGCTAGCGATTGATTTTCTGCATAAGAATCTGATTAAAATACTTGATTAAAACCCAAAAATGACATTGGAAATCAAAAGAGCTCACCGTTCTCTGGGCTGCAAACCTGCTCTGGGGTAAAGACCTATACATTCTATTGTAAAATTCCTGAGATTCCCAATTAAAGAGCTAATATTGAAAAGCACAGGAAATGAGAGCTCTGGCATGGTGAGGGCACAAAATAATGATTTTTGTTGACTTGATTTGAGATGTTTTGGAAACAAGACGTGCCTTTGACAAAGCAAAAGAAAAAGCGAGAGACAAACACATGAAATATTATATGGTATACCCTTTTATATTTAGAGTAATGCTGGAAGGTCAGTCGCACTGCTTTACTGATCACAAATGTGCCGAAGCTTTTTTGTCAGATCTAGACTCATATCCAATGGAGGGCACCTCAACTATGCAGGATTACACCAAAACAATAAAGAAAAAGTGATGAGAGGGTGAGGGTGAGACTGATTGCACTGGTTTAAATGCCACTTAAACTGTATTGATTGTACGGAGTTAAGGCGATATGTTAGTTTCATAGTATTGTTTATTTATTTATTTTTTTAAATAATATTTAATTTCTGAGACTTAGACATAAAATGGCTGCCGCAAAGTTTTTTTTTTAAAACAATTTTTATAACAACCAAACAACATACATAAAACAAACTTAGCGGTGCATGTTATACATTATTAAACATTTGGGTCTCATTAAACTATAACCGCTACCTACCCTTTACCCTCCCCCCTTAACTTGAGCCTACTCCATTTCGCCTTCCGCTGTTATATCTTCTTGGGATGTTCCCTCTTCTGTCTTCTGGGAGGTATCATCCTCGCTTAAACATACTTGGGTGGACCCAACCACCCTAGCCACAAAATGCCTCCAGGCTGTCAGTGTATCTGCCTCTTCCTCCCACCCTCTACTTGCTGCTTCAGTCCATACCGCCGTTTCGGTTTCAGCCCACTTCTTGAGGTCATTCCAACTTTGGCCTATTACATGCTTTCCAGCGCATAGCAATCCTACGCTTAGCCAATATGTAAGCCAGGTCTTTAAGTTTGCTCACATGCTTTAGCTTGCGTGGCCTCGGGAACCCCCCAGAATACATGCCCACACCGACTCCACATCTAGCGTGATCCCCTTTTCTGTCAGACGGTGGGCCACTTATTTCCAGTATTTACTAATTTCCGGGCATGCCCAGAACATATGGGTCATTTCTGCATTCACGTCTCCACATTTGGGACATGATTGTATACCTGCGTTTTTAAATCGGCCTATCCTCTGAGGGGTCATGTATGCTCTATGAGTTACATATAGCTGGATCTGTTGTAGCCTTGCATTTCTAGACACCTTCTTATGATACCGTTGAGCTCTCTCCCAAAGCCCGTCATTCATACATTCCCCCACTTCCTCTTCCCACTCCCGTTTTAGCTGTGTTAACTCTTTCCCAACCTTGCTCATCAATAGTTCATACATTCGGGAAACCTTGTGCCCTCCCTCTGTGACATCATAGATTGTTTCAATGGTTGTGTCTGGCTGGCCTTCCAGCACTATTTCAGACCATGCATCTTTGGCTTGTCGCACCAGTCTGGTATATGTGATGCGTTGTCTCACACATTTTCCCTTCTTGCCATATGACTCCCATTGTTGCAATGCCCACTGATTCCCAGTGCATTCGTATTGTTTTCCTCAGTTGCCCGTCCCCTTTGGTTAGTGTTACTAGTGGTATCTGCAGGGAGCATGGGGTCGGGTTCCCCATAGCATGACAAGCTTTCCGCCACATTTGCTATCCCAATTTCAACATTCTCGGACCCCCCTTTATCTCCAATTTGGGCAACCATATCCATTCTTTCAAGAAGAACGGGGAACACTCTGACCTGAGTAGTCTGGACTCTGCCGTTGGGTCTTCCGATAGCCATTTGGCCACGTATTGTAGCTGACTGGCCCAGTGATAAATCTCAAAATTGGGGAGTTTTATGCCTTCTTTGTCATATGTGTTTTGTAGTTTCCACAGGGCTATCCTATTCCTGGTGTTGTGCCAAATAAAGCCTCTGCATATGCTCTGGAGTTTAGCAAAAAATTGTTTTGGTATCATATATGATATGTTTCCAAAAAAGTGAATTAGCCTTGGTAATACAATCATTTTCAACAGGTCCGCCCTCCCCACCATGGCTAGAGGGAGCTTAGATACAGTCAGAGACAAAAAACAGATTGACTACCCCTCTCTACACAGTCCCTTCTGCGCAACAGGTAAATGATCTGGATCTACTTTGTCATTGAGTAGATGGACCACCTAAATCAACTTTGGCATTTCTATGTATAACACAGCTTTGATTGCGAAACAATGTCCTTTATTTATTCATCATAAAACCATTATAAAAAACATATAGACAAATGATCTATAATCATCATTTACCACTTGCACATAACATTGATTTTACATTTATGGGGTAACAATTAAATTCCCTTTGGCGCAAAAATATGTCTTTCCCGATCTCTTGTGCATAACTAACCAAAGGTTATGTTGGAAGAAAAACAAGATCATTTAACCTGTTGTGCAGAAGGGACTGTGTAGAGAGGGGTAGTCAATCCGTTTTTTGTCTCTGACTTTATCATAACTCTCCCAGTATACAGATTTGACCCCCCGTTAACAAAAATAGGGGAGCACCCAATTCTATATCTCAGAGGGAGCTTAGACCAGATTCTCATACTGTTCTCGATATTTGTTATAGCCTTCTCTGTGTTGTGTTTGTGTTCGTCCTCCACTGTGTGGTAGATATCTATCCCCAGGTATCGAAAGGTTGTGGTCTCCCAGGGTATTTGTAGAATGGGTAATTGCTCCCGCGGGATCCCTTTATATCTTCCCAGGGGGAATATGCACAATTTTTTAGGGTTGACTGCAATACCCGAGAGCAACGCAAATCGCTCCATTACTTCCAGGATGTATTGCAAGTTTTCCTCTGGGTATCTTAAATATAGCAACATATCATCCGCATATAACGATATTAGATGTTACCCTCCTTTCGTGTGTATCCCCACCGCTTCGTACTGTTGTCTGAGGTATATCACTAGGGGCTCTATTGCAAGGATGTATAACATCGGGCACCAACGGCACCCCTGTCTGGTACCTCTGCTAAATTGCCACCTCTCTGAAATAACCGTTCCAGTCTTTACTCTGGCTAGTTGTGAGCTATATAATAGTTTAACCCATTTTAGATACTCAGGCCCTCTACCATATCCCTGTAAAGCTGCCATCAACCATGGCCATCTTACAGAATCGAAGGCCTTCACCGCGTCCAATGAGACTATTGCTACCTCTTTTGCTTCTCCTTCTGTCTGCTCTATGACCCGGTGAAGCCTTCTAAGATTGTCTGATATATTCCTATGTGGGATGTATCCGGTATGATCAGGATGTATAAGTTTGCTTATAACCCGTCTCAGTCTCCCGGCCAACACAGCCGTGAGTATTTTACTGTCCTGGTTCAGCATGGATAGCGGTCTGTACGATCTGCGCTCCATGATCGGCTTGTCAGGTTTAAGAATCGGGATGATTATCGCCTCCCTTAGGGATTCTGGCAGCGTCCCAATTTCGAGGGCTTCATTTAACATGGCCAGTAGTGGGGGAAGCACGTCTGTTTTATATGTTTTATAGAACTCGCTGGGAAGTCCATCCGAGCCCGGGGCTTTGCAAGTGGGCAATTCCTTGATCACTGCTTCTAGTTCCTCTAGTGTGACAGGGGCATCTAAGTTCTCTCTTTCTTCAGCACTCAACTTTGGAAGGCCGATGTCTTCCAGTATTTCCACTATCTCACTGTCCTTCCCTTCGTCTTCATGTCCATACAATAGTTTATAAAACTCAAAGAATACTTTGTTCAATCCCTCCTGGGTATCAAGAGCCTGTCCTCCTTCCCCTTGTAATGCTCTAATCGTCGGTCTCTGTGTTTCACTTTTGTACAACCATGCTAACAGCCGCCCCTGTTTGTCTCCGCCGGCGTGCTGCCTCTCTATGTATTTCTTAAATTTAGATTGCATAGCCTCTCCCAGTGTCTCTCACATGATTGCTGTAAGTGGTTTATAGTATCCGCCTTGTCTAAGGAGTTAACTCCTCTGCGCGTAGCTGCCTCAAGTTCCTCCATTGCCTCCTGTAGTTCTTGCAATATTCCCCCCTGCAGTCCTTTGGAGTTAGCTATTGCTGCTCCCCTTACCACCACTTTGAATGCTTCCCATAGGGTGCCTACAGATTTTACGCTTCCAGTATTTTTTTTTTTTAATTTAACAAAATGACACACATTACAACTGTTTAGGACGTACATAATCAGCAACAAACCATCACATTATACAGTATAACTCTAAGTTCTCCCCCCTCCCACGCCACAAACTAGAGCCGGCACACTCACGTCATCTATAGGAGCATTATCAGGTATTGCAGTGCTTGTGCACTCATCAGAGTCCTCTGATTCGTTATTGTCTTGGTGAGGGTTTGCCATAGAGGTCACCAATTGCCGCCAGGCCAACAAGGGCCCTACTTCCTCCTCTCCCCCCTAGTAACCGCTTCAAACCAAACTATGGATTCCGCCTCTGCCCATCTGAGGAGGTCCGTCCACCATAGCTCCACCTTGGGTCTGTGGTCCGCCTTCCAACCCATTGCAATACTGCGCTTGGGCAGGATGTAGGCTAAGCCTTTCATTTTGCTTATGTGCTTTAAATCTGGGAAAAATCCCGAGCATGCATGGCCAAGCTGATCCCACGTCCAGCTCCACTCCCCCACTAGCCAATTTAGTTTTAATCTCATCCCAAAATCTGTGCACCTCTGGGCAAGTCCAGAACATGTGTAGCAGCCCCACTTCCACCTCCCCACACCTGGGACATTTCTGCGTAGCCGAGCCCCCAAACCTTGCAATTTTCCGGGGAGTCAAATAAGCCCTGTGAGTGACATACAATTGGAGTTGTTGGAGTCTCGCATTCCGGGATACCTTTTTATGGTACCTTTGGGCTCTCTCCCACTGCCCATCTGTCATGGGTCCTCCTACTTCCTCCTCCCAGTCCTGCCTCAATTGAAGCAGCTCCTTCCCTGCCTTTGCTCTTAGAAGCTCGTATATTCTAGATATTTCGTGCCCGCCCTCCGAAACATCATACATCGTTTCCAGGGAGGCATCAGGGTCATCCGCTAGCACTGTCTATGGCCATCTCTCCCTTACCTGTTTCATGAGCCTAGCGTAGGTTAACGCTTCCAGTATTGTTTTTGAAATATTCAACAATCTCCTTTCTCAGGTCCTCTCTAAACATCGTATCTTTTAGTGCTTCGGCTCTCAGCCGCCACGTCGGAATTCTAGCTCTGGGGGCTTGATACTGCCATGTTAAGACCAATGGTGAGTGGTCCGAAAGGATTCTCGCTCTATATTCCGTCTGTACTATCTCACCTATCATTTCCGGGGAGGCAAACATGTAATCTAACTGTGTATACAAGTTATGCCGGGCTAAGTAGTGCGAGTAATGTCTATCATCTGGGTGGTGTAACCTCCACATGTCTTCTAGCTTAAGGTCTTTCAACAAGGTCTGCAAGGTTCTGGCAGCTGGGGCAGGTTTGTCCAATTTCCCATTTGACCTGTCTATCCTGGGATTTAGCGTACAGTTGAAATCACCTCCCCATATACCTGCGCCCCCCAAGTATGGGGTTATTTTATTGTATAGGGTCTTGAAGTAGGCCACAGTATCTTGGTTTGGGCGTATGTGTTAATAATACATACCTCTCTGTTTTCTATTAGTCCTCGTACCGTCACCATCTTCCCATCTGGCTCCACCACAGCTTTTACCAGCTGAAAAGGGACATGCGGTGCCACCCAGGTGATTACCCCTCTAGCATATGCAGAGTATGTTGCTCCCACTGTGGTCCCTTTCCATTTCTTCCCAATCACCTCTTGTTTTTCTTTTGTAAAATGGGTTTCCTGCAGTAAAGCAATATCTATTTTCTATCTTCTCAGGTAAATCATAATTTTATTTCTTTTGAGATAACTATTTAGACCCCTGACATTCCAGGTAACTATCTTGAGGTCCCCCATCATTATCCATACCCAGTTCCGCTCTGACTCCTTTTCTTCCTCTGTGTCTTGCGCTTCGGCGCATGGACGTAAGCTCGTTCATTTACTAAAGCCACGGCACACCCTCCAACTCCCTTCCCACCTTCCACCCTTCCCGTTCCCAACTGTTGCCCAGCTCCATCCCTGGATCTCAGGCCTACCTGCATTTAGTACCTATTCGGCGGTGCCGATACTAGGGACACAGCAAGGGGTTACCACACTACTGGCAACCCAAATATCCTATCTATAGGGGTATAAGAGTGAGTTCACTGTGTCTCCTGTTATTATGCTACATTATGTTATGCACATTCAATACTCCATGCTTAGCCTGTATCCCATTACTTCCAAGTATAATCTGCCCTATCTTATAATCAAGTCCCAAAGTCACAGTGTATACCGCACCTCGGCTTCGGGATCACACCTCACTTATGCGTTCCGTCCTCTTTCTGGTTGTCTGCTTCCGACGGGCAGTTCAAGGCATCCAACAACTCCGTTGCGTCTTCCGGGGACTCGAAGAACAGGGCCCTGTTTTTATGGAACACTTTCAATTTCGCCAGGTACATCAGCATATTTTTCTGTAACATGCTTCACGCAGTCTCTTCTTCACGGTCTCATAGTTCAATCGCGTCTCTGCACCAGAAGTGTGTAATCTGGAAAGGCCATGATGGACGCGGATGCTCTTTGTATTGTGCCACCTTTCCGGAAGTGTTCCAGGATCTTCTCTCTGTCTTGGTAATTCAGTATCTTAGCAATTATTGGCCTCGGGGCGGGGGGCTCTCCTTGTAAGGGCTCTGCATGCTCTCTACACCGCAAAACCTTGGGTGAGCGCCCCTCCTCCTATTTCCTGAAGTAGCATGGTCTCAACGTAGTCCATTGGGATAGGGCCTTCCTTGCCTTCTGGAAGACCCACTATGCGAATATATTGTAGCTCCGGGCGCGCCCTTTGGCTTCCTCTGCTCAGTTTTCCAGGTTGCTTACTTGCTGTTTCAGTACATGAATCTCTGAGGCGTGGGATGCGCAAGCTTCCGTGTTTGTGGTCACTTCTTTCTCCAACTCGTCTGTGCGTTCCGCTATAGTTTGTACATTTTGTCTGAGTAGGTTGACTTCCTCCTGCACTGCGCCCACTTTGAGCTCCAGCGCTGCCTTGAGTTCGGATGTGGCTGCCTCTAGTTTGGTTTCCCACGTCACCTTCAGATCCGCGATCACGTCCAGGATCTGCTGGTCATTGCGTGTTGGGGTTGTGTCTATTTGTGGGTTCCTGTCTTTACTCCTGGCCCCCTATGTTGGCTGTGGGGTTTTCGTAAATTCCTCCAGTGTAGGTTGCTTCCCTTTGGTCTTGGGAAGTTTAGATGCCATTTCGTTACCTCAGTTTGTTCCAGTTCTAGGTGGGTGGGGTCCAGCTTACGTCAAGTGCACTGTGGAGCTCCGCCGGTCCCATGTACTATAGGCTCAGGTCGAGAGGATTAGGATATACTTCTTCGTATTGTGGGCGCTATGATGTTGTGATGGAGCCAAGTCTCTCCCCTTCTTCACACGTGGCACTTCTGGGCCCCTTTCCGGGAACAAAGGATCACTTACTTCCTTTAGTCTGCCCCAAGGGTAGCCCCTCGCCCTCACAGTGGTATCTTGTGCTGTGCAGGTCTGGCACCTGCCTGCCAGCGAATCCTTTAGCATTTGTTATGCCACCCTTCCTGTCTGTTCCCCTGTAATTGCCAGCGCCGTTTGACTCGTCTCGCAATAATTCTCTCTGCAGTCTGCTCTTTCTCTCACTTCGTTTCACGCTCTCCCACTTCGGCTGGGAAGGTTTATCTTCTCAGTCTAAAATCCATATAGCAGCGGTTGTTGATGCGCATGGACCTTTGGCACAGTTTGTCTGCTCTCTGGGGATGTCGGGTGCCCATATAAAAGTCGCGCTATGGTCACGCTCTTACTTCTATAGTCTACTGTTCATGCCTCATTTTACTAATCGTGGGTGCAGTCGGAGGCCACATTCACGACCAGGGGCAGTCGCTATATCGCAGTGCCAACACTTTCTTATTAGGAGCAGATCACCTCCTGAAACCCGATCTTCTATGCGTACTAGCTACTGTGGCCTCCAGCCTCGTCACAGTTCATGCCGCAGCAGTCGCCTTGCTTCACTCATCATTCCGCCTAGGCACCAGCACCATTTCTATTGCATCCGCAAGCCGCTATGTGCATCGCCTCATTGTGTACCCTCAGTGGTCGAGGCATTGCTTTGTGGTCTCCGCCATCTTGTTATTGTCTTCCTGAGTCTGATAGTTCGCTACAACGCGTTCTCCCCGCGCAAACTGTCTCTTCACTTTGCTTCACGTAGCAGTGCACGCTATCTACACGTACCTCTCCTTTGTGTATGTGAATAACGGCTTAACACTGGCTGCAACCTCCCAGTTTTACAGATTTGGCATCCAGTTGCGCTTCCATCATGCCTTTCTCATCAGCTCACGTTGTGGAGCTCAGATTGCCTGTATCGTTGTTCAATCCGTTTCCTTCCGAACATGTCTGCCGCTCCTTCGCTGATGTTATTTCACTTTATTGCATAATTTCACTCTTACACTGTATTAGTGCGTCTGCTGTGTTACACAATGTTGCGCCTGCTTGTATGTGCCGGGGGTGATCCAGACTCAGCTAAGCAGCCGGGGCGGCCTCATAAACAAATGTTGCTAATATATACCTCGCCAGCGGGACCTTTCAGGCTTCTGACCGCCTTTCGGTGCTTCGTCTCTGCGTTGATCTCTGCATCAGCGTTCATACACCCTATAGTGAACTTGCAGGCATTCAGTACAGTTCCGGCTCCACACAGCGTGTGCTTGGCTTTCCCTCAGCCATTGTAGGCTGCCATGTTCCACGCTATTTCCAAATCATTTGCATCTGGGATTCCTTGAATATAGCTTGATCGCAGGACCCTCCAGCCGCTCATGCATACAATCGTAATTCCCAGTCAGCTGACTCTGCTAGCCGCCGTGTGGCTGTATTATCTTCCATCCCTTTGTCCATGCGGCGTCATCTTGACAGCTCCAGCGCTCGGGCACTCCCAACTTCGTCAGCTCACACTGCCAGTTCCCTGCTGCGATTTTCACCGGACTTGCCACCGTTGTATCCGCAGTATGTTCCCCCGTATGTGGATATAGTTTGGAGCGTGGCAGCACTCTTTGAATGCCTTTTTTCTTCAGGATAATATACGGATCCACAGGAGCTCACGGGAATCACTGCCTACTCCGCGGCCATATAGCCATGCCCCCGGCCGCCGCAAACTTACCGGTATTTTCGCTTCGGTTTGGAACACAAAGCGCTCTTGTATTTGTTTTTGTCTTTGTTTGGTGAAGCGATGTCCGTGAAACAGAGGAAAGAACCTGCAGCGGCACGTTTGAAGAAGTAGATCTCAGTGAAAGCGACAAGGGACGATATAAAAAGAACCACCAGTGGGGGCATGAAATTGAGAATCAGAAAAATGTGTAAATTATTGGGAAATGGGTGGTTGAAAAACTAATCGGTTTAGTGTTGAATGTTTATTTCTGATAAGAACAAACAATTGCCATATGACAATAACGCAATGACACAAACACATAGTGAATGTAATTGCACGTATGATAGGGTAGTGTTTGAAAGGTGCGATAGATATATAATGGAGGAAGATGGGGGAAATATGTTGTAAACAAACATCATTATTTTGGGCATAGGCCTTACTTGTGAGTATAGTTCGAGAGAAGGTGACTTGTGTATATAATTTCACCCAAAAAAACGAGGTTCAGACACTATTACAATGTCCTTACTCAGATGCGCTATTATATGTTAATTTTGTGTTTTTGTCTTGGTTTTTTATATATTTTTATTTTTTTAACCACTCTCATTTCTAATAGAGATTTTTATATGTTGTGCTTTAAAATGTTCTACTACAGAAAATACTACAGAAAATAGATAAGTAGATTACAATTGGAGTATGAAACCGTTGACTTTCATTTTGTGGAATGTAAAGGGATTCAATTGTATAGATAAAAGGAGAAACGTACTAGCAAGGATTTGGAGAAGTAAAGCAGACGTGCCTATCCAGGAAACACACCTAGTTGAACAATCTGAAAAGTTTATAATTAATTCTAGGTATACGCATGCATTGTTCAATTGTTATGTATCAAAATGGAGGGGAGTAAGTATATTGTTTAGGTGAGGACTGTCCATTCTGGTATAGGGGATGGTGAAGGATGATGAGGGCCGAATTTTGTTAACTAATGTTGTATATGACGGAAATAAATTGAATGTGGGAGTGGCCTATGATCCGTGTTCATTGAGTATCCCTTTTTTTTAATGGGTTGAGTAAACTCTTGAATGGAATGCATGGTAACAATATTATAATAGGCAGAGATTTCAAGTGTGTACTTAACAGTAAATTGGACAGAACAGCACAATGCAGTTTCACATGCAAAGGAATTAGTGGGGAGTTCAATAACCTAGTTGATATCTGGTGAGTGATGCATCCAACGGAAAGGGAATATACATTCTATACACCCGTACACAATTCACACAGAAGAATATATTATCTATTAATCAGTGGTAGGATGGTTAGTCAGGTTATGTACACGGAAAAACGGGAGAGAGCCATCTCTAACAATGCAATGGTAGACTTACAGCTGATAATTGTAGGTTTAGGGGCTAAAACAATAAAATTGAGACTATGTGCATGGATACTTAATGATTTGACAGGAATGGAGACCTTTATTACTGAATATTTTAATGAAAATGTGGGGATGGCTGATATAACAGTAGTTTGGGACTGTTTTAAAGCAGTTGTGAGGGGAGAATTAATTAGTAGATCTGCACATGCTAGGAAGAAAAGTCTAGAGAATTTGAAAACACTAGAGGATAAACTAAGAGGATTGCAACAAACATTTGCTAGATCAAATACTGAAAGAAACAGACTTGAGTTGAAAAAGTGAAGGACGATTTGGTGAGTCAGATAGACATAACGGCAGAGAAGGGGATTTTTTATACAAAACAAAAAGGCTGGGAGACCGAAGACAAAAACGGCACATTATTGGCTAACAAACTTAAGGGAATAGTAGAGGATACTTGTATTAAGTGCACAGAAACTCAAGTTGGGAAAACTCCACTGAAAAATTCTGAGATTTGTGACTAAATATGGAAGATATATCTCTGAGTGATATAGATTTTGAAGACTTCTTTAGAAAAATTAAACTTCCAACTTTGTCATTAGCAGGGAAGACTAATATTGAAGCAAAAATTGAGATCAATGAGTTACTTAGTGCAATTAAACAGCTCAATAATGGGAAATCTCCAGTGCCTTACCGATTAATATCTGAATTTTATAAATGTTTGGCAACTCAACTATCACTGTTCTTGTGTGCACTATTCAATCATTGTTTATCAACTGGGTCACCGTGTGAAACAATGAAGGTAGCATTGATCATTCTCACCCCAAAGCCAGACAAAGATCATAGACAATGTAGTAACTACAGACCAGTATCGCTGTTGAATGAAGACTTAAAGATATTTTCTAAAATATGGGCTAAAAGACTGAATGGATACATAAGAGATTTGATTGATGGGTCGCAAGTAGGTTTTACATCAGGTAAGTTTGGTTATGATATCAGAACAATTTTGGATGTGTTGGGAATGCAAGGCAATGAGGTGTCAGATTCGGCACTAGCCTTCTTTGATGCAGAGAAGGCATTCGATAGACTGAACTGGATGTTTTTGGAATACAAACTACGGAAAATGGGGTTTGGCCCAGTTTTCATAAAGGCAGTCAATTGTTTATATTGCGTGATATCAGCAAAAGTACAAGCTAATGGTCTGATATTGAACTAATTTCAATTGTCACAGGGTACAAGGCAAGGGTGTCCATTGTCGCCATATTTATTTAACTTAGCTCTAGAACCACTGACAGCTTACATTAGACAGAGTGGAAGAATATTGGAATTTGAATAGGAGATAATGAATAAAAAATACTGGCATTTGCAGATGATATGACGGAAACACCGAAAAAGACTGAGGGCAAAAAGACAGGAGCCCAAAAGCCCAGCCCCATTTGTCCGCATATATATACATATATGTGGGGTGGAAGTTGATAAAAAATATATAGGGGTAAGGTGAGGAGATGCGGGGGAGTCTCTCCCCGCATATATATTTGCGGACAAATGGGGGAAAAAAAATCTGCCTTTTTTCTTCTGTCTTTTCACACAGATCTGATATGACGGTACTTCTTTCAAACCTATCAGAGTGTGGTTCGGCTCTGAAATGGATGTTTGAAGAAGTAGGGAAACTGTCAGGACATAAAATTTATTAGAGTAAAACATAAATGTTCCCTCTCTCGGCTGCATGTCATAAGAGCGTATTGGCATCATGGAATTCTAAGTGGTCACTGACTGGAGTGAAATACTTAGGAATACATGTTATTATAGATCTAAAGGGGCGTGACTTGCAGCCATGGAGTAGGTCGGCTCCATTGCCTGCTTCCGCTGGATTCTTAATCATCTGTTAGTATAGCATGCTAATACGCAGCACCAATGCCTAAAAAGCTGAGATCCAGCAACGGAACACAGCGGGCACACCTAGCTGATCGAGGATGAGCAGAGCCTGGGCAGTTCGTTTGGTCTGGAGCTCGAAGGGGAGAGCTTGCAAAAAGAGTCTGGAATGAAGATGGCGGCTGTGGAGTGACTTGGGTGGCTGTGAGCCGACCAAGACTTGGTGGGCAGAAGAGGTTGGGAGTTGCATTGTGGGTCGGAAGCGATGAGATGCGGGACGGCGGCCGCACACACAGCTGTGTGGAGACGAGGTGAAGGGAGATAGCGCCATAGATGCGAGGCGCCGCAAGGAGTGGATGCGGTTGCAGACCCCTGCTGTGCTAGGCCATAAAGACCGCATATGGAAACTAAGGCACAACAACCATATATGCTAGTGACACGAAAGACACGAGGTTCGATTTCCAAACAAGTCTGGTTTATTTCAAAGTATTCTCAGTTGGCCGACTGGGTCTCTACGTCTCGCAAGGTGTGTTCCCAGACCTCGTGAGACGCAAAAGAGCAAGCAACAATATATATACATAACATGTAATCTTTACGAAGGCAATTCGATCCGCCCATAAATGTATCGTTCAGGCTAGGGTTCGGTGATTGACAATCATGACAATTATGACACGTTATGACAAATCTCTATTCAGTCTAAATATAGTTATTCTAGCAATAGTAGCAGAGACAGCTTTCTGTTATGGGGAACATAGAGCTTTTAGTGCAGCAAAGATATTATGTTCGTAGGAGAGAAACATTCCTTAGCACGTTATCTGTGTGTTTCGATTCATGAGCTAAGGGTCAGACAGTTCTGAAGCAGAAATACCAGTCTCCGCGAAGGAGTACAGCTAAAAGAATATAATTCATGCTTTAACTGCCTTTTGCTACAGTGTTTGCAATACAGGCCGGCACCTGGGCCGCTGATTAGATGCGGCTTCTGCTCGCCTCCAAGGACTTCGTGAGGGATGAAAACAATGTATCTCTGTATAGTTTGACATTCCTGTCTGTGTTAGTCTTTCAACATTCAGGCCGTGGCCTTGCACTGTGTGTGAGTTCGAAGCATAGAATACATTTTGCAAAGCATTTTTACAGAAAGAAAAAAAAAAGCAAATGGCCGACATTTCACAAAATGGATGCCCTCTGGTTACATTGACGATTCTGCGATTGCGATGTTTGTCATATGATGCGATTGGTTTCTGGCCAACATAATATACATACTATACATACTATAGGGTTGTTTCTAGTCTGACAAACCCTCCTTTTGGCCTTAAACCAAGAGCCTCATCCATATATCGCATCCTCATCAGTCCAATGTGTCTGATTCTGAACCACCCGTACTACTATAATCGTCATCAGAAATATTAATTGCTATAAATTCTTTGATTATTTCATTTTCGTGCTGTGCAACTTCACTTAATGTGCGAGGAGGTTTCATTTTAATTGCGTGTACACACTCATTTGTAATTTGGGAGCAGAGGATTGGCAGGCATTGTACGCAACAACAGCAGAACATGAGTATCCCAAATATCATGACCAAAATTGCAATTAGCTTCCATCCCCATGATCACAGCAGTTCCCAAAACCATGAATTTAGATTCCAACCACCTGTGGGGATACGAATATCAGAACTCAGGACATGTAATTTTTTGATTGCTCCAAATATCGTGTGGGAGGAGTCATTTACGAATACACAGCACGCTGACCCCACGATTTTGCATACCCCTCCTCGATCAGCCAAAATTATATCAAGTATCATTCTATTCTGAAGTGCAATTAATCTAATTGCTTTCTTTTCTAGGGTCATATTAGAGAGTATATCTGTAGTTCCATTTATTGTCTTTTCTAACACCCTGGCCAGTTTCCTTATATTCCATCAATTTATTGCTTGTCCCCAAAATGGTATGAATGACTTTGCTATATCCCCTGCAATTTGTCCTGTGGTATCATCTCGTCGTGGCCTAGATCAGGATAGTTTTGATATTTCAGAAGTTTTGGAAAGAAATACACCAGGAAAGAGTATACCTAAATAACAGGTCCCTTCCCAAGTTCTAGGTAACCATGGATAGGCCTGATCTCCACATATAAAATAAACAGAACCTCCTATATATAATGGAGAAAGGGGGGTTAGTTCCTGGCTATCTTGCTTATGGGTTTCAAAGAATTGTTCTTACACGTTGTAAACTGCGATGTAATTTCGCTTTTTATGTAAAAGCGAAATTACATCACAGTTAACAACGTGTAAGAACAATTACCTAGATACCAGAATATTGGGATCAGTGTAATCAAAACGCAATGCGTTTTTTTTTTTTGCATTTTTAAAGCGCTCAGACAACCCGCGGGCATCGAGGTGCTGTTGCTGGGATTGTTTGTTTTTTTTAGTTGCGTAATTGTTTTCTTTTTCTTAGTTGCATATTTATAACGTGCTTAAATACCCATAGGTTTCTAAGCGTGGACCCGGGTATCGAACTTGTGTTGCTTTGTGTCGTCTTGCTTCCAAGGCAGGCACGTTTCCACTGGGCTATCCTCCAGGGTATCATAATCATAAGCATATTCTTTTTTCCGAACCAAGTTTTTCTAAGAGTAGGCTTAGTCTCTATTTCTACAATATTAACAGCATTGGTGCAGGAGGGAGGAGGAGTGAGTGTAGGCATTGTCTGTAATGTTTATCACAGGAAAAGTTTTCAATGTTCGTCGCAGAAAAGTTCTCCACAGCAACACACGTTAACAGCAATGCATTCAAGTAGCAGCAAAGCATTCAGGCGAGTTCAGGCTAGCCTGCTTAATAAATGGCAGCAAGCTGATGTGATTATGCACAGAGCTCCAAAAAGGCAGGAGCAAGCATCAATTGTGTCGGTACCATATGCCCCCTGCTTGTCTCCACGGGGTCGCACTGGTCCTTCACTTTTCAATGGTAGCACCGGGAAACCGCGTTTCAGAGCTTTCAATTTGATGCAGATTGATACAGCTCATATGCTCCTTTCCCCTAGTCCTCCGTTCCCGCTTCATCCATGTTGGGAACAAAGGCAAAACAAAACGCTGATTGCTTCTGATTTTGCGAACGTAGATTGTACCTTATGGCTCCAGGTACAATATGATCAATGAACAATGCACTCTCATTTCCAGATGCAGGAGCAGTGCCAGTTTGCGATGCAATGAGTGATGATGCGGCAGCAGTCGGACAAGGTTGAGGCACCTTTGGCCTTTCGATCTTTGTTGCAATCTCCCCAGGCTCTTTCTCGGGCTTAGGAAGCACTTCTGGCAGAGAACTGGTGAGGGTATCTTTGTGATCAAGTGCAGCTGTATTTCTTTTAACGTCAGGATCAGGCAGCTCTTTCAAAGGAAACGGAATTCTTTTTGTGTGTGTTGCGTGGATCCAGGACTTGCGGCCATCCACTCGGACTGCAGTCTGTGTAGCCATAAGCATCTGATAGGGCCCCTTCCATCGCGATGCGAGCAAAGATTTTCTCTCAAAATCTTAAATGAGTGGCCAGTCACCAGGCTGCAGACAATGTCCTGGGCCGGTATATCTGACAGGAAGAGCCTCCTGCACCTGCTGATGAATTAAACGCAAGTTTTGAGTTAACAGTTTACAATAGTTAATAAGCAATGGGTATTCTATGTCTCTCAGCCGTTTCGGCTGCAGAGCATTCCAAACATTTTCTGATCTCCCCATTACGATCTCGTAAGGGGAGAGACCAGTCCTTGCTTGTACAGATGTCCTCATACACAACAAAGCTAGTGGCAATGCATCGGGCCATTTCAAATTGCTCCCTTCACAGAGTTTACTCAGTTCGTTTTTCAAGATGCCGTTCTGATGTTCCACCAAACCGGCACTCATCGGGTGTCTGGCCGAATGGAGTTGTTTGTCAATTTGGAGGCCTGCACAAATTTGTAGTATCACGGCTGCAATAAAGTGCGGACCGTTATCTGACCATATGACACGGGTTAGGCCAAAACGGGAAAAATACTTTTTTATCATAACTTAAGCTGTGGACATAGCTGTACAATCTTTTAGGGGATAGGCCTCTACCCATTTGCTGAATGCGCAGACCAACACGAGGACATATTTATAGTTTTGGCACCTTTCCATTTCTATGAAATCAAAATGGATGACTTCAAATGGCATAGAGGGGGGCCAAAACTTCCTACTGGCGTCGCTGTTCCTTTCCCAATGTTATGTTGTAAACAAGTCATGCAATTTTGAACCAATCTGTCAGCAGTTTTTCTAATGTGTGGATTGTGCCATACGGAATCTAAATGTTGAATCATTTTCCTAGCACATATGTGTGTTGGACTGTGGGCCATTGTGACCATTGCCATTACATAGGCATTTGTCAACATCCATCTTTTGTTCTCTTTGTCCACCCAACAACGTTCAGTGTCTAATTCTGCCGGACCCTCAGACAAGGTTTTTATTTAATCTACCGTAGCTTCTGCTTGCATTTCCTTAACTGTGGCAATCCCATTTTCTATCATATAGGGTACTTCTTTGATTTTTTCAACATACATTTTTGTGTGCATATCAGTGGCAGTTTGTTTCGCAATTGGGTCTGCAAATGTGTTTCTCTTTCCAACATTACATGTTACTTTTTTATGTGCTTCACATTTCATTATTGCTAATCGTTTGGGAAGCGCAAGTGCTGACAACAGTCTCACTATCAAAGTGCCATGTTGGATTTTTGTTCCGTGTCGGGAAACCCCTTTCAGCCCATAATCGACCAAAATTGTGTACCACCTCAAATGCATACTGACTGTCAGTATATATGTTTACATTAAGGTTTGCAGACATTTCACATGCTCTGGTTAACCCTATTATCTCTGCAGCTTGTGCTGAGTTGTATGGGATTCTTTTGTTTTCTACAATACTTTTCAGTGTAGTGATGGTATATGCAGCAGTTGATGTACCTCCCTACCTCCCTGAATGCGATTTACGCTCCTCCACTGTTAATCTTCTCGTTGTTCCTAGATTTAATCGTGTGACAGTCGGCAGCAGGGCCTTCACCATAGCAGCTGCTAAACTTTGGAACAATCTCCTCTCGGTATTAAAGACTGTTCCTAACCACATTGGCTTTAGAAGAGCACTTAAGACTACTCTGTTTTAGTTTCCCACTCTTTGGTTTCTTCTCCTTTATGAGCAGCTCTCCTCTCTAGTGCCATGATGCCCCTGGGCGACCGTGCGCTCCACAAGTACAGAAAACATAACATAACATGTACCTTCGGGTAATTTAAAACAAGAACCGTCACAAAACAGTTCTCCATCTGGCTCTTTCTGTGGCGTATCAGTTAGATAAATTCTTCCTTTTGTCTCTTGTTCAGTAACCATTAAACAGTCATGGGGGAATTCTTTTTCACCCCCTTTGTCATTGGGAGGGGGCATTAACTCGGCCGGATTTAAAGCGCAAGACCTCATAATTTGGATATGCTGTGCAAACAGGACAATTTCGTATCTTGTTAATCTGGCTGATGTAAGGTGTTGCGTCTGCGGTCTATATAAAAGAACATCCACTGAATGGGGCACCATGACAGTTGAAGCGTGACCTAAAACCATACCCTCGGTTTGTTTTACTGACGCAGAGGCTGCAGCAACAGCTCGCAAACAAAACAGCAAAGCACATGCAACAGGATCCAACGTGGAAGAGAAGTAGCCGCATGGTCTATTTCTCCCTCCTTGTTCCTGAGTCAAAACAGCCAAAGCACAACCATCATTTTCATGCACAAATAACTTGAAATAATTCTTGTCATAATTTGGTGTGCCCAAAACTGGAGCTGAACATATTGCAGCTTTGAGCAGGTCAAATGCTTCTTGACATTCCATGTTTCATGGCAAAGCTAAGGTAACATCTTTCATTGTCAATGCCACTATCGGTTTCACAATCATGGAGAAATTAGCGATCCACTGCCTACAATATGAAGCCATCTTTATTCACTCCGCGCAAATCAATCATGAAACGTTACGGTATGTCATTACCTCCTTTCTTATAAACCAGAAGAATCGGACTATTGCAAGTGCTACCAGAAGTTTAATCAATTAAGTTCCTTTTAATCAAATCTGACACAATGCATTTCAATGCTTTCTCTCCTTCGACCGAAATGTTATACTGCAGAATACGTGGCAATGTAATTCCTTCTTTCAAAACTATTTTCACTGGCTCTACTTTTAAGCAACCAACATCATTGTCGTTCACTGCCCATATACAAGCTGGTACTTTACTCAATTCAGTCGGTAATGGTTTAGATAAGAATTGTAATACAGGGGTCTTTTGTGGCGATATCGTTAAATACACTCCATCAGGAGAACAATAAATAACGGCATTCAATTTCTTCAACATATTTAATCCCAACAAATTTTCACCGCAATTTTTCGTCAAAAGAAATGGGCAAGATTCAGTGAATGGACCCAGTGTTATAGGTACTGATTGTGACACTGGACTAATTACTGGTGCACCTGAGAACCCTACTGAGACATTGTTTTGCCCTGATAGTGGTATATCTGGAACCTGCTGATGGTCAATTGAACATTTTTGTTCACCTGTGTCCACTAGAAAAATGTGTCCCCTATTCCCAACCTTCATTTCTACGTATGGCCATTTCTGGTCTACGGGAATAGATACTGTTTCCAACCCCTGTCTCAGGCTGTCCTAGTAAAACAATACATTGTCAGATGTAAAGTCGTCAGTGTAATATGCATTGGACTGATTGTCAAAAATATTTCCATCACTTGTGTTGTTTCGCTGTTGGTTCTGATTCTGATTCCCATGGTTATTCTGAAATTGTGGCGCTCTTTGGTTTCTATTCCGTCCTTGTGTTCCCGGGTGACCTCTATTCTGTCTTCTTGGGAAAGTCCCATTTCGATTCTGTATCTGCGGACACTCTGCTCGCCAATGGCCTTCTTGTCTACAATAGGCACATTGATTAATCCCTATTGGACCACCTTGCATGTTGGAAAATTGGACTCTCGATGATGCGTTCCTGCCACCTCTATTATTGTTCGTGAATTGCTGCATCAATACTATTTTTTTCAAATTTCCTTTGTCCCTTATTTCTTTGTCCTTCTCTGCATTTACTCTATTTTCATAATACTGTGCGATGTGTAATACTTCACTTTGTGTTTTTGCTTGCCATGCACTTTCAGATGTCATTATTAAATTTAGAATTTTCGGTAACAACCCTTGCACAAACTTATCAACAAACAATCTCTTCCCGGGTTCAGTACTCAAGTCTTGACCACTAAAATCTGCAAATACTTCTTCAAATCGATTAAAATAATCCGTCGCTCCTTCATCTTTGCCCTGTAAACAAGCAGTCAATTTATCCCAAACTATTCTCTTTTCGAGTACCAAAGTTTTCAATTTCTCTACTATTCGCGCTGGTAAAGCCAACATAACTTGCTGCGGTTTTTCTCCAGCCTTTCTCTCACCATCAAATCTAATCAAATTCTCCCATGTGTCACCTAATATCGACGCGTCATTTATATTTCTAACCTGTTTCCATATATCTATATGAAGAATCACGGGAAACAATAAATCAATGTCACTCAATGTAAAAACAGATGAATTCAAAACAGATTCAATTTCTTTATAGAATCCTGATGGGTTTTTCCTAATATCAGGGATCGTCTGCCTGATATTATTTACCTCTTGCCTGGAAAAAGGGACATGTACAAACTGTGCAGTATAATGGGCTTCTATCGTCCGCGCTGCAGCCGTTGCAGTGGCAGCAACTTCTACTTTCGGGACAAACGTGGGAGGCACTTCCCTCATGGGTAATTGCAAACTAGGTAAGCAACAAAGCTAAATCAAGAGAAAAAGTAGTCGTTCCAGTTTCAGGCAAAAATGCTCTTTTGTAAATCGCCAATAAATCAGCGGGCCAACATGTCTTATTCTTCATACATTCATCTTGCAAATACTCTACCATGACCTGTAATACCTTTCTCTGCATTTCTGGTGTATACTGACTAAACGTATCATGCACTTCCATTGGAGAAATGGCAGCATCTGTAATCCATCTAAGCGCATCTCGCGTACAAATTCTCATCTCATCTCATCACTAACAGGTTTCAACGGCGGAAAAAATCGCTGCTGGACATATGACATATGCGGTTTATCTTTCTTCCTTAATTCTCTATGCAATAGATCAAACTCGTGCTTAAACACAAATAATCGGCCTACATGTTCTCGTACCTTCGTCACATTATCTCGCAAATCAGAAAGAACAACCAAATCACGCAACTTTTGCGGTGCCAATGTGTCAGTCAAATCACTCGATATTTTCACAAGATAATTCCCCATGGATTCTATCAATACCTTCTGTTCACCAAGGCCTCTATGATCAGATATGGAACTTTGTACAGCTGCTTCATTGCCCTCATCAACATATGTTTCTGCCCAATTTCTCAGGTCTTCTTTCCTGTCTTTGCTAACCGTACTACGAGTCACTCTACTGTTTCCTTGCACAGGCCCCATCTCTGTAGAACTGCCTACTAAAGCGGCTAACTCATGCTCTGAAGGCGGTGGAGGAATTTATGTCACAAGCACAAGGGGAGAGGAACTTGCTACTGGTGCAAATGGAACAACGGGAATGGGAGGCACATAAGGAGGAGGCGCAACTACCGGGTCAGTACTTTGATGTTCATTTCTTCGCTCATTCAATATTTTGTTAATTGGCCGATCTGATGTATGCAAATCTTGCTGCAGATATATTTTCTGTACACCTAATTGGAAAGCCCTGTCCATGTTCCTAAGGGCCCCTGTCTGTTGATGCTGATCATGCTCTAGCGCTTTCTCTGCATTCATTTTATGTCTGCACGCATGTTTCTCTCTACTTCTCAAACTGAGATTAGCTTCCTTTTTCCAGTCTCTCACGACGTCGAAGGCCGCTGGTCTGGCCTTCTTGTGTAGCAATACTGATTCTAGGTGTTCTATACAAGCTAATTCAAAACTCCCATTATCAGGCCACTGTAGGTCTGATACATGTCTGGTTTGCCTATGCCAAATCGCATTAAACACTACTGCCCCTATACCGTACTTTACATACATTTCATATGCCGGCGACCCTGCGGGTGGCTCAATCTAGCCTGTTTTCAAATATTGTCTACCGCAATGGAAAAATCCCACTAAGCAGGGAGGCAATTTCCCAGGCATGGTTAATCCTTACCCTTCTCTTACCCTGGGCGTTTCATCTTCAAAGAGCAACTCTCAATCAATATCAGGACGTTTAAGAATCGCGGCACGACTCACCTGATCAATCAATTTGTCACTCAGGACGCAACTCGTCCGTATACAGACGCAACCAAGAATCATTGTGACTGCGTGTCTGGCTCAATCTGCCTCGTTCCAGGACCCTTGCCTCGATGCTCTCTGGGCGCTGCTCGTCGATCAGGGATCGGCTGTGTACAGATCTACAAAGGATTCTCTCATCACTTCTAAAGGGGCGCCCGAACACCTTTCGATCCCGGCTCGACAGCTTTGTCCTCGACTCGTTTTTGCCTTCTTCAAATTCAACGTATACGATGGAGCAAAAGGGGGAGGGTCCCTATAAAGGCACCATATTTGCTAGGCCATAAAGACCGCATATGGAAACTAAGGCACAATAACCATATACGCTAGTGACACGAAAGACACTGGGTTTGATTTCCAAACAAGTCTGGTTTATTTCAAAGTATTCTCAGTCGGCCGACTGGGTCTCTACGTCTCGCAAACGTGTGTTCCCAGATCTTGTGAGATGCAAGAGAGCGAGCAACGCTCAAGCAACATTATATATACATAACATGTAATCTTTACGAAAGCAATTCGATCCGCCCATAAATGTATTGTTCAGGCTAGGGTTCGGTGATTGACAATCATGACAATTATGACACATTATGACAAATCTCTATTCAGTGTAAATATAGTTATTCTAGCAATAGTAGCAAAGACAGCTTTCTGTTATGGGAAACATAGAGCTCTTAGTTCAGCAAAGATATTATGTTCGTAGGAGAGAAACATTCCTTAGCACGTTATCTGTGTGTTTCGATTCATGAGCTAAAGGTCAGACAGTTCTGAAGCAGAAATATGCGAAGGAGTACCGCTAAAAGAATATAATTCATGCTTTAACTGCCTTTTGCTACAGTGTTTGCAAGACAGGTCGGCACCTGGGCCGCTGATTAGATGCGGCTTCTGCTTGCCTCCAAAGACAAATGAGGGAGGAAAAACAATGTATCTCTGTATAGTTTGACATTCCTGTCTGTGTTAGTCTTTCAGCATTCAGGCCGTGGCCTTGCACCGTGTGCGAGTACGAAGCATAGAATACATTTTGCAAAGCATTTTTACAAAAAGAAAAAAAAGCGAATGGCTGACATTTCACAAAATGGACGCCCTCTGGTTACATTGACGATTCTATAATTGCGATGTTTGTCATATGATGCGATTGGTTTCTGGCCAACATAATATACATACTATACATACTATAGGGTCGTTTCTAGTCTGACAGCTGGAGAGTGAGAGGACAGCAGGAGCACGGCCGTGCGAGCAAATCTAAGGCAAGTGCAGCGCTTGGCATGCCCCCTCACTCCCCAAGAACTATCTTAACTATACGGATTGAGCTGGGGGGAGTGGGGAGACACAGGGAGGATCCAGGGCTGGTGGCGAAATTCATGAGCAACTTTCTCCATGCCTGGCAGCCCACGGAGGAGCGGGGGTCAGGGCGCCGCCTAGCCCCTGTGCCCTCGCACGCCAGATGCTGTATCAGCGATACATTCTGAAGGAGCCGGGAGAGTGGGGGCACACACCTGCGAGCCCAGGCGGGCGGTGACTCTTGCACATAGCTCTCTCTGGGCCTTATGGCAAATGGAGGCGCAGTCGGAAGGCTGGGAGGCACCTAGCCCTCCCCCCCCCACACATCAGGCGCCCGGCAGGAGGGCAGGAAGCCGGCGGCCTGCAAGTAACGAACCCAGGCTGAGTGGTGAATGCAGTGAAGAGCCTGTGGGCCCTGGTGCTCCCATAGGGGCCGGATTAAAGCATCGACAGGCTGACCACGATTAGCCCCTGCAATTGAGAAGCAGTGGGGGAGGGTTTTTGGCACAAAGAGACAAGGAGTACCAGAATTTGAGCACCCCCAAAACTGATTCAGCCTCAGGAGACAGAGGAGCATAGGGGTTTACCTACCCCTGGACAATTGTATGCCTATCGGTCCCAGTTGCTGCAACTATATAAGCTGGGACGCATGGGGGACAACTGGGGGAGAGTCTAAGGTATAAGAAGCAAAAGACCACCGGACACATAGGGGGCAGCGGAATAGGAGAGGAGAGTGGGCAATTGCAACAGTCCACCCCCTCCCCCCTCTGGTCTTGGATTGCGGCCCTGGTAGTAGGACGTCTCTGTGAAGCTGGCTAGAGCTGAATGTCTCAGCGGTGGATGTTGCGGGTGCTCATAAGTAGCTTGGAAGGGAGCCCTGGGCTAACAATAGTTGTGGCATGACACTAGAGACGCCGGCGGTCCGGATGCCTCCCAAATTGGCCAAAACGAAAGCAGGCCAGTCGACATTAGACAATTACGCCAGGGCCGCTCAGCAGCCTCGCGGGGGCAACATGGACTAGGCTCAAGCAAAAGGCAGTGAGGCCTTGGAACTACATAACCAGGTGTTGCAAACCTTAGTGGATCTGAAGGCCAGACTTGGGACACAGATTGCGGCAGTACAGATAGACATTGGGTTGCTGAGCCAGGATGTGCGTAGCCTGTCGGAGTGTACCACTACGGTGGAAACACAAGTGAAGGAGCATAAGGGGGAGATCTGGGAGACGCACGAAAACATCAATGTCTTGCAGCAGAAAGTTGGCTTACTGGAAAGCATGAACCAGGAGGCGGAAGGACAGGCCCGAAGGAACAACATCTGCATAGTAGGACTGCTGGAAGGGGAGGAGGGCACGGACCCTACAACTTATGTTGAGAACATGCTACTTCAGGAACACAGGCCCGGGAATCTTACACAGGGCTACACGATCGAGAGGGCCCACTGAGCACTGACCAGACACCCACCCCCTGGGCCCCTCCCCAGGCCGATAATAGCAAAGGTACTGAACTATAAAGACAGAGAGAGAATATTAGCCTTTTCCAGACAAGGTGGAGTACTGAAGAGAGCATTGGCAGACCGGGCAGTCTATCCTAACTACACCTTCCAGGTGCAGAGGAACAGAGCACAATTCTTTGCGGCTAAGGCTAGACTCTGGGCAGCGGATCTGAAATATATGCTGATCTACCCTGCCCGTCTGAAAATGATATACAAGAGCAGGGCCCTGTTCTTAGACCTCCTGGAGGAGGCGCAGGCTTAGATGGACAGGGAAAAGATAGGCTCCGGGGAACAGGACGGAGTGGAAGATCGGGAGAATCACAAGGGAGGCTCGAAGTAGCACAGGTTTGGACTGGGCAGGGCACCAGCCAGAGGGACTGGGGGCTCTGCTTGCTGGCATTGTATCTTCTGAAAACTGATGGGCACCATGTGAAATGGGGCCCCTGTGGAGGTGAGGGCCCTTACTTAGAGGAGACACATAGAACTTATGCTTTACTAAGAAAGGATACTACAACCGAATAGCGGGAAACCAATGACCAACGCTTTACATCACAGGAGTGAGACCAGACCTTTGGTAGAGATAGCCATGCCATCTGAGTTCCTTTTATTTGGGGCACTTGTTTTTGTGCACACCCGCTGTGCACTAGCCCCAGTTAGGCCTACAGGGGGCAAGTGCGAGAAGCTATTATGCCCGAGCATGGACATGGTTGCTGGGCTGTTAATGTTGATTGTGGTGGGGTGGGGGAGGGGGATATAGGGCATGGGTTTTGCCCGTAGATAGCACATTGGGGAACAGTTGGACTGTAATTTTGTCTGGCTCACCGCAAAAGGAGAACGAGGACAAGTGCTTATGGCTGGGAATATACATATACTTACCTGGAATGTATGGGGTCTAAATGCTTTTGTTAAAAGAAATAGGGTGTTTGCATACCTGAGGAGATGTAATGTGGACTATTTATTTATTTATATATTTCTATAGCGCTGCAGCTCGCAGGCATCAGAGCGCATTCCGCATAGACAGGGACATAGTAACGGGTCTTCAGTTTTTTTCTGAAACATAGGTAGTTTGTTTCTAAACTTAACGTCATATGTAGTTCGTTCCATTTGACGATAACCTTGGAAGAAAAGGTCCTACCTAGTCCCTTTGTCCTTTTGGCTGGCATGACGTGTTAGAAACCTTTGTTTATTGATCTAAGGTTGCAACTTGGCTCATACCATTTGAATTGTTTCTTTAGGTATGCTGGGCCATTTCAAAATAGGCAGCAGTGAACTAGTGTCAGTGATTTGAATGTGATGCGGTCTTCTTTGGCAAGCCAATGTAAGTCTCTCCTGTGATATGTTCTTTCTTTGTTTTGCCAGTTATGGTTCTTATGGCGTTATTTTGAATCACTTGGCAATGTTTCAGGCATTTACTACTTGCGCCCATTAGCAGAGCGTTTCCGTAGTCTAGCCAAGAGAGAATGGTGGCCCTGGCAATTGTTAATCTGTTTTGTTGGTTAAGCAGGGGTTTAATTTTTCTCAGGAGTTTTTGGTGGTATTGGCAGTTCCTTTTGAGATAGGCTACTTGGACTTCAGCTCCCAGTGAAGCCTGTAAGTAAATGCCTAGTGTCTTAACTTTTTTTGATACCGTAATTGGCGTCTCTGATGTTAAATAAGGAATAAGCTGGGCTACGTTTTCTTTTTCTGGCGCAAGATGAGCCGAAGATCATTACTCCGTTTTGGTGCCATTAAGGCACATCCAGTTAGCGTTCATCCATGATTCAATGGTGTTATTAATAGACATTAGTTTGTCGCTGTCTTGGTTGTAATCTCTGCTGAGTTCGAACACAAGTTGAGTGTCGTCGGCGAAGTTGGTAAAGAATACGCCGAGATTTGTCAGCAAAGTGCAATAGTGGAGAGAAGCTGGCTCCCTGTGGGATGCCACAATGGATATTGCCCTGTTCCAGGAAACTCAGTTCACAGCTGAAAAACAGACATTGTTAGCGAATAAATGGAGGCGGCCTGTTTTTGGTTCCCTGTATTCAGCTTATGCCATAGGGGTCCTGATTTGGATAGTGCCATTGGTGCTCTTTGAGGCCACCCAGGTTAAAAGTGACAACAAGGGCAGGATGGTGATGGTGCAGGGCCTCCTTGAACCGGTGGAGTATGCTTGGTTAACACGCAGGCCCCCAATCACAATGCTGCTACGTTCTTCCGTACATTGTACCACCGGCTTGGCCCACATAGGTACGGCAACATCGTTTGGGGGGGGATTTCAATTGTATGCTGAATCCGTCTTTATATAAATCTGACTCCAAATACTTTAATCCGGCCCCCCTGGTCAGAACATTACAGACACTCTTAGATTCATTTGCTCTAGTGGATGCTTTGAGAGTACTCCACCCGGACACTAGACACTATTCGTATTATTCTGCGCCGCACACAGTGCATACACAAATTGACCATTTCTTTGTGGGACGGGAGCTGGCACATCTCATTATGAGTGCACAATACAAAGGAAGGGTCCTGACTGTTCACGCCCCACTTAGCTTACAGTGGCAATATGTGCCCCCGAGAGCACAAATACCGACGTGGAGACTCAGAAGCAAATCACTGAAGGATCCCCCATACAGAGATTGCTTAAAAGACAGCATTGCAGACTATGTCACTCACAATGTAGGGAGTGCGTCTAGCATGGGAACCTTTTGAGAAGCGTTAAAGGTGGTGATCAGGGGAGCAGCGGTGGCGGGGTCATGCAGTATCCAGGCATGCATCAGGAAGGAACTGGCTGCTGCGGAAGAAAGGCTGAGGAGGTTGGAGAAGTCCCAGGGGAGGCTTCAGAGCTAGGCCGCAGGGGTTATGGAGCTAAAACAGAAACGCATGTGGAGTGTTGTGAAAGGCTGGGCAAACAACTATGCAAAATATATAGAGAGGCAGTATAAAGGGGACAGACCAGGCTGACTACTAGCATGGCTGTCTAAAAGGGAGAAGAAACAGGGTCCTATCCACTCAATACGCACAAGACTAGGAGTAGTGTGCCACACCCAAGTCGGAGTGAATGAGGCTTTCCAGAAGTTCTACAAAAATCTCTATCAGGAAGAGCCCCGATTTCGGGGGCATGACTGGAAGAGGTGCTAGGAGAGATAGCATTCCCCAGGCTGAGCCAGGAAGCGAGAGATGGGCTTGAGGAGCCTATTATCCTGTAAGACATACAAAGCACGATTACAGCCTTGCCGACAGGAAAGGCCCCGGAATCGGACGGGCTGCCTAATGCATTCTATACGGCATATGCAATGGAGCTTGCCCCAAACCTGCTCAGCACTTTCATAGACTCTTACGAGGCAGGCATCCTCCCCCTGAATATGAGGGAATCCATTATTATACCTCTTCTCAAACCTCATAAATCCCCAACGGAATGTAGCTCATATAGACCCCTCTCAATGCTCAATCAGGATAACAAGATATTGACGGCCATACTAGCAAATAAGTTGAAGCGGGTGATAAACACCCTGATACACCCGGATCAAATGGGGTATGTCCCAGGCCGTAGCATAGCCTGCAATCTGCTGAGGTTACATCACGTGATAGACAGCATGGCATCCAGGGTGCCATAACCACGCTAGACGCGGTGAAGGCGTTCCACTCAATAAGATGGGACTGGCTATACGCAACCCTCCGTAGGTTTGGGTTTGAGCAAGGAACAAGTTACTTACCTGTAACTGTTGTTCTCCAGCATGGGTCTGGCATGGATTCACATGCTCATGAATATTCCCCGTCGTCAGGCTGGCATTCCTCGGTAAAGAAAAAACCAGTATCAGTTTCGTTTCTGATCTGTCTTTCGTAGTAATAACCAATCACTGGTCTCTGCGTCATACTGACCACAGCCAATGACTGCCCTCTACCTAAGCACCGCCTCTGGCAGCCATCTTCAGATTTGGAAGCACGTGAAGTGGCAGTATGACCAAGTGAAGAGCCGCAGAGGGGTAGGCGGGAGGGTTCGCATGTGAATCCATGCCAGACCCATGCTGGAGAACAACAGTTACAGGTAAGTAACTTGTTCCTTCTCCAGCATGGGGTCTGGCATGGATTCACATTCTCATGAATAAAGAATACATAGCAGTACACACATGCACAACCACGGGAGGTGGCAAAGGCTCAACATTAAGCATTACATCAAACTCAACATTAAGCATCTTACCTCCTCACCCGGCTCACCTCAGGCGAACAGGTTGCGCAGCACTGCTTGGCCGACCCTGGACTCCACCCTGGAATCCCGATCGACGCAGTAGAATTTCGTGAAGGTGTGCGTCGACCTCCACGTAGCAGCCCTGCATATGTCCAGCAGGGGCACACCAGAAAGGAACGCCGTGGTAGCTGCGATCGCTCTGGTGGAATGGGCTCTCGGACGGCCAGGCAGCGGTCGGTTTGCCAACCGATGACAGTACATGATACAGCCGGAGAGCCATCTGGAAATGGAAGCCTTCGAGAGAGCCTTCCCCTGATTGACAGGTCCAAAGTTCACAAAGAGTTGTGACGTCTTCCGAAAACACTTTGTGCGGTCCACGTAGAACTTCAGCGCTCTAGCCACATCCAGCGAGTGCAAAGTCCTCTCAGCCGGCGACGAAGGCGACGGGAAGAACACAGGCAACACCAAGGGTTCGTTGAGATGGAAGTCCGACGGTACCTTGGGCATGAAGGAGGGGTGCGTCCTGAGCACTACCCTCGTGTCGTGAAAAGTCAAGTACGGGGCCTTGCAGGAAAGGGCCTGGATCTCTCCCACCCGCCGTGCGGAGGTGATGGCCACAAGAAACGCTGTTTTCCACGACAGAAACTTCAACGGGGCCGAGTGCAGAGGCTCGAACGGAGGTCCCATGAGCTTGGTCAGCACCACGTTGAGCTCCCACGCCGGGGCCGGCGCCTTCACCGGCGGGAACGATCTGAATAGTCCCTTCATGAACTCTTTCACCAGACGATGAGACCACAAGGACGTCCGGCCCGTGGTTCTGGTGTATCGGGAGATCGCAGCAAGATGAATCTTGATGGACGCGTGTGCCAGTCCAGCTTTGGCCAGCGTCAGCAGGTACGGCAGTACCTGGGGAGCCGTAATCCGTAGAGGGTTAATCTTCTGTGCGTGGCACCAGACAGAGAACCTCTTCCATTTGCGTCCGTAGCATTTAAGAGTCGAGGACGCCCTGGCCTTTGCAAGAACCTCTCTGCAGTCGGCCGGTATGTCGTATCCTCCAAACTCTAGCGCTGCAGGAGCCAGGCCTGCAAGTTCAGCGATTTCGGGTCGTGGTGGAGGATGGCGCCTCCTTCCCTGGAGAGTAGATCCGCGTCCACCGGCAGCTTGATTGGCGGGGACGCTGACAAGTCCAGAAGGTCCGGGAACCATATCTGCCTCGGCCACGCAGGTGCGACGAGGATCATCCTGCACCGTGACCTCTTGAGCTGGTTGACGAGCCGGATTAGCAGTGGCAAAGGAGGGAACGCGTAGAGGAACAGGCCCTCCCAGGGGAACGAGAAAGCATTGCCCATGCTCCTCGCCTGGGGAAACCTGCTGGCGAACCTCCGGCACTTGGAGTTCGTCGCCGTCGCGAACAGGTCGATCTGGGGTGTGCCCCACCGTCGGAAGAGGCGATCCACTAGATCCTGCCGTAGTTCCCACTCGTGGCACGAGCGCAGCTCGCTGCTGAGTGAGTCGGCGATGGTGTTTTTTATCCCTGCCAGATGAAACGGCACCAGAAACATCCTTTGGGCGACTGCCCAATGCCACAGGTCCTGCGCCTCCTTGGGACAGTGCTGGGGACCTGGTTCCGCCCAGTTTCCTGATGTAAAACATGGTGGTGGTGTTGTCGGTGAAGATCCTCACCACCTTGCCCTTGAGGGACGGAAGGAAGGACCTGAGGGCCCAGAACACTGCACGGAGCTCCAGGACATTGATATGGAGGGACTCTTCCGTCGGGAGCCAGAGGCCTCTCGCGTGCAGATTCTCGGTGTGCGCTCCCCACCCTTCCAGGGAGGCATCCGTGGTCACTGTCTCCTGGTGGTCTGGGGTCTGGAAGTCCATGCCCGCCGTCAGATGCGCGCGGGTGCCCCACCACCGGACCGCTCGGCGGAAACTCTCGTCGAGTGTGATCCTCTCCTCGAAGCCGCCCGTCGTTTGGATCCAGCGCGCGTCCAGGAACTCCTGCAACGGGCGCATCCGGAGCCTGCACATGGGAATGAGGTAGATGCAAGAGGACATCATTCCGAGGAGGGACTTGATGGACCTCACCTTGGCCGCATCGGAAACCAACATCCGCTGTACCTTGCCCAGGATGGACCTGGTCCTTTCCTCCTACGGGGAGGCCAGAAGGGACACTGTGTCGAGCTTCGCTCCCAGAAACAGTGCGTTTTGCGCGGGTACCAGGTGGGACTTGGCGTAGTTCACGGAGAATCCCAGGTCCGTGAGAAGTTGGACGGTCCTTGCCGTGTGATCCACGGCGAGCTCCCTCGTCTTGGCTCGGATGAGCCAGTCGTCCAGGTAGGGGTAGACGTGGATCCCCTCGCGGTGCAGCTGCGCCGCCACCGGTGCAAGGCACTTGGTAAATACCCTGGGTGCCGACCGTAGTCCGAAGGGGAGGGCTTTGAACTGGTAATGACGCCCTTGGACCACAAACCTGAGGAATTTTCGGTGCCCCTTTAGGATGGGAATATGGAAGTAGGCATCCTCCAAATCCAACGACGACAGGAAGTCTCCTTCCTCCAGCTGACCCAGGACGTGCTGGAGGGTGACCATCCTGAACTTCTGTGCCTTGATGAACTTGTTCAGACGTCGCAGGTCTAGGATGGGGCGCCATCCTCCCGTCTTCTTCTTCACGAGGAAGTATCTCGAGTAAACTCCGGAGCCCCGAAGCCTCTTTGGGACGAGTTCGATGGCGCCCTTTCCTGGCCACGGGGGGGACGCGCGGGCACCTTCTTTGAAACTCGAGCGCGTGGCCCCGGGCCAAGGCGTCCAGCACCCAACGGTCAGTGGAGATGGACTCCCACATGCTGACGAAGCTCGCCAGCCGGCCTCCCACTGGGGTGCTTCGGTGGGGGCCCGACGAGGCTTTGCCGCCTTGACCTCCTTGGCGACGACGGCGGGGTCCTCCAGACTTGCCTCGTCCTCTGTAGGCCTCTTGAGACGACGAGCGGGCCGCTTGACGGT
The DNA here is from genome assembly GCF_040938575.1 of Ambystoma mexicanum. Lineage (NCBI taxonomy): Eukaryota > Metazoa > Chordata > Amphibia > Caudata > Ambystomatidae > Ambystoma > Ambystoma mexicanum. Next base: position 712,095,826 of record NC_090925.1, read on the forward strand.
AGGTAGAGAAACCGCCGCCGGAACCTTTGGAGGCGCCCTTGCCTCCGCTGCTCCGAAAGGGCGTCCGTCGTTGCTGTAGAACCCCAAGGGCCCGGGCCGTCTCAGTGTCCGCTTTAATGGCCTGAAGGGAATCGTCCACTGTTTTCCCAAACAGGTTGTTCCCATCGAACGGCATGTCCAGGACTCTGGTCTGTACGTCTTGACGGAAGTCCGTAGCCTTGAGCCATCCACGCCGCCTAAGGCACACGCCGTTGCCCAACTGGCGAAACCCAGTGTCGGCGATGTCCGTCGCAATAGTGATGGCGTGGTCCGACGCCACCTCACCTTCCTGTAGGATCTCCAGGGCATCCGCCCTCTTGTCGTCCGGTAGGAAGTCCAGCAGGGGAGCCAGTTTGTACCATAGCTCCCTGTCGTAGCGGGCCACGATAGCCAAGGCGTTGGCTGCTTTAATCGTCGTCGCTGCAGACGAGATGACCCTGCGTCCCATAGCGTCCAATTTCTTTCCCTCGCCGTCCGGTGGGGAAGTCGATGTGGAGGCCGCACCCCCCCCCCCGCTTTCTTCCTGGCCGCCGCGGAGACGACGGAGTCCGGGGTAGGCTACGCCCAGAGGCACAGGGGGGCCGCGTCCGGGACCCGGTACTTCTTTTCGTACCGGTCTCTTCTAGCTGGCGTCGTGGAAGGGTTCTTGAGGAGGCCGAGGCCCTCATCCCAAATGTCGTCCAGTAGAGGCACCGCGAGGACCGTCTTCCTCTTGGCCTCGCGCCGTTGATAAAGGAATCCTTCCTTTTTCTTCTCCTCAGGGCAGAGTTGGAAAAGCTCGGATGCCCTGGCGATCATGGAGTGGAACGATCCAATCTCGTCGGGCGGAGAGGCCCTGGTGGGAGGTGACGACGGGAGATCCTCGTCGTATACCTCGTCGTCCGTACCCGTCGCTGCCGTGTCAGTCCCCGTATCATCCACTCGGGTGGACGGGGAGGAGGGCTGGACGGGTCGCGACGGCTGAAAAGGAGGTGGAGGGTGAATCCTTCTTTTCTTGGGAGGGGGAACACCCGAAGGTCCCGGTTCAGGATCCCCCGACGGGAGAGGCTCCTCCGTCGGCAACGGTAGTCTCGTCCTTATCTCTGAGCATTAGGACTGTATGGCCAACAAAATGGCCGCCGAGTTGTCTTGCGGCGCTGGCAGGGGGGAATCCGACGGGCGATCAGGGGCCCCGTCGGCACCCTCGACGCTGTCGTCGTCACCTGCGTCGGGCTCCATCCCGACGGGCCGGTCTTCATCCACGCCAAGGCCGTGGCTTAAGACCTCGATCAGCTCTTCCTCTGAAGCCGAATCTACGAGGTTGCCCTGCCCCCCCTTTTTCTTCCCCGCCGGGGATTTCATGGGGGTCCTATCGATGGGCACAAAAGAGGACTCCCTCCGAGGTGGCAGGGAGACTCTGAGCCCCGAGGTCGCCACCACTGGTGTAGCCTCCACAGGCTGAGCCAGGGCCGCCACGACAGTATCGATAGAGGGCTTGGCCGGATGGATTAAGGCCTTCACCACCTTAGGTGCGCTCACCGCCTTATCCTTGAGGGGGGGGACACTGCCTCGCTCCCCCTCCGATGGGGCCTTCGAGCTCGACCGGGGCCTCTCCAGGAGCTTCGCCGGGTGCTCGCCCTTCCTCTTACCCGACCCAGAGCGTTGGCTCGTGGCTGAAGGTGCCGGGGAGGGTGCGCCCTGCCTGGCGCCCGTAGAGCCCGACCGTTCGGCGCTCCCGGTGCCAGCGGACTCGCGGTGCTTGGCCTTGTGTTGGACCCCCGTCGCCGGGGCGTCCTCAAAGGTCTTAGAAGACCGCTCGGATTTCTTCCTCTTCTTCTCGCCTGACGGGCTCTTCCCTTCCAGCCAGTTGGCGAGGCGTTGGTGGCGGTCCTTCATGGTCCGCTCCGACATATTGCCGCAAAACGCACAGTCCTTCTCCACGTGCGTCTTGTCCTCATGTAAGCAGTAGAGACAAAAGGAGTGTTCGTCCTCCTTAAAGACGTTCTGCAGCTGGCATCCAGGGCAGACCCTGAACAGCTTTCCGGGCGTCGAGCTTCCCTTCTCCTGGGCCATGTCCGGGCCTGAGAAGCTTCTGGAGTCCTCCAAAACGTAGCTCGACGAAATCTTCACCCTTGAGGGGCGCAGACGAATCCGACACGGGTCCCCGTTGATCGGATGGAGAGTCGGTGGAGCTTGAGGCTCTTTTGACCGGAAAAAACGAAGTTTTGAGAAAAAAACGTGAAAAATTAGCACTAACGCTCGAGAGCAATAGCACGAGGATCCCAACACATGAACGTGCGGTAAAAATCTGAAGATGGCTGCCAGAGGCGGTGCTTAGGTAGAGGGCAGTCATTGGCTGTGGTCAGTATGACGCAGAGACCAGTGATTGGTTATTTCTACGAAAGACAGATCAGAAACGAAACTGATACTGGTTTTTTCTTTACCGAGGATTCCCAGCCTGATGACGGGGAATATTCATGAGCATGTGAATCCATGCCAGACCCCATGCTGGAGAAACATATATTAAGTGGGTTCAACTAGTACACACAAGACCGATGGCATGGGTGAACACGGGCAGGAGCATCTTGGCCGCATGGGAATTGGGAAAAGGTACAAGACAAGGCTGTCCACTGTCCCCGCTGCTTTACCTCCTCGCCATGGAACCCATAGCACAGCATCTCAGGGTGGAATACATGGAGGCTGGTATGGAGATAGATCGGACTAGGCATTTGATATTGTTGTATGCGGACGGTACATTGTTATACATCCAGAACCCCAAAGACAACGTAGAGCTCTTATTGGAGGCCTTAGCACTGTTTGCAAACCTGTCGGGATCACAATCAGCACAGACAAATCGGCCCTGTTTCCAATAGCGGGATGGCATGGGAGCGAACTGAAGGTGCTGCCTGTCCTAGCCCTGCAGTGGGAAACGTCTACATTAGGTACCTGCGGGTCAACGTATACCACGAGCCAGCAATGAGCACACACACACACAACACGCAGAAAGCCGTAGGGGGTATTAGAAGCTCAATGAAGCTCTGGGCTAAGCTGCCACTGTCAATAATGGGAAGGGCAGCCCTGTTGAAAATGGTGGTACTCCCTAGATTGCTACACTTCTTCGTTAATGTCCTGTTCTACATACCAAAACCTTTTTTCAAGACCTTGGACAGCATTTGTAGAGAGTTTCTGTAGCTAAACGGGAGGAACAGGATAGCCCTGTCAATGCTGCATAGGCCATATGAGAAAGGCAGCATCAGGGTTCCAAACTTTCAACTATATTACATAACTGTGCAGCTGTAATTTGTGGTGGATTGGTTAGCAGATGACCCTACATCGGGTACACGTATGTTGCAACCCATCAGGGCATGCTATTACTTAAAGGAATTATTATGGCTAGGGAATCACTGAGGAGGGCATTGGTCGCACTTAGTGTCCTTGGGGGTGAAAATGTAGGAAAGGGCACTCGCAGTGATAGGGCTCACAGACCCGTTATCGGTACAGATCCTCCTGGTCGCAGTGGCAGCATCCATGACATAGATGAGGCTGGGTATAGAAGCGCTCTGGGAACTACGTGGGATGGCCACAATAGGGGACCTACTGCAAGATACCTCCTTTATACCTTTTGCAGAGCTGGCGGATCAGACAGGATTACATACAGGCCACTGTTTACTACACAGAGTAATTAAAAGGGAGATTATACGTAGATGGCCTGCATACAGCGAACTACTGGAGAGGCAGTCCATAGTGGACACCCTGTATGACATATCGAAGGGAGGGCACGCAATATCACGGATATACGTGTTTCTGTTGACTAATTGGCCCCCATCCCTATTGGCAACAAAGGGCAAATGGGAGGGAGACTTGGGAGCACCCTTCACTGAGATACCGCAAGAAAGTGTCCAAAAACTCGAGACTGCAGCTAATACAACTGTTGATAACGCATTGGGCATACATGACGTCACAGAGGGCGTCGAGGTTTCCAGGCACGGGGGAGAAGGGGTGCTCCAGGTGCAAGGCAGTAGATGCAATGATGTTGCACGTTTTAGGCATGCCCAGTAGTGGAGCAATATTGGCAGGATGCGGCAGCAGATGGAAAGAGGATGGGTGCGACTAGATGTTTGTTCCCCAGGGGCATGCTTGATGGGACGCTTTCTGAGGTCCAAGAGGGCCAAGCATATTAGTAAACGGAAGGATCTGGCTTATATCCTAGCTAAACACAGGATTGCCATGGCATGGAAGTCCCCTAAGGGTCCAGTCATGGAGGTGTGGTGGAGGGACACTTGAGGAAGTGGGCGCTGGCAGAAACAGAGGCATAAAGTGGGTGACAGAGGGTGGTGGGAGGATCCTACAATGGGAGTCACAGAATGGGAAGCTCTATTATGAAACTTGTTTGAGGGGGGAGGCGGGATGGTGGCGATGGGAAATGACCCACACGGAGGGGACGAGATTGACTAGTCATGTTAAGTGAGAGGGCGGTGAGAGGACATTTGTTCTGCAGGAAAAAGAGGCGTCAGGGGAGTTGGGAGGGAGAGGGGGTTGGTAGTAAGTAGCTTGATCCGTTATGTGGTGACAATTGTGAACACTGCATGTTGTCAGTGCTGTGAAAAGTTTGGTATGTGTATTAAAAAACAATAAAACAAAATTAAAAATAAAATAAAAAATTAAGGATCTAAAGAAGATTGTTAAGTTTAATGCAGATAGAATGATACAAAAACGTTTAAATAGTATGCGAAAATGGGAGGGATTAACTTTGAACGCATGGGAAAAAATTAAATAAAAATGGTCCTGTTGCCAAAAGTGCTGTATGTGATACAATCGCTCCCTTTGCCGGTCCCAAAAAAGTTTTCCAGAATTTTTGGCGGGGGATAGTTAAACATCCAAGAATCCCCAGATACATAGTATTGCGTAAAGTCCAGGAAGGGGTTTTGGATACCCAGACCTTTTCAAATACTATAGAGGTTTCCTCCTTAAGAAGGCATCACATTACTTTAACAATGGAGATACGGGGAGTCCATTATGGTTAAAACTGGAAAGTGATGTTTGTAATCCCTATGCTCTGGATAATGTATACACATGGAAAAGCTATCAGGGAAAAATATAAGATAAAAAATGCAACAAAAACAGCCTTAGTAGCATGGTTTAAAGAGAATGAACAATCAGTGTGGCTGCACTACAATGCTTCAATTTGGCATAATCCTGCACTTCAAGTACAAAATAGAAGTCTACATTGGTATAGTTGGATAACACAAGGTATTTTGAGAATGAGCGACATTCTAAAGAAAGGCAGAATACTGGATTATGAGGAACTGCAAAGAAGATTTAATCTGGGAAGAAGAGAGCTGGACCGTTATGTAGAGCTACGGTCACTGTTGACCCAGACAATTGGTATGCTTGATAAAGCATTAGAATCTAGGCCAGAAATGTGTAAGCTATTTGATGGGTTGGAACAAGGTGTGTCTACTTATATGAATGTTATGCCTATGGAATCTGTTCATGTAGAATCCTGGACACAATTGAGATGGGTATGGTCAGAAGATATAAATTTAGAAATATCCAAAGAGGAGTGGGAAAGATTACTCGGAGTTGGCCCAAGAGCAAAGATGGATACATTTTTTAGATTAATAAGACAAAAAGTTGTAGGGTGACTTTATTGGACTCCGGCAAGAATGTATACATTAAAATTGATAGACAAAGATGTGTGTTGGGGCTGTGGAAATGGTAGAGGAACATTGTTGCATCTACTTTGGAGTTCTTCACGTGTGTGTACTTTTTGGAAGGAGGTTTTGGACAGAATAGATATGATCTTGAATATTGCTTTCCCTAGGTTGCCTGTGCATGTGGTCTTATTGGTACGTAGTGGGAGATGCTGAATTGCAAAATAATATGTTGGATGGATTGATAAGGCTTTGGTGGTTGCTTTGAAGTTGATTCTGAGAGTTTGGAGAACTAGGAAAAAACCTACTATAGAAGGCTGGATAGTAGAGATGCAGATGTTATCAAAATATGAGAAAGTATTACTGTTAAATAAGGATTGTGAAGACTTATATCTCTCATTATGGGCATTTAAATAGGAGATGGCTCTCCTGGGCCCCTTTCCCTGTGGTCGCCATCATGTTACCCCTCTTCGAACACCCACTCTGTGCCACCTGGTAAGACTTTGCATGCCAATTCAAACTTTGTCATAGGAAGAAAAACCAAGGAAAAAAACTTGTACCAAGTTCCTCTCTTCAACCCCATACCGGCCCACCTTCCCTCCCCCCAACCCCAAGCGGCGCCCAGCTCTCCCCAGTTAACATCACTAGGTTGAAACCGAACCACCAACAGGACCAATTCAGTCGGATCCCTATCCCACAAACCACTTTTCTCTGCAGAGCCCTCCTTTCCATCATTTTACAACAAATAACTGCTACTCCCCTCCTCCATCCCTCCAGGTATACTTCCTTACTAGATGCCAGGCGGACATCGTTTATTCAGTTAATACCAGTCAGATCCCTCCCTATATGACCCTTCTGGGAGACCCATCTTCATTTCAATTGTCCAATACAAAAGAAAAAGACACAAAGCAAACTTCGATCAGGTCTCGGTGGCTGGGGAACACGTTCAACTTCCTGAACTTCTGGGATCCCGGCTTTCGTTGTCTCTTAGGTCCCTTGATCTGCCATTGACCCTCTCAAACCACTTTCTCTTTAGAACCCAGTGGGGCTCTGGTATCTCCCACTAACTCCCCCGTGGCCCTGTGTATCTCCTCCTCGGTGGACAGTTTATATGTGTCGCTGTCAACTTCAAAAGTGATAGAAAACGGGAATCCCCACTTGTATCGCAAACCCTTTTCATTCAGCCACTTCGTAAGGGGTGAGCACAGTCGTCTCCTGACAGGTCTTGAAAAATCATTACTCTGGCGTTGCCATACACCACCGGGCCTTTCTTTCTTGCTTGTCTGGGTAGTAATGGAATCGGGTGAGGACTGACCTAGAACCACCTGCGGAGCTGCCAGCTCTGTGAATCCTCTCTATTTTAGCTTCATAAATGGTGTCATCCTCGAAAATGAGTTTTGTAACTTCATGGAGGGTTCTCCTTAGGTCCATCTCCGTCTCCCTCTCTTTAACCCGGGATCTCAAAAAGTCTTAGGTTATTCTGCCTTTCCCGGTTCTCGATGTCATCCATTTTCAATGTAATCTCAGCCTCTCTCCTTTCCATTTCTGTCATCCGCCGCCCTGTTTGGCGTTTGTATCCGCGTTGGCGGCTACCTTGTGGGAGGGCGAGCGGATGTTCCACTATGTTGTTTTCACAGCGCACTTGACAGTCTAGAGGTTTTCCAACATGGCGCCGCTGGGTAGTACTTCTTTCTCCTTCTCCCAGCGATTGCAACCCTCCTTACTGCGTTTCCTCGCATCTTTGGGTCTAGATGCTAGTTTTCCTGCTTTGGCCTTTCTGGCCACTTTCTGGTCTCCGGTCCTCTCCTTTCCGGGCCGCCTACCCTTTCGTTTCTCTCCTCTCCCTGCTCCGCTCCCTCTCTTCACTCGCTCCCTTCTTTTCTTCCGCCTCCTTGCCAGCCGTGGCTCCCTTCCGCGCCCGCCTCTTGCTGCTCCTCTCTCGGCTGTGTTTCCCTTCCCAGCTGCTTCGGTTCTCTGCTGTTTTCCGGCGGAGGCGTTAGCTGGTTTCTCTCCAGTGGCGCTCCCTTTTCTCCGGTTCCTCTTCTTCATTGGATTCCGGTTTCGCCTGCTTTCATCTGCTACTTACCACAAGGACTCCGCTGCCACCTGTCTGCTCCGGACCTTCTGCAGCTGCTATTCTCATCGGAGGGTTTTTTCTGCCTGTCCAGGCTTTTTCCCCTTCGCATTTGTCTGTTCGCGGGAAGGAAGTCCCAGGTTTGCTATTTATTAGCGCTCACTGTGGCTTCCTCTCGAGACAGACACGCTTCACACACACAAGAAGGAGAAGGACTACCTCTCACACAGACAACTGCACCTGGAGGACTTGGAATCAGGTGAGGAGAGTGGGGAGGAACGGAAGTTGGCGGACACCTGCAGTCAGGACAATTTCTGGCATTCTCAAGTCCATTTGGATCTCCAGGGCATCCTGGCAGAATTGGTTATGCTCTACCTCTTCAAGTCTGTCTTTCATTTTATCAATCCTTTGAGTGATTTTATCGACCCTGCCTCCAATGTCGGCTCTCATATTTCTGACCTACTCAATTAATGCTGCAACATCTTTTTTTGTCGCCATAGACTCATCCCCCCGGCTTACATGATGTCCTGGCGCCCGGTCTCTCCCACGCTCTTCCTCCGGGTGTACTGAAGGCTGGCTAGCTTGGATCTCACGTCCATTTGCCACCCCACGATAGCGAGCGTAATTAACAGTATATTGGGATGCTTCGATCTTGGACTGGTCTAACTACAAATATGATCTGTCTAAGGTCTCTTGTGCCACTATGGTTTGTCCAATAACCCCTTGTACACACCAACGGGCAGGCGCTTAGCTGTCGGAAGTATTCAGGTTGTATGGCCAGCTACTAGTGGGGGCAGGGCACTCCTCAAATCAGGGTCACTTTAATCATGTCCATATGCCTTGCCCCTTAACTCTCCTCAACGTGAGCGCACAGCCAAAAGTCTTCTGGGGGAACGCTCCCCCTCTGTTCTCCTGTCACTTCAGTGGTTGAGGCACTATGCTGTCGTCCCCGGGGCACACCCCACCAGTGTGATGGATAGGTGGTGTACTGGGGGAGGGAGACGGGCACACCCGCTTTCGGGCGTCCCCTGCTCACCCCGGGGGGCCTTTGCCGTCCGCGGTGTCCTCGGGCATCTTGATCTTTCCCCCACTCCCTGGCGTCCATTCCAGGGAACTACAAACTTCCTCTCTGGGCCTGCTGATGTCAGCTGCTGTCCCCCACTGCAGCCAGGGGAACGGAAAGGGCATGCAGCTGGTGCGGGCCACACGACTGGCTCTGCCTCGTGCATTCTGGTGACCCCAATTGGTCCCCAGACGGCACTCGGGGGCCCCCCCCGTTTCAGTCCGTTGTCCATGAGGTGGGAGGGCGTCACCCACCTCTGCATGCCTCCAGGGCAGTGCTCCCAGTCCTCAGGAACCCACACAATGGAGCACCTGCCGGGCCATCACAGACCCGCTCAGCCTTCCTTGGCGCCTACCAGGAACTTTCTATGCTTTTGATGGATTGGCACATGGAAATAAGTGTCCTGTAGGTCTACTGACACCAACCAGTCCTGCAGTTCGAGAGCGTGGAGAATCTCTCTCAACGTCACCATGCTGAATTTGTCTTTCCTCAAGAACTTGTTCAAGCCCCTGAGGTCCAGAATGGGATGGAGATGTTCTCCCTTCTTGGGCATCAGGAAATACCGGGAATACCAACCTGATCCTCTCTTCTCGAGAGGTATCTCTTCCACGGCACCCTTCAACAACAGGGCTCTCAGTTCTTCCTGGAGCTTCTGTCCCAGTTTGATTGGGGGTGTGGCGGTCTGTCCGGTGGTTTTCTTACAATTGGCAGTCAATAACCCCACTGAATGAGCATCGGAAGTTATTCCCTGCCACTGGAGCAAATGCTCCGTCAACAGTCCTCCAAAGGGTCCGCTGTGAGGGGAAAATCAAAACGGCTTTGGAGGCTGGGTCACCCACGCCGCTGAGGCTGTTGACCTCTAGAAGCCCCACTGCCCCTTTTGGGAGTGCGAGAAACGCTTCTGCCCTTGCCTGGCCTGTGCTCTCCTGCCATAAGGAGCATATTTCCTGTAGCCCTGTGCCGTAGATGCGAAGCGAAATGCAGGTTTGGCCGGCTTCGCAGCTAGGTCTATGGACTTAGCAGTGATTTTGAATTCCTTAAATTTTTCTAAGGAATCGTCAGCTTTCTGAGGTTTTTAAATAAGCCTGTCTTCTTAGTGTTATGGCGGACGCCATAGATCAGCCCACACAGTCGGCGATGTCCAGGCTCGTTTGCAGCGACTGTCTGGCCACCTCTTTCCCATCCTCCACTAGCTGTAGGAAGCCCTCACGCATTTCAGCTTCTGGGACATACTGAGCAGCATTTTCAATGGCTGTCCATGGACCGAAGGAGTCCTTGGCAAAACTGCTTGCCACATTTGTAGCTTTTAGGGCCATGCTACCTGAAGTAAATGCTTTCTTTGCTAAGGCATCTACTCTTTTTGCTTCCCTGTTGGGAGACAGAATGAACATAGAAGATGCAGGTCTAGTAGAGACAGCAGCAGCCTGCATAACAGGCCCCTCCGGGGAAGGGTGAGAGGAGAGGTATGAAGGGTCTCCTTTAGCCAGCCTGTATTTCCCGGAAATGGCAGAGTTGATGGGAGGAATGGAACAAGGGTTTTGCCACATAATTGCTAAAGCATCAGCAATGGCAGGTTTTAAAGGCATATTACATTCCGTGGTGAGGCCTTCATCTAAGGTCAGTAAGGTCATACATAACCTTGAACAGGCGCCACTGATGAATGCCATCCCAGGGTGTTAAATAACCATTTCTGCTAACGCACAGAATTTAGAAGTATTATGAAGATAGGGCTGGGATTGCTGAAATTTGAGGTCTGGAAAGGTGTCCAGGCCGCTGGCGTCCTGGAGGCCTTCAGCCAGTTGCAAAAGCTGATTCTGGTCATCAAAATAATCGACCCCTCCTGAACCCAAGTAAATCGTGTCGACATCCCCCTGGTCATCGGTGTCATGACTGCCGACGATACCTGCAATAGTATCTAAATATTCGGACCAGGGTTGTGGGGTGAATGGTTTCTTGATAACCGTCGATGGTTTGTCTCTCGGCGCTGATATAGTGGATGTCGGTGTCGAGCGGGATCGAGACTCCGCAGCGTCGACATCCTTGGATGCACGGGTTGATCCAGCTTCCATTGGATCTATTTTGGTGTCGAAAGATTTATTGGCGTGGATATTGTCGGTACTGGGACACTAGAAAGGCTTGGGTATACGGAGCGCCGCTCTTGGCTCTGAAGGCTGCTGCATGAGGGGTTAGCCGCACCGACTGCAGCATGCTTTTTGAACATGTCAAGCACTCTTGGTGGGTGGTAGGCCCAGCCGACGGCTTAACTTTATCCGTCAACGAGTTGGAGTCCCGACGGTGGCGATGACGACTTTTCTTCTTTCGGGACGAAGACGAGGAAGAGTGGCTGCTCACGTGGGACTGTTTCTTCTTCTGCCTATGTTCCTTCTCGGGGGTGTGCCCCTCAGTTTCAGCCTCCGAAGACCGAACCGTCGACCGCGTCAGTGATTTTGAAGGCGGTCCACACAGAGTGAGTTCTGAAGCTTGGTCGTGTAGGGATTTGGGTTGCATTTTGGTGCACGACAGACACAGTCCTGTGACCCGTGCCGAGGCACCAGAGGCACAACTTGTGTGGGTTAGTGATGGACACCGTTTGAAACCCGATACCCGAGCGACCGAGGAATTGAACAAAAAAAACTACAATGTTTTCTGACGAAACCGTTGAGTGAGTCAAAGACTCTGTGTTCCCAAGAAGCGTGTTAGCGCATGGAAAAAAAGAACTGAGGTTGGGGCGTAGTGACATGGTATTTATGCAATGCCTGACGTCACATCTGGAGCAGACGACCAGACGCCGAGCAAGACGGATCGATGGTCGACGGCCGGGTCGAGGTCCAATATGCTGTGAAAAATAAATTCTGAAGCAGCGGAGCTGGAGGGAACATCTATCAGATGAGGAATCTGCATGAGAAAGGCAATCCATTGAAACTAGATTGTTTTTATGAAGCTGAAGTACTTCAGCACCAGTGAGCATAAGTGATGTAGTGACAAAATGAGAGCCCTTTAAAGAAGGAAGAAGCAGTGGATGTTGAGGCAGCAGACTGGTATATGGTTAGCCCACAGGATTTTGCCATAATCAAAGGTCATATTGAGAAGTTGCATTTGTATGGCTGGGGCACAGCCCAACATTCTTACTGTTTAATGCCTTAAGAGAACAGAGCAATGAGGCACGTAAATCCATCCGTCATCTCACCTACTGTCAGGTTGGTTGGCAGCCGCCTCTGCTACTACACGTCAAAAGATATAAGTGTATTTTGCAAGAGCGCAGGACATATTGATAACCAGCAGGGATAGGCTGCCATAAGCTTAGACCTTTCAATCCAAGCATTTTAGATTTATTTTACTCACCCTATTCAGAGGAAGAAAGGCAAAGTTGATTATTTTAAGCACAATGTAGAAGCCTGCACCCCCAGACGCTCAGAGGTGGAGTAAACCTACAAAAACTACTCTATATCAGGAGCCAGCCAGTCAAAAACTATTCACCAATTCCTTGTCCACAACAAGAACAGAGTTGGGTTTCAGGCACAATGTCCTGAGAAGGATCTGCAATCACAGGTTTAAACAGGAACAGGATTTCCGAAGGTCAGAAGTGGTCCAAAATGTCTGTTATTTCATACTGTGCCATGGACATGGCAGGAGTAGATTGACCTAAAGAATCCACCACCTTAGCCACAGCCTTAAGTAAAGTAGTATTCAGATTTGCTCGTGGTGGGGCTTGCATGAAATCAAGTTCATCAGATGTATCCAAACTGCTGGCATCGTGGAGATCCAAGAACAAAGCAGCCACATGGACATCATCATTGTACAATTCTTCAGGGAGAATATACTCATCCCCTGCTAACTGCTCAAGACTGTAAGACACTTGGACCCCTTCCTCGTCAATATCTGCAACATTCTGGAAAGGCTTTTAAGTGCATTGACGGACAGGTTCCTCAGTCATCCATACTGAAGTCTGTCCCCAAGCACCGCACGCACATGTGAAGGGGGTCTGACATGGATCCCCTGCTGGGTCTCTGGCTCAGCGGACTAATGCATCCACAAAAGTGATCTGTGTTTGGTCTCAATCACAGGTTTTGAATCTTGGAAAGTCCACTCAGTCCTTCATCCTTCTCAGGTCTATAAAATCAGTATCACTGAGTTGGTTAACAATAATGATCTGTTATCTTTCAACAGCACCAAGATACGCCTGTGGAGAAGGACATGCACTCTTCAAATAACAAATACACCTTTTATGTTCTGTTATCTTTCTTGCGCTGTCTTTGCAGGGCTTAAATCCCAAAAGCTTGGGTCTAGCAGGCATCATGCTATAATAATTATAATAATTCTTTATAGGAAGATGCACAGAAAAAAAAGAAATGAGGTCATGAAAGCTGCTGGCTCTATATATACACACAGAGCTGATCAAACACCCTAATGGCTCAAACGTTACAGATTATCAGCTTGGGCTGGGAATATATCTAAGAAGAGGAATCTAGGGGAGTAAGCAATCCATTAGAGAATTCTAATTGACAATGGCTGACCTGCTTCTCTTCGCCCGAGGGTATAAAAGTACCGGGCCACTACCTTGTTTTCATGGCAGCAGCCTGATTCTTTAATGGCTCTCTCCCTTCCAGGTGTGTGTCTACTGCCTCTGTGATGCTGGTGGACTGAACTGCTTTTTTTGTGTTATCAAGCCTGGGATAATAATAAATAACTTGCCTCTCAGTAATGTTCTTTCTGATGGATGTGCTCCAACAGATTCCTCATCTATTATATCCTATCCACAGGTCAGCCCTTGTTCCGAAACTTTTCTGCCACCAAAGGGTGCAGGACAGCGGCACATTGGCCCTGCCAGACATCGTTATGCATCCGTGCCGGACTTGACTTTGGGGCAAGTATATATTGAGGTGACCTCAACCGTGACCTCAATTCCACCCTTTTCCCTAGCACTCTGATGCTGAGGGTCTGCGAATCGATGGTGTACTGGCTATTCAGCAAGAGGGGCAGCTAGGGAGAGTGATGAGGAATCTATGATAGATCCCATAGCAGTATGTAGATCTGGAGGATGGTGCGGTGGGCAAGCAGTGTGTGTCTGGTGTTCGGTGGCTCAGGACGTTGCTTTTTTGCCTCAAGATTGACTGAATTGGTTACCAGAGGAACTACGTGATTTTCCCTGTCCTCTTTCGACTTCCACGAATTGCTGCCTCCAGACTACAAACACACCGCACATGTGCGGTGCAAGCAGTGTGTGTCGGGTGGCCTGTGGCTCAGGATGCTGCTTTTTTGCATCAAGATTGACTGAATTGGTTACCAGAGGAACTATGTGATTTTCCCTCCTCCTCTTTCTACTTCCACAAATTGCTGCCTCCAGACTACAAACACACTGCGCGTGCGCGGTGTGCAAGCAGTGTGTGTTTGGTGTCTGGTGACTCGGAGAGAGAGGTGAGGCGAGGCTGTAGCGCTTATTCCACTGAAGATCCTACCTCGTTGAACTCAACAACAACAAAGGTGAGCCGCTATTTGATTCAAAGGCCAAGGTGTTTTGCATTCTGAGTCAAGACCACTGCTGATTGAGTTCACCGCTTTTCCTGGTGCTCGACTGCGGGGCAAGGCCCTTTGAGCAGTTGAGCGAATTGTTACAACGCACAATTAAAAACGGCTGTGTACGTGGGGCTACACTTGTTGAACTATTGTCTGCCTCAAGGGGCTTACAAAACCACTGCTGCTTAAGCTCACAGTTTTTTCTGGTGCTCGACTGCAAATGCAGGGCAAGGCCCTTTGAGCAGTCGAACAAATTGTTACAATGCACAATTAAAATGGCTGTGTACGTGGGGCTACACTCGTTGAACCACTGTCGGCTTCAAGGGGCTTACAAAGTGTAAATGGTGTACAATACCTACACATTAAAATCTAGTATGCCTCCATTGAGAACAACAAGCACGTCACTTACCTTAAAGTCCACCCCAGTACGTCGCTCGTTGACGAGTGCCCTAAAACGCAAGATGGTGGATTCTACTCTTGACTTAGGGGAAAAGAAACCTTGTGCCGGGGATATACGTGACTTCTGCAAACCCATGTGTCTGACTTCTTTTGATGTGAAAGAAGAGGATGTGAATCGTATAGTGCCCCTTGACGGTTCCTCCGCAACAGCCTCCAAAAGAATCTCGATTACTGATACGCAATTACTGGAGGTAGAAGCACTGCCGGTTTCGTCGCTGCCAAGTCACTCAGAATCGGTGTCCTCTAAGGAGCTGCAACCCGCAAATGAGGTAGATGGTGCCAGCTTCCCTATCGTCATCTCTGTACCAAACATTGGCGGTGGTTTGGAAATTTCAGTGCGCAACGTTAGTGTAAATGTTTCTTCATCCGCATCTACCATCATTCCAGCTAAATGTCCAGAGCACTGCAGCGTATTTATTCAATAATTGCTTCATCTTCCTCGATAGGCGCCCAGGATAACAGTTTCAATCAGTCTCCAAGTTTATTTGACAATTCCAGCAAAACAGTTCACTTGTCACTTGCACCATTACCCATGGAGGGTCAAGTACCAAGGGGATTAAGTGAACCACTAACTCCTATTCGAAATCCATCGAGTCTTCCATCTTCCAATCTGTATGAAATTACCATACAGGCCATGAATACGACAATTAATACTTTAGTAAAATTGTTTGAAACATTAGACTATAAAATCTCAGCTCAAGCCAAACAAATTGATTTAATAGTGAGTTGGATGAGTGACAATGTGTTACGAAATGTGAACCATCTGAGTGAAAAAACAACAGTGAAACGTATGAAAGAACATGTAAGAGTTTATGATGCTCTTACACAAATGCCTATTGTTGTTGATTATGGAATTGAGTTGGAAAAGCCTGTGGTGTGTGACGAATCACTTGTTGTTGGTATGGACAATAAGATGGTTCTGTCTGTTGATGCAACTAATATGAGTACGAACAAGTATGTCATTGACCTTGTAACGTAAACTGTGAGCAGTCCTTGTTCCGAAAATCGCGCTAGCTGACAAATCAGTGATTTGTCATGAAGTTGATGAACCTATAATGGATCAAAACTTAAGAGTTGTCTGTAGATATCGAAGGGCAACTGGACCAAAGCAAAAAGGCACCTTACAAGATATTTCAAAATAAAACAGGTACGATACGAAGGAGTGGCAATTTAGGTTTGACTAAGAAATTGAAGAATCAAATGGCTCCTCCGTCTCGGTCTAGAGCCAATCTTAAAACATTTTTAAAATGCTTAATTCCGCAAGTGAACACTGGCTCCAAATCGAAAACAACTATTTGTAAAAAAAAAAGTGCCCAGCCCACTTGCCAATTCAACACAGGTTGCACACACTGTTCAACCATTGAATTAGCTTATAATGTCTATCTCCAATGTGAAATCTAGTTCTACTGACACTCCAGATGCCGCTAAAGCTAGCACTGTTGAGACTCCAGATGCTGTGAAAGCAAGCACTGTAGAGACTCCAGAGGCTGCGATAGCGAGCTCTGTTGAGGTGTCCAAGGTGGTGAAAGTGGGAGCTAGTGGGTTTGTGGACGGTAGTGTAACATCTAACCACATACAAAAAGGAGTGTTAGCCCCAACTCAGGAGGCTAGTAGCAGTTTTGGCCTGATGGATATTCGAGAGAAAATTGAGTGTTACATTCAGAAATACATTGAATTCCGATGTACATGTGTGAATACTAAACTTAAACAGCCTCAAATAACAGTGGCAAGTCAGTGTCCCTGCATACTAGCACAACCGTCCCAAGTTATTGATGTTGAGGCTTTGGGTGCTCCTGTAAAAACACCTACCGTGCCTGATTTGATGCACTCATCTGCGGTGCGTTATAATCAGGAAGTAGATAAACTGATTCCAGTGTACGCAGTGTCTCATGGACAGGCGACAAGAGAAGTAAATAGACCTTTCGTGGACCTCTGATTGCCACAAGGTGAGACATGTCAAATCAACATGCTTACAGCAAAGTTAAGAGAGTCTACTGTAAACTCTGAAGCCACTCCTCCACAAGACAATGCATCTAAGTATATTCATTTGGAAATCCAGCCTAAAGCCCAGGAGGTTCAGGCACACATGGGCTATCAAATTGACAATCAAATTGCTAAAGCGGTGCAAAGCTATTTTGACCGCAACCAGCCACACCATGATTCTGTGACTCAGGACTCATCACTGGCTAAGAAAGAATCTATTAAATTGGGTCATGTTTCTAATTCTTGTTTCCAAGAAGCAAGCACCATTCTAAGAGTCAATGAGACACAGAGAACAAGTACAAAACAAGTAGAAACCAATACGGTTAATAAGAAACGTGCCAATTTCTACCGTCTAATTCTCAAGTGTCGTCCTGCACCTTTCACTGCCTACACAATGAACAGAATGAGTATTCTGGCTATTTTCGACCAGATCAGTGCGCTGAAAGGCATAACATCGGCATACAT
Organism: Ambystoma mexicanum; assembly: GCF_040938575.1. NCBI lineage: Eukaryota > Metazoa > Chordata > Amphibia > Caudata > Ambystomatidae > Ambystoma > Ambystoma mexicanum. The sequence continues at coordinate 712,113,056 of NC_090925.1, forward strand.
TGACCAAGTCGATTTTGTCCAGAGTAATGACAATTCGATTGCTAGAATATGGCTTGAATCCCATTTTATAAGAAACGCCCTGTGGCAGGCTAGGATGGACATCTTTGCTCTGGGTTTTGTTCTAGCGGTTGATCCGTTTACGCTGTATACAGAGGGCAACTTAATTCTGGCGACCAATGCCACAAATTCTGAGAGAGTCAAAATCCACAATAACATCTATGGAGTGGGTCAGTCAAACAATGAGAAAGAACTATAGTACCTTATTTCTGACAAGGTTAACTCTAATCGAAAGTCATAACCAAGAATTGAAAAAGCAAACATGAGATCTTAACAATAAGTTGGAATGCATGCGGAAATTCAGATCTCTTTGGAGAAAGTGCAGCCGTTTTGTCTAATTATGATATAATTATTTTGCAGGAGACGTGGTTAAAGGAAAAGCCAGTATGGGAAGACCACTCAATAGTGTTCCATCCTGCTAAGGCCTCTGCCCAGGGGCGTCCCTCGTCTGGTAAGTTAGTAGCAATCAAAAATCATAGGAACTGGCAGCTCACTTGGTGGGCTGTTCCCAATCCTTATTTACTACTCACTAAGCTTAGTCTCCCGGGAGGAACAGTGGCAATTTTGAATATTTATTGTAATCCAATGGGGATGTCGGATGACAATTTGTTTGTGATCTGGAGTGTCTACTAAATGAAGTCTCGGAATCCTCCGATATTACTAACATCATTGCCATGGGAGATCTAAACCTACAGATTCTCCCAGAAAACAATCCGAAATTTAATTTGGCCTGCTTAAGATGGCTTCTGTTAGAACAAAATAGAGGCCTCTATATGTGCAATGGTGCACTACCTGGAGACACCATTCCGCAAACTACATGGCAAAGAGGAGGATGTACATCAATTCTTGATTATGCTTTTGTTGACCTAAGCATGTTTGAGGTGGATACGAGTCTTAGGGTAATACACCAAGCCTTTAGTGACCACAATATGTTAATTCTTGCTTGGTCTATTAACTCGAGGGCTTTCAATAAAGATAATTTTAGCTTCCCTCAGATGATGACAGTTAATAATGCACGAATGTGACTGAGTTGAAACCGGTGTCCAGTCAAATGGTCGAATATATTTGATCGAATGACAAATTGGTCGAATCAATATGGTCGAAAAAAAAAAAAAAGGTCGAATTTTTTTTTAACAGTATATTTTTTGCTCTAGTATAGGTAAAAAAAAGTTGTTTTAACACCAAAAACAGGGGTTGGGGGGGGACCCCCCCAAAAAAAAAAAAAAAAAAAAAAATTTGACCATTTTTTCGACCAAATTGATTCGACCATATTGTAATTCGACCAAATGTTTTCAACCAAATGTCTGGCAACCGTTGAAACCCTCAATCTTTATTGGCTTTTCACAAACAGGCGGCAAATTGCCATCAGGATGACTTAGCGACAAACAATGATTACACCACTTATTTACATAGCTACCGTGAGAGGGTAATATCTCATTCGCAAGTGCAATTTCAACCGCGGCATGAATTAGATCCCCTAGTACAGTCTAAGAAGGCGCTTTGGCGCAAAAACAAAAAGCTTGTTGCTTCCTCAAACTGTGCAAACAAACATGAGCGGTTACGTGCATTGCACTGTCAATATCTAAATTGGATGCAAAGTCATCAAATACAGCTGTTGCAAGCTGACAGTGAAAGTATATTGAGAAGCATTTGATGCAAAAATTCTGCTCAAACTTGGGCTTTGATAAATATTGCGAATAACTTAACTCAACAATCAGTTCAGATAAATGGCATCAGTGAGTCAGACTGGACAGCACATTTTTACACTTTGTATCAAAGTCCGATTGGGCTGGAGTCTTATGCTCTCATGGAGGTCTCAAACTATGATGGTCTCATTATTGATGAGGAGGACATTCTTATGGAAATAAAAAAACTCAATAATTCTCATGGCCCTGGCCCGGACGGGCTTAGCAACTATGTTTTCAAGCAAAATGACGAATTGTGGGCAAAAGAAGATTCCTTCCTCCTGGCTTTCTGCTATAATTGTTCCAATCTTCAAAAGGGGAGATCGGTCTGTGTCTACTAACTACAGGCCCGTCTCTCTTTTGGATGCTCCCGGCAAGCTGTTTGCCAAATTCATACTAAGAGATTTCAACAACTGGACCCGCACTAAAGGCATTAGAGTTCCCTTTCAAACATGCTTTATCTCTGGGATGGGTACCTGTGTTAATCTTTTGACTTTATCATCTATTACTCATAGTCATCAAATTACAAAACAAGCTCTGTATATGGCATTTATAGATTTGAAAGCAGCTTTCGACTCAATCTCAAGGGAATTGCTGATGCATAAATTAATCCAACAAAGTTGTCCGCGCTACATAATTTCCCTTATTAAGGATCTCCATGATAATAACATGATTCACATCAGACTTTCCGCTGATGGTAAACTTTCAGCTCCAATCAAGGTTCATCGTGGAGTAAGACAAGGTTGCACTCTGGCATCCGATATTTTCAATTTTTTTACTTCTGATGTCTGCAAGGTATTTCAAAATATACTATCCGACCCTCCAAAATTGGCCCAGAAAAACATACCCTTTTTAATGTACGCAGATGACTTGGTGTTTATTTCCAAAACACCAAGAGGACTTCAAAATGCATTAGATGTGCTTGTTGTCTACACTCAAGACAATTTCCTGATCATTAATCTTGATAAATCTAAGATCATGGAATTTAATGTATTAGGTAAGCGTAGACTCAAGGGAAAAAGGTGAACCCTCAGAGAGCAAAGCTTGCAAGTGGTTCGGCTGTACACCTATTTGGGTGTTCAAATAGCTAGCCAAGGGGCAACTGAAATTTACAAACAGCTTCTGTTTGATAAGGTCAACACAGCTAAGCATCAAACAATCATCATCCAAAGGAGATACAGCAAATTTTCAGCCGTCCCTGCGCTGACCTATTACCAACAGAAAGCCACTCCAATTATGCTATATGCTACTGAAACCAGACCCATCATGACCATAGAGTTCTGGTCTCAGAGGGGAAATTCTGGCGAGGAGTTCTAAACCTGCCTAACTGCACACCACTTCCTCTCATAAGCTACAAGCTTTGTCTCATTTCATTGTACAGCAGATATACCTGGCACGTGATCGATCGCATTATTCAGAAAGTGCATACTGGCCATTGACAACTCCTCTGTTTTGGGGTTTCTAGCAGATTACGTGTTCTCGTCAATTGATCCGTTCATAAGCAAATGGCGATCTCATGTGGTTCAGGCCATGGCTGGAATAGATGTATCACTAACAGTTTTGCTCCAAAATCCTATGCAAGTGAAAACTAGATTGTATGCCATGGACTGGGTCAATAATTGTGAGCAGTGCGCAAAATATCGTGACTGTGATCCAGAAGGGTATGGATCCAAAAACCATAGCATACCTGAGGCATATTTGGTTCAATCCCCGTCTACGGCTCATAGAAATGACTTTCTACAGTTAATACTGAATCTATGGCCGACAAGACAGGTCTTGATGCGTAGGAAGATGATTAATGAAGCCCTGAACATTTGTCATTTTTGCCTGGATGATACTAGAAGAGAAGATCTACAGCACCTATTGACTGAGTGCAAGGCACTTTTATCGCAGCGCCAACATCACTTTAAAGCAATTGTAGATCTATGTTAAGTTAAAAGTGCCACCACCTTGTGGCAAATGATCTACTCAGGTTATCCTGTTAAAGTGAGAATTCGAAATTTAGTGCTGCTGTGTGGTCTTAAACTTCGAGAGAACACTGGAATACCTGGTGAAGACGCCTAAAGTTGGCATCCAGGCTCATAAGCTTTGTGTACAAAAATCAGTGTTCTCTTTCATAGTGTTTTTTTTCATTTTTTCATTTCTTTTTTTTCTTGTACTGACTGAACGACTGTATGCTGGGACTTCTTTTGTGATTTCTCTAGCGTTTGTAATTTTAGATGTTTTCTTTTGTTTCCTTTTTTATGCTTTAATGTTGTAAAGTTGATATTTTTCAGCTATATCAATAAAAAAACAAACAAAAAAAAAAGATAGGGAGGACAGCAAGTACACCACCTACACCAGAAAACTCTGGCGTACCATCCTACTGAAACTGTTGTCCTGACTGGAAAGGGAAGCCAAGCAGTAATACTTTGTGTGACGGATCGCAGAGATTTGTCCATCTCCCAAAAAGAGAGATTCTCCCATCCCCTGTGAGGCTAGAGAGGTAAACCAGCACCGCAAAAGCAGCCCTAGGGGCGGTAAGTGGGACTTCACTGGGAGACACACCCCTTTGGGGACCAGGAGTGCTGTTCCTATGAGGAACTCCATAGGCCAACTACCATAGCCGCATACATGGGACTGCCTGCAAAAGGAAATATAGTGGCGTATTTGGCAGAAGGCAATGCAAAAGAAACCTTACTGTGCAAGAAAAAGAAGTTGTCTCTTTAACAAGAGACGCATATTTAATGTGACCAGTAGGAGAGGAAGAGGGGAGGCTTGTGCGTAGGGAAAGCCCCTTGACATCATTACGCCTTGGGGAAGTGGAGCAAAAGCAAGCTGTGGAGCCCACGACTTTCAAGGGGGCAAAGTACACCAGTCCGAGAAGCAGAGGCACAGCGTATGCAGATGCAAGGACAGCATTGTGTGGAAAAGCTGGCCATCTCGCACCTTAACCTTCATTCTGATTCTGTTGGTTGTCTCCATAACCATAGGTCTGGCTTTAGAGCAGCCAGAAGCACAGAAATTGGTCTCCTGAACATCCATGAAGATCTGCTCTCCAACCTTGACTCCAACATCCCCTCTGTCCTCATCCTACTCGATCTCTCTTCTGCCTTTGACATGGTCAACCATACCATCCTGCTCAACCGTCTCTTTGACAACCTGGGTATCTCCGATCAGGCTCTGGCCTAGCTGACCTCTTTCCTCTCTGATCGACCCTCCCAGGTACAATTTACGTCCTTCCTTTCATCTATCTCCCTTTCTACTTGCAGTGTTCCTCAGGGGTCTAACCTCTCCCCTGGCTTTTCAACCAATACCTGGCAGCTCTCGCCCACCGCATTGCCATTCTCTGCTCCAATTTTCAGCTGATGACGCTCAACTCATTTTCAGGCTTCCCTTACCCACCTCTTCTCCTTCTCTCATCTCGGATTGCCCATCTGCCATTCAGGATTGGTGTGCCGCCAATGATCTCTGCCTGAATGCCAGCAGGACGGAGATCCTCCTCATTGGCACACCTTCACCATCCTTTCCTGTCATTCTTTGGCCTGCCTCCCTTGGCCCTCCTCCTACCCCCACCTGCGAGTCTAAGAACCTCTGGGTTATCTTTGACTCCACACTTTTCTTCTCTGCCCACATCTCTTATGTCTCTAAAAAGTGAAATTTCCTCCTGTACCCTCCTCAGAGGTATTCCGTCTTTCCTCTCCTTCCCCCAGAAGCTCACTGTCTCTCGAGTCCCGGTTCTCTCTCGGTTGGATTATTGCAACAGTCTTGTTCTAAATCTACCTGCTTCTACTCTCCGCCCTTTGCAACCTATCCAGAACAGGACTGCAAGACTTGGCCTTGGCCTCAAGCCCTGGGATCGTATCTCTCCAGCCCTGAAATCTCTCCACTTACTCTCAGTGGCTGCAAGGATTACATTTAAGACCCTTTGCATTGTCCACAAGGCTTTCTGGGGCCTGGGCCCAAAATACCTTCAGCTGTCCCTCCGTAAATACCTTCCCTCCCGAGCTCTTCGCTCCTCCACCTCTGTCAGATACCAGATTTGCCCTCGTAGTGTAGCCGATGAATTCGTCTTCCCAATGTGCCCGTCTGGTTTTGGTTTAGAAAGAACCTGAGCGATCTATTGGAGAAAAGAATGGATGCCGATGGAAATCCCGGGATACCAATGCAACAACACAGGTCGAGACGCTTTATGTCAAAGGAGGACTGGAGGTGGATAACGCAAGAGCAACTTGGGGCCGGACCTGCAAATGTGAAATACAAGAACACACCACCGCAGCAAGATTTGAGTTTGCGTTGTGCCAAAAAGATTCAACAACCAAGCAAGGCACAAGGGGAGTTCCAGTAGTCGTACCCCACAAGTAATGGCTAGCATAGGATACAAAAACCCACCTCCCCTCTCCCCCCCAGACTTAACAGAAAAGGTTTGCCACTTACCGGTGGTTCTGTCCCAGGAGAAGGTATGCACACGTAGACAAGATCCAAGCAATCCACAAAGAAGGCTGTCCAAACCTAACCCGACGGCACGAGGACGCCTAATAACACCCTGACCCGACGGCACGAGGACGATAGTACACACAGGGAGTCTCTAGTCCGTGTACCAATTCTAAACTCCAAAGTTCCAGAGAGAGAAAACCAGAAGTTCCAAGGATAATCCGAAGGTGGAAAAACGTATGCAGACGAGGTCTGGCCTGAAGTAACGTGGCATCCAAGGAGCAGGCAAGGGAGGTCCAGTAACAGTCCGTGATCAAGATACCAGACGAGGCAAATCAAGGCAAGGCGATAAAGCAGAGCAATCCAATAAGCAGTCCGTGTCGAGGAGCCAAGGAAGTCAGAAACTGAAGGGGGAAAAACAGGGTAACAAGGACAGGAACAGAAGGAACAAGATACAAGGAAAACTTTGAACAGATTTCGAAACGCCACTAATCAGTGATCAGAAACACCGATCTAGCAGTAGGAGGTGCTAATAAGGAGGCAAGTCACGTGACAACGCAGCATGCTACTCGGCGTGGACCGTGGGAGGAGTAGAGCGGACGCCAGCGTTGCCATGCCAGTGTCCAGGCACCAGGTTTCTTGTTTCTTAAAGGGACACGAGCCCGTAGTTTGGAAAAGAACGAGCGCCCATACATGACAGTATCCTCCCGCAAAGGGGCCCTGACCCCTCGAGTGGACCAGAAACGGGCCATAAGGACAGGGGCATGAATGTTTTCAGTCGGTTCCCATGTGCGGTCCTCCGGACCATAGCCCTTCCAATCGACCAAGTACAAACGCCGTCCCCTGCACACCTTGGTGTCCAGGATAGCAGCCACCTCGTATTCGTCGAAACCATGCACCATAACAGGAGACGGGCGTAAAGGCAGTTTGGTCAATGGGTGACAAGGTTTCACCAAGGACACATGAAAAACCGGATGTATCCTCCAACTAGAAGGTAGGGCTAGACGAACCACCGCTGGGTTTATGACTTGCAGAACAAGGTAACAAGGCCCGTCGACCTGGCAATCGTAGATTTTTTGTAGACAACCAGACCTTCATGCCCGGGGCATACAGAGGAGCCACAGAGCGGTGTGCATCAGCATACTTTTTCGAACGGCTCTGGGCTAAAACCAGTTGGTTCTTCACTAAGGCATGAGTGTCTGAGAGCCTCTTAAAACAACTCAAAGCAGCGGGATTGTGGAATGGTGGTTCGGCACCAAGAGGCAAGGAACGTGGATGTCGACCATACATCGTGTAAAACGGGGACATGTGGGTCGCAGAGTGGAGGGAATTATTGTAGGCAAATTCCGCCAACGGCAATACGGAGACCCAGGTACCTTGACGTTGGAAGGTGAGGCAACGGAGGTACTGTTCCATGGTAGCATTTAGCCTCTCCGTTTGACCATCTGTCTGAGGATGGTAGGCGCTGGAATATCTGCCATCGATACCTAGGGTTGTGGTCAAAGACCTCCAAAAGCGAGAAGTAAACTGCGGTTCCCGATCCGTGATGATCATAGTAGGTAGGCCGAACCTTCTAAACACGTTCTTCAAGAACAGATCCGCTAACACCGGAGCAGTAGGGACACCATGGCATGGTACAAACATAGCCATCTTGGTAAAGTAATCAATCACTACCCAGATAGTGTTGTAACCGTCCACCATAGGTAGTTCCACGATGAAATCCATAGAAAGCATCTTCCATGGGGCATCAGGTATAGGCATGGGTTGAAGCAGGCCCACAGGTTTTCCATGATGATGTTTGCACTGGGCACAAACAGCACAAACAGCTATATATTCCCTTACATCTTGGTTCATAGAAGGCCACCAGCACCATCTTCCCAAGAGGTCCAAGGTCTTTCCAACCCCTGGATGGGCTGCTACTGCAGTATCATGACACCACTGCATGGCGGTACGCCGGGTATCATCATCTGGCAAGAATATTTCACCCTGTTTATAGGGTAGTGAGTGAACGAGCTCCAAACCAAGGCTGGCAACCTCGGAAGGATGGGTACTCACCCAGTCCTTGATTGCGACGGTTAATGAGGGACATAACGTGCAACCACACACCACTTGAGTAGGTAGTAACAGGGAGCCGTGAAGGTTGGAAGGAGTCGGAGGTCCATGAAGTCGAGAAAGGGCATCTGCTTTTGAGTTCAAGGAACCGGGACGGTAGGTGATGATGAAATTGAACATTGAAAAAAATTCATGCCACCTAGCATGGCGAGCCGTGGTGCATTTAACTGACTGCAAGGCCAAGAGGTTCCTGTGGTCAGTGAAGACCTTCACCGGCTCGGGAGAGCCCAACAGATGATGCCTCCAAACCAAGAATGCGTCTCTGACAGCCAATAACTCGCGCTCCGTGATAGTGTAATTTCTTTCATAGGGCGTAAGTTTTCTGGAGTGATAAGCCACTGGATGTAGGCTTTTGGTGTCGGGACAATGCTGGGACAAAACAGCGCCCAAGGCTACATCCGAGGCATCGGCTTCAATAACAAATGGCGTATTAATATCCGGATGCTGGAGAACAGGAGCAGAGGTGAAGGCAGACTTCAGGGCTTCGAAGGCTACTTGTGCCTGCGCATTCCACTTAAACGGATGTTTATTGCTGGTGAGGGCCGTCAGTGGAGAAGCTAGGGCAGAGTAGTCTTGGATAAACCGCCTGTAAAAATTGGCAAAGCCAAGAAATGATTGCAAGGCTTTCAATGTGTTGGGACGAGACCAGTCCAGAATAGCGGATACCTTGGAACGGCTCATCTGCACGCCCTGGTTGGTAATGTTATAGCCCAGGAATTCCACCTCAGTAACATGAAACATGCACTTCTCCAGTTTGGCGTACAGACGATTATCCTTTAGTCGTTGCAATACATTAGAAACATGAGTGACATGAGAGGCAATCGAAGGGGAATAGATCAAGATGTCATCCAAGTAAACGACCACATATTGGTCCAACATGTCATGGAATACCTCATTGATGAAATATTGAAAGGTAGCTGGAGCGTTGCACAGACCAAAAGGCATAACGCAGTACTCAAAGAGGCCATACTTGGTTTTGAAAGCGGTTTTCCATTCATCGCCTTTGCGTATCCGTACAAGATTGTATGCACCCCTTAAGTCCAGTTTTGTAAACACCTTGGCCGAACCCAATTGATCCAGCAGAACCGAAATCAGAGGGATCGGATATTGGTTCTTGATTGTGACTGCGTTTAAAGCCCGATAATCGATGCAAGGGCGAAGGTCCCCCTCCTTTTTTGGGACGAAGAACAAGGGGGAGGCAGCAGGTGAACGAGAAGGGCGTATAAAACCAGAGTCCAAGGACCGCTTAATATAGTCCTTCAAAATCAGGTCTTCTCTTGGGGTCAAGGAGTATATCCGCCCGGAAGGTACCTTGGCCCCTTGGACCAACTCAATAGGACAGTCGTAGGGTCTGTGGGGTGGAAGCACCTCCGCCCCCTGGGCATCGAAGACATCCTTGTACTTTTGGTATGCCACAGGAAGCGTAACATTGATAACTGCCCCTACGGTACCAGCTAGCTCAGAGAGAACACGGCCTGGATTGACCATCGCAGGGGTTGTCAGACAATGGCTCTCGCAGAAATCCGAGAGAAAACACACGTCCCCTGAATACCAGTCCACGGAAGGATTATGCAGCCTGAACCAAGGCAGACCTAATATAAACCTGAACTGGGGTGCGGCAATAAGGTCAAAGGATATGCTTTCCTGATGACCACAATCCGTGGTCATGACCAGATCGATAGTGCGTTCCGTCACTAGCCCAGAGACCAGGGAAGAGCCGTCAACAGCATTCACCATTTCAGGACATGATTTAAGGACGATCGGAAGACCCAATTCCCTCGCATAGGAGGCATCCACGTAATTCCCCGTGGCTCCGGAGTCCAATACCATGCTAACCTCCTTTCTCTCAAGACCGGAGGCCGTGAGTGACACAGCCAGACAATAAGGGCTACACAAAGGGGGATCTGTAGAAGAAACACCCGGCGTCTGGATCCCTTCAGTCACCGGGTTTTGGCGTTTCCCTGTTTCTTGGTGGGTCTTTTAGGTCATTCCCTGAGCAAGTGATCAGATGCTCCACAGTAAAAACATAGGCCGTTCTTTTTGCGGTGTTCCCTGATTTCTGCCGATAGAGGGTTTCTTAGTGCCCCTATTTGCATAGGTTCAGAGGATCCCGAAGCAGGAACGGGAACAGAAAGAGAAACCGGAGGAGCTGTTCTTTTCTCTCCTTTCCTCGCTGCCTGTCGAGAATCGATCTGAAGAACCAAATCCAATAGCTTGGGGAATGTCTTGGGTATCATTGGAACCGTAGCTATGGTGTCCTTCAAAGAATCAGACAAGCCCTTATAGAAGAGCGAGGCCTTCTTATCTTCGGGCCAACCGGTCTCTGCCACCAGTTGGTTAAACTTGGCCACGTAGGCTAGCAGAGAGAGACCGCCTTGTTGCAGATTGAGCAGTTCTAAGTCAGTAGCCTGTGTGGCATAACGTGTGTCAAAAACACGACTCATGGCGTCTATTAAGGCTTCGCAATTATATAGAAGGTGGCTCCCTTCTTCCAGCAATGGATTCACCCAGGCAGCAGCAGTGCCCCCTAGATGGGACAACAGAAACGCTGCTTTGGTGGTTGCATCAGGAAAAGAGGCAGGACGACAAAGAAAGTGCAACCTACACTGATTCAGGAAGGTCCTGAATGTTTTGGGGTCTCCATGGAACCGTTCAGGAGGAGCCAAGGGAAACTGGGCCGTCATATAAACAGGTCCAGTGCCCAGTTGAGAAGGGAGGGGACCTGCGTCAGGAATACCCGGCAAAGGAGCCGCCTCGGCCCCCCGAGGCGACAAACCTGCTTGCAAATCATCTATGCGCCGCTGCGTAGCAGTATGGGCAGCGGTCATATCATTGCAGAGTTCGGCCACCAATGGCAAAATGGTGGCCAAGGTCTCATTGGCATCCATTAAGGCTTCTGATTCTGTCAGATACCAGATTTGCCCTCGTAGTGTAGCCGATGAATTCTTCTTCCCAATGTGCCCCTCTGGTTTTGGTTTAGAAAGAACCAGAGCGATCTATTGGAGAAAAGAATGGATGCCGATGGAAATCCCGGGGTACCAATGGAACAACACAGGTCGAGGCGCTGTATGTCAAAGGAGGACTGGAGGTGGATAACGCAAGAGCAACTTGGGGCCGGACCTGCAAATGTGAAATACAAGAACACACCACTGCAGCAAGATTTGAGTTTGCGTTGTGCCAAAAAGATTCAACAACCAAGCAAGGCAAAAGGGGAGTTCCAGTAGTCGTACCCCACAAGTAATGGCTAGCATAGGATACAAAAACCCACCTACCCTCTTCCCCCCCAGACTTAACAGAAAAGGTTTGCCGCTTACCGGTGGTTCTGTCCCAGGAGAGGGTATGCACACGTAGACAAGATCCAAGCAATCCACAAAGAAGGCAGTCCAAACCTAACCCGACGGCACAAGGACGCCTAATAACACCCTGACCCGACGGCACGAGGACGATAGTACACACAGGGAGTCTCTAGTCCGTGTACCAATTCTAAACTCCAATGTTCCAGAGAGAGAAAACCAGAAGTTCCAAGGATAATCCGAAGGTGGAAAAACTTATGCAGACGAGGTCTGGCCTGAAGTAACGTGGCATCCAAGGAGCAGGCAAGGGAGGTCCAGTAACAGTCCGTGATCAAGATACCAGCCGAGGCAAATCAAGGCAAGGCGATAAGGCAGAGCAATCCAATAAGCAGTCCGCGTCGAGGAGCCAAGGAAGTCAGAAACTGAAGGGGGAAAAAACAGGGTAACAAGGACAGGAACAGAAGGAACAAGATACGAGGAAAACTTTGAACAGATTTCGAAACGCCACTAATCAGTGATCAGAAGCACCGATCTAGCGGGAGGAGGTGCTAATGAGGAGGCAAGTCACGTGACAATGCAGCATGCTACTCGGTGTGGACCGTGGGAGGAGTAGAGCGGACGCCAGCGTTGCCATGCCAGTTTCCAGGCACCAGGTTTCGCGTTTCTTAAAGGGACACGAGCCCGTAGTTTGGAAAAGAACGAGCGCCCATACATGACAACCTCTAACTCCTTCAGGGTCTGTTGTTTTTCAAAGAAACAAGCTGGGGTTAGATCTCAGTCTTCGGCTGGGGCCTCCCACTGGAATAGCATCCCAGCCACTCTGAAACTTGAGGAGAACCATCTCCGGTTCCAGAAGCACCTCAAGACCTTCTTCTTTGCTTCTGCCTTCTCTCCTCCTCTGCCCAGCTGATCTGTTCTGTCTCTGCATTGTGCACCTGGTCACCGTCTGACTTTCGGGCCTAGGTACCTGCTCACCCTGTCACCCACCCGCACTGCCTCCTGGCAATCCCTTGCACTGGGGCCTGTATCTGTAACCCTACAGCCCCCCACCCTTTTTTTTCTGCACTTATCAGACACACCATATCTGTTGCCTTAAACCTAGCACTTGCCACTTGCTGGCTGCACTGCCACGGTTTGTTGCTTTTATTATTTATTTTTGATGTTTTTTATTCTCCTTTTGCTCAGCACTTTTCACCTCTCCCCCGCTCCTGTGCACTTTCCCCTTTCCCTCTCCCATGCACTTGCGCGTTCTCAATGTCACCGGGCCTTGAAAGATCAGTGTTTTGTTCTCCCTTGTTCCCCTCCCTTGCCTCGTCGCGCTCTGAAACACTTGTGTACGAGCGCGATACAAATAAAATATCAATAAAAGAAGGAGGACCAAACAAGCCAGTGTTGGCATGACAACAAGAGTAGCATGGTGGGCAGGACACCCGATGATGAGCACCGAGATCACTGATACGGGAAGCATGTGCTGCTTCCAATTGCCAGCACCCGTGCAGACCAGGAACCTTAAGAGGACCCGAAAAAAGGAACCTGAGAAGAGCTAAAAAGCAATCCTGAGAGAGCCAAGCCCTAACGCCATCTCCAGCACACAGAGAGGTACTGGGAGAAGCGGGAGGCTACCGGTACACGATTATAGATTCAAAGAAATTCACCAAAGTCCTAAGAACGAGAAAACAGAACTAAAATTGTGTAATTGGAGTTGTAAAAGAATAACGAATAACCCAGCCAAGGAGAAGAACAAGTTACTTACCAACTGGTAACGTTCTTTCGACTGGATGTTCCTCCAACGCATTCCACATCTTAGACATGTAATGTCCACAGCTGTGCACTTCGGAAATTATTTCGGCAGAGGGCGTCCTGCGTCGATGGCATCAGGTCCATGTCCCTCGAAAGCATCCGTCGAGGGCGACGTCACAGTATGTTACAAATAGGACGCACGGCGCCCGTAACCTCAGTTTAAGTTTTTTCCCCCAGAACGTGTGGCAGCAGTCTCATGCTTGCTGGACTGCACTTAGCCTTGCGGAAACGGAAGCTGCAATTGCATAGGAAATTCTCCTGAGGGGCAAGCTGGGAGGGCGAAGTGCAATGCTTTGGAGGAACATCCAGTCGAAAGAACGTTACCAGTTGGTAAGTAACTTGTTCTTCGAATGGATTGTGTTCTCCAACGCATTCCACATCTTTGACAGACTCCCAAAGCAGTACCAGTAACTGGAGGAGGGAAAATAATTTAGAGTGCCCAATTAGATTGCGGAATAAAGAACCGCCTTCCTAAAGGCCATATCCTGACCATGGATTGTATCCAGGTAATAATGTTTTACAAATGTATGGATTGAGGCCCAAGTAGCGGCATCAAAAATATTCCTAATAGGAACGCCCTGCTGGAGGACGGTGGAAGTAGCCACTCCCCTAGTGGAATGAGCTCTCAACCCTACAGGAGGGTCCTTACCCGCCAATCGGTAACACTCCGTAATAGTAAGGATAATCCACCTGGACAAGGTCTGTTTGGTAACAGCCTGGCCCAATCAGTGTCTAGCATATCCTACAAAGAGTTGATCGTCCACTCTGACCCTGGACATCCTGGAAATGTAAAAGCTCAGAGCTCTCCTAGGATCCAATGGATGGAGTCGCTCCTCTTCCTTACCAGGATGAGGAGGAGATTAGAAAGATGGAAGAACCACCTTTTGACTCAAATGATATTCAGAGACTACCTTAGGTAGAAAAGAAGGACGTACTCGCAGTACAACCCTGTCCTTGTGAAACACAGTAAAGGGTGGCTTAGATGAAAGTGCCTGCAATTCACTCACTCTGTGAGCGGAAGTAACCGCAACCAAGAACACAAGCTTGAAGGACAGTAATCTCAAAGGACAAGAGTGCAAAGGTTCAAACGGAGCACCCATGAGAAATTTCAAAATCAAATTCAAATCCCAAACCGGCACCTGGAAAGGAGACGGCAGGAATACATTAGTCAGTCCTTTAAGAAACTGGGAAATCAAAGGAATCTTAAAGTAAGAACGTTCTTCAGACGAGCGCTTAAAGATATACAGCACCGCCAGGTAACCCTTAATGTTACCCACTTGAAGGCCTCTGTGGGCCAAAGAAAGTAAGAAAGACAAAACCATGTGAATGGAGCACTGAGAAGGATCAACATTGTGATCTCTGCACCAGTCGCAGAATTTACGCCACCGGCAACGGTACAGAGATTTTGTTGCAGACCGCCTGGCCGAAAGCAACACCTCCATCACGTCATCCAGGAGGTCCCAATCCTTGTACATCAACCTTTCAGATACCAAATGTGAAGGTTGAGAGTCTTGACCTCTGGATGGAGAACCTGAGCCCCCTCTCGCGAGAGCAGATCCTCTCGGTATGGAAGACGGCATGGAGGGCAGATGGACATTTCTAGAAGGTCCGGGTACCACGCTCTCCTGGTTCAATCTGGAGCAATGAGGATCATGTGGGAACCGAACCTCCGTAACCTCCGCAACACTTGAGGAACGACAGGGACTGGAGGAAACGCATACATCAGCGGGAATGACCAATCCACTATGAACGCGTCTCCTAAGGCTCCTCTTGGAGGAAATTACCTGGAGCAGAATCTCTCGCAGTTCTGGTTGACACTGGTGGCGAAGAGATCCACTTGCGGGGTTCCCCAAAAGGCAAAGATCGCCTGAAGGACTTCCTGAGCCAACTCCCACTCGTGGGAGACCGTGCTCTGCCTGCTCAGAGCGTCCGCCGCCCCATTGTCATCTCTGGCCAGATGAACTGCGGAGATCGAAATTTCCTGCTGGATGGCCCAGAACCAGAGCTGCATTGCCTCTCTGCACAACAGATGTGACCCTACACCCCCCTTTTTGTTGAGGTAATGCATGGCCACTGTGTTGTTCGTCATGATCAGGACACTCTTCCCCCGCATAGAGGGCAGAAACGCCTTCAGGGCTAGCCTGATGGCCCTCAGCTCTAACAAATTGATGTGGAGTCTGGACTCCGACGGAGACCAACGACCGCTGGCGGACAAGTCGTTGGCATGAGCGCCCCATCCTGTGAGGGAAGCATCTGTCACTACCGTCACCTCCAGTTGCGTTTGCCAAAACTGTTCCCCCGCATCAGGTTCCCTTTGTTGGCCCACCACAGAAGATCCTGGGAGACCGAGAGTGGAATCTGAACGGGATCCGACATCTTGCCGGAGAACTATGACCACTGCTTCTTGAGAGCCCACTGCAGGGATTTCATCCGAAGCCGGGCCTCTTGCACCAGAGAAATGCAGGATGCCATGAGGCCGAGCAACCTTAAGATTTTGAAAGCTGGGAGACTCTGGGCATGTTGAAACTTGTCCACCATCTGCACAATGTGATGAACCCTCTCCTTGGGAGGCGAACACTTCCCCAAGGACGTGTCTAATACAGCCCCGATGTACTGGAGCTGTTGGGAAGGTGTCAGATGCGACTTCCTGAAATTCAGGGAGAAGCTCAACCTGTGGAGGGTGCGGCAGGTGACACCGAGATGATCCAACGCTAAACCGGGAGAGCGCGCCCGTATCAGCCAGTCGTCCAGGTAGGGGTAGACGTGAATCCCCCCTCGCCTGAGGTCGGCTGCCACCACCACCATGAGCTTGGTGAAGACCCTTGGGGCGGAGTTCAATCCGAATGGCAGGACCCGAATCTGAAAGTGCGAGTTGCCAGCCGCAAACCTCAGGTACTTTCTGTGCGCGGGATGGATCGGCACATGAAAGTAAGCATCCTTGTGGTCCAGAGACACCAACTAATCCTGAAGTTGAAGGGCCTGGAGGACTTGAGAAAGAGTGACCATTTTGAACTTGTCCTTCCGGAGAAGTTTGTTCAACCAACGTCCATGATGGGTCTCAATCCACCGTTTTTCTTCGTGATAAAAAAATAAGGGGAATACCATCCCTTGTTCCTCTCCGCTACAGGCACCAGTTCTATAGCGCCTTTCTCCAGCAGGCTCAAAATTTCCTGCGCAAGGAGCGGATCTTGAAGCTTCAAAGAGAGTTTCCCGGGTGGATTGTCGTGAGGCCGCTGAAGGAAGGGAAGGCAGTAGCCGTGGGCTATGGTATCCAGAATCCACGCATCTGAAGAAATGGCCCGCCATTCTTCGAGATGCTGAGACAGTCTGCCCCCAACCGGCGAACCATGTGACATGGCCTCATGACTGTTTAGAAGCAGCTGCGCATGTGCCTGAAGGCAAAGAGGCAGCTGCCTGAGAGGCTTTGGCACCACGATTTCCCTGACCACCACGGGTACTTTTTTGCTGGCTCCTTTGACTGGCGGCCCCTCTCATTCTACCAAAGGAGGAGTAGGAACCTCCTCTCCCGTGCTGTCCCCTAGGACGAAAAGGCAGAGGTTGATTTTGCCGCAGCTTTTGAGGTCTGCAACCTCTCAAGGCTCTCGTCAGCCTTGCTGCCAAAGAAATGTGCGCCATCAAAGGGCAGGTTGAGAAGACCGGCCTGCACATCCGGAGCAAACTCCGACTTCCGCAACCACGCAAATCTGCGTATAACGGTGCTCGTAGCCATGGACCGGCTCACACTGTCGGCTGTATCCAAACCCGACTGAAGGGACTCACACATGGCATCCTTGCAGTCCTGCACGATAGCAAGTAACCCATCCCTATCTTCCCCCTCGGGAATAGGCTCAGCCGCAAAAGAAACAATTCCACAGAGTGTGTGTAAATTTTGCCAAGGCACACGTGGAGTTGGCCGATTTCAAGGCCATGCTCCCAGCAGAAAATACCTTCCGGGCCCAAACATCGAAGCGCTTGTCGTCCCTATCCAGAGGGATGGTGGGGAACGCCACCTGCCTCGAGGTGGCCATAGCCGCCTCAACCACCAAACTCTCGGGAGTGGGGTGAGTAGATAAATAGCTGGGGTCGCTAACGGAAGGGCAGTATTTCTTGGTCAAAGACTTATTATGAGCCGGAAGAGATTCCGGGGACTGCCAAGCAGCTGCCACCCTTTTTTGTAAGGAAAGATGAAATGGCAAAACCGGGTCAGAGGACAGAACTTGATCTAAAATGTCTGTTAGATCATCCTGCACAAAGTCTTCCGGAGGACTGGTCCAGCCGAGATACTCCGAGACCCGCGCCATGAGCTTCCTGTATGAAGACTCTGCATGAGCCCCAGGCTCAGGTCTACCAAATTCCACTTCTTTTTTAAAAAAAAAAGAAAAATTTCATTTAATTTTATTGGTTTGTACAAACCTTTAAAATATTTTACAAACAACAATCAAAACATTCATCAATCCCCCATCATCCCTCCTCCATAGATCTTCATCTCTATTTTATTTTCACGTCCAATCCTTCCCAAAAAGACTTTCTATTACTTCCGCTCCCTATTCGCCAAAGTCCGGATTCAACTGATTTTCAATTATTGCTAAGAAGTGTTGCAAAGGAAACAACAGTTTCAAATCTGTGCCGTTAAACCTATGACCCCACCATTCATCAGCACACAAGGACGAGTGAGTAGAGCTGCAAGACCAATGAAGCGTTCTTTCCGATCGAAAGCGGGGACAAAATAACACCAAAGTGCATGAGTGATTCGAATTCCTTTTCGCAGAATCTACACCCAGGGTTTAAATTTTTGTTGCATCTCCATGTACGAAGTCGCTCTTTCGTTTTAAACAAGTTCATGCGAAATAACATGAGTCGCCTACGTGCATTAGGGTCAGGAAACAAACAAATATAGCGTTGTGCGGTGTGCTTCAGCAGGCACATCTATCATCAGAGCAGCAATTGCTCTTTGTGCGCATGTTTGCTCCCAATCAAAACGCCAAATGTTCAATTTCGCTGCGCTTGGGTTTTAATGGAGCATATTGATCTTAATATCGAAATCCGCCAGCAGGCTTTCACATCTGTGTATCCACATAGACACAATGTGTTGCTTAGAAGACGATGCACTATGGAGAATTTCAAATTGTGGGATATTTTCTTGAGCACAAGTTCTGCGAAACAAAGATAACAAGTTCCAGCAAATTCTTGTGTGAATTGATATAAGAGATAGTTCATATCTTATACATGCTGTCATTGTCCCCTTTGTTAAGCCCAGTACTTTCGACCAGAATTGGTTTTCCAGGGAGGGCCATACCTCATGGGAAAACCCCAACGCGTTTTCGGCCCCATAAATCAGGACTGGAATTACTTTTTGTTGGTAAAACAACCGCAGCGGTTCAAGCAAGAACTTCCCAAATTTCTTCTTTACAATTAACGGCTGATTTGCTAGTTGAGTACATTTCCTTTTTGTGTCAACAATCCATGGACCGCCATTAATGCTTGAGCTTATGACCATTCCTTGATATTTCAAGCCTCGCGTGTTCCAAGAGGCCACCCTGAACGCGAGTGTGTTACTCTTTTCCTGGCATTATTGTTGAGAGTTCTTATTGATTGTTGCAGCTACCCAACGCCAGTCACCACTGCCGTCCGTTGTAATCAGACGACTCGTGCCAGTATCCAAGGAGTCGTCAGCGCCGAGGGCACCATGTATAGTGATTCTTATTTCAGTTTTGCCAACATCGTGTGGACTTTCTCCTTCCTCAGGATTTACAGCTAGATTTTTCCTAGCCGCGTGTGAATTATCAAGAGTGTCACCCGTGGACAGCCCCAATCCAGAGCTTCTAATATCAACTGACTGCAGTCGAGCCCTCCTCAAGTCGTTAGGGAGCTGTAACGTTGACCTTTGTTGGAAGCAAGTTAGCCTCTCATTGTCGATCCTTTCATCTGGTGTAGACTGTCTCGGGTCAGACTCCTCAGACTTATAGACCTCAAACCCCAGCGAGAATAAAGCTACATTGGCCTTGAGAATTGTAGTAGCTATTAGTGACGAGGATAGATGAAGAATCACCTTGTCATTTCGTTTTTCGTTCGGGAACTCCACAATCTTTAAGTCGTTTGACGTTATTGCACGCAAGCTTGGAATTTGATCAAATAGCCTGATGATGTTAGCCCGGTTAAGAATCAATTTGTCTTTTGAATCAAGACGTTCGATCATTATCTTAAAGCCCAACGTCTTCTCGCGCTCCTTTCTAGCATAGTTGTCCTTTCTAGAATGAGGTCTATGCCCCAAGGCTGATCGCTTACATAGTTGATTTCTGCCCATGTTCTTCTGAATGGCCTGGGTTTTAGGCACTTTAACCTTGTGTGGAACAATGTTTAGATTGGTACATAGCTTCAGCCTCTTTTCATGCATTGTCACAACCGGCAGACTTAACGGAGCACAGGAGTCTGTTTCCAGGCCCGCCGATTCTTTGACAAAACAGCAGGTTCTCGCTCTTTTTGTCCCATCAGTCCGTGGTGGAGGGACCCTCACTGTTTGACATTTAGTCTTTTCCGCCGCCACTTTCGGGAGTTCCTCTATCTTGTCAGAGTGTGCATTTAAGTTGCCCACAGGAGCGAGTACCGGCGTAATGACCTCCGGCGTGATGCTCACGCGTTTTGCCGGCTTAGCTATTTCCATTGCGGCCTCGTGCTCAATATCATGGTATGTAGACATATTTAAGAGCTCGACTGATATATCATTGGCTGGAGGTTCCAGTACCACCGTATCCTGCTTGGAATCCACTTTCTTTGTCGCAGCCGATTGGTTCATACTTTTGATGTTCGACAAAGGAGCCAATCCAGATTTGGTGCAGTCTTTGGTTACGATTTGCACCAATTTTATGTTCCTCAAGAACTTTCTTGCTCCTATGTTTTTGTTGTTTTTTCGGCTAGGCAGATTTTTCTTTCATTGTTTTTTTGGCAAATTTCATATTTTTAACTTGTGCTTCTGGCAGGATCGAAGGGGTCATTGACCCTCCACTAAAGTTGGGAAAAACATTTGGCTTCTCTACCACATGGGACGCCGGCACCATGGTTTTCTCAGTGTTTGTATGTGGAGGCGTGTTAGAAGCCATTGCAATTTGATCGTCAGTGCACTTTTGCCTCTTAAGTGCTCTCGCCTGCTCAAAGGCAGTGTTAAATGAGATCTCAGCAAATTCGTCGCACTCATTTGAGGCTCTAGGCGCTTCACCTTGAGCCTTTGGAGATGTAGTGTCCGACCTTAGGTGCGCCACATAGACTGGCTCAATGAATACATCCGCCACGGCAGCCGTTCCTCGACCCTGCTGGTCAGTTATTAGGTTTCCATTTCTCAAGGAAGGTACATCGACAGCACTGTGCTCTCCCAAAATAACTTCACTAGTAGAGTGTGTCATCGGCCTGGAACCCTCGAGTAGGGGCAAGATTGTTTCTTTTACTGCTTCTCTTGTAGTGACAAGTGTGTTTTTCGGCGCGGGAGCCTTGCTGCACCTATGCCATCCTGTTTAAAAAGTGAAAGAGCTTCTCTTGCCACTTCTGCAAACAGCGATGGAATAATTTGTCCTTTGGTCACACAGCGCTTTACACGAAGCATCAATCCTATTAATTCCATCATTGCAGTTGACAAATGATTAGCTATACCATTGTTCTAGATGACACACCTTGGTGTTCATTAGAGTCGTCAAAGTTGTAAGATCTTTCAATTGAGCATTGTGTCGTTTCACAGCTGTTTTTTGCAGGTGATCGAGTTGCGGAACTGCTTTTTTTGTGATTGTTGGTACATGCTTTGTTCATTGAGATCAAATTGTTCAGCACCTTATTAGCGACGTCTAGAGAATCTCGGAGTTAGATGTGCTTTAAGGCTTGCCTTGTCTCCCTAATTTGCGATGGAATGAGGCACGCTTCCAAGATTGCAAGTTCCCCAGGCATAGCTCGAAGGATACAAAAAACCTCGTCACTGCACTCTGGCTCCAGCGGTACGTTCAAAGAGCCTGACCGTCAACTTGCACACAAATCCTCGCGCGGGAGGTCATCCGGACAAGCCTCTGCACCTGCAAAACACGTCAGCACGCGCCCAACAGTACCTAGATGCACATCTGAGGGTGCCTGCACCACGGCAAAGTCATCTACATCACAGGAGACCTGGGCAACCAAACCGAGGCTGTCCACACGGGGCAGACCCCCCCGCACCCACCCACCGTCCCCAGCGCCACCGCTCCATACGACGGCAATGAACACCGGACAGGGGGCGGCCGCCCAAGACCAGCGATGTCCGGGTACTCCAAAGACAAATTTTCAGAAAAAATCCCCAAAGGCGCAGATAGCGCCGAAGGCCTCGAAGTCGAGAGCGTTGATGTATATAGCGCCGAAGGCTTCGGCGTCAACACAGGTGTAGACGGAGCTGTGGGCTGGTACGATGGCAAATCGTCGACGTCCAAGTCGGACGGACACAGCGCCGACCGAGTCAACGCCGGCATAGAGCCCTCCGTAGGTAGCTGCGGTCTCGCTGGGGATGACGACCGAGACCTAGAGACATGTCTCTTGTGACTTTTCGATTCGTTGTCTGTACGGTACCTCGAGGGCTCCAGATGTGATTCACGTCGTGAACCCAAGCCCGACGGCGTGCGTGCCACGGTACGAGAACGATCCTGGCTGGCTTCGTCAGAAGGCGCGACTGGGCCCGTGCCCTGCGACTGAAAAATCGCTAAAATGGATTGTTTAAACGCCACCCATTCCTCCGGAGTCGAGGACTTCGTAGGGCACGCAACCTTCCTCGAGACACCATTCTCCGAGGAGGACGGGGAAGGCAACCGGTGACAGCGCTTCCTAGAGTGCTGGGACGAGGAAGACGAGTGGCGGGAACAACTTCGGGACAGAGATCCCCGGGACACCTTCCGACGCGGAGAGTCGGCCCTCGAGTCATCAGTGGAAGCCACCTTGGACTTGGATTTGGAAGTACGGGACTTAACAGGCTTAGAGCCCCTACCTACCTGGAGCTTCTCCTTCCGCTGCCGCAAGGCCTTGGCAGTCAGCGACTGGCATTTCCAGCAGTCGTCGGTGTCGTGCGACTCGATCAGGCACCACAAACAAATGCGGTGGGTGTCAGTGAGCGACATTTTCGACTTGCAGTCCTGGCAGGTCTTGAAGCAAGACCACGGAGTCGGAGGGGTCGAAGAGAAAGACATCGTAATGATGAACACGCAAGGTGCGCTGAGTCTCACGAAGTTAACACGTTCGTGGAAAAAACAGAACTGAGGCTATGGGCGCCATGCGTCCTATTTATAACATACAGTGACGTTGCCCTCGACGGAGGCCTTCGAGGGACATGGACCCGACGCCATCGACGCAGGACGTCCTCTGCCGAAAAAGTTTCCGAAGTGCACAGCTGTGGACATTACATGTCAAAGATGTGGAATGCGTTAGAGGAAACAATCCATTCAAAGAACAAGTTACTTACCCCTGGTAACGCTCTTTCGACTGCTCCCACGTATTCCTCATCTTTGATATCTCCAATACCCAGCTTCAGCTGCTTTGGAATTCTTTTGGGGAAGCGGGTGCTGTGCATCGATGCAGTGGACTCGATGTCCCTCGAGGGCCTCCGCCTCGAGGATGAAGTCATCAAAGGCATATATAGCACGCGCAGCGCCCGTTAGCTTCAGTTCCGTTTTTTTGTGTCATTCTCAAGTAGAACTACCCGCTTCAAGGCGGATTTGACCGTACTAGGTTCTGAAGGAGCGAAAGCTGCAAGAACATGGGAAATTCTACTGAGGGGTAGGTTTAGAGGGTGATGAGGAATACGTAGGAGGAACATCCAGTCGACAGAATGTTACCAGGGGTAAGTAACTTGTTCTTCGAATGGATTGTTTCCTCCCACGTATTCCTCATCTTTGATAGACTCCCAAAGCGGTGTTTGTTTTGGTGGAGGGAGTAAGAATTTTGCCATCAAGGTTTCCATGAACAGAACGGAGGACAGCTTTTCCAAAGCTTCCATCTTGACTTAAGGTAGAATCAAGGCAGTAATGCTTAGTAAACGTGTGTATTGTAGACCAAGTAGCAGCCTCACAAATGTTTTTAACAGGGACACCTCTTTGCAGAGCATAGGAAGTAGCAATGCCCCTAGTGGAATGGGCTCTCAAGCCTTCTGGAGGGTCCTTGCTTGCTAGCCTGTAACATTCAAAATAGCTAGAACAATCCATCTGGATAAGGTCTGCTTTGTTACAGCCTGCCCCAGTCTATGACACATATAACCTATAAATAGTTGGTCATCCAGACAAAGTTTTGACAATCTTAAAATGCAGAAGCTCAGAGCCCTTCGAGGATCGAGCCTGTGCAACCTGTGCTCCTCCTTGCCAGGATGAGGTGGAGGGTAGAAAGTGGGTAACACAATTCTTGTCCTAAATGAAAGTCTGAAATGACCTTAGGTAGAAATGAAGGCTTGAACCTCAGTGTTAGGAAGAATTCTCTGTTAAGGCTAATTTCCCAAACCTAGTGAGTCCCCCAGCAGCTTTGCTGGATCTTTGGGGTTTATTTTTTTTCTCCTGCTAAGAGTGAGACTCTTTTTCTCCCACTCTTAGGCATCATTTAAGAATGTCCTTTATGGGCTATGGGGTCTTTTACTCCATAGGGCTTCATGTGTTTTTGGTATGTGTGTTACACGGCACCCTCAGTGCAGTAACACAGGGGTGTCATAGTGACCCCCAAACATAGTCTCCATACCCTGGGACTGACTACTGTCTCCCAGGGCATGTAAAGTCACCAATGACTTTACTAGTCTCAAATTGTGAACAGAACCAGTACAAACCATCATATTGTGGAAGTACTGGTAGGGGTAATTCGATTGCCCCTCGGTCTGTTTTCCAAGGGGGCACTGTCCAGTCCCCCCTTGTCGAGTTTCTGGCTGGTGGCAGTGGATACCACGCGAAATATTCCACCGGAATATTTTTTATGGGATTTTCCCATTGATTTTAAACGCACCACTTTTTGGTGCAATGTTAAAGATACCGCCGGGTTATTTATTTAATATTAATTCCCCGGTTGGGTCTTTTTGGCAGGACTCGGTTTTAAAATGGCGTTTCTGTTCGCCTCTGAAACTCTAACCCAAGTCGAGCCCTTTGTTCCACCTTTTGGCGGGCTTCTGCCCAGAAGCCCTCCAAATGGTGCCACTCTGTCTGGGGTCTACAGGATGTGTGGGAGAGGGATTAGGTACCCTGGACTTAGTTGCCTTGGCAACTCAAGTCGCACTCTTGTGTGATTGGCCCAGTGGTGAGCCGCCCGGCTCACCACTTAGCATGGTTGAGTGACAGCTAGGCTGTTGAATGGGGGGTTTTCTGCATAAAAGCAGGGCTTTGGAGACTGGAACTTAAGAAGTCACCACAGGACCTAAAGAATCCGAAGTGGGGAGAAGCTGAGCCTTCTACAAAGACGACACCACCGGTGGAGCCCTGCTGGACGAAATCACCACTTCCCTGACGACAGAGGAGATCTTCTTCCAGGAAAGTCTTCTTCCCTTTAAGCTGGTGGGACCAACCAGTTCGCCCTTTTCGCCTTCCAGGACATCTTGTGGTCGAATCGCCTGTGCCAAGCACCCCGGCGGCCGGATAGCCAGGCTTCACCACTGACCGCGAATAAAAGGGTCGTACCTTTTAATCGGGAACTCCGCGGCTGGTTTCTGCCCTAGCAGGGCAACGACCTCCAGCTTTCTTCCTCGTTGAGATCATCTCTTCCTCTGGTCGAAGGCACGACTTGCACCCGTTGCCAGGAACAACTGCCACCGCTGGAGCTTTCTCACCATTTCAGGTACTGTGTCCCGCCTGGTCTCCCTTGCAACGGATTGTCCAAGGTGTCCCGTAAATCCTTGACTTTCCAATTGGGTTGGCCTCAGACCTGCTAACTTTGCCTTTCTGAACTGCTCCAACCTCTTTTGACATTTTCTGCGAAGACTTTGAGTGCATTTCCACTGTGTGATCTTGGGCACATTCCACCTTGCTCTCTCCAAGAGTGGGCCTGGCCTATGAACTTTGGCTCTACAGTAGACCCTGCCTTTCTTGACTTGCTGTGGTTTCTTAAAAGTGTTAGTACTGTGTTATTTCCATACTCTGCCTTTTCTCTCCCTTTTTAACGAATTATTGGAGTGCCATCTAAGGATACGCGATTACCTCTGGTTTGCTAATAAGTGGTGTCTTAACCTAGACTTGTCGAATAATTAACTAGGGAGGTGTATATACTTATAGTGACTGTGTTTGAACTTGCTTGATATATTAGTGCCAGTGTATTATTTTTATAAGTGTGTTTTTAAATAAATAATTATATACTTTTAATACCAAAGCTCTGGTCAGTGTTTGCTGGTTCTACTGTATTTTTAGCCCTATTGTGTATACTCTATATACTGCCTAACTCTTCTTGAGAGAGGTCTGACTGCTCAGCCACAGCTACCAGGTAAATCTGGGTGGTGCAGACTGCTACCAATTGGGTTTACTGCTTACTCCTGTGGTCTAAAACTTTTTGCAGTGGTCCCTAAGGGAACTGCACAGGTTTCTGCCTAACACTCAGGACAACCTGGTCCTTATGAAATACTGTGAACAGTTGTTTAGAGGATAGTGCCTGCAACTCACTCTACGGGCTGATGTTAGTGCTACCAACAAGATGGTCTTGAACTTTAGTAGCCTTAATGGACCTGAATGGAGTGGTTCAAACGGTGCACACATTAGATATTTTAACAACAGATTAAGGTCCCAAACGGGAACCTGAAAGGGAGGTGGAGGGAACACATTAATGAGTCCCTTCAGAAATGGTATCACCAAAGGTCTCTTAAAATATGAAATTTCCTCAGATGAGCGCTCGAAGATGGAAAGCGCTGCCAAATAACCTTTAATAATCCCAACCTGGAGCCCCAGATTGGCCAAGTACAGCGGAAAGGATAACACCTCTGGTGTTTTTCAAAGCAAAGGGTCCACATTCTTGTCCCTGCATCAGCTGCAGAATTTGTTTTGTTCCAATGGCAGCGGTACAAAGACTTTGTTGCTTCCCTTCTGGCCGAAAGCAAAATCTCCATTACGTTATCCGGGAGGTCCCAATTCTTGTACCCCAGCCTCTCAGAAACCATGTGTGAAGGCTGAGTGTCTTGAACCCTGTATGGAGAACCCAACCCTCCTCTTGCGAGAGAAGGTCCTCTCTTTGTGGAAGACGTATTAGAGGGCAGATGGACTTGTCCAGAAGGTCCTGGTACCACGTCCTCCTGGCCCAATCCAGGGCAATTAGGATAATGGATTTCCCAACCTTTCACAACCTGCTGATCACGTGAGGAATGACGGGGATTGGAGGAAGTGCATACAGGAGTGGAAACACCCAGTCCACTACAAACGCGTCTTATAGAGCTACTCTTGGGGGAAACTCCCTGGAGCAATACAGTTTGCACTTCCTGCTGACACTGGCCGCAAACAGATCCACTTGAAGGGTTCCCCAAAGGCTGAAGATCTCTTGAAGGACTTCCTGAGCTAGTTTTCTCTCCAGCTAGGTGAACTGCCAATAGAGAGATTCCTTCTTGAATTGACCAGAACCAGAGCTGCACTGCCTCTCTGCACAGTGGTAGTGACCCTACACCAGCTCTCTCTTTGAGGTAGTACATGGCAACTGTGTTGTCCGTCATTATCAGGACATTCTTTCCCCATACAAAGGGCAGAAACGCCTTCAGATCAAGTACGATTGCTCTCAGCTCCAAAAGATTGATGTGTAGTTTGGACTCGATGGAGACCAACGACCGCTGATTGTCAGATAATTGGCGTGGGCTCCCCACTCCGTGAGTGAGGCATCCGTCACTACTGTTATCACTGGCCATGGTTGCCAAAAAGGTTCTCCCTTCAGACTATTGTCCTTGCAGGCTCACCACAGGAGATCCTGTGCCACCCAGCTTGGAACCTAAAGTAGGTCTGACATGTTGGCCGAGAACTGAGACCATTGTGTCCTGAGAGCCCATTGAAGAGATCTCATTCTCAGGCGAGCCTCAGGCACCAGAAAAATGCAGGCTGCCATGAGGCCAAGCAACCTCAAAAAGTCAAAGGCTGGGAGACACTTGGCAATCTGAAAATTGAAAACCATCTGCAGAATGTCTTGAGCCCTCACCTTGGGTGGTGTGCTCATTCCCAAGGAAGTATCCAGTATAGCCCTGTTGAACTGGAGATTTTGAGTTGGTGTCATGTGGGACTTCTTGTAATTGAGGGAAAAGCCCAGTCTGTGGAGAGGGTGGCATATCACGCTGAGATGTTCCAGGACCTGTTCGGGAGAATGTGCCCTGATCAGCCAATCGTCCAGATAGAAGAAGACATGAATCCCCCCTCTCCTGAGACTTGCTGCCACCATCGCCATCAGTTTGGTGAATACCCTTGGGTGGAGGTCAGCCCGAACGGCAGAACTCAAAACTGATAATGAGAACCGCCAACGGCGAACCTCAGGTTCTCTCTGTGCTTCATATGGATTGGCACATGGAAATAAGCATCCTGAAGGTCCAATGACACCATCCAATCCTGGAATTGGAGGGCCTGAAGTATCTGAGAAAGTGTGACCATCTTGAACTTGTCCTTCCTGAGGAACTTGTTCAAGTATCTCAAGTCCAAGATGAGTCTCAGTCCTCTGTCTTTCTTGGGGATTAGGAGAATGCCATCCTTTGTTCCTCTCCGGTACTGGCTCTATAGCACCTTTCTCTAGCAGGGTTAACATTTCCTGCACAAAGAACAGATCTGGAACCCTCACAGAATGGCTCCCTGGTGGATGGTTCTGAGGTCTCTGAATGAAGGGGAGGCTGTAACCTTGGGCTAGGGGTTGTAATGCCCAAGCATCCAAAGTAATGTCTCACCATTCTTTCAGATGCTGAGACAGCCTGTCCCCCACTGGGGTGGCGGGACTCAAAACCTCAAAGAGGTTTTGAGAAGGCTGAAGCAGTGGCTGTTGGTAAGATGCAGCTGCTTGAGCGGGCTTTGCACCTCTCCCTCTTCCACCACGAGGGAATCTTCTTTGGCCTCTTTGACCAGCCATTGCTCTCACTCTTGCAACTGAGGAGTAGTAGCGTAAGGATCTACCCCGCCAAGATACTCCACTGGAGTGAAAAGGCTGAGGCTGCCTAATAGCTGCACCCAAAGACTTGGCTGCCGCCTTCAAGGTCTGCAGCTCCTCATGGTTTTCATCAGCCCTGCTGCCAAAAAGATCAGACCCGTCAAAAGGCACGTTACGGAGTCTAGACTGCACATCAGGTGCAAATCCAGATTTCCGTTACCACGCAAATCTGCAACTTACGGTGCTTGCCGCCATGGCTCTGCTGACACTGTCAGCAGAATCCAAACCTGACTAAAGAGACTCGCACATGGCCTCCTTGCCATCCTTAATGGCCAAGAAACTGTCTCTTTCCTCCCCTTCAGGAATATGTTCAGCTGCCATAGAAATGCCACCAAAGCACCAAGGCACATGAGGAGTTGGCTGATATAAGAGCCCTACTCCCAGCAGAAAATACTTTTCTTGACTAGGAATCTACCTTTTTATCATTTCTATCCAGTGGGATGGTCGGATAAGCTGCCTGTTTTGAGGTAGCGGTTGCTGCCTGCACCACCAGGCTCTCTGGGGTAGGGCGTTTCGACAAGTAGCTCGGGTCACTACTTGATGGACGGTATTTCCTTATCATGTTCTTATTTACTGCCGGACTGGACTCCGGTGCTTCCCAATTGGCACTTAGTCTCTTGTGAAGAGCAATATGAAAGGGTAAGATAGGATCCCTTTGAGGACCTTCATCCAGGATATCTGTACGGTCTTCCTGTTCAAAACGGAGGGCAGGTCTGCTCCATCACAGTTAATACACTACCTTGGTGTCACGCTCCCATCTGTTACACACCACACTCCCACACATGTCTCTACAACATCTAGGTGTCCCATAGCGCCCCCAGACCCTGTATTCCCCTCCTCTGCTACACACGTAGGGCGGGGGTCACGTGAGCGGCTGGCTCCCCGTTTTCCTCCGGGCCGTGTCACCCATGTGGGACGCGGCGGGCGCAGGGTCGGCCCCGATTGTCTCCCTTCCTTCACTGGCAGATGCCATGGCGCATGGGGGAAGGCATCCGTGGACCATCGCGTTCGCTTCCGCGTCACGTGACACTTGGCTCTCGGTCACGTGCTACGACTGTGCGTCACGTAACACAGAAGCGTTCATTATTTAAACAGTGATTCACCCGCGGCTCCTTGCTTCACAGCTGTTCCTTGGAGCTCTGTACGGCGATTACTGTTTATTCTTGCATCACGGACCTCACGATCTCGGAACTCTCTCACTGACTCGATTTGGATTTGCGCTTCTGTTGTGACTTTGTGCTCAGATTTCACGGACTACCTGATCTCTGACTTGCAACACAGACTTCTTTTGGATTACCGTTTTGTCTTAGCGTCCTGCACCTGTTCTTTCTTTGGATACTTTGGCAACTCCAGGATAGTTATCACAGACCCTCTTGTTTTCTCCACGCCTCAGCTACAGGTGGGCCAGTCGGTGTTTGTTACACACGACTGTGATTCATCACTACTCACCCTACTTCCATCTGGGTTCCTGCTCACGTGTCCCCCATGGAATCACTCCCTAGGCCCTCTGGGTTAGGAGCTACATCACTATCCCTGCTAGGTAAGCCTGTTACAGTCCTTTGTGTACTATTATTCCTACTGTGATAGTTTGGTGCTAACTGGCATTTTGCTTTACAGTGGTGCTGGGGTTCCAGTGTTCCGCGGTTCCGGGCTTTGAGCATCTCCCACCTGTGGCCTCAAGGATTGCACAGAGAGTGGTATTGCGTTCTCTCTGTGTGGTACTTGTGGACGGAGGTCTCTCTAATCTTCACGACAATCAAGACCTGACACTTGATCATCAACTGCCTGTATGAGGCATCTGCATGCACATTTGACTGAGTCTTTGCAAATTCCAATTCCGGTGATGTGTCCACTCCACTGGCTGTCTCCAAATTTTCATGCAGGTCTTTCAGTCTGGATTCCTCTGATATGAAACTATCAGGGACATTTGGTGTGCCATTCTGCAAACCAAAGAGTGCATCATTATCAGACAGCTCGTTGTCCTCATAAATAGAGGTCAGAGATTTAAAGAAATCCCTTCTTGGTAAAGGAGTGAAGGTTTTCTGTATCCCAGGTAAAGGCGCAGAAGGCTTTGAAAATTTCGAGACAGATGCCCATGGAGCCATCAATGTCTTTGATGACATTTTCGCTGTCAACGGCACCGGAGGCTTCGATGGCGCTGATGGTGCATCTGGCGTCAATGGCATCGACGACCTCGACTTGTCTTTTGACTTATGACTCGAAGGATCCCTTGATGATTTCTCATCATGTCAAGGCCTCGACGGCTCTCGATGGGAATCTGGCCTTTGTCCCGCGCTCAATAGCGTGCAGGATTTGGCTCAAGTCTTTTCCTTACCGGCTTCAGAAGGTGCGGTAGGAGCATGGCCTGCCTGCTTTGAGGGTTTCTGGCTCTCGAATATCTTAAGCATTTTTTGCCTGAATGCTTACCATTCAACTGGAGGGGAGGCCTTAGTGGGACAGGATATAGTCCTCTCAGGAGAGGAGTCGGTTGAGGATATCGAAGTAGGTTATTTATGATGCCACTTCTTCAACTTCCTCTGTGACGATGAGGAGTGGTGCAACCTACTCCTTGACCTGGACCTTTTTGCCTTCTTTCGTCGAGGAGAGTCGCCTCTTGCTTCGTCAGAAAACAGCTTTTTCGACTGGGATTTCTTAGGGAATCTACCTACGGCCAACTTCCCCTTATGCTCCTTCAGAGCTTTTCCAGTTATCGATTGATACCTTGAACAGGCCAAGGTCTTGTGTTCCACACCGAGACACCACATGCATACTCGATGCGGATCTGTCAGCAACATCTTGGCATTACAGTCTCAACACTTTTTAAACCCAGGCTTTGGGCTAGTCGGTGTCGAAGACAAAGACATTTTCAGATATTTCTCTAGGACATTTCTGAAGCACGCTGTACTTCTCGAAGCGTAAGCTTACTTGTAAAAACGTAACTGAAGCCAACGGGTGTTGCGCATGCTATATATGCCTTCGATGACATCATCCTCGAGACGGAGGCCCTCGCGGGTCGAGTCGGCTGTATCGACGCACAGCGCCCTCTGCCAAAAATGTTTTCAAAATCAGTTTAGGCTGGATATTGGAGATATCAAAGATGAGGAATACGTAGGATACAATCCATTCAAAGGGTTATTATATGAGTTATTATATGAAGGGAGAAACTCGTCCCAGTCCACAGGAGGCGATAACAAGCAGGAAACTAAGTAAGGCAAGAAGTGAAAAGCATAGGAACGATTGGATTAAGCAACCCAGGTGTTGAACTAAATGACTGGAAACAAGTTCCCTGGAAGGAAGAGAAAAAACACCTTCCTTTCAAGTACAAGACTGGAGGAAGTCTAACGCAGAATCATATAATGAGAAATGGTATATAAACTGCCTGAATGAGCTAGGTAACCAAAGAGACACTGTAAAACAGAGACGTTATTACAATGGATGTTTAAAGAGGGGTGAAGAGAAGCCCACCTCAGAAAATGGTGGAAAGAAAGACCAGGGAGAATATATAAGTGATAATCACAGTGAGAAAATGCCTGAGAGGAACATATTCTAAACGTAGGATCCCAGAAGCCATGAAGTAAGCATAAGAGTATTTTTTAAGAGGCACAAGAATTGATCTCAAAGACTATCCAAGTAGATTATATCAAGAAATATCTGCATCACAGAGAAGATCTATAAATACAGAGACTATCAAATGAACTGAAGAGACCTGGTGAAGAAAAGACATTCCCTGGGTTTATTTAATTTAGGTCAATATACTGGTAGGGTCATATAAGGTTAGTTTGAAAGGAGGACATATTTACTTTGGACATCTTGGCTACTGACAAGCATCTTTAGTTTCTTTAGATAGGTAGGGTATTCTCTCTAGTAAGAGGGAAAGTTAGGCCTTCCACTTATATGTTTCATTAAATAATTTGAATCATGCCTTCCGAGTGTCCGTCTACAACCTGCCACATTAGCTCAAATGTGCAGACACCCCCATGTGGCTGCCTGGCAGGTGTTCAGGATAGGGACTTTCCTCTTCAGGGCAGAGGTAGAATGAGCCCTGAGACCTTCAGGTACATCCTTACCAGCCAGAGATGCAGAGGACGTTAGCATTTACGAGATGTAGAGAATGATCCACCTTCAGCTGTTCCCGTGGTTATTATTAATTCAAAACCTTCCAGCCATCACCTTTTTGTGTTGCTTAAGTCACCCTGAGTGGGACGGGTATGCCCAGACGTGGGTCTGAGCCTGCTGGGACTAGAGACCCAAGCTACTCCTCACTGATGATGCCCAACAAGGCCGAAACATGTCTGGGGATGATTTTGGTCTGGTGCAGATGGGATGTGACCTAGCAGTTTGGGCTGGACTGTCCCTTTTGGGGTGGGACCAAGCCTGATTTGCGTATGGTCTTTCCCCTTCTGTAATGGCTTGGCAGGCTGAAAAACGATGGTCTGGAGGGATGCCCAGAGCTGTGCCAGTAGTTCTGATTAATTTGTAAACTTCCAGCCAACACTTTTTTGTATTGCTTTCTGTTTGGTCACAGCCCTGCCAGCACGGGCAGCAGTAAAATCAACAACATGATGGTTATCTTTCCTGGCCTCTCTCGTCCGAGAGACATTATAGCAGAGGGCCTGCACCGGGTGCAGCCGATTGAATTGTTCCTTTACCTTGGAGGGATGAGGCGGAAGATGGAGAAGATGGATCTTTTGCAGAGATGAAAATCTGAGACCACCTTTGGATGAAAGGAGGGCCTAACTCTTAATGTCACCTTCTCTTTGGAGAAAACCAAACAAGAAATGACTTACCGTAATGTTCCTTCGATGGATTCTTCCCTTGCAGATTCCTCATCTGATAAATATCCTCATCCAGTTTCGCTGCATCGGATATTTTTCCAACAAGGAGCGTAGTGGACCTCGACTCGCCGTCGATCCGTTTTGCTTGGTGCTCGATCGTCGGCTCTGGACGTGATGTCAGGTGTTGTATATATATATACATATACATATACAATACACAGCCACGGTAGTGGCTGTGTAGTTATGGTTAAGTTGCTGTTTCCACAGGAAGAGCACTTTTTGGGCGGCCTATAACTCCACTCCCCCTGGACGAATCGTCACCAAACTTTGCAAAAAAAGTATATGGGCCACTCTGAATTTTTTAAGTTTTGAGATGTTTGGTCCAGAGAGGCAAAAGTTGTAGAGGGGGTCCCAAAACATCTTTTTTTCCCATAAACTGAATGGGGGAAAAACTTTGTGCACGCCTACAGGTCAAACCGCTGGACGGATTTTCACGAAATGTGCGGCAGGGGCTTGGTCCCGAAAGCGTGCTTTTGTAAATTTGGTGAAACTCCATCCAGTAGTTTCCTTTAAAACGACCCAAAAATATGTCGCAAAAAATTACTGATATCTATGTCCGCTTCGCGGTCACACTTCCCTGTTCGCTCTGCGGAAAAGATACCGATTGGCTAGGGGGTGGCATCATGACCGCGGACACGCAATGTCTTCGGCGATTGGTTGCAGCGAGCCGTGATGTGCGTCAGAATGTGTGGATGCGCCCGACATCTTGGATCCAACGACAGCGCGGTCGCGACCAGAGGCAAAATGCTGTTTCGGAAACTGTTTTGGTCTGCTACACTGCTTGGGGAGGTTCAGAGAGTAAGAGATGGGTGAAATATTGCACTTGTTTAGGTGGCAGGTGTTAATGATGTATTCGCCATGCCCGCCTTGTCCGGGATGTTTGTAAGTACTGAAAATGAGGGGTCTCATAAGAATAGTACTTCCGTCCGTGTTGTGGGCAGGCACCGTCAAACTGTTCTAAGGACACGCGTGGTGTTAGCGAACATTACAATTGAGTACATGATGTAGTTACTATTTTTGTTTGCATCGGTGTGCTACTAATTTACAAGCCGCCATGGGTGTGATATGCTGCAGTAGTTGTGGCCAGGGCCTAGAGTCTTGGGTGCATGGCCGTAGGCCGTAGGCCATACTCCCAAGACGCTAGGCCCTGGCCACAACCACCGCAGCATATCACAGCTATACCTACACACGTAGTCTCGCATATCAATCAGGTGTTTGTGGGGAGGGCCTAGAGTTTGGAATGCATGGCCAAAGGCCATGTACACAAGATCAAATTTGTACGTTGCGATTTTATAAAGCACTATGGGTACAATATGCTTTGGTAGTTGTGGACAGTACATAGAGTCTTGGCTGCATGGCTGAAGGCCATGCACCCTAAAAAAACATTTATAAGAACTGCAGTTATAAGCCACTATGGGTTTCATATACTGGACACCCATGCATTCACATATATATGGCCTTACACCCAAGACTCTAGCCTCTGGCCACAACCACTGCAGCATATCACAGCTATAGATACACCCGTTCTATCAAACATCATTAAGGTGGTTGTGGGGAGGGTCTCGAGTCTTGGGTGCATGGCCAAAGGCCATGCACCAAAGAACAAATTTATACGTAGTGCATTTACAAGCCACAATGGGTGCAATATGCTGTGGTGGTCATGGCCAGGATGTAGAGTTTTGGGTGTATGGCCTTCTTATAAGCAATGAAGTTATAAGGCACCATGATTTTTATACAGTGCATTGGTTGTGGTCAGGATGTAGAGTTTTGTCTGCATGGGTGCATGCCGTAGGCCGTGCGCCATACTCCCAAAACTTTAGGCCCTGCCCACAACCACTGCAGCATATTACATAGCCTCGGTAGTGGCTGTGTACTTATGGTGAAGTTGCTGTTTCCATAGGAAGAGTACTTTTTGGGTGCCTTATCACTTTGCTCCCCGTGGACGAATCCTTACCAAACTTTGCAAAAAAAGTATGTGGGGTACTCTGAATTTTTTTTGGAAACTTTGGTGATGTTTTCTCCAGGGGGGGAACAGTTATAAAGGTGGGGCGTTCCCAAAACGTCTCATTTCACCTTATTTTATTTATTTATTTGCATTTATAAAGCACACAGAGCTGTCCTGAGGCATCGTGGCGCAGTTACAGCAAGCTTGATCTTAACATAGGTATGATGAAACATTCGGTTGCTATAGTAAAACAAGAATAAATGCTTTGAGTGCAGTGGTGAACATAACAGGTGGTCAGAGACCAAGTGGGTCTAAATGCAGAATGATAAGCTTTGCTATGGTTACAGTGCAAGCATAATTATGCATGATGGTTTGAAACATTAGCGGAATAGAAACGTTTTTAGGTTTTTGCAAAAGGTGGTGTAAGATTTTTCATTCCTTAGTGAGGTGGGCAGGGCATTCCAGTTCTTGGGTGCGAGGTGTTGGAAGCTAGGCCCTCCGGCTTTGGTTCTTTTGAACGTAGGAATATAGATCTGGTCAGCGCGGTGGCCTCTGGTGGGTCTGTTAGAGGAGCTTATGGTGATTCTTTCCGAGAGATAGGGTGGGGCATCTGATGTGAGGCATCTGTGTGTGATGGCCATTGCTTTAAAGAGTATGCGTTCCTTTACCGGTAGCCAATGGGCATCTTTCCTGGCTTGAGAGATATGTTCCCTTTTGGAAATGGTCAGTGCTGCCTGGAGCACATTGTTTTGCGTGATTTGGAGTTTTTTTTAGATTGTTAGCCAAGGTGCCTAAGAATAGGGCATTACAGTAGTCCAGTTTGGTACCTATTGTGGCTCTGGCGATGGATAGGCAGTTTTTGGTGGAGAGAAAAGGCTTGACTGCATTGATCACCTTTGCGGTGAGCGCTGAGGAGGAAGCTGTGGCGTTGACCTGGCGGGACATGGAAAGTGAGGCATCTAGGTGAACACCTAGGGTTTTGACAGTCTTGGAGACTGTGATGATGGAATTGTCGACGTTGAAGGATTTATATTGTGGGGGGAGTTTATTGAGAGTTTCGCCGGTCCCTACTAAGAGGATCTCAGTTTTATCCCCGTTTAAGCAAAGGCCGTTGGCAGCCATCTAAGTTTGGATAGATGAGTAAATTTTGGTTAGGGTTGTCCCTTAGAGTGAATGGGGGAAAAAGTTTGTGTCCGCGGACATGTGGCGCTTTCCCTGATTGGTTGTGGAACAGCGCAAAATACGTCAGCTTTCTTCGGTGCCCCCGCCATCTTTTATTCATGTTTTGGCGTACGCGGACATCACCAGTTACACATACAAATTAAGACAGTATTGCAGTTGTCACACTTATGAAATACTATTTCAGAAGGTGACCTGTAAGGAGGCTGGGATGGGATGTTCTAGCTCAAACTCAAAAAGTGGACTTTTCTTGTCACCAAAGTCATACGGTTAAATGGAAGTTGGTGCTCACTGTACCACTACCAATTAGTGCGTCTGGGTTACAATGTTTTTGGAATAATATTGCAGTCAAACTGGCATCCTAAGTTTTGAAAACCAAGCCCGCCATCTGCACTGCTTGCTGCAAACAGCAATTCTGCAGGTGTATGGGAGTAGCGGTTCTCATAATTGCATTTCAATATGCTGTTGCAAAGTAAGAATGTATTTGCTTTCTGAGTGAAGGTCATATGAGTTGTTTTTTTGGTTGCACGCTCCATAGGACCACGCATCCGAGTGACTGCATAAGGGGCAATTTTATTTTGACCTTGAGCGAAAGGGAAACTTTAGAAGCAATTCAAGGAATGAAAAGTTCGAAAAAAATAGCAATTGATAAGGTAATGTTTTTAAAACGTTTGTAAGGCACATGAAATATCAGTCCACGAAGATTCTTCGGTGCAAATACATTGGTGTCTGACTTGGCCAAAAAGAATGGACGCAGAAAAAATTATGTAAGTTTACTTTTGACCACTCTACACCGACCCGCGTTTTAATTTTAAATTACCCACCCACTAATTGTGACCATGTAACTTAAGTATTACCTTTCTGCGCTGTTATGTTTTTCCTCCAATAATGGAGAGTGCAGGGTTTCCGCGTTTGCAGGGTATGACTGCACTCACCCTTTTTTAGCGTTCATATTTCTTGTTTGCAACGTTATGTTTGCCCACATAGCTTTGTGTATCACTTTGCACATTCTTCTGGTCTTGTTTGACATCACGAGATGTACATTTTTTTTACTTGTCCATTCATTTTGCCTTCATAATTGAATTATCGTCTTCCTGTGTAGCTGCCATTTTTTTGGGCGATTCGGCATGCGCCATTACCTTATGGCGCATGCAGAATCTCGGCGTTTGTAGCCTGTTACTATATTTACACATGGTCAACACTAACATTTCACTAAAATGTTATGTTTGACCACTTACATTTGTGTATTACTTTCCACATTCTTTGTTTCTTTTTGCAATTTTTTACTAAAGGTTGGGTATTGACACGTATTTTATGTTACGTTTTCCACCCAGGTACATCTTGCCGTACTGTCCGTGCCATAGATGCCAAATACAACTGCTCGTGACCGGTTGCCTGTCCATCACAATTATGTGGAATGACAGCCCAGGGCCGCTATGCCCGTACGCTGAACTCGCTATTAGGAGCAACATCACATCATTTATGGTGCTGTAGGCCGAAGGTCATGGCGCCTTCTTGGAAATCACTGTGCAAACAAAGCGGCTATTTAACCAAGAACGCATATTTTTTGTATGGGAAAAGAACAACATGTGCCTCATCTTTAACGTTTGCAATGACGCCCTTAGAACCATTGTTACCATTTCATTAAAAATGGGATTACTCTGATGGTCTGTGACAGTTTCTTGTTAAATAAACCTACTGTACGAACTTTAAAATGTTAACGTTTTCTTTCACAATCCAGTCTGTCATTTCAAAATATAAGGTACTACGTTGTACGTCGCTGTATTTTCATTTACAGGTTCTGCGTCACGTCACGTACTTGTGCTTTTTGCAGACTACCGTGGAAAGGGAAGAGGGGCTATGTATGAAACAACCGCCTTCCATTTCTATGGTGGCCATCGTGAAAAAGGATTTTGTTTTGTAATACTACCCGCCAAAGGGGTGCTGGATTATAACTAGTTATACTATTTTTTAGTAGCACACGTTATTGCTTTGCAAATGTAGACGATTACTGGCAAATATTATTGCGTCTATGTCATTTATTGAGAAACATGAAGTACATGGAGTGTATGCAATGGCTTTTAAAAAATTATTTACACTGTGAAAGGTCGATCTTCACGGAACATTTACTTTGTTTACGGGTGACTTTCTTTTTTGGTAGGACAGCTAATAAGGCAATTTGCGAACGACAATGAGCAAAGAGGCAACAAACTGTAATGTGGGGCGGTAGATGGATGGCGAAAAGTTTTGTGCGTTTGTTATTTGTAAGGTCGCTGCACTGTTTCTCATGCTTCTTCATTACAGCAGTGCTGCTGTTTCTTGGGGAGCAGGGATGGCCTTAGCTGATGTCATTTTCAGGTAGTAGTAGAACTTTTGTTAAAATTATATAATGTGTCGTGCATTGCTAATTGCTGCCTACCAATACGTGTTGGCGCTGTGTAAGGGAAATGTTGAAGGTGGGCATTCCTTCATCTCTATAAAATCTATTTCTACACTGTCCACGAGGCATAGATCTTACTGTAAAGTGTGCACTGATTCTGGGACACGGCACCGTGCTGTACGCCAGCATATTGTCATGTGGCATTCTCTGCAAGGTGTATACTGTTTACCAAAAGAATCTTGTTAAAGGGACGTTATGGTTAAATTGCCCTACTAAAAACCTGTGAAATTCACTAAAAAAACTTTATAACCAACTAACACTGGCGAATTTCAGGGGTTTTTCGGTTTTACCTCGAACCATAATGTCATGGTTATAAAGTTTTTTTTAGTGAATTTCACAGGTTTTTAGTAGTGCAACTTAACCATAACGTCCCCTCAACAACGTTTTTTTTTAATATATATATAAAACAAAAAACATTGTTAAAGGGAGGTTATGGTTAAGTTGCGCTACTACAAACCTATCCCCTTTACTGAAAAAACTATGCTAAAGGAAGGGTCTGGTTACAGTGCCCTACCAAAAACCTATCAAATTCAGTGAAGAAACGTTGGTAAAGGGACGTTATGCTTCAGTTGCACTTAGAACAACCTAGCAACTTCAGTGCAAAAGCTTTTGTTACATGGACGTTACAGTTACTTTGCACTAACAACAACCTATCCATAGTATGGTTACAAGTAAAACCGAAAACCCCCAGAAATTCGCTAGTTATGGTAAGCTAAGCAGCCATAACTCACGCCACCACTGTGCACAGCTAAGACTAACACCCATGACATCACCCATGACATGACATGGCTGGCTCCCTCTTTTTTTGTTCACTGACATATGAAGGGCAGGTGGTTTTCTTCACTGACTGACAGTCAGGAAGTAAACATTCAAAAGGTACTATGTTTGCAGTCCTTACCCTTCTCATATGTTCTTACAGTACTTTCCAAAGGGTGCAGTCACAGCATATGATACACATACATAAGGGAAGAAGCAGGCTTGAAACACAGCAATTGTTTGTGTGCATGAAGACAACCAGTTAGGTTATGAACACTTTCTGGTAATTTTTTGCCTACCTTCTATCCCTCTATATGGGCTTATTTGTGTGCGTTGTTGTCTCTTTATGTTCTGTGTGTAGTAGCACAAATATGTAGTAAGTGAGGCGTTGTTAGCTACTTAATACATGTTTCGCAGAACACAAAACTCTGACACTAAAGCATGCATCATTTTACTCTCCAACATGGCTTCAGAGGTTTTGTAACCGGAACGTTGCTTTAGCATAGTGTTTTCTGTAAAGGTGATAGGTTTTTGGTACCGCAACTGAACCATAACACCCTGTTAACAACGTTTTATCACTGATTTCTTGGCTTCCCTCATGACGAACGTGTGGAAAACCCAAATTCTCCTGTGTATGTATCCATTTGTTCTACCCCTTCCCTTTCCTAATAGTGTTGGTGTATCTTAAAAATTAAAGGTGTAGATGGGAAGTGTTGGTGAGTGTGTGAGCGGTTTTTCTTTTTGTGTTAACATAGCATGGTGAATCTGTGCCGCACAGTACTGTCCGAGATGACTGCAGGTAAGTAATATGGATGTTTCCTAGGGAGACTGCACCTGGCCGGTGTATGTGCAGTCACGCCGCAGGTATCCGTAGGACTCCAGTACTGGCCGCATGGATGCATCTTCTAATACACTTTTAATCAGTTGTGGGAGCGCACATGTATCCGTTGTACAGCTATGCGCATGGCATCCTCTGTGGGCTGGTAACACTGCCCCTGTCACCAGCCCTACAGATTCATACGGTAGGCTACCGCATTTCAAGTAGTCCTGTTGACTACATGGGTTGCTGTGCAAACCTACCAATTTATGGCTGCAGCATGCCTGGCTGTATGAGGCCAACTGGAAAACAGGGACAGCAACCTCCAGTGTCCGGTGGGCGTGTTAAATGTTGCATTAATTTGACTGATGTGCTGCTTTCCTTTCCATGACCCGTGAAACAGACACACCGTCTCTGCACTGAGCACTGTGACAGAAAGTGTCAAGGGTTCGCCTGCGGGTCAGACAGTTGGAGAAAACATTTAACTGCAGGTGTGACAGTTTGTAGTGAGGCAAAGCTGGTGCGGCTTGGCCACGCACATACTAGTGCATGTAAAGAGAAGTAAGCAAACAGCAGATTCTTCGGAGCGCAAAGAATGTCATTGGTGGTTAGAAATGTACTGTAGCAGAACGGGTCTCGCTGAATAGTTATCTTCCTGCTCCACGTAATAAAGCTGTGTTTCTCATTGTTGTAAGCATTCTTTTATTTCAAAATGTATTAATCTCTGTGAATGCTAGTCCTACGGCTAATGTCGTACCATGAAGTGTCCGTACTGCATGTGACGAGAACTGAAATGAAAGCACAAGGGACCAGTGGGCAGGGTGGCAATGACTGGCACCTATTTAGGTGAGGGCCACCCAACCTTTCCCTCACTCTGCATGTCCCCTATGTTATCCCTGTAGGTGCTCCCCTTCCATACCGGCCCTTGCCTTCCGTTCCTTCTGTGGCATGTGTTACTAG
Source organism: Ambystoma mexicanum (assembly GCF_040938575.1). Lineage (NCBI taxonomy): Eukaryota > Metazoa > Chordata > Amphibia > Caudata > Ambystomatidae > Ambystoma > Ambystoma mexicanum. The sequence goes on from NC_090925.1 coordinate 712,154,453, forward strand.
ACCAAAATAAATAGAAATCAACTGGAAAAGGAAAAAAGTTAAATAAAGAATGCTCCTTTCAGAGTTGAACAATGGAATTGCCAATGAACGGATGTAGAGCGCCGTGCACCGTATATGCTCCACAGAATGTGCACTAAATAAAGGGAGGCGTGGCACTGGGGTATACACTGTAGTGGAATCGGGTAGAGAGGGCTCGCTGTAGAAAGAAGTTTCTTTACGTGTTGCAGTACATTTTGGAGAGTGTAAGTGTGCAAACACTTACTACAGAAAATCTTCCTGTGCTTCCAAGAAGGGCAGCAAGGCAATTTGGATAGGGCATGCAGAAATCAGAATTGCAGGAATAGTAAGATGAACGTTATTGGTGGGAAAAACTCTTCGTGCTATGAAACGTCATATTCCCATTTTTGAAGTACGCCATTGCCACATGTCGTAAAAAGGCACAAATAGACTTCTTCACAATGTACCGTGCTTTCTCCATTTGCGGACCAAATGAAAAACAACACAGCTATATCAGTGTCAGCGTATTGCGATAAAAAATTATGCAGGAGACCGGAAACAGATGCATGACCTGGGCAAGTGCCTCCGTCATCGCAAATGGCACTGAAACTCGTGTAACATGTTGTGCAAATTTCCATCCACAATGAGGAACAATAATGTTGGCATGATTGCGGGTCAACAAAGTCTCACACAGACAAACCAAAATCAGTCACTTCATTGTAGGTACTCCATAGCAGTACAAATCCACATGATAGAATCCAAAATGAGCAGCCACTGCACAGTATTTTCCATTCACTTTCAATCAATGTATTTAGAACTCCCCCAAAAACTGTACGCTGTGGCTCGTAAAACACACAGCCATAACCGCACCCTCTGCATTTCTGTTGACAAATACACAGTGTACCACAGGCTGTGCGTACAAACAACACCCAGAAACCTTATTGACCAATCCCGTAGCCTCCACAGGCCCATTTCTATGGCTGTCATCTGCAAAAGGGCTGTATGCGACACGTGCAACCCTGCAACTATCGGGATGTTTGCGGACATTTTGTGCTGTGCGCGCGCGGGAGTGGAGGAATACATTTCAACCAGGGTAGGGGACTTCATCAGTAGTGGCGGCTCTGAAAAGAGCCTTTTTTTGTTTTTTTCAAGGTGCTTCCATAGAAACAACTTTTTTTGCAGTTTGTATAAGTATTTTTGTGTTTTGTAGGTCAGTTCACATTCTTACAATAGGGTCTGCAGTGCAGCCTGTAGATTGTAAAACAAAATATCATTGCCACTGGTCTAAAAAGAAATGCTGTTTGCTTTAAAAAGGTGTACATATCGAGAACCAATGTTGTCATTCTCACAGGAGAGCATCCCAGCAGCACTCAAGAAGACACACATGCTTCTCTTGATGAGACCCCCTTCCGACCTATGGCTGGCGACAACAATCATTGGAGTAGTCCCATATTATTCTCGGTGGTATACATGAGAAAAGCACCTTGGCAGAGGGAAAAATGTGCTTCACTCCTTCCATCAACTTCTTCAGTTGACGGTACACACGGGAACAAGCCATGGAACCCACATGCAACGCTCCATAGTGCACGACCACACCATGTACAGTAGCAAAAGTGGCCACTCGTCGACATTGTGCAAGCAGAACACCGAAACTGCACAGATCACCACTGCACCACAAAGCCTGCACTCCCTCCAAATCGAAATTGCCATGAAAGCCTTTTTCGACGGCATACTGGAACAGATCTTCCACAAAGGCATCACTGACTATCAAGACAGTGCGTCTCTCCTTCTCTGCGTGCCACCCTCACTAGACAGTCATGAAAAAAATATTGCTGCCCTTTCCTGTGACACACACCATGAGCACCTGATTGGACAATGGCCACAGACCCATTTTCCATTGGCCAGCATGGTGAGAAGCGCAGAATGTGGCACGTGCGCCACCCCAAGTACCGCGTGGGCTGTGCCCCAGTAAAGCAGGAGCACTCCTTCTTCACTTTCCACTATTTCACTACCTCATTGGGTACTGTTAAATAGTCGAACACGCATCCACCACTGGCATCCAAGACGTTACCATCTAACACTGTCACTTCTGTACAACACTGCATATGTACCATTGCACATTGAGCCTCCAAGTGTCGTGTCTTTGGAAAGCACGTCCAGTAGAAAGTTCAGTAAAAGAATGCAAGATTTGTACATCAACATTCATCCACATGAGCACCCATAACCACAAAGTGGAGGTATGAAAACTGTTTCTGCAGTATGTTTACAACTCTGTCATAAGTGCCTTTGCGCACGGTATCTGCCAGTGAGCGTCCATTACGTTCTTAAAAAGCTTACTGTTTTTTTCTACCATTCACTATCGTCAAGTGGCACTTCAATTGTATATGCTTGCAACATTTCCATTTACACGTATCACCCATTGCAATAACGAAATAGGAACTCTCTTCTTTCCTTCTGACCATACTACGAATTTGTTTCCCCACTAACGCATCTCCTACATAAATCGTAAAAATATGCCACCAAAACCAGCACTGAATGTATTTTACCAACCTAAAGCCACGTCCGATAATCTCACTGTCTCCACAGCTGTGGATCGCTCTAGGCTAGACTATTGCAACAGTCTTGTTCAACATCTGCCTGCCCTCTGTAACTCATCCAGAAGAAGACTGCGTGCCCTGTGCTGGGCCTCAGGCCCAGGGATCGTATCTCTCCGGGACTGAAATGTTTTTATTGGCTCCCAGTAGCTGCGAAGAATAAGTTCAAAACCATCTGCATTATGCACAAGGCCTTCTGGGCCCTGGGGCCTCAATACCTGCAACTCTCACCTATATATCTCTGTGCTCGAGCTCTTCCCTCATCCGCCTCCAACTCCCTCAGGGTCACTCGCTTCAGCAAGCAATCAGTTGGTGGTAGATCTCTTTCTTCGGCTAGGCCTCCCTCTGCAACAGGCTCCCTGCGTCCACTGAAACATGACGTGAACCATTGCCGGTTCCGGAAGCACCTAAAAACCTTTCTCTTTGCCTCTGCTTTTTCTCCTCCTATCCCCTACTGACTTCCTGGCTGAAACTGATTCTGCACTGGTTACCTGGCCACCTTCTGATCTCGTGCTCAGGCAACCTCCCTCCGCCTGTCACAACCCCGCAGTTGGGGACTGTATTCTGTATCCCTAACAGTTCCACCACAACCTGATGTCTGCACTTATCCTTGCACTTGCCACCATAGGGCCGTATTTTTTACTTATTGTCATTGTTTCTCCTTCCCATGTACTGCACTTTCTCCTCCCCATGGACTTGGGCGATCTGAGTGCCACCTGGCCTAGTAGGTTCGTTGTCTCTGTCTCCCCTCTGTTCCCCTGCCCTTGCCTATGCGTGCCTTCAAAAACTTGAGTATATGCGCAGCCGAAATGGCATATCATACAATATCACATCGTATGATAATATACACCCATTGCATGCATGACAACAGGATGCCTGCCACTTACCTTGTACACTTCACTTCACAAAAAAATCTGCAGCACCCCACTTACTGCAAACTTATGAAAAATGATTGCAGAAAACCAACACTAAGTGTATGCTAGCAACTGCAAACAGGTACATACAGTGCATGCATTCAAACTGGATGCCTGCCCCTTAGCTTACACACTTCCACCATAGTCTTCTGCATTTCTGTGTACAAAGAGACCTTCTGCCACAGTTTTTCCATACACACAACAACCAGAAAACTTATTGAGAAATAACTTTGCCTCCACAGTCCCATTTCCATAGCTACCATCCTGAAAAGGGGCGGATGTGGCATGTTTAATCCTGAAACTACAGCGGAGTCTGCAGTTATCGTGCTAGGAGAAGTGTGAAACAGGTTAGGGGATTGAGTCTTTGTTGTTCCCTTGGAAAATAGTTTTTTTTTACGTGCTTACAAAGAACTTTTTTTGTTTTTGCTCTTTATTTGAATTTCTCCTTTGGTTGCCTTCTTATATTGTTACAGGATTGCCGTCAACAGTTTTTGCACAGTGTAAAACAAAACAGCATTGCCAATGTTGGTCACAAAAATGCCATTTGCATGGAACCAGTGCAAATTTTGCTCATTAAAGATGTCGTAGTCAGTGGAGAACATCCCAGCAGTGGACATAAATTGACACATGCTTCTGTTAATGAAACGCCTTCCGAACTCTGGCAGGGGACAAATTAAACTGGCATGGTCCCATGCTCCTCTTGGTGGCATGCTTGAGAAAACCACCTTGGCAGTTGGAAAAATCTGCATCACTGCTTCCATCATCTTCTTTAGGCAACGGAGCAAACGTCCACACAAATGTAGAGCTCCATAATGCAGTACGACAACATCAACAGTACCGACAAAGGCTACACGTTTGCAAAGGTCAACCATACCGCATAAAATGCCCTCATAGGCAGTGCCCCAGAAAGCCTCCACTCCTTCCAACGCAAAATTAGCAGCCATGCCTCTTTGCGCAGAATACATGTACAGATCTTGCACAAAGGGATCAACCACTATTAGGACTCTGCGCCTCTCCATCGCTGACTGCCACCTTCACTACACAGACTGATGGGGAAAAATAGTACTGCCCCTTCTTGTGAGGCACACCCTCGACACCCGATTGGCTAATCCCACAGTTCCATGTCCAAGCCCACCATGCATAAAAGTCCAGGATGTGGCAAGTGCACTTTCTCAGCTAAAGTGAGACTGCGCCCCAGTAAAGCAGGGACAGTCCTTCTTCCTTTCCACTCCAGCCATGCATCCAAGGCGCTAGGCCCTCACCACAGAGAACATAGCATAGTACACCTTATGTTTAAATGGTCATGTCACGTGCAATTCACTCCCCATCTGCAAATTAGCCTGCCAGCTTTCACCCTGGCCACATATTTGCATGCATGGCTGCATAACATTGTGTCGGGTGTGCTGAATGGTATGTAGGTGCCTGTGTACATTGGCCATATTTTATATGTGTGGTGCTGAGCACTTTCTTTCATACCACAATATCTTACAGCACTTCCTAAAGCAAAGGTCTTATAAGGGCCTAAAAACAGCAAACGCAAATGGTCACATGTGGCTCCCTATTGTGTAACAGGTGCAATGATCTACACCATATGCTAATCTACGCATAGCAGCTCACTTCTACTGGTCTACCAAGTCTACAATCTCCTCCACAACCATTGTGTAAAAGTCACCAACTTCAAATAAATGCAGAGTTACAACTGCATGCTTAAACTGTGTTGTGGTCGTAGTGAAGGGATAGGCTGTTGGGTGCATGGCCTACGTCCTACGGCCTTTGGCCATGCACCCAACAGTCTAGTACTTGGCCACACCCACCACAACATAACAGAGCCATGCAGACGAACATGCAGCCAGGTTCCAGAATTCACAAAGGCAACATAGGCACCGGCACTTCTACCCAACCACCTCTCCATAATACAGCGATGCTGCAAACATGTTCGAGTTACCATCATCCACACACATACCACACTGGTTGGCACCCCTACCCACTTCCATTCACAAAGCATTCTATTACTGCCAACCAAACAACACATTCTTGACAACATTGGTCCTGCTCCCAACACTCTAGTAAGTACATAGAACCAATAGTGTACGACAACACGTACTAATCTGCGCAATTCAGACTACCGAAGCACATATAAGAACCAGTTCAACCGTACCCTCTTCTATATGGACACTAATCCAACACTGCAACCTGTGGATATGCTACACCACGGCTCAATGCAGCATCTCCACCCATGCAGCCACAACTGTAAGAAGTAACTGCATAAAAGCAATAGTGCAGAGTGCAGTACGACACTTACTAATCTGCTCAATGCAAACTACCCAAGCACATATTGCATCCACTTTAACCGTACCCTCTTCCATATGGACAGTATTGCAACACTGCACCCACTGAACACGCTGCAGCGCTGCTCACTGCAGCATCTCCAGCCATGCACCAACAACTGTAAAATGTTCTACTATCACCACACCCATGGAACCAACAATGTATGCAATGTAGCAAAACCACACACACAAAGCAACAATGTAAAACCTATTTGTAACCAGTCGACATACTTGTCGCTGCAAGAACTGCAGCCATGCATGCAACGCAACATTTGAAGGGTCATATAAAGAGCAAACCCTAGCAAACGCAAATGGTCACATGTGACTCCCTAATGTGCAACACGTGCAATGACCTACACCATATGCTGATGTACGCGTAGCAGCTCACTTCCGTTGTTCTAGCAAGTCTACAATGTCCTCCACAAACATTATGTAAAGGTCCCCACCTTCGAAGACATGCAGAGTTACAACTGCATTGCTGCATTATGTTGTGGTGGCAGTGGCCATGCACCCAAAAGTCTAGACCTTGCCCGCACCCACCACAACATAACAGAGCCATGCAGGCGGACATGTAGCCATGTGCCAGTATTCACAAAGGCACCATTCTACCCAACCGCCGCACCATAAAGCAGGGATACACGCACAGATGTTCCACCATAATGCAGAAACATACCACAGTGTTTGGCACCGCTACCCACTTCCATTCACAAAGCATTCTATTACTGCCAACCAAACAACACATTCTTGACAACATTGGTCCTGCTCCCAACACTCTAGTAAGTACATAGAACCAATACTGCATAGTGTACGACAACACTTACTAATCTGCGCAATTCAGACTACCCAAGCACATATAACAACCAGTTTAACCGTACCCCCTTCTATATGGACACTATTCCAACACTGGACCCAGTGGACATACTGCAGGACTGCTCACTGCAGCATCTCCATCCATACACCAACAACTGTAGGATGTTATAACAATTGCCACACCCATGCAACCAATAATGTGTGCATTGCAGCCGAACCACACACACAAAGCACAAAGCAACAATGTCACACCTACTTGCAACCAGTGGACATACCTTTTCAACCAGTGGACATATTTCTCTGTTCAAGGGCTCCAGCCATGCATCAAAGGGGCTACGGACTTACCACACACAACGCAACATAGTACATGCTATGTTTAAATGTTCATGTCATGTTGAATGCACTCCCCTTCTGCAATTCAGCCTGCCACCACTCATCAAAGAAAGAGATTGACGCTGGAGCTGTCATGCCATAACGAAGGTTGACTGCAATCACCACACAAGGTTGTTGAGGTAACTGCGAATTGGTGTAGTATGCACAGATACCACTGGCACACCACCGTCTTCTTCTAATGAGATATATCAGATGAAGCATTTCGCACTCCCCCTCCCTTTCAATCCCTGCTTCCCACCACCAGATGCCGTAAAGTATGTTTTCCAAGCCCTTTCGCCGCTGCATTGTCCTCGGATACAACATGCCGGCGGTATCGAAAACGTATGACGCACATCACGTTACCGCACACTGCAGTGGAATCAAATTTTTTCACCGCGCAGCGAACAGGGAAATGGGACGCCAGAGCGGAGCCAGATATGACTAACTTTAGTGGGTACACTTACATACAAGAGCCCCAGCCATGCACATAATGTTGTAGGGGCTGGGCACACACACCACAACACTCTCCTCCGATACACCATGGCGGCGTTTCCCAAAATCTTTGATGCACAGCAAGCTTCCCTCCAGCCAACCACCGGCCGCATCCAAAAGTTCACCGCCAGCACAGCGTACTGCAAGCCAATGAGCCTTCTGTCTGCGGAGCGAATAGGGAAATGGGTCCGCGGAGCAGAGCCAGATATCACACATTTTTTGAGATGGACATTTCAGTTCTTTGCAACAAAAGTACTGGTCGGATTTCCACCAAACACACAAAAGCACGCTTTCTGCCCTAAGCCCCCGCTGCAAATTTGGTGCAAATCCATCCAGCCGTTCGGCCTGTAGCCGTGCGCAAAGTTTTTGCACATTCAGTCTATGGAAAAAATAATATTTTGGGACCCCCCCTATAACATTTCCCCACCTGCACAAAACCTCACCAAACTTGCCGGACAAATTCAGAGCGGGCCATATACTATTTTTGCAAAGTTTGATGAGGATTCCTCCAGGGGGAGCAAAGTTATAAGCCGCCGAAAAAGTGGTTGGTCTTCTATGGGTTTAGCAACTTAACCATAACTACACGGCCGCTACCGCGTGCCGTGTAATATACCACATAACTATCCCCCACACCTCCGTGTCCCCCTTTTTTCCCCGAGCTCGCCACACTGCATAGGAAAACAGAGAGAGAATAACGGGCTAATTAGCCCATAAAAGGTTAAAACAAGAATAAACTTCAAAAGGAAGAAGAAAACATGTGTAAGACACAGAACCCGTAGCATCAGAAACAATTTGTTTTTTTTTAGCAAACATGCGGCACGAAAGACAGAAAATGGTCATCCAAGGACCATCACCAAGGTTCAACCCAAGAGGAGATGCGCACTAACCGTCAATTACTAAGAACGGACGGCCGGAGGGGAGATAAGGAATCTACAGGAGAGGAATACATAGAAAGAGCATTACGGTAAGTAATTTCTCCTTCAATTGATTGCCTTTCTCCTGCAGATTCCCCATCTGATAGACTCCCAAAGCAGTAGGGCAAAGGAGACAGGTAGAAAGTTATATACTAGCAGATTTTGCAGCACCACTCTGCCAAAACGCGCATCAGCTATGCGGGCAACATCTAGACTATAGTGTCTAGTGAAGGTATGAAGTGAGGACCATGTTGCCACACAACAAATATCCCTAACCGGGACCCCCTTTGTAGGGCAGGTGATGCAGAGACCCCTCTAGTCGAGTGTGCCCTGATGCCAGATGGCAGCATCCTGCCAGCAGACTGGTAACACTCCGTTATGCAGCAAATGATCCAGCGGGATAATGCTTGTTTCATTACTTCCAAATCTTTATGGGCTAAAGAGAAGGCTACGAATAGTTGGCCAGTTTTCCGTAACTCAGACATCCTTGCGACGTAGAAACTTAGTGCCCTTTTGGGATCCAGCCGATGGAAACGCTCCTCTTTCTTAGATGGGTGCGTGGCGGTTAGAAGGCTAGAAGGCTTATGGACTGCGACAGATGGAACTCGGACAGCACTTTTGGAAGAAATCCAGGTCTGACTTTTAATGATACTTTCTCCCGAAAAAGGTGATTTGCAGCATAAGGCTTGCAATTCATTAACCCGCCTACCGGATGTTATCACTAATAAGAAAGCTGTCTTCAAAGGGAGTAGCCGCAAGGAACAAGTGTGCATAGGCTCGAAAGGAACCACCATCAGAAATGTCAAAACCAGATTAAGGTCCCAAGATGGGACAACAAAGGGAGTTGGCAGAAACTTATTGCAAAGTCCATTCAAGAATTGTGCCATCACTGAAATCGAAAAATATGAACCTTGATCCGGGGACGTCTTAAACAAGGACAAGGTCGCCAAATATCCTTTGACTGTGGTGACCTGAAGGCCTGCTGAGGCCAGTAACAGAAGGATCTCCATCACTGTAGAGGTGGGGTGAGAAATGGGGGCATTCTTGCGTTCCCTGCACCACGCCTCAAATCTTCTCCACTTGCATGCGTACTAAGATCTTGTAGATGGTCTGCGTGAAGCCAGCAACACCTTGAGTACCTCCTCAGAGAGTTCTCGGTCATCATATCTCATCCTTTCAAGAGCCACGCATGTAGATCGAGAGACTCAGGACTGGGGTGAGGCACTCGGCCTTCCGACTGGGTTAGGAGAACCGGCTGCCGAGGCAACCGTAGAAGTGGCCAGATGGTTAGATCCAAAAGGTCGGAGTACTACGTCCTACTCGCCCACTCTGGGGCACTCAGGATCATGGTTGCTCAAAACTCTTGAGCATCCTGAGAACCCAAGGGATGATGGGAATCTGAGGGAAGACGTAGTGGAGAGGGAAGTTCCAATCCATGAGGAACGTGTCCCTTAGAGCGCCTTTCGCTTGGAATTCCCTCAAGCAAAACTGTCTGCACTTCCTGTTGGACTCTTTCGCAAACAGGTCCACCATTGGGGTACCCCAGCGAAAGAAGACCTCCTCTATGACTTCCTGGCACACTTCCCACTCGTATGAGACAGTGTTCTGCCTGCTCAGAGCATCTGCCAAACTGTTCTCTGTCCCCACCAGATGAACTGCAGAGACTCAGATCCGGTTCTCCAATAGCCAGAACCACAGCTGCATCGCCTTTCTGCAGAGGTAGAGGGAGTGCAAGCCACCCTGCTAGTTCAGATAGTGCATGGCCACAATGTTGTCCGTCAGAATCAGGACATGCTTCCCCTACAGAGACGGAGCAAACGCCCTCAGGGCTAACCTGATGGCTCTCAACTCCAGCCTGTTGATGTGCCACCTGGCTTCCGTGGCTGACCAAAAGCTGTTCACCTGCAAGTCCTCGCAGTGAGCGCCCCAACCCTTCAGAGACACATCTGTGACCACTCGGGCCTGAGGCCAAGGAGGCCGGAAGGGTTCCCCGCTATTAGATTGCTGCGGTCTGCCCACCAGATGAGGCCGTTGACCACTTGTCTGGATACCTTGAGGGGATCCGAGGGAGCTCTGAGGTGCTGTGACCACAGACCCTTTAAGAGGTGGGGATCATGTGCAGCCTGGCCTCTGGCTCTAAACAAATACAGGAGGCCAGAAGACCCAAGAAGCAGAGGAAGGAAGCCGCTGGTAATGTGGCGTGGTTCCGGAACAAGTCAACCATCTGTGCCAAGCTGTTGACTCACTCCTCTGGAGGGAAGGCCTTCCCTACCCGGGTGTCTACGGCCGATTCGATGAAGTGGAGCCTTTGGACTGGCGTCACATGAGACTTCTTCAAGTTCAGGGAGAAGCCCAGCCTGTGCAGTAGCAGACAGGTGTCCTCCAGATGAGACAAAACCTTCCCCGCCGACTTTCCTCGGGTCAGCCAGTCGTCCAGGTAGAGAATACATGGACCCTGGATCTCCAGAGGTGTGCCGCGACTACCGCCATGAGCTTGGTGAAGACCCTTGGAGCGGAGGTCACCCCAAAGGGAAGCACTGTGTGCTGATAGTGTTTGTCCCCTATGAGAAACCTCAGGAACTTCCTGTGCTTTCGATGTATTGGCACATGGAAATAAGCATCCTGCAGATCTATTGATACCAGCCAGTCCTGAAGTTCAAGAGCATGGAGAATTTCTTTCAACACCCTCTGCATTGTCCACAAGGCATGCTGTGGCCTGGGACCCCAATACCTTCAACTCTCTCTTCCTAAATATCTTCCCTCTTAGGCTCTTTGCTCATCCAGCTTCAACTCCCTCAGGGTCAGTCGCTTCTCCAAACAGCGAGTTGGTGGTAGATCTCTTTCTTCTGCTGGGGCATCCCTCTGGAACAGCCTCCCTGCCTCTCTGAAACTTGAGGAGAACCATCTCCAGTTCCGGAAGCACCTCAAGACCTTCCTCTTTGCTTCTGCTTTCTCTCCTCTCCCCTGCTGATCTCCTGGCGGAAACTGCACTGGTTACCTGGCTACCCTCTGATCTCGGGCCCAGGTCCCTTCCCCGCCAGTTACACACCTGGACTTCCACCCTGGCAACCCTTGCACTCAGGGACTGTTTCTGTATCCCCTCAGCCCCTACTAGCACTTGACACCTGATGTCTGCACTTACCTTTGCACTTGCCACCAGCTGGCCGCACTTTTATTTATTGTCCTTATATATCTTACAGTTATCCTAGTTACTGCACTGTCCCCTCCCCTTTCCCCCTACACTTTTCCCCTTCCCCTCTCCCCTGCACTTGATTGATCTCAAGGTCACCTGGCCTAGTAGGATCGCTGTCCTCCCACTGTTTCCCCTCCCTTGCCTCGTCGCGCCTTGAAACACTTGTGTATAGCCACTTTACAAAATGCCATATCATATCATATCATATATTAACGTCACCCTCCTGAATTTCTCCCTCCTCGGGAACTTGTTCAAGGCCCTGAGGTCCAGAATGGGACGGAGACCTCCTCCCTTTTTGGGCACCAGGAAGTACCGGGAATACCACCCTGATCTTCTCTGCTCAGGAGGTACCTCTTCCACGGCACACTTCAACAACAGGGCTCGCAGCTCTTCCAGGAGCTCATGTCCCAGTTAGATTGGAGGTGGTGGGGTCTGTCTGGTAGTTTTCTTAAGAAGGGCAGACAATAACCCCACCAAAAGAGCAGTAAGGCCCAGGCATCGGAGGTAACCCCCTGCCACTGGGGCCAATGCTCTACCAACTGTCCACCAACTGTTAAGTCGTGGGAGGGAAAATCTAAGCGGCTTAGGAGGCAGGTCTACTGCTTGTTGGCCTTTGGAAGCCCCACCTGCCCCTTCAGGAGTGCGAGAAATGCTTCTGCCCTTGCCTGGTCTGTGGGAGATGTGCTTTCCTGCCTTAAGCCACATATCACCTGTAGCCTCTGGCCCTAGAGGCAAAGCTGAAGGCAGGTTTGGCTGGCTGAGCAGCCAGGCCCAGTGATTTTGCAGCGACCTTCATTTCCATAAACACCTCTAAGGATTCATTGGCCTTCTGACAAACGGAATTCGCCCTCGAAGGGCATGTCCAGTAACTTGCTTTGGACATTAGACGAAAATACTGAATACCTCAAATAGGCCTGCCCCCTCCGTGTTATAGCCGAAGCCATTGAAAGGCCCACAGAGTCGGCCACGTCCAGGCCCGTTCGCAGCGACTGCCTGGAAACCCCTTTCCCATCCTCCACCAGCTGTATGAAGCCCTTGCGCATTTCCCCCTCAGGGATATACTGCGCAGCATTATCCACTGCCTTCCAGAGACTAAAGGAGAACTTAGCAAAACCACAAGCCAAGGCTTTGAGAGCCATGCTGGCTGATGTGAACACCTTTTTGGCCATGGCATCAATTTTCTTTGCATCTCTGTCAGGCAGCAGATTCGAAGTCGAAGAAGATGATCTGGTGGAGACTGTGGCAGCTTGTACCACAAGCCCTTCCGGGGAAGGGTGATAGGAGATGAAGGAAGGGTCCCCTCTTTCTGGCCTATACTTCCAGGTCATGGTGGAGCTGACCGGAGGAATAGAACTGGGATGCTGATACAGAGAGGCTACAGGACCGGCGATTGCCGGATTCATAGGCATGTTGCGTTCCGCAACCGGAACTTCGTCCAATATATCCGTCAAGTCGTAGGCACTTCTGAAGACATTAATCTCAAAGTGGCAATCACTCTTTCTACCAATGTCATGAACTTGGCATGGTTTTGCGTATAGGGCTGACTTTGCTCGAACTCTAGATCTGCTAAAGTATCCAAATCGCTGCCCTTGTGAAGCCCCTGTGCCCGTTCTAAAAGTTGATCCTGGTCATCAAAATAGTCAATGCCACCCGTTCCCATGAAAATGGGATCAACCTCTCCCTGGTCATCTGCGTCATCGGCATCAAAGATGGTCAACATAGTGCTGAAAATATAAGTGCGGGAGAGGGGGCGAAAGATTTCTCGCCGAGGGCTGGCGCTGAGGCCTTGTCTATCGGCGCCAATAGATTGGTTGTCGGTGTCGACCTAGACTGTGGTGCCAAAACACTAGCACCTTGAAAAGCACGGGAAAGATCCAGCATCGATGGCCTCAGCGTCTTCTTCGGTGTCAAGACCAAAGGTTTCCCTAACGCGGATGGTGTCGGCAGTGTGACTTGTGAGGGATCGGTAACTCCGAGCGCTGCTCCTGCCTCCAAGGCCTGCTGCTTGGGAGGGTCACACCCGCCTGCAGCAGCATGTTTTTTTAAAATTTCAAGCATGGAGGTCTTGAAATCCTCCCGCTCCTGTCGAGTGATAGACCCAGCCTATTGCTTACCGCCTTCTGTCGATTAATCGGAGTCCCGATGGTGACCGTGGCGCCTCTTCTTCTTGCGTCGCGAGGAAGAGTGGCTCCTAGAATGGGACAGTTTCTTCTTTCTCCGATATTTCCCTTTTTCTGAGGTAAGCCCCTTGGTCTCAGCCTCCGAGGACCGGACTGTCAACCGCACCAGAGATTTTGAAGGTGCTCGGCATAGAGTGAGCTTTGCAGCCCAATCGCGCAAAAAGATTTTGGTTGCATTTTGGCGCACAACGCACACCCCTCCATGTCAAGACCTGTCCTGAAGCACCAGGGGCATATCTCATTCGGGTCGGTAACACACATTTTGGTGTGGAAGTCGATACAGCGCTTGAACCCCGAAGCCCAGGTGACGGACATCTCTCAATGAGGAAAATAAATCTGAATTTCTGATGAAAAACATCGAATAGAGTCGAAGACTCGACCGTGTTCCTAAAGCAGAATGTCAAGCGCGTGGAAAAAAGGAACTGAGGTGTGGGGTGTAGTGATTTATATATACACAACGCCTGACGTCGCTTCCAGAGCCGACAAATGAGCACCGAACAAGACGGATCGACAGCGAGGTATCCCCTTATGGGGCTGATCTGGAAGCCTGACAGGGCCATGGACAGCAAAAAATGCAAAACTGGGGGATAACAAACAGAGAAAGGGTTCAAATCCCTCACCAAGCCAAAAATGGATGCCACCTACAGGCATAACTGGACTACATCTTCATCGCAGGTCTCCGAGCTGATAGGAGTACATCAAGGGCATTGTCTGGCAAGTCCCATTCCTATCTCAGCCTCTCAGTAGCCAATCATGAAGGGTCACGCTGCTGTGGTTAGGGTGGAGGACCCACCCTTTTTACTGAAAGAGTAAGTCGATTCTCCTCGGAGGTGCCAGGGAGCGTAGATCAACATGTTCAGGAACTCTGCATGCCACGTCCTCCGGGCCCAGTCTGAAGCGATCAGAATCAATGTAGTCCCAAACAGGTTAAATTTCTTGAGACCCCGCGGAATGACAGAGATTGGGCGGGAAAGCATAATGGAGGGCAAATGTCTATTTGACGTCAGTGTGTCCCCTAGAGCTCCCTGATGAGGAAAATCCATGAGCAGAACAACTTGCACTTCCTGATCACAATGAAAGTGAAGTGATCTACTTGAGGAGCCCCCCAGAAGGATTAAATATCCTCTATAACTTCCTGGCAAAACTCCCACTCGTGGGAGGCTGATGTTCTTCTGCTCAAGTCAAGGTATCCGCTGTAACATTCTCTCTTCTGGCAAGAGGAGCAACCATCAGACAGAAGTTGTTCTCCAGAGCACAGAACCACAGTCGCATTGCTTCTCTGAGTGGCAGCAAGGGACTAACTCCGCCCCTCTGGTTGAGCTAGCGCAAGGCCACTGTGCTGTCTGTCAGGATCAGCACTGTAGAGGAGGAGCCAAATGCCCCGTAAAGGAAGTCACGCCCCCCCTGCTACCTGTGTGCTGGAAACCATAGGTTGTGCCAAGTTTGATACTAGTAACTGACAATTCCGAGGAAGGTCTTTGAAACAAGGTACACATTAAGAAGACCTTATATGACGTACCCCCCGAAGAAATTATGATCTAATGGAAGTAGCTCCCGAAAAAAAGGGAGAATAAGGAAGTAAAAGACTGATGACATCACAAGAGGCAAAAGTGACCCACTGAGAAGGATGGCCGAAGGAGAAGATGTATAGAATATATATAAACTGATGTCAAAATAAAGAATCGAGTAAGCTTTTATGTGCAGAATGAAGATTGCACGAGTGAAAAGCACTTCAGAAAACCTAAGTCGTTTTACAATTGTACAGATGTTGTAAAGGCTGGCTATACGTAGTATATAGACTGCAGGCGGTGCCGCCAACATGTATATGGAGTTCTGGATATTGAATGACACAATTTAGTAAGCGAGTCTCCAGGGAAGAAGACGAATTGAAGGCTATGTGTGTCGCAGTAAAAAGAAGGTTCAAACTCGAAGCAAAACCGAAGAGGTTGCCTGGCTTGGTGTCAAGGACTGAAAGCAGCCAAGAACTGGTTATCAGCTGCGAAGAACAGTAGACGTGAGAAGCGGAGGTATCCCTTGTTAAGTAGCAAAGAGAGAATATCATGAGTGCCAAGTTTTTTCATTAAAGACTATTAAATGTTAGAATATGAGCAAATTCACAGTCTCTGATCACCTGAGCTGAGGATGAAAATAGACGAAGAGCATGGTGAACCAGATTGAAGATAGCGAGTGCCTATACTCTCTTTTATTGCCAGAGGCGAGAAGCTACTACAAGGCCGAGTTCAAAGGCAAAATGATCGGCAGACTGCATGAGTGATGAGAGATACTGGGCTAATTGGGTGGGGAGATGTGGTCAGGCTCACCCACCAACACCTGGGGTACCAGCTTCCATGCTGCTAGAACACCAAATATTCCAGAAGGGTACAAGCGTGCCAACCAATTGTAGAAGGCTGTATAACAAAGAGCCTTATAGTTTGAGAGCCAATGAAATGTTGTGTTTCTAGTAGCCATCAAGGATGACTTGCACTATGACTTGCACTTGGGGAGGGCAAGAGTGCCCACCTGACTATAGAGGTCCAATCACAATCCTATCCCATATAGAAAGTATACTTAGATGTTCCCCTTGAGCCAACTACAGTTCCACATAGGTTTTTTTAGCTTGCCACATAGTATGACGTCATGAATGACGAAGTTTTAGTATAAAAGTGTGATTTTCATAAACTGTGTTGAGATTATGCTAAACGACGTCCGTTGATGTCCGTTGTACTCCCTGTTTTAGACAATTGACATTAAAACAGAGTCCTTTGCCAACTTCCTGAGTCGGTCTTGTTATTTAGTCTGAGAAGTCATTCTCTGTCCCATCCATATTACGACATGTTACCTTGAGTAAAAGAGCCCCCGGGTTCACGTGGCAGCATGTCGGATGGTTGAAAACAAGACCCATTGACCTTAATCCAGTTCTTTGGACGATAGAGGGCCCTTCGCCATCTAGCCGGAAGATCGCGAGGTTTCCTGTGGAGAGCAGCCGATATAGAAAACTTGCAAAAAAATCAACACAGGTGGGACAGGTCCCTCTTTCATGAAATTCCTCCTGGTTTCCACAGGCGCCGAGCTGACTTAAGGTGAAAGTGGCCGACTGGAGGAGGAGATTTGATACCGAAGGTCTTGAGCTGAATGAGCGAATGGTGAGTAGACTGAGGGGAATGGCAAATTGAGGTGATGGGATTGTGGTAGTTAGGAAAAGTAACAGGGTTAATTTTTTAAGGGTAAACGAATAGTGTTTAAGAGATAAAAGCCCGAAAAAACCTGGCTCAAGATAGTCAGTAGAAGCCATTATACATTCCAGTCAGAGTAAAGTAAGCGGGGCAGTGGACAGGTCCCTGTTAGATAATGGCTTACACCTTGTGATCAAGGTATATTTAGGGGCGGAGATAAGCGAGGGCCGGTGAGGATTAATGTAAAGAGTTGACTAGTTTGTCTGTTTGTTATATGTCTGTTTTTGAGGTGTCAAAGAGTGACGATATTGTAAAGAGAATTGAGAAAGGTTGAGAAAATATAGCCTTTGTCTAAGATAAGTTGTCGGTACTGACTAAAGGTCAGATTGAGACTATAGGAAAATAGAGGATTTGAGCTGCAATTTGTTGGAGCACGCTCATATTTGTTGTTTTTCTAAAAACGTGTTCTTTTGTAAAACACTGGTAAGTGTTGACAGTCAATTGAGACGTGTCACAATGGAAGAGGTTACTCCTTGGATGTACCCGTGTTAAACACTGCCAAAACACATGCCCAAGCTCAAACAGTATAGTGCAGAATGGGTCAAAGGCACGGTAAATAAGATGTTCATGCCATAGCCACAAGGGGGATCTTTGGCAAAAGCGGTATTGCAACACATGACCACATACTTGCACGCTGTGTACACGGGAAGAAATTGGACAATAGGTTAGCTATTTTAGAGCTCTGGAAAATGTATCAAGAAGAGAGAGAGGATCTGCCACCTGAGGATTAGATGCTTAATCAGTGTAAGGAGGAAATTGTCGAGCCTTTTGCTCCCCTTGCCTCGCTTGAAGTAAAAAGCGTTTATACAGAAAGCACAGGATTGTACCCATTAAAGGAATTAAAAGCGGCGACGGGGTATAGTAATCCAATATACAAACCACCTGCTTATAGCAGTGATGACAATCGAGAGGACACTAAGAGAAAAGAAGAGATCTTTAAGGTCGCACAAAACAGGGAAAGGAAAGGTGAACGGCCAAATATATCGACAGATTCAGAACGAGAGATTAAGAGATGGAAAGGAGAAAAGATAAAGCTGACGAGGTAACGCTCGTACAGAACTAATGGATGGGAGGGCAGATACTGCTTAAACTAGATGGGAAAAGCATCCAGGAAGTTAGTCAAAGGAAAGATCGAGACGAACAAGAGAAGAAAGACAGGGAACAAGAAAAGAGATTAAAAGAAGATGAGCAGAAAAGGAATAGCCGACCGCGGCGAGAACAGCTGTATCAGGAGGAATAACAGAAGAAAGTGCAGAATAACAAAGGAAATATGACAACAGGCAGAGGGCAATGGAAGAACGTGATAGACAGGATAGAAAGAGAGAAGATGAGGAGGCGCAGAAATTGAGGGACAAGAGGATACAGAGACGAAAGGAAGAAGAAGAAAGAAGAGTGGGGAACGAGAGAAGAAATGAGAAAAGAAGAAGAGAGAATTAGATGGAAAGCAAGAAAACAAAAGAGTTAGATGGAGAAATGGAACGAAAAAGAAGACAGCGAGAACACAAAATTGAGCGTAGGCAGAATTAATTAATGGAACCGAGACCAGTAACACGATGGAGCGATATAGAGGAGTTACTCCCAGGACAGGGATCAATGTCAGGGTCATCTAAAATTACATTAGATGAGAACTTCGATATAGGGAGCATTGGAGATAGAATCAATAAAGTTTATCTAGGTTTTGAGAGCAAGAGGCAAATCAGGAAGCAGAGGAAAAGATGATCGATACTACTTGGTCCCGAGCATAGAGCTCTGTCTTTAAGCAGGTTAACTTTAGACAAGGGCAAAAGAGAAGAGATCCATACTAGTAGGGCACTAGATATGTCTACTAGATATGTCAGACGAAGAGAGGCAATCCTTCCGTGGGGAAGAGGAAGGAGGTGCATGCGGTCCAGATGGATGTTTGCAGACAGACAAGGAAGATGGTCTGATTTAGAACAACCTAAGGATAGGACACCAGATCCTATAGCATGTGCAGAGCACCTTAAGGGACGATCGTATAGCGATAGGGGAACCACCGCCACATATAAGTCGGCTAAGTTCCCTACCAGGAAGAAGGCAATCGGGAACCATTGTCCCTTATATGGATAGGTAGACGATGGTAGCAGATTGTGGTATAGGATTTACGCAGTTTCCCTTATTGGAGAAGAGAGGGGCGAGACAACAGTATATTCCATGGCCACAAATGAACAAGGATAATTTGAGGTGCAAACTTCACAGTTTAACAGCGGGTGTGGGAAAATGGATTTATGAATTGGAGATGACCAGAGGAAATAATCAGGCAATAGGGGGCATTAAGGGTCTCGTAGCAGCTATTCTTGGGGAGAGAGCAGATGACATTTGGACGAGAACAGGCTATTCAAGTGTTACGCCACAAAATACGTCACACAATGAGCGCCATTTAATAACTGTATGGCAAATGTTTGGATAGCCCTTAGAGTACAATTATGACATGAAAGATGAAAGATCACGAAGATCCACTTGCTTATATTCAAGACATTCAAGATCGATAGTCACTTGAAACGCACAAGCCATGGAGTAAAACAGTGGCAGTATTTTACCACATTTTGTGCCGTACAAAGGCAGCTTAAGAAATTAGTGGGAATGAAAGCAAAACCATGGCCTGAAATACAGTTGACTATAGTACATCACTGTCGGCTGCTGCAGGAGAAGAATAAAAAGAAAGACAATGCTAGAAACATTGAGGAAGCTAAAGTTAGTGCAGAAGATACTGTCAAAATACGCTACAGAAGGAGCAATATTGACAAGCGGAGAAGGGCTGGGAGTACAGCAATCAGGGAACACATCGCAAGTGAATAACCAAGGTTCAATAAACCATGGAGGAAGTGGGTTTATACCACGAGGCAGAGGAATGCGCTACAGAGGAAGGGGTGGTTTTCAGAATAATCAAGGTGGTTTTCAGAATATGCAGAATGATAATCAGAATGCGCAAGGAAGATTTAATCAAGGAGGGCTAATTAGACAAAACCCTCCTGTATGTTGGACGTGTGGAATGACAGGGCACATTGTGTGTACATGTGGGTGCCAAGGGTATATACAGAATGGCCAATACTCAAGAGGGGGGACAGCTTATCCTCCAGCATATAGTTCACAGGCTAGGGATGGATTCACCCAAGATCAGTCACAAGCACAACAGATGCAGCAACCGCAGCAAGCACCATTGAATATACCACAAGGACAGTCACAGTATGCTCCTATGCAGACACAGGAGAACTATTAACACCTAGAATAGGGGGCGTCACTGTAGTAGGAGGGAATCCTTTCACAGGAACAGGGGTATGTATGTATCCACAATAGGACAGCTCACATGGCGACTTGATGTGTTCAGTACTATCTGTGACACAGACCCCCAAGAGGAACAAAGGGTCGACGTGACAATAGGAGGCAAATCTCATGCCATGAATGCTCAAGGATTCTCTGGAGCTACAAGTCGAGTTCTGTTAGGCAGAAACCTGTGCAGTTCCCTTGGGGAACACTGCAAAAGATTTAAGACTACAGGTATAGCAGTAAACCCACTTGGTAGCAGTCTGCACCACCCAGATTTACCTGGTAGCTGTGGCTGAGCAGTCAGACTTCCCTCAAGAAAAGTTAGGCAGTATGTAAAGTATACACAATAGGTACTCAAATACAATAGCACAAGCAAACACCGACCAGAGCTTGGTTTCAAAAGTATATAGTTATCTATTTATTAAACACACATAAGTTGAAATCACTCTAGCAAAATATAGTAAAAACACTTCAAACACAGTTATAATGAAAGCAGTTCCAACCCTTACTTCTATCTAGACAACTCTAAGTTAGCACCACATAATTAAAACAGAGGTGAGCGCTTAACGTTAGATGGCACTCTAGTAGGTTCAAGAAAGGGGTAAAAAGCAACAGAAATGGGTTAGACACACCACTCTAAGGTCCAGAACACTTGCAATAGGCTCAAAGAAGCACAAAGTCACAGGTGAGCAAAAGTCACTAGGCAGGGCCCACTCTTAGAGTAGCCGGAGCGAAAATGTGCCCAAGATCACACTGGTATTAGGGATTCAAAGTCTTGCAAAGAGTTAGAAAGAGTTTAGAGTGGCTTAGAAAGTTTAGCCAGGGTGTCCCAGGCACTCCCAGGGTCGAAAGCCGGGGGCTAAATCTACCCCGTACAGTCGGTGGCAAGGGAAGCCAGGCGGAACACGGTACCTTAAGCGGAAAGGATCCTCCAGCGGTGGCAGTTGTTCCAGGCAGTGGCAGCAAGGCTCGACGTCGGTCAGGGGAGAAGAAGTTCTCGCTGAAGAGCAGAAGAAGAAGGTCGTTGCACTGCCCGGGAAGAAACCAGCCGCGGAGTCCTCCGGTTAAAGGGTTGTACCGACTTTCGCGGTTAGGGGTAAAAGTGTGGTATTCTGGTTGCCGGGGTGCTTGGCACGGGCAAGGCGGCCACGAGATACCTCGAGGAGCGAAAAGAAGGTGAAAACTGGTTGTCCCCACCAGTCAAAGGAAGGAGCCACTCCGTTAAGAGTTCTCCTCGGTCGTCGGGAAAAGTGGTGAGACGGTTCAGCAGGGCTCCACCGGGTGTTGTCGTCGAAGCAGGTTGGCTCAGCTCTTCCCTCGTCGGATTCTTGGTCCTGTGGCGACTTCTGAAGTTCCAGTCCCCAAAGCCCTGCTTTTATGCAGCAAACCCCCATTCACCCAGCCTAGCTGTCACTCAAACATGCTAAGTGGTGAGCCGGCCGGCTCACCACTTGGGCCAATCAGGACGGAGTGCGACTTGAGTTACCAAGGTAACTCAGTCCAGGGTGCCTAAATCCCCCTCCACCCCTCCTAAGTACCCCAGACAGAGTGGCACCACTTTGGAGGACTTCTGTGGAGAAGCCCGCCAAAAGTGGAACAAAGGGCTCCACTTTGGGTCAGAGTTACAGAGGCGAACGCCAACGCCATTTTAGAATCAAGTTTTGGCAAAAAGTCCCAACCGGAGTTATAATAATAAATATATAAACCGGCGGTATGTTTAAGGCTACCGTAAATAAATAATTAAATGTGTTAGCCTAAAACAATGGGAAATCCCATAGGGAAATATTCGCGGTCGAATATAAAAAGTAGTTTCCACTGCCACCAGCCAAAACTCGATCAGGGGGGACGGAGACGTGCCCCCTCGACTAACAGACCCTGGGGCAATCGAATTGCCCCAGCCAGTACGTCCACAATATGATGGTTTGTACTGGTTCTGTTCAGGATTCAAGACTAGCAAAGTCTTTGGTGACTTTACATGCCCTGGGAGACAGTAGTCAGTCCCAGGGTATGGAGTCTATGTTGGGGAGTCCCTAGGACACCCCTGGGTCACGGCACAGAGGGTGTTGTGTAACCCATATCACAAAAATACATGAGGCCCTATGGAGTAAAAGACCCCATAGCCCATTCAACACAAGGTTTAACCAAGAAAACACACTTCAACATGTCCAAGAGTGAGGGTAAAAGAGTCTCACTCTTGGCAGGAGAAAAAAAGAAACCCCAGAAATCCAGCAAAGCTGCTGGGGGACTCACTAGGTAGGGAAATTCAGCCCAAACAGAGAATTCTCCCTAACACTCGCCCCCCCCAGACTAAGGGACAGGAGGATTTAATCCACTCCTGGATGAACCTCATACCTCTAGTCGATGATATACATCCTAGAGAGTCCATCAGCATTTTGATGGTGACACCTTGACCTATGTTCAATGGAGAACTCAAAGGTTTTCTTTTGCAAGCTAACGGACCTACAGACCCTTTGAGGAACATCAGTCTTTTTGTTATAGGGGATCTGGTTGACCAGTCCCTCAGAAGTTGGTACAACTTCTGAACCTATGTTAGGCTTTTTCAAGGGGTCCTTATAAAGGATTCCCTGAGATCTAGAGGGGCCTCCGAGGTTCCTCACCACCTCTCTTGTGGGAGCAGGTTGGGTCTTAGGCCTCTTGGTTGGAGGGGTTGGGGTTAGGCAATGTACCTGCTTCCCCTTCCTCTTAGATCTACCCTTACCTATTTTAGGAGTTTCCCCCCTAATATTAGGATTTGAGTTGGGGTCTTCAGTAGAAGGTCCAACAGTCTGAAGGTTTTTGGCCTTAGACTTTTCTTTTCTGGTTTTCCACCAGCACTGAGAATTACCAGTTCTCTCAGGTTCAGATAGGGGCCTAGTTGGTCTATCCACCTCTTCCTCAGAAGCAGGGGGGGTCAGAGACTCTGAAACTAGGGGAACAAGGGTGGAGCTTGGTTGGGGCTCCCATGTTCCTAGCATACTATCCTGAACTGTGCCTGGGTTAGAGGTCAACTTACTAAAACCAGGGCTTGTAGTGGGGTTCTCAGTAGAGGGTCCCACAGGCTTAGAAGGGTCCTTCAAGGTAGCCTTTCTAGCCAATTTGGTTAAGTTCTGCTTCTCCATACTGGGAGGCCTGGGGGTATGTGACACTACTCCTAGAGTTCTTAGGTCATTCCCTAACAGGACCTTCCCAGGTACCTCAGTCTGAACACTGACAGGGATCCTCACTGTCATGTTGTTACACTGAATGAGGGCTGGTAGAATAGGAACCATTTGGACAGGGCCTCCAGACATCTTAGTGGGACCTTTGGGTGCTTTGGCCACATCCTCAGGTTGAAAGAAGCTTTCATCCACTACTGTTCTGCTGGCCCCAGTGTCTCTCCTGGCAGGAGTATCCTGGCCATTGACAAGAACACTGTCCACATAATACACCTTAGAGTTAACAGGTAGGGAGTTATACACAACCCTATTCTGGGGACTAACCAGACCCATAGGCTCTAAGTTTACAGTTGCTTGAAGACCCAAGGGTTCTTCAGCAAAGAGTTCAAAGTGGGCACTAGCAATCTGTACTTCATCCTCAGGAGTGAAGGCTAAGGAGACTGTGCTGATCCCTGCAGGTTTACCCTTGCACTTGGGATCTCCTTTGATATGGTCAGTACCCTGACAGACATAGCATTGTCCAAATGCTCTCTGGAAGGGTGGCTTGTTCTGACCTCCTTCTGGCTTGTGGCCAGAAGGTACAGTAGCCTGACTAGGTTTCCCATGTGGCTTACCCTGGTTATTTTGTGGTTTGGGGCCCTCTTTGGGATAGGAATTATTAGAATTCTCTTTGGAGTCTTTTTTAGGCTGTTTCTCCCCATCCTTCTTCTGAGTGACCCCAGAATCCTTGTGAGTGGCCCTGTTGGCAACCCACAAGTCAGCAGCCTTAGCTAGTTTCCGGGAATCTAATTCCCTGGAATCAGCCAAGTGTTGTCTGAGCTCAGGAGAGCAGGCATCATAAATAGTCTCCAACATAAACAAATTCTTCATACCTTCATAAGTGTTCACCTTGTAACCCTTAATCCATCCCTCTAAGTTTTTCAACCCTTCACTCACCCAGGTAGCCCAAGGGGTACCATCATGCTTTTTGAGGCTCCTAAACCTCTTAAGATACTGGGAAGGGGTCTTCCCAAACCTAGCTATCAAAGCTAGTTTCACACATTCATACTCTTTCCTATCCTCCTCCCCCATCTCCATTACCACATCAGTTGCAACAGGGGGGAAGCCTAGAGAACAACCAGGTGAGTAAGTCATTTCCTGTGATGTTCTGGAGCCCATGATTATATTCAAACAGAGACAACCAATCCAACACATCCAACTTAGGCTCATACATACCAATCAATTCTTTAGGCATCCGGGGTCTTTTAGGACTGGAACTTCTAGAGGAGCCAGAGAGAGAAACATTCTCAACAGATAATTTCTTCATTTCTAAGTCATACTTGAGCTCCATTTCCCTTAGCCTTAGTTCTTTGTCAGTTTGAGCATTAAGTTTCTTATACTCCAATTCTAGTTTCATTTTCTCTAGTTCAAAGTACTGAGGACTAAATGTGGGACCTGGTAAAGGTCCAGTAGGTACAGCAGGTAGAGCAGGCAGAGGCCTAGGGGGGACAGTCACAACAGCCTCACCCTCCTCTTCTGACTCTTCCTCAGAATCATCAACATTTTGCTCCATGTTAACTTCAATACTGTCATCTACAGTTGCTGGAGTGATAGGTTCTTCTGAACCATCACCCAGACTTTGGTTAGCTAACAATCTTTCAATCAGCTCCATTTTCTTGCCCTTAGTCAGGAGATCCTTATGTTTACAGAGCACTCTTAAACAATCAGCAGTTTTGGCTGCAAGGGACTCTTGACTATAGCTTTCTATAACTGACATGTTAGAGGTTTACTTTTTATAGTGCTAAGCTTTGTGGTTAGTTGCACTAAGGTATTCAAGCACAATAAAATGTATACTCAATACAAATCCCACCGCTGTACACCAGTGTTAGGCAGAAACCTGTGCAGTTCCCTTGGGGAACACTGCAAAAGATTTAAGACTACAGGTATAGCAGTAAACCCACTTGGTAGCAGTCTGCACCACCCAGATTTACCTGGTAGCTGTGGCTGAGCAGTCAGACTTCCCTCAAGAAAAGTTAGGCAGTATGTAAAGTATACACAATAGGTACTCAAATACAATAGCACAAGCAAACACCGACCAGAGCTTGGTTTCAAAAGTATATAGTTATCTATTTATTAAACACACATAAGTTGAAATCACTCTAGCAAAATATAGTAAAAACACTTCAAACACAGTTATAATGAAAGCAGTTCCAACCCTTACTCCTATCTAGACAACTCTAAGTTAGCACCACATAATTAAAACAGAGGTGAGCGCTTAACGTTAGATGGCACTCTAGTAGGTTCAAGAAAGGGGTAAAAAGCAACAGAAATGGGTTAGACACACCACTCTAAGGTCCAGAACACTTGCAATAGGCTCAAAGAAGCACAAAGTCACAGGTGAGCAAAAGTCACTAGGCAGGGCCCACTCTTAGAGTAGCCGGAGCGAAAATGTGCCCAAGATCACACTGGTATTAGGGATTCAAAGTCTTGCAAAGAGTTAGAAAGAGTTTAGAGTGGCTTAGAAAGTTTAGCCAGGGTGTCCCAGGCACTCCCAGGGTCGAAAGCCGGGGGCTAAATCTACCCCGTACAGTCGGTGGCAAGGGAAGCCAGGCGGAACACGGTACCTTAAGCGGAAAGGATCCTCCAGCGGTGGCAGTTGTTCCAGGCAGTGGCAGCAAGGCTCGACGTCGGTCAGGGGAGAAGAAGTTCTCGCTGAAGAGCAGAAGAAGAAGGTCGTTGCACTGCCCGGGAAGAAACCAGCCGCGGAGTCCTCCGGTTAAAGGGTTGTACCGACTTTCGCGGTTAGGGGTAAAAGTGTGGTATTCTGGTTGCCGGGGTGCTTGGCACGGGCAAGGCGGCCACGAGATACCTCGAGGAGCGAAAAGAAGGTGAAAACTGGTTGTCCCCACCAGTCAAGGGAAGGAGCCACTCCGTTAAGAGTTCTCCTCGGTCGTCGGGAAAAGTGGTGAGACGGTTCAGCAGGGCTCCACCGGGTGGTGTCGTCGAAGCAGGTTGGCTCAGCTCTTCCCTCGTCGGATTCTTGGTCCTGTGGCGACTTCTGAAGTTCCAGTCCCCAAAGCCCTGCTTTTATGCAGCAAACCCCCATTCACCCAGCCTAGCTGTCACTCAAACATGCTAAGTGGTGAGCCGGCCGGCTCACCACTTGGGCCAATCAGGACGGAGTGCGACTTGAGTTACCAAGGTAACTCAGTCCAGGGTGCCTAAATCCCCCTCCACCCCTCCTAAGTACCCCAGACAGAGTGGCACCACTTTGGAGGGCTTCTGTGGAGAAGCCCGCCAAAAGTGGAACAAAGGGCTCCACTTTGGGTCAGAGTTACAGAGGCGAACGCCAACGCCATTTTAGAATCAAGTTTTGGCAAAAAGTCCCAACCGGAGTTATAATAATAAATATATAAACCGGCGGTATGTTTAAGGCTACCGTAAATAAATAATTAAATGTGTTAGCCTAAAACAATGGGAAATCCCATAGGGAAATATTCGCGGTCGAATATAAAAAGTAGTTTCCACTGCCACCAGCCAAAACTCGATCAGGGGGGACGGAGACGTGCCCCCTCGACTAACAGACCCTGGGGCAATCGAATTGCCCCAGCCAGTACGTCCACAATATGATGGTTTGTACTGGTTCTGTTCAGGATTCAAGACTAGCAAAGTCTTTGGTGACTTTACATGCCCTGGGAGACAGTAGTCAGTCCCAGGGTATGGAGTCTATGTTGGGGAGTCCCTAGGACACCCCTGGGTCACGGCACAGAGGGTGTTGTGTAACCCATATCACAAAAATACATGAGGCCCTATGGAGTAAAAGACCCCATAGCCCATTCAACACAAGGTTTAACCAAGAAAACACACTTCAACATGTCCAAGAGTGAGGGTAAAAGAGTCTCACTCTTGGCAGGAGAAAAAAAGAAACCCCAGAAATCCAGCAAAGCTGCTGGGGGACTCACTAGGTAGGGAAATTCAGCCCAAACAGAGAATTCTCCCTAACACTCGCCCCCCCCAGACTAAGGGACAGGAGGATTTAATCCACTCCTGGATGAACCTCATACCTCTAGTCGATGATATACATCCTAGAGAGTCCATCAGCATTTTGATGGTGACACCTTGACCTATGTTCAATGGAGAACTCAAAGGTTTTCTTTTGCAAGCTAACGGACCTACAGACCCTTTGAGGAACATCAGTCTTTTTGTTATAGGGGATCTGGTTGACCAGTCCCTCAGAAGTTGGTACAACTTCTGAACCTATGTTAGGCTTTTTCAAGGGGTCCTTATAAAGGATTCCCTGAGATCTAGAGGGGCCTCCGAGGTTCCTCACCACCTCTCTTGTGGGAGCAGGTTGGGTCTTAGGCCTCTTGGTTGGAGGGGTTGGGGTTAGGCAATGTACCTGCTTCCCCTTCCTCTTAGATCTACCCTTACCTATTTTAGGAGTTTCCCCCCTAATATTAGGATTTGAGTTGGGGTCTTCAGTAGAAGGTCCAACAGTCTGAAGGTTTTTGGCCTTAGACTTTTCTTTTCTGGTTTTCCACCAGCACTGAGAATTACCAGTTCTCTCAGGTTCAGATAGGGGCCTAGTTGGTCTATCCACCTCTTCCTCAGAAGCAGGGGGGGTCAGAGACTCTGAAACTAGGGGAACAAGGGTGGAGCTTGGTTGGGGCTCCCATGTTCCTAGCATACTATCCTGAACTGTGCCTGGGTTAGAGGTCAACTTACTAAAACCAGGGCTTGTAGTGGGGTTCTCAGTAGAGGGTCCCACAGGCTTAGAAGGGTCCTTCAAGGTAGCCTTTCTAGCCAATTTGGTTAAGTTCTGCTTCTCCATACTGGGAGGCCTGGGGGTATGTGACACTACTCCTAGAGTTCTTAGGTCATTCCCTAACAGGACCTTCCCAGGTACCTCAGTCTGAACACTGACAGGGATCCTCACTGTCATGTTGTTACACTGAATGAGGGCTGGTAGAATAGGAACCATTTGGACAGGGCCTCCAGACATCTTAGTGGGACCTTTGGGTGCTTTGGCCACATCCTCAGGTTGAAAGAAGCTTTCATCCACTACTGTTCTGCTGGCCCCAGTGTCTCTCCTGGCAGGAGTATCCTGGCCATTGACAAGAACACTGTCCACATAATACACCTTAGAGTTAACAGGTAGGGAGTTATACACAACCCTATTCTGGGGACTAACCAGACCCATAGGCTCTAAGTTTACAGTTGCTTGAAGACCCAAGGGTTCTTCAGCAAAGAGTTCAAAGTGGGCACTAGCAATCTGTACTTCATCCTCAGGAGTGAAGGCTAAGGAGACTGTGCTGATCCCTGCAGGTTTACCCTTGCACTTGGGATCTCCTTTGATATGGTCAGTACCCTGACAGACATAGCATTGTCCAAATGCTCTCTGGAAGGGTGGCTTGTTCTGACCTCCTTCTGGCTTGTGGCCAGAAGGTACAGTAGCCTGACTAGGTTTCCCATGTGGCTTACCCTGGTTATTTTGTGGTTTGGGGCCCTCTTTGGGATAGGAATTATTAGAATTCTCTTTGGAGTCTTTTTTAGGCTGTTTCTCCCCATCCTTCTTCTGAGTGACCCCAGAATCCTTGTGAGTGGCCCTGTTGGCAACCCACAAGTCAGCAGCCTTAGCTAGTTTCCGGGAATCTAATTCCCTGGAATCAGCCAAGTGTTGTCTGAGCTCAGGAGAGCAGGCATCATAAATAGTCTCCAACATAAACAAATTCTTCATACCTTCATAAGTGTTCACCTTGTAACCCTTAATCCATCCCTCTAAGTTTTTCAACCCTTCACTCACCCAGGTAGCCCAAGGGGTACCATCATGCTTTTTGAGGCTCCTAAACCTCTTAAGATACTGGGAAGGGGTCTTCCCAAACCTAGCTATCAAAGCTAGTTTCACACATTCATACTCTTTCCTATCCTCCTCCCCCATCTCCATTACCACATCAGTTGCAACAGGGGGGAAGCCTAGAGAACAACCAGGTGAGTAAGTCATTTCCTGTGATGTTCTGGAGCCCATGATTATATTCAAACAGAGACAACCAATCCAACACATCCAACTTAGGCTCATACATACCAATCAATTCTTTAGGCATCCGGGGTCTTTTAGGACTGGAACTTCTAGAGGAGCCAGAGAGAGAAACATTCTCAACAGATAATTTCTTCATTTCTAAGTCATACTTGAGCTCCATTTCCCTTAGCCTTAGTTCTTTGTCAGTTTGAGCATTAAGTTTCTTATACTCCAATTCTAGTTTCATTTTCTCTAGTTCAAAGTACTGAGGACTAAATGTGGGACCTGGTAAAGGTCCAGTAGGTACAGCAGGTAGAGCAGGCAGAGGCCTAGGGGGGACAGTCACAACAGCCTCACCCTCCTCTTCTGACTCTTCCTCAGAATCATCAACATTTTGCTCCATGTTAACTTCAATACTGTCATCTACAGTTGCTGGAGTGATAGGTTCTTCTGAACCATCACCCAGACTTTGGTTAGCTAACAATCTTTCAATCAGCTCCATTTTCTTGCCCTTAGTCAGGAGATCCTTATGTTTACAGAGCACTCTTAAACAATCAGCAGTTTTGGCTGCAAGGGACTCTTGACTATAGCTTTCTATAACTGACATGTTAGAGGTTTACTTTTTATAGTGCTAAGCTTTGTGGTTAGTTGCACTAAGGTATTCAAGCACAATAAAATGTATACTCAATACAAATCCCACCGCTGTACACCAGTGTTAGGCAGAAACCTGTGCAGTTCCCTTGGGGAACACTGCAAAAGATTTAAGACTACAGGTATAGCAGTAAACCCACTTGGTAGCAGTCTGCACCACCCAGATTTACCTGGTAGCTGTGGCTGAGCAGTCAGACTTCCCTCAAGAAAAGTTAGGCAGTATGTAAAGTATACACAATAGGTACTCAAATACAATAGCACAAGCAAACACCGACCAGAGCTTGGTTTCAAAAGTATATAGTTATCTATTTATTAAACACACATAAGTTGAAATCACTCTAGCAAAATATAGTAAAAACACTTCAAACACAGTTATAATGAAAGCAGTTCCAACCCTTACTCCTATCTAGACAACTCTAAGTTAGCACCACATAATTAAAACAGAGGTGAGCGCTTAACGTTAGATGGCACTCTAGTAGGTTCAAGAAAGGGGTAAAAAGCAACAGAAATGGGTTAGACACACCACTCTAAGGTCCAGAACACTTGCAATAGGCTCAAAGAAGCACAAAGTCACAGGTGAGCAAAAGTCACTAGGCAGGGCCCACTCTTAGAGTAGCCGGAGCGAAAATGTGCCCAAGATCACACTGGTATTAGGGATTCAAAGTCTTGCAAAGAGTTAGAAAGAGTTTAGAGTGGCTTAGAAAGTTTAGCCAGGGTGTCCCAGGCACTCCCAGGGTCGAAAGCCGGGGGCTAAATCTACCCCGTACAGTCGGTGGCAAGGGAAGCCAGGCGGAACACGGTACCTTAAGCGGAAAGGATCCTCCAGCGGTGGCAGTTGTTCCAGGCAGTGGCAGCAAGGCTCGACGTCGGTCAGGGGAGAAGAAGTTCTCGCTGAAGAGCAGAAGAAGAAGGTCGTTGCACTGCCCGGGAAGAAACCAGCCGCGGAGTCCTCCGGTTAAAGGGTTGTACCGACTTTCGCGGTTAGGGGTAAAAGTGTGGTATTCTGGTTGCCGGGGTGCTTGGCACGGGCAAGGCGGCCACGAGATACCTCGAGGAGCGAAAAGAAGGTGAAAACTGGTTGTCCCCACCAGTCAAGGGAAGGAGCCACTCCGTTAAGAGTTCTCCTCGGTCGTCGGGAAAAGTGGTGAGACGGTTCAGCAGGGCTCCACCGGGTGGTGTCGTCGAAGCAGGTTGGCTCAGCTCTTCCCTCGTCGGATTCTTGGTCCTGTGGCGACTTCTGAAGTTCCAGTCCCCAAAGCCCTGCTTTTATGCAGCAAACCCCCATTCACCCAGCCTAGCTGTCACTCAAACATGCTAAGTGGTGAGCCGGCCGGCTCACCACTTGGGCCAATCAGGACGGAGTGCGACTTGAGTTACCAAGGTAACTCAGTCCAGGGTGCCTAAATCCCCCTCCACCCCTCCTAAGTACCCCAGACAGAGTGGCACCACTTTGGAGGGCTTCTGTGGAGAAGCCCGCCAAAAGTGGAACAAAGGGCTCCACTTTGGGTCAGAGTTACAGAGGCGAACGCCAACGCCATTTTAGAATCAAGTTTTGGCAAAAAGTCCCAACCGGAGTTATAATAATAAATATATAAACCGGCGGTATGTTTAAGGCTACCGTAAATAAATAATTAAATGTGTTAGCCTAAAACAATGGGAAATCCCATAGGGAAATATTCGCGGTCGAATATAAAAAGTAGTTTCCACTGCCACCAGCCAAAACTCGATCAGGGGGGACGGAGACGTGCCCCCTCGACTAACAGACCCTGGGGCAATCGAATTGCCCCAGCCAGTACGTCCACAATATGATGGTTTGTACTGGTTCTGTTCAGGATTCAAGACTAGCAAAGTCTTTGGTGACTTTACATGCCCTGGGAGACAGTAGTCAGTCCCAGGGTATGGAGTCTATGTTGGGGAGTCCCTAGGACACCCCTGGGTCACGGCACAGAGGGTGTTGTGTAACCCATATCACAAAAATACATGAGGCCCTATGGAGTAAAAGACCCCATAGCCCATTCAACACAAGGTTTAACCAAGAAAACACACTTCAACATGTCCAAGAGTGAGGGTAAAAGAGTCTCACTCTTGGCAGGAGAAAAAAAGAAACCCCAGAAATCCAGCAAAGCTGCTGGGGGACTCACTAGGTAGGGAAATTCAGCCCAAACAGAGAATTCTCCCTAACAAGTTCCTTGATGAGTTACCAGTCTCTATAGGAGAATGTGATATGTCTGCTCCGCTGTTGTATTGGATGGCTAACCACAGCCTGTGCCTCAATGACGAGAAGACTGAGCTCTTGATCATTGAATCCCAGGTACGGCTAAACAGACTACACATCCTTTGTCATCATTGGGAACTCGATTAAAGTAGCCAAGGAAATCAAACTGTTGGGGGTCTACCTAGACTCAACCCTAGAAAGAAACAAGTGAGTGTCACCGCTTCTGCTACTGCCTACACCAATAAGCTTATTAACGCATCAAATCATTTCTCTCTCCTAATAGCTGCATCACGCGAGCCAGGGCCTTAGTACTATCTAAGATCGATTATTCTAAAAGCTTGTTCCTCGGCTCCGCTGAACGGAACCTCAACAGACTTCAGGTCTTACAAAATAACGCCCAAAGATCTGCTCTGAACGTCCTCAGATCCAACCACATCACTAATCTCAGACAGGATGCCCATTGGCTCCCAGTGCGCGATAGAATATCTCTCTGCACTTTAGTCATCACTCATAAACGTCTGTCTAATTCGGCCCCCAAGTACCTGTCAAACAAATTCTCCAAACACCAATCTACCAGACCCATGAGAATTCCGTACTCACACTGCCTCAGTATTCCAAGGTTCAAACTGAAAAGAGCTGGAGGAGCTAGTTTTCCTGCACTGGCCGCTAAATCGTGGAACTCCCTCCCTCTCACCATCAGAACGGAACCATCCTTCTAGACCTTCACAGACAAAGTAAAGAGATGGAGAAACACTGACTATACTATACATTTTTGCGCATTGTTAGCACTCATGCTCTCTTGTATTTATTTTGCATCTCAACTATCTCGACTATCTTGTAACCCCCAGTCGACCTGCACGTCTGTATTTTAATCCTTTTGTATGTCTGTAACTTTCTAATAAGTCGAGCGCCTAGTTACCCCAGGCTTCAGAGCGTGTTCCAAATAAATAAACTTAACGAAACTAAACTATTCACGGCAGACACCAGTTAATATTCTGGGAAGAGACTTAATGACGAAACTGAATATGACAATTTCTTTCACTGATGAAGGTATAGTGTGCTCCACTCCTGGGATACATTATATGAATGTGGTCGAGCACACAATCCCCAAAGAAGAGGGTAGACCATGGAGAACAATAATTGCCATTGGAGAAGAGTGTAGGTTAACAGACGTCACTGATGATGACATGTTTAGAGATGATCCAACAGATGATGAAGTAATATTTGAAATAAGTATTACTGTTACGCTCACCTGATCTCTGCGGGGACGTTGGGGCATGGTTGGGGCCCTCCCTGGAGTTGGCTCCCCTGCATCCGGGTCTACCCTCAGCTGCTGTAGTGTGGACTGCTCTTGTCGCTGGCAATGCCCTTGGGAGAAGGTAAGAGGCAGTGAAAATGCTGCGGTTGAATTGCGATCCCCCTCGAACTCCTCTTGCCAGAATGAGAGGATGATGCGTTTTCCCATAAGCTCTCACCTGTTGTTTTGTAAAGATGAGCTCTCCATCCCGCTTCTCTTCAGCAGGGGTGCTGTAGATAGACCTAGTTGCTTCACTGGTCCGTATACATGATGGCCCAGACCGGCTGCGACCAATCCCCTTTTGAGGTAAGAGTTTGTAACAATGATTATTGTCCGTAAGATTTTGCAATGTCTTTTCCAATGATTCTTGCCTGTAATTCTTATAATGTCTTTCCTTTTCCCAATAGATGTAAAGATGGCCCCGCTGTGGCCCGGTGTTAGAAACGAGCCTGCACGTTGCCAGAAGGGAAATGGAGCAGCCCCATTGGAGGGTAAGTTGAGTTTCTAGGTAATACGCAAGGTTTAGGTATTGCTCGGCCAAGCGTTAAATGTTTATGCAGTTTCTAACCTTTGTGCGTTCCTTTTCTCTTGCAGGGATAGCCTGACGCCGAATGATGGAGAGCGGCGATCCGAGAACCTGTCAGCGGCTGGTGGAGGGAAGACCCATGAAGATGCTGGATGAGAAGAAGACTCCCACGTAGGTGCGCTCGGACAGGAGAGGATGAGACGAGCTGCAGGCGATGGATTTGCAGAAACAGGTAAGATGCGCACTGCGCTTTGAGCGAAGGGATGGCTGGAATCAGGTAAGATGCACGCTGGGCAGTGAGCGATGGTATGGCTGGATTCAGGTAAGATGCGCGCTGTGCTGTGAGCAATGGTATGGCTGGATTCAGGTAAGGTGCGTGCGGCGCTGTGAGCGATGGTATGGCTCGAATGAGGTAAGATGCACGCGTTGAAGACGATGTCCAGGCCCTGATGGAATGTGTGCTGAGCTGGAAACAGGTAAGAGCTTCAGACGGCGGTAAGCGTTACGCTGCACAGAGCAGACTAACGCGAAGCCTCTACATGTGGGTGGGGCTGGCTTAAACAGCTTGGCTCGAGCCACTCCCCTTTAGCTACGCCTTGTGGCCCCACCTCACCACTCCCATAGACTTCTGCACGTGCCTTCTAATGCTTTCTAATGGCTACGCCCGGCCTGGGTGCACATGCTTTGGACTCAAAGTGTGCAGAGCACACTTTCTTATGAGCCTCGGGCCAAAGGCCAAAGGCGCCAGGACAGGGTCCATTTGGACCCTTTGGAGGATGAAAGTGATGGCCCTGGGTTAGTGGCCATTACAGCACTCCCCCTCAAGGCCACTCTCACGGGTGTTCCTCCTCCTGGTCCTGGCTTGGTGGGATTGTCTCGATGGAATCGCTTGACTAGTCGTGGAGCATGGACAAACTCGACGGGTTCCCATGTACGATCTTGAGGTCCATAACTTTGCAAATCAATCAAGTAGAACAGCTTTGATCACACTATTTTGGAATCCAGAATGCTCTTGACTTCATACTCTGGTTCACCTTCTATGATTTCTGGCTCAGGTGGTGTTGAGATCCGAGTGTCAGGTTTCATTGGTTTTAGAAGGGATACATGGAACACCGGATGGATTTGTATGTTGACTGGTAATTCCAATTTCATGGCAGCTGGGTTAATAATGGCTTTGATGGGGTAAGATCCTAGGTATCTTGGACGGAAGGCCCGAGGGCCCTTCAATGGAATATTTTTGGACACCAACCAAACTTTATCACTGACTTGGTACTGTGGGGCCTCTTTTCTATGTCTATCCGCAAACCTCTTTTGTTGTTCCTTGGATCGGTTCATGTTTTCGGTAGCTTCTTTAAGTGACTGAGTGATGGTTTTATGTAAAGAAACGATTGCTGGCATTTCTAATTCGTCAAGCGGATCGAAGGAGGATGTTCTAGGATGTCGGCCATTCATTGTGTAGAATGGTGTCTGTCCGGTACTAGTATGGATAGAGTTATTGTAAGTAAATTAAGTTAACCAGAGAATGTTTTTCCAGGACCCTTCCGTCTGTTGCAACATACATCTCGGATATTGCTCAAGGGTCTGGTTGGTCCTTTCCGTTTGACCATCGGTTTGGGGGTGGTGACTCGTGGATAACCGCAGGTCGATTTGGGCTATCACAACATCTTTTCCAGAAATCTGAGACAAATTGCGTTCTGCGGTCAGAAACCAGTACAGATGGAAAACCGTGTAGTTTGACGATTTGCTCTAAGAATACTGTTACTAGAGAGTAGCAGCAGTGAGAAGTCCTTTTAGTGGAATAAAATGTGCCATTTTAGAAAATATGTCCACTACAACCAGGATTGTGTTAAACCCCTCGCAGGGTGGGAGATCGTTATGAAGTCCATAGACAGTGTGTGCCACGGTGCCGGTAGTACTGTTAATGGGTGCAACAGCCCTGCAGGACGTGACTTCTGGGATTTGAGTTGGATGCAAACACTGCAAGTTGTAACAAATTGGGTAACATCCTTTCTCCAGGTGGGACACCGATAATTGTTTTCGATCTTGGCTCGAGTCTTAGCAATGCCAGGATGTCCTTCCACTAACGACTCATGGTAGTTGGATATTATTTTGTTTTGTATTGCCTTGTCTTGGATACATAGTCTTCTTTGAAAATAGGGTAAATTGTGCTTTGATGGAATACTGATCTCCCTTGCGCAACCAATCTTGTTGGGCTGATTGATCCATTTGGGATTGTAGATCGGCCTCCAGGTCTTCCCAGCCGATTGTTACCGCAATCTGATGTTGAATCCGTTCTTCAGGAATAATAGCTACTGGTTCTGATGGATTGAAGGCATCTTTGTCTTCCCCCACGCGAGATAAGGTGTCTGCTTTCCCATTACGCACTCCGGGTCTGTAATTTATGATGAAATCATATTCGGCGAAGAAAAGAGCCCAGCGAAGCTGGCGCAACGATTGAGACTTAGCCGTTTTCAAATATTGCAGATAACGGTGATCTGTGATAACCGTGACCGTGTGTCCGGCTCCTAGAAGGTAGTGTCTCCAAGTTTTGAAGGCTCCTTTAATTGCTAGCAATTCCTTGTCAGTGATTGCATAGTTTTTTTCTGGTGCAGAAAATGTACGGGACCAAAATGCTATGGGATGTAATTGTCCTGTCTCAGGATCCCTTTGTGATAGTACTGCCCCCATGGCTATACTGGAGGCGTCAGTCTCAACCCCATAAGGCAAATCAGGTTGAGGATGCCTAAGGACAGGTGCTGAGGTGAAGGCCTGTTTTACTTCTTGCAAGGCGTTCACCGCTTCGGAGGACCAGAAGAATTTTTTATTCTTTTTCAGTAGAGAAATGATAGGATGGACGATCTGTGAGAAGTTAGGGATAAACCGTCTATAAAAGTTAGCAAACCCGAGCACAATTTGCACTCCTTTGGTAGTGGTCCGTTGAAGGCCACTGAAGAATGGCATCTACTTTGCGTGTGTCTATATGTACTCCTCGTGGAGTAAGCATGAAGCCCAAGAACTCAACTTCCGTGACATGGAAAAAGCATTTTTCTAATTTGGCAAACAGCCGATGCTGACAACGTTTTTCTAGAACTGCCCTTATATGGCCAACGTGATCTTCCTTAGATGCTGAGTAAATCAGGATGTCGTTGATGTAAACAAGGACGCAGACGTCTAACAGTTAGTGATGTACGTCGTTCATGAAGAATTGGAACGCCGCTGGTGCATTGCATAGCCCAAAGGGCATCACCTGATATTCGAAAAGCCCATACTTAGTTCGGAAGGCTGTCTTCCATTCGTCGCCCTTTTTTACTCTCACAAGGTAATAGGCTCCTCGAAGGTCTACTTCGTGTAGATTCGAGGCTCCTTCACCTGATCGAGTAATTCGGGCATGAGTGGCAGAGGGTATCTGTTCTTAACAGTGATTTGGTTTAACGGCCTATAATCTATGCACGTTCTGAGGTCACCCTGAGGAGGCAGGAGACTTAGACGGGCGGATGAAACAGTTAGCTAGGTACTGATATAGGTAAGTCTGTAGATGTTGGTTTTCTTGCTCAGTTAAAGCATAGATTCGACTGCAAGGTATTTGTGCTCCAGGGATCAGGTCGATCTGGCAGCGTTAAGGCCTGTGTGGTGGTAGAGTATTTACTTGATCCTTTTGGAACACGTCCTGATACCCCAGGTACTCAGGGGGGCAAGGCACCAGAGAGCCCCAGGATGGGTTTAGCCTGGACTTTCAGACTCTTCACGCTCTTGTGGTAGCAGCTTTTGGTGCACTCTGGAGGAAAGATCAGCACTCGTGTTTGCCAGTCATTCCTGAGGTAATGAGTTTCTAATTCATCTCGGAAAGAAAATCCAGAGGAAATAATTCTCAAAAAAGGGGGCGTATTAAGGATTTTATTATACCCAATACATTTTTTCTTTGTGAGTTTAGTCACAAATTAATCTGCACTGTAGCAATTTTTATTTTACATAGCAGGAATATTTTAAACACATCACAAGTTTGATCAAATTCATCCTATTAAATCATACAAACATTTACCCGCATTCATACTGCATCCATCAAAAAGCTCATCCACCTCATCAACAAATACAAGGTAAAAACATATAGCAAATAAAACAATTCATACACAATTTCATAATTATACAATCAATTTTTGTGCAAAACAACGCATATTGCAAGGCCACAATACATTTTAAGTGGTCAGCAGCAACAACACTTAATGCATGACCATAGTAGATTTTGAAAGCAGTGGTCAGCAATCAGGATAGGCCAAACAGAATTTTCATAAGCAGCCTTATCCTAGGTTTTTCTCGACCGGTTTCGACGTGTAAAAGATGGTCGAATACGTCTTCATCAGGAGATTAAGGGTGGTTGTCTAAAAGCAAACACAAATATAAGGGCCCATCAATTCCCTATCCAACAGAAAGTGCTAGTGAAAAAGAAAAAGAAGAGACCAAATCCAAGAAAGCGGGAAAGGAAATAGCAATACATAACTCCACTACACTAGATTGCAGACATAAATTGTTCTGCTGCTGTCCTGCTAGAAGTGGCCCAATATCTACATATATTGGGATTAAAGACTCAGGGCGTCATGCATGGAGTGCTACCAAGGACAATCAGTGTCCCTAGACCAACCAGGTGTAGATCATGAGGAAGGCGGAAAGTAAAGATTGTATGATCCAACTCAAGTGAAAAGGAGGAAGGATCCAATGGGAAAATATCAATACCCACATGCAAGTGTTTTAGAAAAACAACTTTCTGAAGGAAAAACTTTTGGGGAACCAACCTTGTCAATTGTGGTAGGAGTCAATCCATTCAATAATTTTTGTGCGAAACAGAATCACTGTCATACAAATTGGCAATGTTCTGATAGACGATCCTGCAAGGCAGATGGCTAAAGATGGGCTCCAATCTACAGGGGTTGCAAATGAAATTATATCAAAGACCCTGGCCGAAGAAGTAATTTCATAATATTACATAAATGTCTTTATGTATAGAAGAAGGTCTGAACCTGGACACAATACCCAGAGTTCCAAGTGAGGCTCCACACCAGAGTGAGGCCCAAGTGGCCAAATTAAGAGTCCTTATGTGGAGAACAGTTTTTGATTATTTTTAAATTAAGAAAAAATCAGATTTCAAGATTCCGAAATATCCAGTCTGGACTGAAAAATCCATGAGGAGAGTAGAGGGAACCCCCCCAAAACAGGCCCCAAATGTTCAATTCTAACCAATGGTGGAAAAAGGCTTCAAAGGGCTACTTACCTGCAGAGAACATCCCACGGAGTGCATCGCCGTTACTCTTGCGGGACCCAGAGTTCGCTGTTAGCTCCGGTCATCTGTACCGCGTCTAAATGGAAGGGAGAAGCGCATCTAAATTGTCTGTACTTGCCAACCCGTTAAAAGCAGCTGGCTGCCTATCATGTGGGAGCCCTACGCCACGTTGATAGGAAGAAACCCAGCCAAACAGAGCACGTGAATGCTGGGCCGTTTTGCCACGTGACTACGTTAGTAGTGTTCACTCCGAGATACGCTACCAAGGGGGATGGCCAACCCAAATGGCACGTGACCGTCGGTCGACACAACGCACACCCGACCCGCGAACGTCGGTCCACGCAGCCCGCACGCTGCTGCTGCCACGGCAACTGAGCAGCGAGCCGTCCACCGCATGACCACGCCAGTCGCAAGTGTTGAATGATCAGACACGACGTTGCCGTTACCACGGCAACCAATGACTCCAACCCAATCGAGCAATGGGCCGTCTACCGCGTGACCACGCTAGTCGTAAAATAGCGAGCAATAAGTTCACTCCGAGCCACGCCACCAAAAAGGGCCGAACGACCCGAAATGGCACAGAATCGTTGGTGCATACAACGCGCACACAGCCCGTGCATGCTGGACAACGTAGTTTAGACGTTACCGTTGTCACGGCAACCAGTCATTCGAACTAAATCGGGTAATTTGGCTAGTACAGCATAATTAACTCGACTAGTTAGTCTTGGGGGGAGAGAGAAGAACAAGTTACTTTCTTACCTGGTAACGTTCTTTCGATGGGATGGTCCGACGACGTATTCCATATCTATGACATGTAATCACCACAGCTGTGCTGCTTCGGAAACTTTTTTCGGGGTCTGCGTCCTGCGTCGATGACGTCGATGCGCCGTCGTCGAGGGCCTCCTCTGACGTCCGACGTCATCCGATGTGATAAGTAGGACGCACGACGCCCGTAGCCTCAGTTGTAGTTTTTTCCCCCAGAACGTGTGACACTAGTCAACTGCCAGTCAGACACAAAGCCTTGCGGAACGTAAGCTGCAATCGCAAAAGAAATTCTGCAGCGGGGAAGGCAGGGCGGGAGCGATATGGAATACGTCGTCGGACCATCCCATCGAAAGAACGTTACCAGGTAAGAAAGTAACTTGTTCTTCGAGGGGATTGGGTCCTCCGACGTGTCTATGACAGACTCCCAAAGCAGTACCAGAGCAAGGAGGAGGGAAAGAATTTAGAATCAAGATTTAGAATAGCCAATCAAATAGCAGAGCAAAGGACCGCCTTGCCAAAGGCCAGATCCTGTGCTCGGATGGAATCGAGGGAATAGTGACGTACAAATGTATGTACTGAAGCCCAGGTGGCTGCATCACAGATGTTGCGAATAGGAACACCCCTCTGCAGGGCAGTAGACGCAGCCATACCCCTGGTGGAATGGGCCCGCAAGCCAGCCGGTGGGTCCTTACCCGCCAAGCGGTAGCACTCCGAGATGGCCAAAATAATCCAGTGAGACAAAGTCTGTTTCGTCACAGCTTGCCCCAAACGCTTTCCAGCGTAACCAATAAAGAGGTGATCTTCCACTCTGACCCGGGACATGCGTGAAACATAAAAGCTTAAAGCTCTCCTAGGATCAAACCTATGGAGCCTCTCCTCTTCCTTACCAGGATGCGGAGGAGGATAGAATGCCGGAAGAACAACCTTCTGGGCCAAATGAAATTCCGTCACTACCTTCGGAAGAAAAGAAGGACGAACTCTAAGGACAACCCTGTCCTTGTGAAATACAGTGAAGGGAGGCTTAACTGAAAGTGCCAGTAACTCACTCACTCTGCGAACGGAAGTAACCGCAACTAAAAACACAGTCTTCAGAGTTAACAGCCTCAAAGGGCAAGAATGTAAAGGCTCAAACGGAGCACCCATAAGAAACTTAAGAACAAGGTTTAAATCCCAACCGGGCACCAGGAAAGGTGACGGAGGGAACACATTAGTGAGCCCTTTCAGGAACTGTGAAATCAAAGGGATTTTAAAGTAAGAACACTCTTCAGACGAGCGCTTAAAGATGGACAGCGCCGCCAGGTAACCCTTAACGGTACCCACTTGCAAGCCCCTGTGGGCTAAAGAAAGTAAAAAGGACAGAACCATGGGGATGTCACATGCAAAAGGATCCACATTCTGAACTCTGCACCAGTCGCAGAACTTACGCCAACGGCAACGGTACAGAGACTTTGTTGCTGGCCTTCGGGCCGAAAGCAACACCTCCATCACGTCCTCAGGGAGGTCCCAATCCTTATACCTCAACCTTTCAGAAGCCAAGCGTGAAGGTTGAGGGATCTGACCTCTGGATGGAGAACCTGAACCCCCTCCCGTTTCCCGTGAGAGCAGATCGTCTCGGTAGGGAAGACGACGTGGAGGGCAGATGGATAAGTCGAGAAGGTCCGGGTACCATGTCCTCCGAGCCCACGCCGCGGCAATGAGGATCATCCGGGAACCGAACTTCCGTAACCTCCGCAGCACTTGCGGGATGACGGGGACTGGAGGAAACACGTACAGCAGCGGGAATGACCACTCCACCACGAACACGTCTCCTAAGGCTCCTTTTGGAGGAAATTCCCGCGAGCAAAACCTTTCGCACTTCCGGTTGACACTGGAGGCGAAGAGATCCACTTGAGGGGTCCCCCAAAGGGCGAAGATCTCCAGGAGAATCTCCTGAGCCAACTCCCACTCGTGAGAGATCGCGCTCTGCCTGCTCAGAGCGTCCGCCGTCACGTTTTCGGCTCCGGCCAGATGAACTGCCGAGATCGAAAACTTCCTGCTGGATGGCCCAGAACTCGAGCTGCATCGCCTCCCTGCACAGAGGAAGTGACCCTGCCCCCCCCTTTTTGTTGAGGTAGTGCATGGCCACTGTGTTGTCCGTCAGGATCAGGACATTCTTCCCTCGCACAGACGGCAGAAAAGCCTTCAGGGCTAGCCTGAAGGCCCTCAGCTCCAACAGATTGATATGGAGTCTGGACTCCGACGGAGACCAACGACCGCTGACTGTCAGCCCGTTGGCATGAGCTCTCCATCCCGTGAGGGATGCATCCGTCACAATCGTCACCTCCGGCCAGGGAAGCCAAAATGGAGCCCCCTTCATCAAGTTGCCTTCGAAGGCCCACCACAGAAGGTCCCGGGCGACCGAGGACGGCACCTGAATCGAGTCCGACATCCTGCCGGAGGACTGCGACCATTGCGTCTTGAGTGCCCACTGCAAAGATCTCATCCGCAGGCGAGCCTCTGGCACCAGAAGAATGCAGGATGCCATGAGGCCGAGCAACCTCAAGAACTCGAACGCTGGGAGCGTCTGGGCATGCTGAAACTTGTGCACCATCTGCTGAATGTGAAGAGCCCTCACCTGGGGAGGAAAACACTGCCCCAGGGAAGTGTCGAGCACTGCTCCAATGTACTGGAGCCGCTGTGTTGGCGTCAAATGGGACTTCTTTAAATTGAGGGAGAAGCCCAGCCTGTGAAGGGAGCGACAGGTGACCGATAGATGATCCAGGACTTGCTCAGGAGAGCTCCCCCTGATCAACCAATCGTCCAGGTAGGGGTAGACGTGAATCCCCCCTTGCCTGAGATGCGCTGCCACCACCACCATGAGCTTGGTGAAAACCCTCGGGGCGGAGGTCAATCCGAACGGCAGGACCCGAAACTGAAAGTGCGAGTACTTCTTGTGCTTGGGATGGATCGGCACATGGAAGTAAGCATCCTTGAGGTCGAGTGACACCAACCAGTCCTGAAGCTGAAAGGCCTGGAGGACTTGAGAGAGAGTAACCATCTTGAACTTGTCCTTCCTGAGGAGTTTGTTCAAACCACGCAAGTCCATGATGGGTCTCAATCCCCCGTCTTTCTTTGAAATCAAAAAATAAGGGGAATACCATCCCTTGTTCCTCTCCGCCACAGGCACCAGTTCTATGGCGCCTTTCTCCAGCAGGGCTTGAATTTCCTGCGCAAGGAGCGGATCCGGACTCTGCAAAGAGAGGTTCCCCGGTGGATTGTCGCAAGGCCTGTGCCGAAAGGGAAGACAGTAGCCGTGGGTTATGATCTCCAGAACCCACACATCTGAAGTAATGGCTAGCCACTCTACAAGATGCTGCGCCAGCCTTCCCCCAACCGGCGAACCATGGGACATGGCCTCACGACTGAGTGGGAGCGGCTGCGGTGTTACCTGAGGGCAAAGAGGCAACTGCCCGAGCGGCCTTGGCACCACGGGTACCCTGTCGTCCACCCCTGGTACCCCTGCGTTGGCCTCTTTGACTGCCAGCTCCTCTCGCTTTACTGAAGGATGAGTAATAGCGAAAGGAACCACCCCTCCACTGCTGTCCCCTAGGACGAAAAGGTGGAGGTTGGCGAACTGCAGCGCCCAACGACTTCGCTGCAGCTTTTGAGGTCTGCAAACTCTCAAGGCTCTCGTCAGCCTTGCTGCCAAAAAGGTGTTCACCGTCAAAGGGCATGTTGAGGAGCCGGGACTGCACATCAGGAGCAAACCCCGACTTCCGCAACCACGCAAACCTGCGTATCACGGTGCTCGCCGCCATGGACCTACTGACGCATTCAGCTAAGTCCAAACCCGACTGAATGGACTCACACATGGCATCCTTACCATCCTGGACCATAGCAAGGAACCCATCCCGTTCGTCCCCTCCGGGAATATGTTCAGCCGGTAACGCAACACAGTTCCACAGAGTGTGCGTGAAACGCGACAAGGCACAAATGGAGTTGGCCGCCTGAAGCGCCATACCACCAGAAGAAAACACTTTCTTCGCCCAGCCATCAAAACGTTTGTCGTCCCTATCAGGAGGGATGGTAGGGTACGACGCCTGCTTCGCCGGGGCCATGGCCGCCTGCACCACCAAACTCTCCGGAGTGGGGTGCCTGGTCAAGTAGCAGGGGTCGCCACTGGCTGGACGGTATTTTCGCGACAAGGATCTGCCCACCGCCGGGAGACTCTCCGGAGCAGTCCAAGCCGCCGCCACCCTTCTCTGTAAAGCCATATGGAACGGCAGAACTGGGTCAGTTGGGGGACCAACATCAAGGATGTCCGTCAGATCATCCTGCACAAACTCCCCTGGGGGAGCAGACCAGCCCAAGTACTCCGAAACCCTAGCCATAAGGCGCCGGTACGAGGAATCAGCATGAGAGCCAGGCTCAGGCCTACAAAACTCCACCTCCGGAGAGGTGTCCAGACCACTGGCATCATGCAGTGACTGTCTCAACTCGTCAAACTGACTATGGCCCGAGACAATGTCATCC
This sequence comes from Ambystoma mexicanum, assembly GCF_040938575.1. NCBI lineage: Eukaryota > Metazoa > Chordata > Amphibia > Caudata > Ambystomatidae > Ambystoma > Ambystoma mexicanum. Next base: position 712,199,152 of record NC_090925.1, read on the forward strand.
GGAACCTGACTAGGAACCAGGCCATCAGAATCCTCATCCGCCTCTGAAATATAGTCCAGGCGGCGAAAAGAAGGCACCCTAGAGTGCTTGCTCTTAACCAGAGCCTTCCTAGGGGGTCCACCCGTGCCACCTCCGTCACGAAAGGCGTCGATGGCGTCGAGCGAATCGGCGCCAGCGTCGAGAGAACCGGCACCGGCGCCGAGAGGATCAGCGTCGACGTCGAGGAAATCGGCGTCGACGTCAGATGCAGCGCCTCCAGAATCGGCGGCGTCGACACAGCCCTCGAGGCCGGAGCCCCGAGCGTGTCCCTCGACGACCCGAGCGTCGACGGCCTCGACGACTTCCTCGAGAAAGCCTGTCGACGCCCTCGACGCCTCAGACGTCGAAGTCTTCCTTGAAGACTTCACAGGTGCACACGGTCTCGAACGCGTCGAGGACCGGGACCTGGAACGGGTACGGCGAGAACGAGTCTCCTTGTCCGAACGGGACCTCTCCCGCGACTCGTGCCGACCACTCATGCGAGCGGTGTCTCTCGACCTCACACGACCGACCCCACTCGGGGGCGCGGACGGCTTAGTACCCTGCGACTCAAGAATCGCCAGCATTTTCTTCCCGAAGGAAGCCCATTCCTCCGGCGTCGCACGGCTGGTGGGGTAAGCGACATGCCGGGCAGAGTCCTCCGAGGAGGACCTGGAAGACGACCGGTGTCGGCGCTTCCGAGAACGCCTCAAAGAGGCAGAGGAGTGGGGAGACCGACTCCTAGAAGGAGACCCACGAGACTTCCGACGATGACGCGGAGAGTCACCCCTCGAATCATCCGTCGCAAGCCCCGCAGACTTCGACTTCCTGGGCTTGGACACCCGACCTACCGACAACTTCTTCTTACGTTTGCGTAAGGCTTTGGACGTGAGCGACTGGCAGTCGATACAGTCATCCGTGTCGTGGGCCTCCCCGAGGCACCAGAGGCAGGCGTCGTGCGAGTCCGTCACCGACATCTTGGACCCACACACCCCGCACTTGTTGAAACCCGGACGCGGGGTCGAAGACGAAGTAGAAGACATCCTCACACGAAGGATTTGCACAAAATGAACAGGTTCGAAGAACCGAGAAGAACAGAACTCCAAAGAGTCGAGGCGTGAACCGAGAATCACGAAGCAACACGTTCGCGGAAAAAACGGAACTGAGGCTACGGGCGTCGTGCGTCCTACTTATCACATCGGATGACGTCGGAGGAGGCCCTCGACGACGGCACATCGACGTCATCGACGCAGGACGCAGACGCCGAAAGAAGTTTCCGAAGCAGCACAGCTGTGGTGATTACATGTCATAGATATGGAATACGTCGGAGGACCCAATCCCCTCGAATACCCAGTCACGAACCAATTGTGCAACTCTCAGAGTAACATTTCTTAAGAAGTATGCAAACGGGCAATCCCCGCATTTAAATGATGCCTGTGCATCTGGCCCACACATTTATAGTGGGTCAGAAGTCACCAGCAAACTGGTTGCCAAGGCAATCCCACGATTCTAATATGTCCCGACAACTAACCCAATATATGGAAGAGAATGATGGACAAGGAATGTTATATACCTACATGCCAGCGTTCTAAGGTATTTAGCCCTTGGGTCAGAGTTTTTAAATTGAAGATCCATAATTCTTCTTTGTAGGCTAGGTTTTTTAGGATTTGAATTGAATTATTCCCAAAAACCCTTTCTACACAAAACCATTCCATTTGGTCTGCTTTATGGCCCATCTCCACATATTGAATGACCATAGGGGCATTAAGGTTACGAGTTTTTATTTTCGAGCGATGCTCATTGATCCGTGTGCTTACTTCCCGGGTCGTCTTACCAATGTACATTTTTTGGCATGGGCACCGAATTGCATAGACAACATTTTTACTTTTGCAAGTCGTAAAAGTGCGGAGGTCCCACTGTTTCTGTTGCATGAAAAACGTGGGATGTTCTCTGCAGGTAAGTAGCCCTTTGAAGCCTTTTCCCGCCATTGGTTAGAATTGAACATTTGGGTCGTGTTTTAGGGGGGTTCCCTCTACTCTCCTCATGGATTTTTCAGTCCAGACTGGATATTTCGGAATCTTGAAATCTGATTTTTTCTTAATTTAAAAATAATCAAAAACGGTTCTCCACATAAGGACTCTTAATTTGGCCATTTGGGCCTCACTCTGGTGTGGAGCCTCACTTGGAACTCTGGGTATTGTGTCCAGGTTCAGACCTTCTTCTATACATATTTATGTAATATTATGAAATTACTTCTTTGGCCAGGGTCTTTGATATAATTTCATTTGAAACCCCTGTAGATTGGAGCCCATATTTAGCCATCTGCCTTGCAGGATCGTCTATCAGAACATTGCCAATTCGTATGAAAGTGATTCTGTTTTGCACAAAAATTATTGAATGGATTGACTCCTACCACAATTGACAAGGTTGGTTCCCCAAAAGTTTTTCCTTCAGAAAGGTGTTTTTCTAAAACACTTGCATGTGGGTATTGATATTTTCCCATTGGATCCTTCCTCCTTATCACTTGAGTTTGATCATACAATCTTTACTTTCCGCCTTCCTCATGATCTACACCTGGTTGGTCTAGGGACACTGATTTCCCTTGGTAGCACTCCATGCATGACGCCCTGAGTCTTTAATCCCAATATATGTAGATATTGGCCACTTCTAGCAGGACAGCAGCAGAACAATTTATTTCTGCAATCTAGTGTAGTGGAGTTATGTATTGCTATATCCTTTCCCGCTTTCTTGGATTTGGTCTCTTCTTTTTCTTTTTCACTAGCACTTTCTGTTGGATAGGGAATTGATAGGCCCTTATATTTGTGTTTGCTTTTAGACAATCACCCTTAATCTCCTGATGAAGACGTATTAAACCATCTTTTACACGTCGAAACCGGTCGAGAAAAACCTAGGATAAGGCCGCTTATGAAGATTCTGTTTGGCCTATCCTGATTGCTGACCACTGCTTTCAAAATCTACTATGGTCATTCATTAAGTGTTGTTGCTGCTGACCACTTAAAAATGTATTGTGGCCTTGCACTATGCATTGATTGTATAATTATGAAATTGTGTATGAATTGTTATATTTGCTATATGTTTTTACCTAGTATTTGTTGATGCGGTGTATGAGCTTTTGGATGGATGCAGTATGAATGCGGGTAAATGTTTGTATGATTTAATAGGATGAATTTTATCAAACTGTGATGTTTTTAAAATATTCCTGCTATGTAAAATAAAAATTGCTACAGTGCAGATTAATTCGTGACTAAACTCACAAAGAAAAAATGTATTGGGTATAATAAAATCCTTAATGCGCCCCCCTTTTTTGAGAATTATTTCCTCTGGATTTTCTTTCCGAGATGAATTATTACGGTAATACCCTAATCTAGAGTGTGGGGTCTCCTGTGTCTTTCAGTGACATAGTAATGAGTTTCTAGCCACAGCATTCCTAGGATCATCTGGAACTGGGGTGCCCCGATAAGATTGATAGAAATGTCTTCCCGATGAACGTCCTGACACATCAGCATAACTTTGTCGGTATGTTGCGGTACTGGGACGGATGACAACTGAGAGCCATCCACTGTGGTGACGTTTTTCGATCGTAGTTTCTTTTTTCTTTTAAACTTCTTTTTATTTAGCTTGGCAGCACAGACATAGGCGAGCAACATACAAAACAGGTACAGTACATTTGCAGTATAGATAATACAGGTATACAGAATCAATTTACAGTTTGATTATACACTTGGGAGATACATGCAGGGTGGGTGCGGGAATGGAGAGACAGCAGTTCAGGGGGGGAAAAGGGGTGATGGGGGGGGAGCCGGGGATGTGGTACCTGATGCAGTTTCCACAGCAGACATATAGGATTGAAACTTGAGCCAAATATCTCTGGGTCTTGAGTGAGTGGGCTGTAGTAGGGACCAGGATTCCTCGGTGTCTGAAGCCCAAGTGACTGCCCTGAGCCATTGTGCATGAGTGGGTGGTGTGGGCCGAAGCCAGCAGAGTAGAATGGACCACACTGCGAGTAACATGCAGAGGCCAGCCAGTTTTTTGGAATCTCGGCGGAGTTCGGGGAAGTCATGGAAGAGACATCTCATTGGAGATGGGATGATAGGATGCTCAAGAATAGTTGACACGGTAGCACATACCAAATTCCAGAACTGGGTGAGGCGGGGACAGGACCAGATCATGTGAATGTAGTCAGCAGTATCATAGCCACATCTGGGGCATCTTGGGGAGTGGTCATTAAGCATGTGATGAAGTCTGTTCGGGGAATAGTGATACCTGTGGAGTACCTTAAACTGAATTAGTTTGAAGCGGGAGTTGAAGGATACCATCTGTATGCGTGCGCACATATGGGCCCAGCGTTCTTCAGTCATTACCACCCCAAGGTCATCTTCCCATGCGTGTTTCAGTTTGGTGAATACTGGGGTGGTCCTAGTTTGAACCATGGTATAGAGTCTGGATACTTTACCCCTCGTGGGCATGGGGGAGGTTAGCTCCGCAATTGCGGGATCATCTGGTGGCACTGCCAGGAACATAGGGTGTTTGCGTTTAAGGGTTTTCCGAAGAGATGAGTACTGAAACCATATAGACGGTCTCTGTCTCAGGGACAGTGGGAGGTCTGGCCATTCAATGAATTTGCCCTGCTCAAAGATGTCTCGAATCAACTCATATCCTGCCTCGGCCCAACAACGGACTACGAGTGGTGGCACAGGTGGGACCCCCGGGAGGAAGTTCCAGAGTGGGAGGTTACCATGGAATGGGTGGGCGGTGCCGAGTAATTTCCGTGCTTTTGTTAGGGCCAGGGACGTACAGGCCACCGGGTCAAGTGAGTCCGGGACTGACGGGATGGGTTGGACAACTAGGGAACGAATGTCCCGGTCGCCAACCGCTAGTTTTTCGAGCCTGATGTGTGAGGGAGGGGGGTCTAACGTGTTGAACCAGTGTGACATGAATTGGACTTGCGCTACCAGCCAGTATTTGAAGACATCAGGAGCACCGAAGCCACCACCCTCCATCGGGGTGGACAGGATCCCAAGTGTAAGACGGACCGCACCCGAGTGCCACAAAAAGGTATTAATCGTGCGAGTCAATGTTCGAAAGAACCCTTCACCTGGCCATAAGGGAATGTTGGTGAACCTATACAGAAGTTGGGACAGTACTATCATCTTTAGTATCCCCATTCTGCCTGCTAGGGAGATCGGCAGCTTACTCCAGCCCAGTGCCCTAGTTGCAAGGTTTTTGAGGTATTTTTGGTAGTTTTCTTCAAAGGTCAATTCGAAGTGACGAGCTATTTCTATACCAAGATAGGTGAATTTTGACTGAGCCCAAGCGAACCACAGAGTATCGGGGGGGTAGGAGTGCAGTCTGTGAGCGGGAAGAGGGTGGATTTAGCGCAATTCACTTTAAGTCCGGAGATGTGTCCGAAGCGGATAACCTCTTCCAATATTGGAGCCAAATTGGTGGAGGGGGAGCGGATGAAGAGAAGCGCATTGTCGGCATACAGGGACACTATATCAGACTGGCCCGCAGTTCGTAAACCGCTATGTGCGTGGGATTGGCGTAGCATATCAGCAAATGGTTCCATCTCTATGGCGAAAACCAGAGCAGAGAAGGGGCAGCCCTGCCTCGTCCCCCTAGCGATCTGGAAAAGGGGAGAGCATCGGTTCTCATTGCGGACCCTGGCAACTGGGTCAGAGTATAGTAGTCTAACCCTGGAGAGAAAGGAGGGGCCGAATTTGCATTTTTCAAGAACCCGCCAGAGGTACTTCCATCAAACCGAATCAAACGCTTTTTGCATGTCGAGTGTAGCGGCTACTGCGTGGACATTTGAGTTTATTCTGCTAATTATGTTAAAGAGGTGCCTCAGGTTCAAGGAGGTGGAGCATCCTGGAATAAAGCCTGCTTGATCAGGATGAATAATATGCGGCATGTAGGGGGCCAGGCATAGAGCTAATAGTTTGGCGAAGATTTTGGAATAGCAATTAATGAGCAAGAGCGGACGGTACGAACCGCTTTGTGTGGGGGGTTTGCCAGGTTTGAGTAAGACAGTTATCGTGGCTTTGCGGAGAGAGGGGGGAAATTCGCCTGTCTCTACTGATTCCTTCCAGAGGGCTATTAGGCGGGGGAGTAGGAGCGATTTGTAGCGTTTATAAAAATTCAATTGGGATGCCATCGGAGCCTGAGGACTTCCCTGTGGAAAGTGAGTCTAGGCATCTGTGAACTCCTCAGGGGTGAATGGGGAGTCAAGAGATCCAATAGTTTTGCGGGAGAGTACTGAGAGGGGGAGGGCATCAAGGTAGGAGTCGATCTCCGATGTCGAAGCACTGTCCGCATTGGTATATAGGGATTCATAAAAGGTGAGAAATTCAGAGTTGATATCTTGCGATGAAGTGGCTAGGGAGCCATCGGGTCTTTCCACCCCAGGAATGTGTGGGGCACCAAGCTCGCGCCAGAGAAGCCTAGCCAGGAAGTGGCCCGGACGTTCACCCTCACCATATTTCCTAGTGAGGGCAGGGCTGTCCAAGAATTTTAGTTCGCGGTCTGCCAGGGAGCGGAACGTGTCGAGTTCCGCTCCTATGGATGCTAGGGCTTCAGGAGTTTGGTGTAGTGAGCATTGGGCTTCCAGGGTCGATAGTTTGGACTCACTTTCAGCGATGTCCTTACGGATTGTTTTAAGGATACCAGTTTCCTTGGATAGTGCTATGCCCCTAATGTAGGCTTTGAAAGATTCCCAAAGAATGGCCTGTGAGGGTACCGAGTCAGTGTTTATTTCAAAGAACTCTTTGATGGCTATCTCCAGTTCAGAACTAAATACAGGGTCAAGGAGAGAGTGAGGCTTCATCCTCCAGTGTCTAGTCCGATCGCGGTCCGGGCCCCAGCAAAGGGTAATAGTCACTGGTGAATGGTCAGATAGGGTTCTAGGAAGGATCAGTAGCCGCGTCACGTTTTTTATCAGCAAATCAGAGACTAGCCATCGGTCAATTCGGGAATAGGAGTCATGTACCGAGGAGTAGAAGGAGTAGGAGCGGGAATCGGGATAGAGGAGCCTCCATGCGTCGATAAGTGCAAGACGGGGGAGAGATGACAATGTAGTATAGGCTGCTTTGGTAAGTTGCCGGGGTCTACAACTGGATCTTTCCAGGTTCACATCAAAAATTGTATTAAAGTCACCCCCACAGAGTATTGGTATTAAGGGGAAGCTATCCAGGAGGGACGTGAGATGTAAATAAAATTCTGGATCGTCAATGTTAGGACCGTAAATGTTCAGTAGGACCACCTCTCTGTTCTGAAGAGTGGCATGGTGCAGAACATATCTGCCCTGGGGGTCAATCTGTGAGGATATAAGATGGAACTTGAGGCTCTTATGGATTAGGGTCATGACCCCACGACTTTGGGTAGAGTAATTAGTGAATTATCTTTGGGGGCCCCACATTTTTGCGAATTTTTCACAGTATTCAGTACAGGCGTGTGTCTCCTGCAGGAAAATGATTTTGACCCTGTGAAGTTCAGACTGCAACTGGAGTTGTCTCATTTTCTTATAATTACCCAGACCCCGCACGTTCCAGCTCATGAAAGTTAGGTTATCTTCGTTTGACAGTGTAGAAATATTCGTTTAAAGTCAATATTTGTCCGAACGGTGGTCCCGATTACTGATGGGTCGGTCTAGTAGCCCTGTAACACCACCGGTTCAATGTTACCTCGCACTCAACCCTCACTGCAGCCGCCAAGCCTTTTATAACATAACACCCAACATAACCCGCCCCCACCCAGACTCCTCCCCCAAACAGAGGAATGATAACCCCATACCCATAAACCAAATCCAAACCAATGGCATCAACGCCGGGGGGGCCTGTGAACCGGCCTGGAGGCGATGCTCCAAACCTTGGGACAATTTAAGGATAAACATGGTGCCTGACAGTGATGTCATATGCAACTTGGGGAGGATTTTGAACGCATAGATATGGCACGGTCGTACAATGGTGAACCAATTTGTTCTTGGTTGAGAGTGGTAGACTCGTAGGTTACTGACACAGAGTGGTAACTGGTTTTGGTAACCTCTCAACAGAGTGACGTAACAGTCAGAAATATATGGTGTAGCGAGAGGTGTAGCCAGGGAAGCGTTCATCAATCAACCTGGAGGCCTCCTCTGGAATTGTGAAAAAATACACCTGGTTAGAGTGTTCAATTCGTAGTTTAGCGGGGTACAGCATGGAGTATTTGATTCCATGGTCTCTTAGTCTCTTCTTTACCGCCAAGAAGGTCTTGCGTTCCCGTTGGACAGCCACTGAGAAGTCGGGGTATAGGTGTATTCTGGCACCTACCAACAGCAGTTCGCCCTTTGTTCTTGCAGCTCTAAGGAGGGCATCTTGATCTCAAAAGTTCAGGACCCTGGCTATGATAGAGCGCCGATGTGCTCCCGGCTTGTGTTTAGCTGTTAGGTGTCGATGAGCTCTCTCTATAGCGAATTGCGGGGAGAGTTTTGGAGAATCAAGGAGTGATCGGGACTCAAGAAGGTCCTCATTCTTCTTCTTGACCTCAACGACTCGGTTGGAGAGAGAGGATACCTCCGCACGAAGGGAGCCCAGGTTATCCTCAGTGGCGCTCACCCTCGTCTCGATCTCCGCCACCCGGCCATCAGTCCTCTTGATGTGGGCCTTGATGGAGGATATGGTGCCATTCAGTTTGGAGTGGAGTGTGGTGAAGCCCTCGCGGATGAATTCCATCATGCTCTGGAGGTCAGGAGGGACAGATGATGTTGGATTAGTTGGAGACAGCTCGGGCGCCTCCTCGGCCGATCTTGACAGAGTTTTTGCGAACATATTGATGGAGCACTGTTCTTTCCCTGCTCCTTTGGTCATGGTGCCGAGAGAAGTCTGGAATGGGGTGAAAGGGAGACTTATGCAGACCAACAGTGGTGCAGGCAAGTTGCCCAGTAGGATGCAGAGAGTAGGAGGGAAGCGCTTCGTGTGTTGGCAAGGAGGCGACTACCAGGGCACCAGTAGAATGTAGCGTCAACCTCTCTGTAGTATCGGGGATAGCCGGGTATTGCAAGAAGATGAGCTAACTTGCCTCGTCAACAACCATGGTTTGCGTGGTGTACCCAGGGTGGGGGGACTTAGAGGGTTAAGCAAGAGAGTGCCGGAACCCAGACGCCCACCCCCGCACAGTCTTGGTAGTTCTGGATGAAAGACGTATTCAATAGGATCCTGGACCGCATTGGGGGAGAGGCAAGCGGTATTCCAGAGCCCCAATGTGCGCAAGGCTCCTGGTGCAGGTATTGAGGATTGCTGAGGATCAGGCAAAACGCCCCGAGTCCACCACCCGGGAGGGAGCTACATCAGGGACCAGCAGCTCAAACATTTGGGAAAAGAATGGAGGGCGCCACCCCTGCTATTTCGTTGGGCTGTGAGTGACTGGCCTCTGGATGTCAACTGTGAGCAGGAGGGGCCGGGTTGCACACTCCCGCCACGTTGATCCCCACACGGTCGCCTCAGTATTAAATGGCGTGCTCCTGGGGGGCTACCATATGAGTTATGGTGCACATGGCTGATCCAGTGCAGCGCCGGGATGCAGAGTCAAGTAACGGCAGAGCCGGGGCTGTGCCGAAGCGCCCGCGCCCCCCACCGCAGCACCCCCACTGTATTTTTAGTGACCAGGGGTCTCATGCCCCCCCCCAGGCACATCTCAGGGATCCAGGAATGCCCGTGAAAGTGATTGGATGTTCGCAGGGGAGTGGGGGGGGCGGAAGAAGCTGACCGCGCTCCCGATGTGGGGGGCAGTGGGAGAAAGAGGTAGTACCACTTGAACTGGTGGTGATGGCTGTGGCAAGGGGTTTAGTGCGATTCCGGGTAAAGGAACTTGCCCTGCATGAGTTTGAAGCATCTGCCATGCCAGATCTTCAGTTCGTTCTCGAGCGACAATTAGATCCCTTCTCAAGGCATTAGTCTCTTGTCTGGAGGCATGCACTTCAGCCCGTAGTTCCCCCAGTAATTGGGCCAACTGGTCAGTCCCTGAGGTATCCATTACGCCCAGGTAGAGGTTCGGAGAGGCTTTGCGTTCTGTTACGCTCACCTGATCTCTGCTGGGATGTTGGGGCACGGTTGGGGCCCTCCCTGGAGTTGGCTACCCTGGATCTGGGCCTACCCTTAACTACTGTAGTGTGGACTGCTCTGGTCACTGGCAGCGCCCTTGGGAGAAGGTAAAAGGCAGTGAAAATGCTGCCATTGAATTGCGATCCCCCTCGAACCCCTCTTGCCAGAATGAGAGGAGCATGCGTTTTCCCATAAGCTCTCACCTGTTGTTTTGTAAAGATGAGCTCTCCGTCCTGCTTCTCTTCAGCAGGGGGGCTGTTGATAGACCTAGTTGCTTCACTGGTCCGTATACGTGATGGCCCAGACCGGCTGCGACCAATCCCCTTTTGAGGTAAGTGTTCGTAACAATGATTATTGTCGAAAGATTTTGCAATGACTTTTCCAATGATTCTTGCCTGTAATTCTTATAATGTCTTTCCTTTTCCCAATAGATGTGAAGATGGCCCCGCTGTGTCGCGGTGTTGGAAACGAGCCTGCACGGTGCCAGAAGGGAAATGGAGCGGCCCCACTGGAGGGTAAGTTGGGTTTCTAGGTAATACTCAAGGCTTAGGTATTGCGCAGCCATGCGTTAAAAGTTTATGCAGTTTCTAACCTTGTGCGTTCCTTTTCTCTTGCAGGGATAGCCTGACGCCAAATGATGGAGAGCGGCGATCCGAGAACCTGTCAGCGGCTGGTAGATGGAAGATCCATGAAGATGCTGGATGAGAAGAAGACTCCCACGTAGGTGCGCTCGGACAGGTGAGGATGAGACGAGCTGCAGGCGATGGATTTACAGAAACAGGTAAGATGTGCACTGCGCTGTGAGCGATGTTATCGCTGGATTTAGGTAAGATGCGTGCTGTGAGCAATGGTATGGCTGGATTCAGGTAAGATGCGCGCTGTGCTGTGAGCGATGGTATGGCTGGATTCAACTAAGGTGTGTGCGGCGCTATGAGCGATGGTATGGCTGGATTCGGGTAAGATGCACGCGTTGAAGATGATGTCCAGGCCCTGATGGAATGCGTGCTGAGCTGGAAACAGGTAAGAGCTTCAGACGGCCGTAAGTGTTACGCTGCACAGAGCAGACTAACGCGAAGCCTCTACATGCGGGTGGGGCTGGCTTAAATAGCCTGGCTCCAGCCACTCCCCTTTAGCGCCGCCTTGTGGCTCCACCTCACCACTCCCATAGACTTCTGCATGTGCCTTCCAATGCTTTCTAATGGCCACGCCTGGCCTGGGTGCACATGATTTGGACTCAAAGTGAGCAGAGCACATGTTCTTATGAGCCTGGCACCAGAAGCGCCAGGACAGGGTCCATTTGGACCCTTTGGAGGATGAAAGTGATGGCCCTGGGTTAGTGGCCATGACGGGAGGAGAGGAAGGATTCGAAGAGCTAAAAAAGGCAGTTTGCACGGCTCCAGCTTTAGGGATTGCCAGCTATGCTGACAAATCCTTTTTATTTTCACATACTGACGGAACAGTTATGACAGCAGTGCTGGCACAGAGAACTACATTGGGGTACAAACCCTTGGCTTATTACAGTGGTATATTAGACCCAGTAAAAAGGGTGTTTCCTGTGCAAACAGTCATTGGCAGCCGCCGCGTTCGCAATTGAGAAATCTGCAAGCATAGTAATGGGCTGTTCCATGACACTTTTTGTAGAGCATGCCTTGTTTGCCATTTTGCAGAAACCTAAAAGTACATTGACATCTCAGAGGGATTCCGTGTATGAAGTTATTATATCTGATCCGTTGATTAAAATTGTCAGATGTAAAATAGCAAACCCTGACACATTTGTAGTTTAAGTGATTTCAATCCGGCACACACCCAAGTCACGCCCAGCGTGTAGTGCACAACTGAAACCCTTATTTATTTTTATCTTTAAGTTCAATATTATGAACGATATACCACTCGTATCACACCCTTCTCCTGAGACCCCCCCCCCCGGTCACACTGAACCAGGAATCAGGCTAGTTTGCAAAGGTAAATATTTATGTATTTATGTATTTAGAATTCAAATCACAATATATTTTAATAGGTAACCAACAATAGGTGGTGAAGAACACTGAATAATATCTTTAGTACACTAGGAATCAAGTAATGAGCACAGAGACAAATACAGCACAGAAAAGAATACTTTTGAATTGGTTTAGAACAGATGGCACTATGGTTAGAGGTTCCCCCTGCAACACCCCTCAACCCAACAATAGGCAATGTAAAGAGATGCAAGGAGAGAGCAGGTATTCAGAAATGGCACAAATAAAACAGAATATCAATCCCACCTTCCCCCTTCAAACACAAGAGAAAACGGAATTGACTTTTCAGCTGTCAGAATGCTTTGAAATTGTCTTTGGAATTGACTGGGCAAAAACACCAAGGGCCTCATTACGACCCTGGCGGTACGGAGTGAACGGCACCGTAAAAGGTGCCAGCGCCATTCACTCCGTACCGCCGCATTACGAGTTCCCTTCGCGGGACACGGTAAGCACACCTGGGAAACCAGGCGTGCTTACCGTGTCCCGCGAGGGGAAGAGGAGCAAACAACGGGCCATCTCGTAATGGCCCGTTATTTGCTCCCTCTCCCATTCCCATTCAGCCCTATGCAGGCTGAAATGGGAATGGGGAAGGACCGTGTCTGGGTCCTTGGAGGGAGGAATTACCGGGCCTTCCGAACTCGGAATCGGCCGGTAAGTCCTCATTCCGAGGACCCGGACCCCGACGCGATTTCGGCAGCAGCCATGCCGCCAATAGCGGCATGGTTACCGCCGAACTCGTAATGAGGGCCCAAATATGGTCAAAATACTTACATTATTATAAATTCCTATGGGAGCCGCTTTGAACAGTTGCACACAATCACAAACAATGATTTAGTCAAAAGAAAACATTTGAAACCTCGAAGTTCAAGTGGGAATTAATTTAAAGCTAATTCACACATGTAAAACCTTTCAGAATTTCAATTCGCGGCAAACTTTTCCTTACGCGATATTCACTATAACGGGTGAATCGCACTGTTTTGCACTGCAGTTTTGGGTTCTATAGCTAAGGATGTTGGGTACAAGTAGAAGCTGAAATTTCGCTTCTATCATAAAAACTGAGGGAGTTATAGAGGTTTTGGTAAAAGACGTTTTTGTAAAATAGGAATGGAAAACAGAAATTCAGGTTTAGAAATGACAGTTTTCTGAGGCTATATTAAGGACTACAAAAAGGAGAATGCCACACAGGAAGGTCATTCAAGGCCGCTCATACCAATTCATGTGCGATACTCTAGTTTCCGTTTGGGTTGGGAATTACTTTTCTTAACCCTTTACGTACCCTTTAAGTGCCATGGGTATTTCTCCCCAGTGCCAGGGCCTTTTTTGGTGATTTCGGTATGTGGCCATTCAATGGCTTGTAACTTTTTTGTTACATGAGATATCTTGGCCAAATTTGGCTCCTTTTTTTCCCACATGTAGGCGGTCGTAACGCCACCCAGGTTGCTGTAGAGGGGTGAGAGAAAATAACCAAAAAGGGGGAAAATTTGGGGTTTTTTAAAAAAATGCCAATAAAATGATGTACAAAGAAGCCTGTGCTTTTTTCCTTGTAAGACCTAGGAACGAATGGTTTGCTGTGCTGAGTTCCCCAATTTCCTGGCTTTCAAGAACAGGTTGAGTGGAAACGAAAAAAATAATATTTTGATGTGGTTGTCGACCGTTTTGTGAGAGGTAGGCGATTTTGGCCATTTTTGCAAATTGGACACGCATGGACAGAATGGAAGAAAAGGGTAGGAAAGCCGAATTGGAGGACAGAAAGGCAAATATTTCTGAAAAGTAGACAAAATTCCAAGTTTTGGAAGGGGAGATTTGTGCAGGTCAGGCAACAACTAGGTAGGGGAAACTGCCATAGATTGGGGGAAAAGCGGGAAAATGACCGAAAAAAAGGTATGTGTTGGACATGGTTGGCTTTGTACGGCAATGGCTTCTATGAATTTTGAGAAAAGCAATGCTCCGCTACATTCCTCCGACTCTTGCAGTTAGGAGAGCACACATTTTTTGCAGTGTTTTACAAAACAAGCAAACCCCAAGCCAAACACTGAGCCATGGTACACAGGAGTTTTACGCTCACGGCCTGAACAGACGCACTTAGCATGTGTAAATCGGGAAAACCAATGTGGTGAGGAACGGCAAGCATACATTTTTTGAAAGAGCAGACCTTTTCAAGGGTAGGTGACTTGTGCAGGTTACAAAAGTGTATGGTGCCTAAAGCAGCGACTAAATGTAGGTCACATTTGGGAAATGAAAGGGTTGTGTGACAAAGGGCACCAGCAAATGGGTCAAAACGTTATGAAAACCACACAAACACAACACATGGCCTACCGTCCCGCGTTCCCACAGGTGTCCCGATGAAAATGGTACCTCACATGAACCTACCTGGCCGCCAAAGGGAAAGCCTAAAACACAAGTAACCCCAAGTCTGTTTTCAGACCGGAATTTCAGACGCTCTGCCGACCAGCACAACATACAGATATGGGCCTCAGGTGTCCAAGCCACCAAGGAAAACAGGAAACCCCATGCATTTCCAAAAAAGAGGACACTTGTGGGAATCCGCAGAGGTATGATTTGCGCAAATCGCCCCAGAATGTATTACCCAGACACCCCCACAAAGTCTGAAATGTGGGGGAAAAAACGCATTTTCCGCACATTTCGCTCAGCTCACCCATCGAAACAGGCCCCCAACAACACATGGCCTACCGTCTTGCGTTCCCACAGGTGTCCGATTGAAAACGGTACCTCACATGTGTGGGTGCACCAACCTGGCCGCCAAGGGGAAAGCCTAAAACACAAGTAACCCCAAGTCTGTTTTCAGACTGGAATTTCAGACGCTCTGCCGACCGGCACAACATACGGATATGGGCCTCGGGTGTCCAAGCCACCAAGAAAAACAAGGGACCCCATGCATTTCCGAAAAGAGGACACCCCTGGGAATCCGCAGAGGTATGATTTGCGCAAATCGCCCCAGAATTTATTACCCACACACCCCCGCAAAGTCCAAAATGTTGGGGGAAAAAAATGCATTTTCCGCTCATTCCGCTCGGCTCACCCATTGAAACACGCCCCCAACAACACATGGCCTACTGTCCCGCGTTCCCACAGGTGTCCCGATGAAAACGGTACCTCACAAGTGTGGGTGCACCTACCTGGCCGCCAAGGGGAAAGCCTAAAACACAAGTAACCCCAAGTCTGTTTTCAGACCGGAATTTCAGACGCTCTGCCCACCGGCACAAAATACAGATATGGGCCTCGGGTGTCCAAGCCACCAAGGAAAACAGGGAACCCCATGCATTTCCGAAAAGAGGACACCTGTGGGAATCCACAGAGGTATGATTTGCGCAAATCGCCCCAGAATTTATTAACCAGACACTTCCGCAAAGTCCGAAATGTGGGGAAAAAAATGCATTTTCCTCACATTTCGCTCGGCTCACCCATCGAAACACGCCCCCAACAACACATGGCCTACAGTCCCGCGTTCCCACAGGTCTCCCGATGAAAACGGTACCTCACATTTGTGGGTGCACCTACCTGGCCGCCAAGGGGAAAGCCTAAAACACAAGTAACCCCAAGTCTGTTTTCAGACCGGAATTTCAGACGCTCTGCCGACCGGCACAACATACAGATATGGGCCTCGGGTGTCCAAGCCACCAAGAAAAACAAGGGACCCCATGCATTTCCGAAAAGAGGACACCCGTGGGAATCCGCAGAGGTATGATTTGCGCAAATCGCCCCAGAATATATTACCCACACACCCCCGCAAAGTCCAAAATGTGGGGGAAAAAATGCATTTTCCGCTCATTCCGCTCAGCTCACCCATCGAAACACGCCCCCAACAACACATGGCCTACCGTCCCGCGTTCCCACAGGTGTCCCGATGAAAACGGTACCTCACAAGTGTGGGTGCACCTGCCTGGCCGCCAAGGGGAAAGCCTAAAACACAAGTAACCCCAAGTCTGTTTTCAGACCGGAATTTCAGACGCTCTGCCCACCGGCACAACATACAGATATGGGCCTCGGGTGTCCAAGCCACCAAGGAAAACAGGGAACCCCATGCATTTCCGAAAAGAGGACACCTGTGGGAATCCACAGAGGTATGATTTGCGCAAATCGCCCCAGAATTTATTAACCAGACACTTCCGCAAAGTCCGAAATGTGGGGAAAAAAATGCATTTTCCTCACATTTCGCTCGGCTCACCCATCGAAACACGCCCCCAACAACACATGGCCTACCGTCCCGCGTTCCCACAGGTCTCCCGATGAAAACGGTACCTCACATTTGTGGGTGCACCTACCTGACGCCAAGGGGAAAGCCTAAAACACAAGTAACCCCAAGTCTGTTTTCAGACCGGAATTTCAGACGCTCTGCCGAGCGGCACAACATACAGATATGGGCCTCGGGTGTCCAAGCCACCAAGAAAAACAAGGGACCCCATGCATTTCCGAAAAGAGGACACCTGTGGGAATCCGCAGAGGTATGATTTGCGCAAATCGCCCCAGAATATATTACCCACACACCCCCGCAAAGTCCAAAATGTGGGGGAAAAAATGCATTTTCCGCTCATTCCGCTCGGCTCACCCATCGAAACACGCCCCCAACAACACATGGCCTACCGTCCCGGGTTCCCACAGGTGTCCCGATGAAAACGGTACCTCACATGTGTGGGTGCACCTACCTGGCCGCCAAGGGGAAAGCCTAAAACACAAGTAACCCCAAGTTTGTTTTCAGACCGGAATTTCAGACGCTCAGCCCACCGGCACAACATACAGAAATGGGCCTCGGGTGTCCAAGCCACCAAGGAAAACAGGGAACCCCATGCATTTCCGAAAAGAGGACACCTGTGGGAATCCACAGAGGTATGATTTGCGCAAATCGCCCCAGAATTTATTAACCAGACACTTCCGCAAAGTCCGAAATGTGGGGAAAAAAAATGCATTTTCCTCACATTTCGCTCGGCTCACCCATCGAAACACGCCCCCAACAACACATGGCCTACCGTCCCGCGTTCCCACAGGTCTCCCGATGAAAACGGTACCTCACATTTGTGGGTGCACCTACCTGGCCGCCAAGGGGAAAGCCTAAAACACAAGTAACCCCAAGTCTGTTTTCAGACCGGAATTTCAGACGCTCTGCCGACCGGCACAACATACAGATATGGGCCTCGGGTTCCAAGCCACCAAGGAAAACAAGGGACCCCATGCATTTCTGAAAAGAGGACACCCGTGGGAATCCGCAGAGGTACGATTTGCGCAAATCGCCACAGAATTTATTACCCAGACACCCCTGCAAAGTCTGAAATGTGGGAAGAAAACGCATTTTCCGCACATTTCACTGGGCTCACCCATCGAAACAGGCCCCCAACAACACATGGCCAACCGTCCCGCATTCCCACAGGTCTCCCGATGAAAACGGTACCTCACATTTGTGGGTGCACCTACCTGGCCGCCAAGGGGAAAGCCTAAAACACAAGTAACCCCAAGTCTGTTTTCAGACCGGAATTTCAGACGCTCTGCCGACCGAAACAACATACAGATATGGGCCTCGGGTGTCCAAACCACCAAGGAAAACAGGGAACCCCATGCATTTCCGAAAAGAGGACACCCGTGGGAATCCGCAGAGATATGATTTGCGCAAATCTCCCCAGAATGTATTACCCAGACACCCTCGCAAAGTCTGAAATGTGGGAAAAATAACGCATTTTCCCCACATTTCGCTCGGCTCACCCATCGAAACAGGCCCCCAACAACACATGGCCTACCGTCTTGCATTCCCACAGGTGTCCCGATGAAAACGGTACCTCACATGTGTGTGTGCACCTACCTGGCCGCCAAAGGGAAATCCTAAAACACAAGTAACCCCAAGTCTGTTTTCAGACCGGAATTTCCGACGCTCTGCCGACCGGCACAACATACAGATATGGGCCTTGGGTGTCCAAACCACCAAGGAACACAGGGAACCCCATGCATTTCCGAAAAGAGGACACCCGTGGGAATCCGCAGAGGTATGATTTGCGCAAATCGCATCAGAATTTATTACCCAGACATCCCCGAAAATTCCGAAATGTGGGAAAAAAACGCATTTTCCGCACATTTCGCTCGGCTCACCCATCGAAACAGGCCCCCAACAACACATGGCCAACCGTCCCGCATTCCCACAGGTGTCCCGATGAAAATGGTACCTCACATTTGTGGGTGCACCTACCTGGCCGCCAAGGGGAAAGCCTAAAACACAAGTAACCCCAAGTCTGTTTTCAGACCGGAATTTCAGACACTCTGCCGACCGGCACAACATACAGATATGGGCCTCGGGTGTCCAAGCCACCAAGGAGAACAAGGGACCCCATGCATTTCCGAAAAGAGGACACCCGTGGCAATCCGCAGAGGTATGATTTGCGCAAATCGCCCCAGAATTTATTACCCAGACACCCCAGCAAAGTGCGAAATGTGGGAGAAAAAAATGGATTTTCTGCACATTTCGCTCGGCTCACTCATCGAAACAGGCCCCCAACACCACATGGCCTACCGTATTGCGTTCCCACAGGTGTCCCGATGAAAACGGTACCGAACATGTGTGGGTGCACCTACCTGGCCGCCAAGGCGAAAGCCTTAAACACAAGTAACCTTAAGTCTGTTTTCGGACCGGAATTTCAGACTCTCTGCCGACCGGCACAACTTACAGATATGGGCCTCGGGTGTCCAAGCCACCAAGGAAAACAGGGAACCCCATGCATTTCCGAAAAGAGGACACCTGTGGGAATCCGCAGAGGTATGATTTGGGCAGATCGCCACAGAATTTATTACCCAGACAGCCCCGCAAAGTCCGAAATGTGGGGAAAAAATGCATTTTCTGCACATTTCGCTCGGCTCACCCATCGAAACACGTCCTCAACAACACATGGCCTACCGTCCCGCGTTCCCACAGGTGTCCCGATGAGAACGGTACCTCACATGTGTGGGTGCACCTACCTGGCCGCCAAGGGGAAAGCCTAAAACACAAGTAACCCCAAGTTTGTTTTCAGACCGGAATTTCAGACGCTCTGCCCACCGGCACAACATACAGAAATGGGCCTCGGGTGTCCAAGCCACCAAGGAAAACAGGGAACCCCATGCATTTCCGAAAAGAGGACACCTGTGGGAATCCACAGAGGTATGATTTGCGCAAATCGCCCCAGAATTTATTAACCAGACACTTCCGCAAAGTCCGAAATGTGGGGAAAAAAAATGCATTTTCCTCACATTTCGCTCGGCTCACCCATCGAAACACGCCCCCAACAACACATGGCCTACCGTCCCGCGTTCCCACAGGTCTCCCGATGAAAACGGTACCTCACATTTGTGGGTGCACCTACCTGGCCGCCAAGGGGAAAGCCTAAAACACAAGTAACCCCAAGTCTGTTTTCAGACCGGAATTTCAGACGCTCTGCCGACCGGCACAACATACAGATATGGGCCTCGGGTTCCAAGCCACCAAGGAAAACAAGGGACCCCATGCATTTCTGAAAAGTGGACACCCGTGGGAATCCGCAGAGGTACGATTTGCGCAAATCGCCACAGAATTTATTACCCAGACACCCCTGCAAAGTCTGAAATGTGGGAAAAAAACGCATTTTCCGCACATTTCACTGGGCTCACCCATCGAAACAGGCCCCCAACAACACATGGCCAACCGTCCCGCATTCCCACAGGTCTCCCGATGAAAACGGTACCTCACATTTGTGGGTGCACCTACCTGGCCGCCAAGGGGAAAGCCTAAAACACAAGTAACCCCAAGTCTGTTTTCAGACCGGAATTTCAGACGCTCTGCCGACCGAAACAACATACAGATATGGGCCTCGGGTGTCCAAACCACCAAGGAAAACAGGGAACCCCATGCATTTCCGAAAAGAGGACACCCGTGGGAATCCGCAGAGATATGATTTGCGCAAATCTCCCCAGAATGTATTACCCAGACACCCTCGCAAAGTCTGAAATGTGGGAAAAATAACGCATTTTCCCCACATTTCGCTCGGCTCACCCATCGAAACAGGCCCCCAACAACACATGGCCTACCGTCTTGCATTCCCACAGGTGTCCCGATGAAAACCGTACCTCACATGTGTGTGTGCACCTACCTGGCCGCCAAAGGGAAAGCCTAAAACACAAGTAACCCCAAGTCTGTTTTCAGACCGGAATTTCCGACGCTCTGCCGACCGGCACAACATACAGATATGGGCCTTGGGTGTCCAAGCCACCAAGGAACACAGGGAACCCCATGCATTTCCGAAAAGAGGACAACCGTGGGAATCCGCAGAGGTATGATTTGCGCAAATCGCACCAGAATTTATTACCCAGACATCCCCGAAAATTCCGAAATGTGGGAAAAAAACGCATTTTCCGCACATTTCGCTCGGCTCACCCATCGAAACAGGCCCCCAACAACACATGGCCAACCGTCCCGCATTCCCACAGGTGTCCCGATGAAAATGGTACCTCACATTTGTGGGTGCACCTACCTGGCCGCCAAGGGGAAAGCCTAAAACACAAGTAACCCCAAGTCTGTTTTCAGACCGGAATTTCAGACACTCTGCCGACCGGCACAACATACAGATATGGGCCTCGGGTGTCCAAGCCACCAAGGAGAACAAGGGACCCCATGCATTTCCGAAAAGAGGACACCCGTGGCAATCCGCAGAGGTATGATTTGCGCAAATCGCCCCAGAATTTATTACCCAGACACCCCAGCAAAGTGCGAAATGTGGGAGAAAAAAATGGATTTTCTGCACATTTCGCTCGGCTCACTCATCGAAACAGGCCCCCAACACCACATGGCCTACCGTATTGCGTTCCCACAGGTGTCCCGATGAAAACGGTACCGAACATGTGTGGGTGCACCTACCTGGCCGCCAAGGCGAAAGCCTTAAACACAAGTAACCTTAAGTCTGTTTTCGGACCGGAATTTCAGACTCTCTGCCGACCGGCACAACTTACAGATATGGGCCTCGGGTGTCCAAGCCACCAAGGAAAACAAGGGACCCCATGCATTTCTGAAAAGAGGACACCCGTGGGAATCCGCAGAGGTACGATTTGCGCAAATCGCCACAGAATTTATTACCCAGACACCCCTGCAAAGTCTGAAATGTGGGAAAAAAACGCATTTTCCGCACATTTCACTGGGCTCACCCATCGAAACAGGCCCCCAACAACACATGGCCAACCGTCCCGCATTCCCACAGGTCTCCCGATGAAAACGGTACCTCACATTTGTGGGTGCACCTACCTGGCCGCCAAGGGGAAAGCCTAAAACACAAGTAACCCCAAGTCTGTTTTCAGACCGGAATTTCAGACGCTCTGCCGACCGAAACAACATACAGATATGGGCCTCGGGTGTCCAAACCACCAAGGAAAACAGGGAACCCCATGCATTTCCGAAAAGAGGACACCCGTGGGAATCCGCAGAGATATGATTTGCGCAAATCTCCCCAGAATGTATTACCCAGACACCCTCGCAAAGTCTGAAATGTGGGAAAAATAACGCATTTTCCCCACATTTCGCTCGGCTCACCCATCGAAACAGGCCCCCAACAACACATGGCCTACCGTCTTGCATTCCCACAGGTGTCCCGATGAAAACCGTACCTCACATGTGTGTGTGCACCTACCTGGCCGCCAAAGGGAAAGCCTAAAACACAAGTAACCCCAAGTCTGTTTTCAGACCGGAATTTCCGACGCTCTGCCGACCGGCACAACATACAGATATGGGCCTTGGGTGTCCAAGCCACCAAGGAACACAGGGAACCCCATGCATTTCCGAAAAGAGGACACCCGTGGGAATCCGCAGAGGTATGATTTGCGCAAATCGCACCAGAATTTATTACCCAGACATCCCCGAAAATTCCGAAATGTGGGAAAAAAACGCATTTTCCGCACATTTCGCTCGGCTCACCCATCGAAACAGGCCCCCAACAACACATGGCCAACCGTCCCGCATTCCCACAGGTGTCCCGATGAAAATGGTACCTCACATTTGTGGGTGCACCTACCTGGCCGCCAAGGGGAAAGCCTAAAACACAAGTAACCCCAAGTCTGTTTTCAGACCGGAATTTCAGACACTCTGCCGACCGGCACAACATACAGATATGGGCCTCGGGTGTCCAAGCCACCAAGGAGAACAAGGGACCCCATGCATTTCCGAAAAGAGGACACCCGTGGCAATCCGCAGAGGTATGATTTGCGCAAATCGCCCCAGAATTTATTACCCAGACACCCCAGCAAAGTGCGAAATGTGGGAGAAAAAAATGGATTTTCTGCACATTTCGCTCGGCTCACTCATCGAAACAGGCCCCCAACACCACATGGCCTACCGTATTGCGTTCCCACAGGTGTCCCGATGAAAACGGTACCGAACATGTGTGGGTGCACCTACCTGGCCGCCAAGGCGAAAGCCTTAAACACAAGTAACCTTAAGTCTGTTTTCGGACCGGAATTTCAGACTCTCTGCCGACCGGCACAACTTACAGATATGGGCCTCGGGTGTCCAAGCCACCAAGGAAAACAGGGAACCCCATGCATTTCCGAAAAGAGGACACCCGTGGGAATCCAGAGAGGTATGATTTGCGCAAACCGCCCCAGAATTTATTACCCAGACACCCCCGCAATGTCCGAAATGTGGGAAAGAAAACGCATTTTCTGCACATTTTGCTCGGCTCACCCATCGAAACACGCCCCCAACAACACATGGCCTACCGTCCCACGTTCCCACAGGTGTCCCGATGAAAACGGTACCTCACATGTGTGGGTGCACCTACCTGGCCGCCAAGGGAAAAGCCTAAAACACAAGCAACCCCAAGTCTGTTTTCAGACCGGAATTTCAGACGCTCTGCCGACCGGCACAACATACAGATATGGGCCTCGGGTGTCCAAGCCACCAAGGAAAACAGGGAACCCCATGCATTTCCGAAAAAGAGGACACCTGTGGGAATCCGCAGAGGTATGATTTGGGCAGATCGCCACAGAATTTATTACCCAGACAGCCCCGCAAAGTCCGAAATGTGGGGAAAAAATGCATTTTCTGCACATTTCGCTCGGCTCACCCATCGAAACACGTCCTCAACAACACATGGCCTACCGTCCCGCGTTCCCACAGGTGTCCCGATGAGAACGGTACCTCACATGTGTGGGTGCACCTACCTGGCCGCCAAGGGGAAAGCCTAAAACACAAGTAACCCCAAGTCTGTTTTCAGACCGGAATTTCAGACGCTCTGTCGACCGGCACAACATACAGATATGGGTCCCAGGTGTCCAAGCCACCAGGGAAAACAGGGAACCCCATGCATTTCCGGAAAGAGGACACCTGTGGGAATCCGCAGAGGTATGATTTGTGCAAATCGCCCCAGAATTTATTACCCAGACACCCCCGCAAAGTCCGAGATGTGGGCAAAAAAACGCATTTTCCGCACATTTCGCTCGGCTCACCCATCGAAACACGCCCCCCAACAACATGGCCTACCGTCCCGCGTTCCCACAGGTGTCCCGATGAGAACGGTACCTCACATGTGTGGGTGCACCTACCTGGCCACCAAGGGGAAAGCCTAAAACACAAGTAACCCCAAGTCTGTTTTCAGACCGGAATTTCAGACGCTCTGCCGACCGGCACACCATACAAATATGGGCCTCGGGGGTCCAAGCCACCAAGGAAAACAGGGAACCCCATGCATTTCCGAAAAGAGGACACCCGTGGGAATCCGCAGAGGTAGGATTTGCGCAATTCGCCCCAGAATTTATTACCCAGACACCCCCGCAAAGTCCGAAATGTGGTAAAAAACCCACATTTTTCACTTTGGCAGGGATTCTGGGTAAAACATTCTGGTCCGCTTTGCGCAAGTTGGACCTCTGTGGATTCCTACTGGTGCCCTCTTTTCAGAAATGCATGGGGTTCTCAGTTTTCCTTGGTGGCTTGGACACTCTATGCCCAAATATGTAGGTTATCTCCCCAAACCCTTTTGTGGTTACCAGTGGGTTAGCCTTTTCCCTTTGCGGCTAGATGGGTGAACCCACACATGTGAGGTACCGTTTTCGTTGGGACACCTGTGGGAACGCGAGAAGGTATGACATCTGTTGTTGGCGGCATCTTTCGGTGGTTAAGCAGAGTGAAATGTCTGGAAATTGTGTTTTTACCCCCAAATGTGGACATTGCTGGGGTTTATGGGTAGTAGATTCTGGGCCGCTTCGCGCAAGTCAGACCTCTGTGCATTCCCACGGGTGTCCTCTTTTGGGAAATGCATGGGGTTCCCTGTTTTCCTTGCTGGCTTCGACACCCTAGGCCCAAATCTGTAGGTTGCCCACATGAACAAATTGTGCTGTGGCGAAAGGCTTGGGGTTACCAGCGGGTTACCCTTTTCCTTTTGTGCCCCCGGTAGGTGCATCCACACATGCAAGGTACCTTTTTCGTCGGGCCACCTGTGGGAACACAAGAAGGTATGACATCTGTTGTTGGTAATGTGTGTCGGTGAGTGGACACAGGGAAATGTCTCTGAAAATAGCTGGAAATTAAGACAATTCTCAGACATTTCGCTCTGGCCACCCACCGAAACACACCGCCAACAAAACATGGCCTACCTTCCCGCGTCCCCACATGTGTCCCGATGAAAACGGTACCTCACATGTGTGGGTGCACCTACCGAGGGTGCAAAAGGAAAAGGGTAACCCACTGGTAACCCCAAGCCTTTTGCCACTGACCATTTTGTTCATGTGGGCAACCTACAGATTTGGGCCTAGGGTGTCGAAGCCAGCAAGGAAAACAAGGAACCCCATGCATTTCCCAAAAGAGGACACCCGTGGGAATCCACAGAGGTCTGCCTTGCGCAAATTGCCCCGGTTTTTATTAGCCACAATCCCCGACAAAGTGTGATATTTGGTGGGGAAAAAACACAATCTTCACTTTGTCTGGGGTTCTGGGTAATAAATTCTGGGCCGCTTCGCGCAAGTCAGACCTCTGTGCATTCCCACGGGTATCTTCTTTTGGGAAATGCATGGGGTTCCCTGTTTTCCTTGCTGGCTTCGACACCCTAGGCCCAAATCTGTAGGTTGCCCACATGAACAAATTGTGCTGTGGGGAAAGGCGTGGGGTTACCAGCGGGTTACCCTTTTCCTTTTGCGCCCCTGGTAGGTGCACCCACACATGAGGTAGCTGTTTCGTCGGGACACCTGTGGGAACGCGAGAAGGTATGACATCTGTTGTTGGCGACGTGTTTCGGTGAGTGGACACAGGGAAATGTCTCTGAAAATGGCCGGAAATTAAGACAATTCTCAGACATTTTGCTCTGGCTACCCACCAAAACACACGACCAACAACACATGGCCTACCTTCCCGCGTCCCCACACGTGTCCCGATGAAAACTGTACCTCACATGTGTGGGTGCACCTACCGGGGGGGCAAAAGGAAAAGGGTAATCCACTGGTAACTCCAAGCCTTTCGGCACAGCCCATTTTGTTCATGTGGGCAACCTACAGATTTGGGCCTAGGGTGTCGAAGCCAGCAAGGAAAACGGGGAACCCCATGCATTTCCCAAAAGAGGACTCCCGTGGGAATGCACAGAGGTCTGACTTGCGCGAAGCGGCCCAGAATTTATTACCCAGAACCCCAGACAAAGTGAAGATTGTGTTTTTTCCCCAACAAATATCACACTTTGTCGGGGATTGTGGCTAATAAAAACTGGGGCAATTTGCGCAAGGCAGACCTCTGTGGATTCCCACGGGTGTCCTCTTTTGGGAAATGCATGGGGTTCCCCATTTTCCTTGCTGGCTTCGACACCCTAGGCCCAAATCTGTAAGTTGCCCACATGAACAAAATGGGAATCCACAGAGGTCTGCCTTGCGCAATCCCCGACAAAGTCTGATATTCGGTGAGGAAAAAACACAATGTTCACTTTGTCTGGGGTTCTGGGTAATAAATTCTGGGCCGCTTTGCGCAAGTCCGACCTCTGTGTATTCCCACGGGTGTCCTCTTTTGGGAAATGCATGGGGTTCCCTGTTTTCCTTGCTGGCTTCCACACCCTAGGCCCAAATCTGTAGGTTGCCCACATGAACAAAATGTGCTGTGGTGAAAGGCTTGGGGTTACCAGCGGGTTACCCTTTTCCTTTTGTGCCCCTGGTAGGTGCACCCACACTTACGAGGTACCTTTTTTGTCGGGACACCTGTGGGAACACGAGAAGACATGACATCTGTTGTTGGCGACGTGTTTCGTTGAGTGGACACAGGGAAATGTCTCTGAAAATGGACGGAAATGAAGACAATTCTCAGACATTTCACTCTGGCCACCCACCGAAACACACCGCCAACAACACATGGCCTACCTTCTCGCGTCCCCACATGTGTCCCGATGAAAACAGTACCTCACATGTGTAGGTGACCATTTTGTTCATGTGGGCAACCTACAGATTTGGGCCTAGGGTGTCGAAGCCAGCAAGGAAAACAGGGAACCCCATGCATTTCCCAAAAGAGGACGCCCGTGGGAATCCACACATGGCCAGATTGGAGGGGCGGCCCATCTCATGTAGCCCTCTCCAGGGGCAGATAATGGGCGGGGGCTGTCCTGCATTCCTCCCTGGGCTCAGGCGTCCATTCCTAGGAGCAGATATCTACTCCAAGGGTGGGCTGCATGACATGGCACCCACTCCATTGCGGGTGGTGGAGACGGGGTCACCGCCCCGTCCCATTAGAAAATTCCCTGTCCCTTTGGGGTTCCCCACAGCCCCGCCTAAAATGCGTTCCACCATTTTCTCTTTTTTCCTTTAGTAACCCAACTCCCCTTGGTACAGAGAGGCACATTGATGTGCCTTCACTTTTTCCTCTATCCCTGGTGGCCTAGTCAGCCCCAGGGCCCCAAACCCCCTCCTACCTTCCCCCATCCTGCACATTTTTTTACTATTTTTTTTCACCCCTGGGGGCAGTGATCATCTGCCCCCAGGGGTCTCCAGCGCTGTGGCCGAATGCTTTGGGGCCACGGGGGGAAGGGAGCCGCTTACCTAGTAAGCAGCCCCCCCTCCCCCTGCATCACAAACGGATCTCTACTGATCCGTTTGTGACGCCCTGCGCCCGATCCGCAGGCAGCAATGCCACACAATAGGTATCGTTGGAAAGGGGAGAATCTCCCCTTTCTAACGATACCCGCCTCGGTCTGCGACTTGAAATACAGCCAGAGATCGAGGCGGAGAAAGAAGGGCTCTTACCTTCTTTCTTCACTGCAGCAGCCGAAAACGGCTGTTGCAGTGATTTTACTTTCGGTTTCACGCCAACGTGGTTTACGCAGGCCGACATGAAACTGAAGGTAATCCAGCCCCCTGGCAGTGAGGGGGGACCTCCCCCTCACATAACCCGGGGGTTGAATTACTGTATTGCTCGATCCCTAAACCGACCTGGAGGGGTTTCCACTGACGAGCCGGCTCGTCGGTGGCACTTAAGGGGTTAATCAATCAATAAGAAGTTAGGGTTTAGGAACACAGATGAGAGAAAGGTCAGCACAAGGATATTTCTAGCAATACTACGGTTCTGAATTAAAGATGGAATGGGTTTGAGATAGGGATCATACAATGCAGATATATTATGGTCACTTTTCTTCCTATTAATACTTACAGAATAAGTTATTAAATTGGACCGACAGTTCTGGTCATGGATTGGATCTGGTCTAGGAAGAACAGCACATCAGGCACGGGATTGGATCAGCTAGGCCGGTCACCTGATTTGCACTGAATCTGCCCTTCTTGTTTGTGGATATTTCAATCAGCTGGATAGCGAGTTCCTCAGGCAAGCCTTGTGGTAGCAAGCCAGAGAGTTTCAGGATATTAGTTCAAAAGGCCTTCTCACACCACAGCGCTTCACTAGGTTGCAAGAATAAGTTTGAGGATTTGGCCTTGCAGAAAGTCAATAGTTCTCTACTGCTTGCAAGAGTCTTGGCATCTGGATCTGGAAGGATGTTAAAGTTGAATGTAGAATGCTGGATCAGAGTGCTTCGCCGGAATCAGGAAAATGAGTGAATCAGTGAGTCCCTTTGTGTTGTCAGCTGTCTTTATTTATCCTTTAAAATGACATCACAAAATGGGTGTATGGGCCGGTTTAGCTAAGCCTGCCCCTGTGAACTGGGATTGGATCAGGACCTCATCTCCGTCTTGCATTTGAGTGATTGCATCAAGGCCGGATGATGTCACATTTATGGTTTAGCTTTACAGTCCTTAGAAACCTCCCCTCAGCCACTAGTGTCAAAATCGGATTTTATCCTAAATACATATTTCTACATTGGTCACTTCTACACAAATCACACACAAAGATTCCATATTTTATATAGCATCTGTCCATCAAAATCTGGCAGCTGTGGGATCTTGTTTCACCTTTTTGCAGAATTTCATCCTTTTCGCTATGAACACAATTTCTAAACTTTCTGCAACTTTCCACAAATGTCTGTGTTTAACATGGGAATATGTGTGTACATTTTCACAATTTTAGCGTTAACACATGTTAGGAAGAATTCTCTGTTTAGGCTGAATTTCCTAACCTAGTGAGTCCCCCAGCAGCTTTGCTGGATTTTGTGGGGTTTATTTTTTCTCCTGCCAAGAGTGAGACTCTTTTATCCTCACTCTTGGACATGACTTGAGAGTGTTCTCTGTGACTTGCTATGTGCTTATGGGCTGGGGGGGTAATTTTCCCCATAAGCCATCATTGGTTTTTGAATGTGTGTTACACCGCACCCTCAGTGCAGTAGCACAGGGGTGTCTTAGAGACCCCCAAACATAGACTCCACACCCTGGGACTGACTACTGTCTCCCTGGGTCTGTAAAGTTACCATTGACTTTACTAGTCTTAACTTAGGAACTTAACCAGTACAAACCATCTTACTGTGGAAGTACTGGTAGGGGCAATTAGATTGCCCCTGGGTCTGTTGTCGAGGGGGTACTGTCCCGTCCCCCCTCGCCGAGTTCTGGCTGGTGGCAGTGGATACCACGGAAATATTCCACCGGAATATTTCCCAATGGGATTTCCCATTGGTTTTTGATGCACCACTTTTTGGTGCAATGTTAAAGATACCGCCGGTTTATTTATTTAATATAAATTCACCGGTTGGGATTTTTTGCCGGAACTCGCCGCCAAAATGGCGTCTCGGTTCACTTCAGTAACCCTGAACCCGAGTCGAGCCTTTGTTCCACTTTTGGCGGGCTTCTGCATAGAAGCCCTCCAAAGTGGTGCCATTCTGTCTGGGTACCACAGGGGGTGTGGGAGGGGGTTTAGGCACCCTGGACCGAGTTGCCTTGCCAACTCAGGTCGCACTCTAGTGTGATTGGCCCAAGTGGTGAGCCACCCCGCTCACCACTTAGCATGTTTGAGTGACAGCTAGGCTGTATGAATGTGGGTTTGCTGCATAAAAGCAGGGTTTTTGGGACTGGTTCTTCAGAAGTCGAAGAGGGAGAAGCCGAGCCGACCTGCCAAGACGACACCACCGGTGAAGCCCTGCAGAATCGTCTCACCACTTTTCCCGACGACAGAGGAGATCTCCCGCCGGAGAGTCTTCTTCCCTTAACTGGTGGGGACAACCAGTTGCTGCCTTCTTTTCGCCGTCCCGAAGTATCTCGTGGCCGCCTTGCCTGTGCCAAGCACCCCGGCAACCGGGATACCACTTTTTACCTCAACCGCGAAAGAGGGGTAAAAATCCTTTGTGACCGGAGAACTCCACGGCTGGCCTCATCTCTGGTAGTGCAACGACCTGCAGCCTTCCTCCCTGTCAAGATCACCTCTTCCTCGGGACTTGCACCCACTACCAGGAATGACTACCACCGCTGGAGGAATCTTTCCACTTTTAAAGGTACTGTGATCCGCCCGGCCTCCCTTGCCACCGATTGTACGGGGTAGATTTAGACCTCGGCTCTCGAACCTGGGTAGGTCTGGGACACCCTAACTAAACATTTCAGAACCATAGTAAAACCGTTTTCTACTCACCTGCAAAGACTTGTGACATTGTGTGATCTTGGGCACATTTTCGCCTGGCTCCCTCTAACGCGGGCCCCAAACTAATTCCCCTTGTTCCACTATTGACTGTCTTTGCCAACCTTATATGAAAAGTGTTTTACCTAACTGCTCTCTTTATTTCTGCCTTTTCCCTCCCTTTTGGTAATACTTGTTGGAGTACCATCTAACGTTAAGCGCTCACCTCTGGTTGGAAATAAGTGGTGTTAACTTAGAATTGTCCAACAAACGATTAGGGATGTACTGTGTTTGACTTTCTTATCTTTTCTAATGTGCTAGTGCAATTTATGAGTGTACCTTTAATAAATAAGTTTATACTTTTACACCTAGCTCTGGTCAGTGTTTGCTTATGCTATTGTACCTCTGTACCTATTATGTATCCTCTGTATACTGCCTAACTCTTCTTGAGGGAAGTCTGACTGCTCAGCCACAGCTACCACAGTGAATCTGTGTGGTGCAGACTGCTACCAAGTGGGTTTACTGCCAACACCTGTAGTCTTAAATCTTTTGCAGTGGTCCCAGAGGGAACTGCACAGGTTTCTGCCTAACAACACAATTCACATAAAACCACATATATTGCCATTCCTGTCCACAATATGTTACACAGTTCTACCGCCTCTTGAAACGTGCAGCCAAAAATTAGACTAACAGATATGTCCTTGGTATATTTTTCACCACTTTGAATCACAAGTTATGAGTCTTTAAAAATTGTTCATTGTTCATGATTAACAGCAAATGGCCCGCCCATTTGTCTCTCCTTGTAGTCCCAGAGCAACCCCCTCCCTTGGGGAGTTCCTTCCAGGAGCAGTTTACAACCCCTTTCAGACATCCATTTCCTGGGCTGAAGCTCTGTCATTGTTCATTCTCTTCCTGTAGACAAAAGTCTGGGTTAACCCACAATTATCATCTCCCAGTGAGTTTCTGCTGAGAGGAAGGCCCTCCTCTTGGGTGGAAAAACCTGTTTTTCAACTTCTGGCAGCTCAGCCAGGCTAATTTATTCTTAATTGCTTCAAATCCAGCAGAAACCAAACTTGTTGCATCAAACATAAATACATTACTTTCTTAGCTTTAAATCTGTGGGATCAAAAACACAACTAAGATCTGGATTTCTTTTAGCAACAATCCTTTTATGTTTGCTAACCCGACAGACTTTTAATTTAGATATTTTGAAGTTTCCTCAGGAGCTCATTCTGACATCTGTCATTCACAGGTAGCCCAGGGTACTGCACCCAGATTTTGACAGGGGCTGTCAGTTTACAGACAATCCAGTTTTTCTTAAGAAATGTTTTACTCTTTACACTTTAGCACTTTATATATTCGCCATGCTTCATAGGATTACATGAATTTGAGCCCCAAGCAAGATTTTAAATGTTGAGAAGTGTTGTGTATAGGCTTTTTGGAGTTTTTAGCAACAAAGCAAATGTCCTTTATAGGCACATTTTGGAATTTCATTGGCAAAGCGATGTTTCTCTCTCTGCACTCTGTTTGCTGGTCATGGAGCCCACTGGCACCTTTTCTGTAGTGTGTGCTCTATCCCACCACACATGCACCATGGGCGGCAGGTTGCGCATCCGTCTTTTTGTGTGTTGCAGGACGCGTTTTTTGTAGGTTTTTGGCGCACACACAAGGGTTTTGCCGCCAATGTTGCTGTTTCTTGCACCATAACTATCAAAGTGATGCCGCATAAGATGGCGGAGTGGGTCAATGCATCCCACAGAGCCCCCCCTCCCGACTTGGTTTTGACCTCCCGTCAAGGGGAATCGGGAGATTGGGATGTTCCTTTCTGTCTATGTGGAGAAATTCAGTCACTCCTCCCGTCAGTGCTTGAGGCGACCCGCTCTCCTCGCTGGTTCTGGTTGGGAGTATGGAGCGGCACTCCGGGCTCCTTGGGTCTCTCCTCCCGGTCCCCGGGTGGTCCTCCTTGGTGATTCTTGGGATGACTTTTAGTCCAAATGAGAATAGAACATAGCAAGGTTATGGAAATGTTCCCACTACTGTGTCCAGACGTCGTCTGGGGATGTCAGCAGTGGGAAAAACACTTGCATTCCTTAACAATCGGCAATATTCCCCATCTATTCTTCAATGATCCTTTGCTCATTTTCTTAGGGGTAATCAATGAAGATTTAATAATTTTTCTAGGGATCCGAAATTTCTCCCTCTGGGTTTCCGGTAAGCCCTTCTATCTGTCGCAAAGTATGCCTGGGGTGGCACCTTTTTAGTTGCTTTATGTGGACCCACTTGTCTTCCCCTTCTGTCAAACTGCCCTTGGGGATGCGGATTCTGTAGGCGAATGGTGACAATCTGTCCACAATTTCAACTTTGGCTTTCTCAGCGGCCTCCTCTAGCTGGGTGGAGAAGTCTTTGGTCAAAGTACTGACTTGGACTGATGGCTTCAGGTGGGGAAGGCAGTCCTGGGGGACTTGAAAGATCACCTCATCCCTCCTGAAGTCACAGGTCACATCCTCCTTACCATAAGGGCAGGAAGAGTACACCAGGAAATTCTCCCCATGCCGGGTGAAGATCCTGTCTGGTGTTGTGTCATTGTCGCTATCACTGTCAAAACAGTCATTGGGGATTGGTCCTTGGTCCTACTAGTTCGCTACCTAAATCTATGGAAAAATGCTGGTCATCAACCGCCATTCCAATAATGGTGCCTGCGCCCAGAGTGATACTCCTAAGGTCGCTGTTATCCACATCTATTGGAATGGTGTTGTGTTCTGTATTGACTAGTGGCATTGGGTTTAACCCCAACCCTTGCTGTTGAAAATGGGCATTGAGGTGAACATAGGCATCAGGATTTTTCAGTTTCTGTCCTCTTTTAATTTTTACTTTAAGTGGGAATAGTCGGTCCATTTCCAATCTGAATTTCAACTGCATATGGCAGCAGTTGAGCAGACTGAAATGCTTTCTCTGGGTTATCAAAGTCCATGGGATTACCTGCAAATCGGGACCAGGCTTTGAAGTTTATTAGGTCCAAACTAATGGCAAAGTGATTGAGAATGTCACTGCCTAAATAAAATGCAGCAGGGACATCTCGCACGACCCAACAATTATGGACTAAGCTCTTGTTGCCTATTGATATTTTGAGCATGCACCTGCTAGGCAGGAGATGTTTGGAATTGGGTGTTTCCAGGTCCATTTCCCATTTGTCTATCAATTTAAATGTGGGAATGGCTGGTTCTTTTGGGAGTTTTCGGAACATGGCCTCACTGATGAAGCTCTTACCGTTGTTCACGCACACTCGGGCGAGAACAGAGTCCTTCCCCCTCATCTAACTGAATAGGGATGAACAACTGCTCTCCAATTTTCTGAATGTCAGCCAAGCTTTGAGCTGGTTTCTCATCATTTTGGACTATATGAGTGGGATTTTCAGATTGTGAATTTGTATAAAATTTCAGAGTATCCCTTCCAGTGTGGAATGCCACTTGAGACTGGAAGGAAGGTTGATTTTCAGGAATAGGGAGTAATTCCCATCACCAGTTTGTTGTCCTACTGCAATTACTGTCACGTCAGGGATTTGGTTATTTTGAAAATGGAATTCAATTTGGTCAGGTTTTTGTTCAACTATGTGGCATGTGCCATTTAAACTAACATGGTTGACACTATGTTTTAATCTTATTGGTCGGTTAGTCTGGGTCCAGAGGACCTTGTTGACACAATCTATGAGGGGAGACAATCTACGCAGGAGGTCATTCCCTAGTAAACATGGTGTGCCCTCTGGAGTCACGACTATGACCGGGTGCGTCACCTTGTGTCGCCCAATTTTAATTTCTAAATCCACAGTCCCCTTGACAGGAATATCATTCCCATCGAAGTTCTGAAGTTGTCCAGGAAGAGGGGTGAGAGGGATTTGGTATTTCTCCCCCCTTCCCGAATTCAGCTGATCAAAGGCCCTTTTTGACAGAAGGGTGGCTTGGGATCCAGTGTCCATCAGCGTCAAAAATGTACATTGCCCCTGTATTTGGACCGGGGCATAAAATCTTCCCTTCTACTCCTCCAGGGGGCAAAGATAATGCGCATTTCTGGCCAATTGGTGGGTTAATTTCTTTGCTCTGGATTCTGACAGAGGGGTGATTTGGGCAGGATTTTGTTTGGGATCTTGGGAACCTGTAAGAAAAAGGTGACAGTTGTATATGGGGGGAGTTTTGGGCTCCCCTGGTTCTGATTCTGAGCTGCCCGCCCTCCCCCCCTTTTTGGAGGCAGACACCAGAATTGGTTTGAACAAGGTGATTTTCTTGCTGGTCATTCTGGGGTTCAATGCTGGGCGGTTTTAACTCGGTCCCCACATCTACCCAGTCTTGATCAGGATCTCTAGGGACCCATTTTACATTGGGAGGAGTTCCCCCATCCCTGAAGGAGAAGATCCTTTTCCCAGAATCCTCTGAGGACCCCTATCCTTCAAATTGGAAGATTCGAACCTCCTCCTTAAAATGGGTCTTTTTAGGCTCTTTATTTCTCCTACCCGCCCTCTGTTCCTTGGGTTGCAAATTTTTGGGGGCCGGAGATTCAGGTTCCAGTTCCTGGGTTTCCAGGAGCTTTTCACAAGTGGGGAAGGAAGCTTCCTCGAAGGCTTTACACCCCCTTCCCCCTGTGCTTCCTCCCTGGGAACCGGTGCGTTGTCCGGGGTTCTCTCCCCGTCATTGCTCTGGAGCACCAAACCCTTGATTTGAGGAGTTCTGGGCCGCCATGTTCATTTGAGGGTTTTGGTACGCCCTCAACATGCGACCCAGATCCTGTGCCAAGTTCTGGACCTGGCGCTCCAGTTGGGACACCCGCTCTGGCTAGTACGGGGTTCTTTGGTCTACTCTAGGTTGATCACGGGAAGGGTAACTATCCCTTCTCCCATAATACCCTTGGTTTGGATAGTTTTGGTACCCCTCCACCCTTGGCCTCCCCTCTCCGGGATTGGGCTGTATGGGCTCAGGAAAGTGGGGAAAAGAAAGAAGGGTTGTTTTGGGGGTTGATGTTTGGCGGGTACCGGGGAAAAAAACTCAGCCCGGCATTTGGGGGATTACTGCCCTCCTGGGGAAAGAGGAGGGAAGTTTCCGGGGTTGGCCGCTGCCTGGTTGGATCCCCCGCCCCTTGGGCTGGGGGAGTCCATACATAGCCCAGGATGGGTCTGTTGCACTTGTAACAGGGGCTGATGTAGTCAGGGGAGTTAGGGGTCCCATTTGTGGGGTTGCCTCCCTGTCTCCCTGTTTGGGATTGGCCCGAGTGCCTTCTGGGTCTTTGGTTGGTAGGATTTTGCGCAGGAATGTTTTTAGGCCCCCCATCTCCAGATCTAAACTGGGCGCAACCTTCACCTCCGCCACCTTAGCAGCAGCAGGGGTGTTGGCTGGTTTTGGGCTTTTATTGGAACTTTTATTTTCTACTGGCTTCTGCACTTTGTAAATGCGAGTTGCTTGTTCAATGGCCCAGTCTAGTGATCTTGTCTCATGAAAGTCCCTCACCACCTCCGCAATAATGTATTTAGGGAGGGCATGAAAGAAGGTATTGATGAATTCCCTACTGTCTGTGTGCACCCTCCTGGTGGTCTGCGCAAAGGCACGTTTCAGCTCTTGGACAAATTCTTGTGGGGCCTGGTCTTCCCCACATTGCAGATTATAGGCCGCCTTGCGGGCCTCTTGAGGGTTTCTGTGTATTGAGAAATGCTTTAAGATGGCCGCCCTATAAGTGGGCCATCTTGAATGGTTCTGATCCTCCAGCCCCGCAAAGAAGCTGGAGTATTCAGGTGAAAATGTCCACTTGACATACTGAATACAGCTTTGGCTGTCCTTCAGGTGGAAAGTCTCCATCATTTTATCATACAATTCGAGGTGCTCCCAAACTGAATATTTGGCATTTTTATGGTAGGGCGTTATGACGCTCCTAATAGCCTTGATTTGCTTCAGGGGATCTTTCAGTAGGGCATTCCTACTTTTGTTGCCCTTTTTAGTTCTGGTCACCCTTGTCCACTCGTCCTCTGACTCAGAGGGAATGCTAGCAGAAGTGGCTGTCTGATCCGCTAGGCTCTCCCTGATTCTGCGGGCTTGGGAATGGCTGGCAGAATGTGGGGGCCTAGCCTCTTGAAACCTGTGGCGCTCAGAAGAGTCTTCTGACTCTCCCTTGCTCCCAGGATTGGCTGAGAACCCCTCCCTACTGTCCTAGCTGGGAAGAGGTTTTTAAGATGCTCTTGGTGGGCCTATTTTCATGGAATTCCCCACCAAATTTGACTGACTGATCTCTTGGTAGGTGATATTTTTGAGGACCCAGTTCTCTGATTCTCCCCTCACTGGAGTCTCACTGATCAGAGAGGCTGGCCCTAATATTTGGAAACCTGTACATAGATGCCCGCCCATTCATTTCTGGGAGGCGCTGATCTGTCAGTCCCATATTTCCCATTTGTTGAAGTCTACCATCCCCGTGGCCCTTGGTTCAAATGAGCCAGTGGACATGAGGGTGGCAGAGACCATGGAACTGAAGGGATTAAAGTCCCTGATGCCAGGGGTCCTGAGGATAGGGTCAGGAGCTTCTCTTTCCCATCTTACCTCATCTCTTTCAGCCCCTGTTCCCTGATAACATGCCATAATCTGACCCTTTTGCTCCTCTATTTAGGCCTTACTGGTCTCTATGATTTGTTCTTGACTAGGGAAATTAACATCCAAAGTGCTTCAAAGTGACTGTTGGGCTGTAGTGGACGGAGGATCGCCCTGACCTGCTTCTCTACTTTACTGCAGGCTACTAAACTCGCTATCCGCGAGAGGAAGAGCGGCCGGTGCGGCAACTTGGACTTGGGAAATTAACATCAACTCGCTTTGAAATTTAGTCTCTTCTTTGACAGAAGAGGAGCTTAATGCTTTAGCACCTCCTGTGTCTTCGGCTATTTTGTCACCTTCACACTCCTTACATAAGCAAGAAGAGGCCTTGGTTCTGTTCGATGCAGAGAACTTTCCTCCCCTAGTTAACAATGATGTTGTCTCCAAATCAATTATAAAGTCACAAGCGGCTGTGGAAATAACCTCTCCTCAAGAACTAAGAGAAACCAAGGTGCCCTTAAATAATCCACTATCACGTGGGGCGTGGCCAGCATGCATGGGGTGAAGAGGGAAACCCACGGAGCTCCCGTCTGAGATCCTTTAATTGTTAGCACCACGGCATCTGAAGACCGAAATATGCCACAAAACCTACACCTATAGAAAGCAGAACCCTTCTCTGCACATCTGATCCCAGCGCCGAACAAAATCGGAACTGGGAAACAGGAGAAATCGGCATCAGCGAGGGCGCCCCTGCAGACTCCCGAAAAGCACCTCTGCGACCTCCAAAATGGGGGCTGCAGATTAAGAACTGCGCAACAAGGAGAGACACCGGAGTCCATATGAGGCATGCTGGGGACTACTGAAGCGGCCACCCTGACACCTGAGCCAGCATCGGGCCCCGGCCACCTCTGAGAAAGACTGCGGAGATACTGCGCCGGGCTCTGGGAGACCGTTGAGAGCCAGAACCTGCGCAGCAAGAGCAGGGGCGCCAGGACAGCTGGAGGGATCTCTCTGCATACGAGGAGCAGCCGTTGAGGACAAGAAAAAGGCCCCCACAGGGGAGTCACGCAACCTGCCAGAACACCCAGAAAGGCCACCCACTAGCACCAAGTGACGGTGCGGAGAGTAACGTGCGAACACCTGCAGGCGACCACTGGAGGCTGGCGGACAAGAGGAGAAGCGTTGGCCCCGCTGCGGCGCCCGGAGCACTGAACAGGAGGAGAGCGCATCCCCAAGTGGGGACCCAAGACTGTGAGTAATCAGGGGAAATCGCCGTGGACCGCCTGCCAACATTAGCACCTCTGGTTCTGGATGGTGCTTGGACCAGCTGCCCCGGGGCGGAGGCGTACAGCTCACCTGACAGGAGAGGACAGGCACGGGGCACTGCGGGAAAGGCTGGAGTGGCGGGTCGCACGCACACGAATGAGGGGGCCACACTGCACCGCTCCTGCAGGCCAAAGTAGCAAACACTAGTGGGCTGCCTGGAACTCCACACGCTCAGCTGCACACCACGGAACGCAGCACCTAGACCCTGCGCCCTAGAAATACTGCGAGCCCAGGAGAGGACAGAGAGCTGACCCACACCGACCAAACGCAGCCACCACCACCCGCCCTCAACCAAAGGTCGCGGGGCACCCCCAAGCGAGGGCGTGAGCACAACCCAACTCAGAGATAGATCGAGGCTTCACCCAACGTATTTCAGACCACCACAAGATGTTGCTGATCACTGAAGAATACACCTACAACCAGGGCAGCACGAAAGGGACTGCAAACAACAACAAGCTCCAGCCAGGGCAGGCGACCAACCCCGCCACAATGACCATGCCACTCGAGCTTATGAAAACAGACTAACCCAGATCAGTGCTACTGGGAGGGGAAAGCGTGCCACCTGAACCACAAAGAGACACATCAGACAAACCCACGTCCGTCCGACCAACCACCCACACACAAGGTGCGGAGAACACTTGCCCCATGCGCACGGAAGGACCAACAATCCACCCATGGGCGAGGGTATTTGCTAGAGACCACTTAGCGGAAAACTACTCGGAAGCTGAAACAGCGAGCACTGAGGTGGAAACCAGACCAGAGAACACTGCAGGCAGTGCTAAACCCACTCCACTTTGGGAACCTGCAGGGGCGAAGCGCAACGAAAAAGAACAACCCCTATCCATGCAGTGCACTACCAGATCGAGCGACGGACCCGGCGTCAACCACCCTTCAGGGCGAAACTGACAATCACGAGATACGCATGCACTAACCAAGCGACGGGAATCCCCCACACACCCCAGTACAATAATTGAGAGGACCCATACAAGGATGTCCCCGCCCAAGAGCAAACCAAAATCATCAATAATGGTATTGATTGCCACGGTCAAGCCCAAACAACAACCACAGCAAGATGCCAACACAGACAATGAACCACCCATCTCCAATGAAAATCCTAAAGACGCACAAGTACTGCAAGCCATCGGAGCACTCAGATCATTCATTGATACCAAAATAGAAGAGGTTAAGTCAGACATGCAACTAATGCGCCAAGATGCCCGAAACCTAGCAGAGAGAGTAACTATGGCAGAGGCTGACCTACAAACACAGTAGAGACCACCTCAGATCTAAAAACAAGTGTCCAAGAACTGGAGATGAAAGTGGCACAGCTGGAGGCGCGGTCTAAGGATGCGGAGGGGTGCACCCGCCGCAACAACATCTGCATACTGGGAATCCTGGAAGATATGGAGGGATCGAATCCAACTGAATTCGTGGAAACCATGATACAACAAGAAATTGGGGCAGGAAAACTCTCCCAAGGATTCTCAGTGGAACGGGCCCAAAGGTCCCAACAAAAGAGGCCACCACCAGGCTCATATCCGTGCCCAATGATTGCGAAAATATTAAACTTCCGCGACAGAGAGACAATACTAAAATTCTTGAGAGAAGGCGGGGAAATTAGAAGAAATGACTCCAAGATTGTCATGTACCCAGACTACACCCCTGCAGTGCAGCGCCCAAGAAACTCTTTCGTACCAGTGAAGACGAAACTAAGGAAACTCAACCTCAATTATATGCTGCTCTACCCATCACGTCTCAAAGTGCTATACAAAGGAAAAGCAGTGTTCTTGGAGACTCTAGGGTCCGGGATGGGCAGGGGAGGTTTTTGTGGCCTTGAGCGAGGAGTAAAGAGTGGAGTAGCGATTTTACTGTCGCCCCATATGGGACTGGTGGTGGAGGGGATACAGACGGGACCGGGGGGTCGATTTCTATTCATCAAAGGATACCAGTATGGTGAAAGGATGACAGTGTGTTCACTCTACGCCCCTAATGTGGGACAGGTGGAATTCTGGGAGGGGGTCAAAAACAACTTTGTGGCTCTTTGTGGAGGGTCGACTAGTGGTGGGTGGGTGATTTCAACATGGTCTTAGACCTGGCCAGAGACTGCAAGAGGATGGGCGACGGGAGGGGCGAAAATCTGGACAAAGTGACCTCCAGGAGGTTTAGGAAAATCAACCAGGAGTTGGGTCTTACAGATACTCTAGTGAAGGGTTGGGGGGGGGGGGGGATAGAACCCTCACATTCTTTTCGGCGGTTCACAACTCCTTCTCCAGGATTGACTTGATATTGGTGGAAACTGAGGTGAAGGCCCAGGTCAGAGACTCCTGTGTCATACCAGTCCCTTGGTCGGACCACAACATGGTCAGAGTTGTGGTGGGGAATGACCTGGGTCAGAGGGCCGCGGGAGGGTGATATGATATGATATGGCATTTATAACGCGCCTATACACAAGTGTTTCAAGGCGCGACGAGGTGGGAAGGGGCAACAGAGGGAAGACAGACAACGATTTTACTAGGCCAGGTGTCATTCAGATCGCGCAAGTGCAAGGGAAGGGGGAAAGGGAAAACATCAATGGTGGGAATACAATGACTATTTGCTTAAGGATAAGGAGCTATCCCAGACGATATTGGCGGAAATCACTGACTACTTTGCCTTTAATGACAATGGAGAGGTCGGAGTGCAGTGTGCTCTTAAATCCATCTACCACTCTGCTGTTCGTACCCTCTGTTTACTTACCACCCATGACTCCATCTCTACCTCTCTCTCTTCCCTTGGCTGGCTTCCTTTTCATTCCCAACTTAAATTTCAATTTCTCTGCCTTGTCTTTAAATCTCTCTATGGTCTCGCTCCCCCTTATCTCTCCTCCCTTCTCCCCTTCTACTCTCTCTCCCGTTCCCTTCGGTCAGCTGACCACTTCCTTCTCACTGTACCTCCCTCCCCTTATGCCTCCTCCCGCTTCCGCTCCTTCCAACTCCTAGCACCTCTAAACTGGAACTCCCGTCCTCTTGCTATCCGCTCTACCCCCACCTTCACCTCATTCCGCTCTTCCCTTAAATCTCTCCTCCTCCATTCTCCTCCCTGAATCACCTCCCCCCTCCTGCTTTCCCCCTCTCCTCCCTATTCTTTCCCCTAACTATCCCCTCCAGCCCCCTGCCCCCTCTCACCCTCCCCTTTCCCTCCTCCTACCATTCTTCACCACTCCCCTCTCCCCTTCCCAACCTAACTCCCTCAGTTAATTGCCATTTTCATTGTTTTGTCGATTGATTCATAATGTATTTGCTTCAACTGTTATTGTTTGTTTATGTAATATGTTGTTCAATTGTACAGCGCTTTGGCGTAAGGCGCTTAATAAATCAATAAATACAAATAAATACAGTGTCTCTGGGAAGGCTTTAAAGTGAACTTGCGGGGGGTCCTCATTAGAATAGGAGCTCAGAAAAAGAAAACAGAAAGAGCGCAAGAAAACGAGCTGAGGAGGAAGATTAGGGACCTGCAACCGGTGGGGTGCCTACATTATGCCGTGCAAGGTGGCCAAACTGCGTCTCTACAGGGTAAAACTCAAGGCCATCCTAGTCCAAGATATGGAAAAGCAAATGCTCTTTCTTAAGCAGAAATACTACGAATGGGGGGAGGAGGAGGACAAATTTTACGAGAATCTGTACTCATCTGAATCCTTTGGCAGGGAAGAACAGATAGCGGCTTTCCTGGACCACCTGACTTTCCCAGGCATAACGAGAGGCGACTCTGAACGTCTGGGGGCTCCCCTCTCTGAGGAAGAGATTCTGCGAACCATCAAGGGTATGAAGACAGGGACGGTGCCTGTGAGTGATGGGTTTTCTGCCCTGTTTTACAAAAGGTTTATATCCACGCCGGTCGCATACCTGACAAGGGTGTTCAATGAGGTATTATTGGGGGGCCCCTTGCCAAGCTCAATGTTAGAGGTGATAGTCGCAATACATAAGGAGGCAGAGACCCGAAGAGATGTGCCTCCTACCGCCCGATCTTCTTGCTAAATAATGACATCAAAACCTTGGCCAAAATCGTGGGCTCCAGACTGGAAACCCTGCTTCTTCCCTGGTCCATGGGGTCCAGGTGGGCTTCATACGAGGGAGACAGGGCTCAGACAATATCCAAAAGTCCATCAACCTTATGCATCAGGCGTACACCAAAGGGAACAACGCTTGCTTAGTATTGATCGACTCAGAAAAGGGCTTTGATAGGGTTGAATGGCCCTTCATGAAGACAGTGTTAGGGAGGATGGGCCTGGGTCAGGGATTTCTGAGGTGGGTAGACGCCCTATATACACGCCCCACGGCATGAGATGGGGTCAACAACGCCCAGTCTGACCCCTTTACGACTGACCCGGTGGAAATGCCCTAGACAGGGATGCCCATTGCTACCGCTCCTGTATGTGCTCACGATGGAGCCGCTCGCCATTGCAATCAGGATGAATCAGGAGATCAAGGGTATACAGTGTGGAGAGGTGGAGTTTAAATTATCCCTTTTTGCAGACTGCCCAGTTAAGGGTTCTGTTGGAGCACTTGAAGGAATTGCGGACCTACTGGACCTACCTGGAAGACTGAAGGTGAGGGACTTACTGTGGGCTCCCCACAGGTGCATTCCAGCAGCAACTAGCGATCATCCCACGTTGGGGGTCCTGTGGAATCTGTTGAGGGACTGTGGAGATAATAGAATGCTTTGCGCCTGGCCCTCTCCCTTGGCGTCAGTCTGGGGCCCCCCATTCAATCTGGCGGGCGAGGGATGAAATGTGCATACCAATGGTCGGATGAGGGGCTCGAGGGGGTAGGCCAAATATTTGACCAGGGCCACTTCAAGAGCTTCGAGGCGGTGTAAAAGGGATTGGGGCAGGAGAGGATTACGATATTTGACTTCCTAAGGCGAGGATTCCCAGCCTGACGACGGGGAATATTCATGAGCATGTGAATCCATGCCAGACCCCATGCTGGAGAAAGGGCATATTTACTGAAGCTAGGTGGCATGACTTGGTCTCCCGGGATCTCATCCCCTTTGCGAGATGGTTTGATGGTACTACAACCTGTAAGGGCTCCCTTTCGAGCATATACAAATTCC
This sequence comes from Ambystoma mexicanum, assembly GCF_040938575.1. Taxonomy (NCBI): domain Eukaryota; kingdom Metazoa; phylum Chordata; class Amphibia; order Caudata; family Ambystomatidae; genus Ambystoma; species Ambystoma mexicanum. Next base: position 712,242,191 of record NC_090925.1, read on the forward strand.
TAGGCTCTGTCCCGGAGGTCAAGAGAAGTACATTCAGAAGATTTTGGGTGGAGCTTGCAGGGGAGGAGATCGCAGAAGAGGTTTGGGCGAAGATCTTTCGGATAACATTCCATGGCAACATCTTCACCTCTAACATGGAACATAATTTCAAGATGCTACAGGGGTGGAATAGGGACCCATTGAAGATCTCACGCATGTTTCCGAGGTCCTCTCCCATCTGTCCCAGGGGTTGCAGACAGGTAGGCTCCCTTTCTCACATGTGTTGGCACTGTCCCAAGATACAAATCTTCATGCAGGAACTTCTTAGCTGGATTAAGGAATACTCTGAAGTCCAGCTGAGCTTGGACCCTCTCCAGATGTTGCTGGGTAAACCCGGCCACAGACCGGGATGACTACAGGTTGCTGAGAGTATGCAAGGCCATGCAGAGGGCTGGGAGATTGGAGATAGTACAAAAGTGGAGGGCAGGGGGAACACCCACGAAAAGGGTGTGGGAACAGAAACTATGTAATATCATGGTGATGGAAAGTTGACTGCCATTGTTAACAACGATATGGGGTCCTTCTTGGAGGAATGGGGCCTCCTGATGGTTAGGAGTCAGTACTTAGCCATGGAGGACGGGGAGGAACACGGTCTAACGTGGCTCAACGCATGGAGGAGGGAGCCAATCCAAATATTAATTCATGTGAAATCAGACGATCGTTGTTATTGTTAATTGATTGATGTGCCACTTTCACTGAGACTGTATAATGAACAATGTTTTAATCCTATCCAAACAGGCTGACCTTGGGAGGAGGGTGGAGGAGTAGAGAGGGGGCTAATGATGACGTTCTGTTATGAGTTACTCTAAATGTTCTGATTGCTGATTGTCTAACTTTAAATACCAATACAAATTAAAGTTAAAAAAAACGTGGCGCAAGCGGAAAGCTAAAAAAGTCTCATCGCTGGCTGGCAGGTCCGACACTGCACGGCTGTCAAAGGTTTCGGTACTGTCCCCATGTTGTGGGACACCCACAAGGATGAAGGAAAGGGGATGGGACGTATGAGTAGGAATATAATAATTTAGGGAGGACCACCATTTTCAATAAGGAGAGGCGTCCATACAATGATATCGGAAGTTAAGACCACACATTCAGCCAGGCACCAGGACACAGTATATATGTCACATAGTTCTCCCCATACAAGAACCCTAGATTTCTGGATACCTGAACACCCACACCAATATACATAGATGTGGGAAGCCATTTGAATTCCAACAAGTGGGAACAATTGTGACTTGGAACTATTAACTGTAAGGGGTCAGGAGTGAAAGCTGGACACAAAGTTGTCATGTTTTTGGTGAAAGACTTATCTAAATGAAAATGGTTTGTGAAAACATCTCTCTGACCCTATTCTAAAGAGGAGTTTCCCCACCTAAAAAACAAAAGCCAAGTATCTGTCTGTGTCAGGATGTCAATAACTGAAAAGCCGTCCTTGTTTCCAAAACAACTTATCCTAACCCTCACACTACAAACCAATACAATGTGAAAGGAAATGGTCTTCAACCTGATATAGACAAAAACTTGTTCACAACTTAATGTTAGAATCGCTCCAACTAAATAAAATGTTCTCCAAGGTGAAAGACCATGGACCCAGAGGGTGGTTCCCTTCCCCTGGATTGGAAATGGGATGGCAATGTCGCTTATAATAACAGTTCCTTTTTCGTGTCTCCTGGATTCACAATCTTCCTGTGTGGCAACAAGTTCTGCAACAAGTCTTTCTTTAATACAAGTGTCTCTTTTGTCTAGCAAACACTGTCCTACTTTTTTTAAATTTTATTTTTTTTATTTATTTGTTTATAGTTACAAAGTAACTTTTACAAAAGGTATATTTTTAAAATATATCACATAATATTACACAAGTTAATATGCAGACACATGAGTTCACATTTACCACATGCCGTTTCAGTTCATTTTTTTACTTGATAACAAAACATCAATATACAATTTAAAAGAAATTAATTTAAAAGAATTCATATGATATATGATATGGCATTTGTAACGCGCCTATACACAAGTGTTTCAAGGCGCGACGAGGCAGGGAGGGGGGAACAGGGGGAGGACAGACAACGATCCTACTAGGCCAGGTGTCATTCAGACCGCGCAAGTGCAGGGGTAGGGGGAAGGGAAAAGTGCAGTACAAGGTAAGTAGAATAGAAATAAATAGATAAATAAATAAATAGGGCCAGCTGGTGGCAAGTGCAAGGTAAGTGCAGACAAGTGCTGGGAAGGGGGGGCTGTAGGGATACAGAGAACAGTCCCGCAGTGCAGGGGTTGCCAGGGAGGCAGTGCAAGTGGAGAGTGGCTGGGCCCAGGACCGAGGTCGGTGAGAGTGGCCAAGTTTCAGATTCAGTGCAGAATTTTGTGAAGAATTACCACGGGAGAGGGAGAGAGAAAGCAGAAGCAAAGAGGAAGGTTTTGAGGTGCTTCCGGAACCGGAGATGGTTCTCCTCAAGTTTCAGGGAGGCAGGAAGGCTGTTCCAGAGGGAGGCTCCTGCCGCGGAGAGAGATCTACCCCCAGCTCGTTGCTTCGAGAAGCGGCTGACCCTGAGGGAGTTGGAGACGGATGAGCGAAGGGCTCGGGAAGGAAGATATTTAGGAAGAGAGAGTTGCAGGTATTTAGGCCCCAGGCCCCAGAAGGCCTTGTGGACAATGCAGAGGGTTTTGAACTTAATCCTCGCAGCCACTGGGAGCCAGTGTAGAGATTTCAGTCCTGGAGAGATACGGTCCTTGGGCTTGAGGCCAAGGACAAGTCTCGCAGTTCTGTTCTGGATGAGTTGCAGAGGGCGGAGAGTGGAGGCAGGCAGATTAAGATAGAGACTGTTACAGTAGTCCAGCTTCGAGAGAACCAGGGCTCGGGAGACAGTGAGCTTCTGGGGGAATGAGAGGAAGGGAAGAATACCTCTAAGGAGGTGCAGCTGGTAGTGTGACTTCTTAGAGACGTCATATATATGAGGAGAGAAGGAGAGTGTGAAGTCAAAGATGACCCCGAGGTTTTTTGCCTTGCAGGTAGGAGCAGGAAGAGGCCCAAGAGAGGCTGGCCAGAGAGCTGCAGGGAAGGAGGGAGTGGGTGTGCCGATGAGTAGAATCTCAGTCTTACTAGCATTAAGGCGGAGGTCGTTGGCAGCACACCATTCCTGGATAGCAGACAGACAGTCAGAGATGAGGGCAAGAGAGGAGGAGGCCGAGGGTAGCCTGAAAATGAGCTGGGTATCGTCCGCATAGCACTGAAAGTTGGGGCAGAGGGTGGCAATGCGGTGGGCAAGAAGTGCCAGATACTGGTTGAAAAGCCAGGGAGAGAGATTAGATCCCTGGGGAACACCACAGGTGGAGAAAAAGATGTCAGAGAGGAAGGACCCAAGTTGGACCTGGGAGGGTCGATTGGAAAGGAAAGAGGTCAGCCACGCCAGAGCCTGACCAGTGATACCCAGGTTATTGCGGAGACGGTTGAGCAGGATGGCATGGTTGACAGTGTCAAAGGCAGAAGAGAGATCGAGCAGAATGAGAACACACGGAGTGTTGGAGTCGAGGTTCAAGAACAGGTCATCACGGATGTTCAGGAGAGCAGTTTCCGTGCTTCTGGCCGCTCTGAAGCCGGATTGGTGGTCATGAAGACTACCAACAACTTCAGCATGGATGTTAAGCTGGGAGATGGCCAGTTTCTCCAGGAGCTTGCCCAGGAAGGGAGTGATGGAGATAGGGCGATAGTTAGCCGGGCAGGAGGGGTCGGCATACCTAAAAAATCTAACTCATCCTCAACCAAAAACAAAAATTACTCTCAATATTCATAAAGGGACTTAATACTCACTCATCATCCACTTCTTTCGCATAAGTTAAAGACAACAATACTGCTTCAAAAACCTGACAACAGCAATCTGAAGCTTAACACGATTAACATGCAACATGTCTAACCACAGCAAATCCAGATCCACGCACTCGGTGTTTGGAACATATTTACTGAAGTGACTGATGCGTTCACTCCTCAAACCGTCACACTCAGTCAGTAAGTGCTGCAAAGTCTCTAGATTCTCCCCCTGTTTACAGAATTTACAAAAGGAGGACCCGACACTCTGTCTACTTCTAATATCAGCAATTTGTCCCGTACTCAAAACATTAAAGCGGAATCGCATGTATTCCTGTCTCCACTTTTTATCAGGAAATTTAGATAGATATGGTTCCAATTCCCCCATCTTTTTACAATCAGAAGCAATGTGGTTATATAATTTATACATTTTGACTTCTTGAACTGTTAAATTCTAGTCAATATGAAGGAGTATTTTTTTTACTTTCATGGGGTTGGCGATAAGCATATCTCTAGGGACCCCCAGATTGTCCAGAACCTCATTTGCCTCTTCCAACATGTCCCTGAGGTACTTAGAAGTAGGAGCACCACTCCTGAAACCCCTACCCATGATGTCATAAAGGGTGGTGTCTTTGCAGGTTAGCAGTTTCCTGACTAGTGCCATTCTGCGCCATTCGATGGTACTTCTAATTGAGTGTAAACCAAACTTATATCTTATTACCGCCAATGGTACACACGTCGGCAAGCACTTGACCATAGATTTTAGGATTTTGGGTTCGTACATAGACACCTCCTTTCTGCACCATCGAGGTGCGAGTTCCAGGCCATAACAGAATTGGGGCACTAGTCTATTTTTGTACAAACGAACACATGGCATTAGAGAGAATTTTCCATACTTTGAGTCGATTTTACATAGTTGTGCTTTCATAGGGGCAATTTTCGCTTCCAGTAGAGCCCGGAAGTTAACCTTGTTCTTATTTCAGAACACTGGATAACCCAAATATCTAATTGCTGACTTTATTGGTAATTTCACGTGATTTAGAAACAATGCAGTTATTTTTTGACTTTTCTTGTGCGTCAAACATAATATCACTGTTTTAGAGTAGTTGATTTTAAGGGCGTTTATAAGGATGTATTCTTTAAACGCAGTTAGCAAACGTTGCAGGCCAATGGGTGTGTGATCATACAGAGTTACATCATCAGCATAAGCGGTCCACTTTACCTTGATGCCCTCCACTTTAGGTGAGTTTGTAACCAGTTTACTGAAGCACGCTCCCAAATCAGAAAAATATAGATTGAATAGTGTCGGGGCGTATATGCATCCTTGCAGCAGACCATTCGTTACTTTGATTTCCTGTGACAGATTTCCCTCCATGCTCATTCGCACCTTTACTTTGGAGTTTTGGTGCATGTAATATACAATTGAAAGAAGCGGAGCAGGCATCCCCAGATTAGCTAGTTTGCTCCACAAAATTGTTCTGTCCACTAGATCAAAGGCGGATGTAAGATCAATTGATGCTAATTATATGGGGAGATTTCCAGGGGTCCAGGCCGCATTTTGCATAACATTGATTAACAGGCCACCAGCATCGGTACCCACATTTTTTCTAAAACCAAACTGCAGGGACGATAGTATTTTATGTTGGTCCATCCAGCACCGAATATGCTCTAGAACGAGGCTGGCAAAGATGTTGGAGTCCACATCCAACAGGGCTATAGGTCTATAGCTAGTAGGTAGGGCCCTGTCCCCTTTCTTATAGATCGGTATAATATAGGACATTCTCCAGCTGTTTGGAAGAAGGTGGATCTTAACAATGTCTTTGTATAAAAGAAATAGGATTTTGGCCCATAAATTTGGTTTCTCCTTCAAGAACCGGTTGCAGAGCAGATTCGGTCCAGATGCCCTAGAGGGTGAACTCTTTACAATGATATCTTCAATTTGTTTTACACAGAAAGAAATATTCCATGTGGCATTTTCGATATCTGACGGAACAACCCATACCACACTAGGGGGGCAATAAATACTCGAAAAATGCCCTTCCCATATATTTGAATTTATACAAGAGGTTTGGGACTTTATTTGTTCCTGCTCTTCATTTTTGATCAAGGACCAAAATCTGCGTGTATTTACATTGCACACCGCACTTAACATAGATTCCGCGTCTCCCTGGTAGAGCTTTGCCTGCAAAAATCTTAACTTATTTTTCCATTTATTTTTTATTGCATGGAAATTCCGTGCTTCCGCAACTGTGTGGGGTAATGGGTGACATCTGCGGAACTCTCAAATTTCGCTATTTCTACCCTGTTTGAGTGTTTTCACTTCCACAGAGTAAATATGCCTGTGTCTTTTGTCACCTTTGGCCTTTTCCTTTATTCCGGCCTTTCCTCGGATTACCGATTCAACGTAATTCTCATAGGAATCCTGACAATACATCTTTTTTTTCTCAGCATAAACATTATTATCAAAGTCAGCCTGGAACAATATGTTAACCTTCTCAATATTGTTAGTATGCCAAGCAATTCTGTTCGATTGGACATTCACTGTGACCTGAGTTTCCCACTTTTCTACCTCTCTCCTGTCCATATCTACCAAAAGAGACATTTTAAGCAATCTATGATCGCTTTCCTTCGTATCCAACAGGCCGAAATCGTGAACAAGGTCAAATGTATTCGTACAGACAAAAAATATAATCTATGGTAGATGACCATCTTCCATTGGACCATGTAGAATTGTCCGCGGAGTCATCCAGCAGTTCATTCACCCCATGTATGCCCCAACCACCCAGGAAGGGGGCCCATATATCCCACTGGTGACATTTCCGTTGGTTGATTCTTTCACCAATCAGTCGACCAAACCTGCAATCATTTATGCCTTCAACTAGGCATATTTCAGCATTGAAATCCCCAGACACGCTCATATGTAGATCCCTATTCGTAGCCTGGCACTCTTGTATTATAGAATCAATTGCATCTATGTTTGCCTTTAAGTCACATTCAGGTTGCCAGTAGATGTTTATAATTAATAGGATCATGGGGGATCTCCTACGATCTATTTTCACTAGAACTGCTAAACACCCTTTATTTATATGGAACTCCTTTTGGGTTGTGAAGGCTATATTATTCTTGATAGCGATTAATAGCCCACCCGATGGTCTCCCCATTGATTTCTTAGTTGCAGGTTCCTGAAAAATGGTGAAACCATCCAAAACAATTGTGTTCTCTGCCCAAGTTTCTTGAATACATAGGAACGAATAAGACAAGAGTACCGCACACATATTAAAAGAATGCAATAGAGCACGTGATCCCCTCGAATTCCATGATGCGAGAGTAAGTTTCACCCTACTCTAGGTTGAGCCTTTCAAGCCTTGGATCTTGGATATGGATTCCCTGAAGGTTGACGCCAACCATCTCAACTCCGCCACCTCATCTGGGTGAATCTCAGCATTCTTGGCTCTTGCTCCTTCTCTGTCATTTCTCATCTGCATCTCTCTGGGGAACCCTCCCCTCTCACCTCCCTGTTGTTTCCTTGCGCCTAGGCTAAAGTTCACTATATCATACCCAAAACGTTGCAAAGCCACTCCTTCCATCAGGGCAAGATCATATGTATCCCTGGAGTAGAATACAATCCTGACACAGTCGAATCTTGTTGGGTGAATGTAATCGATAAGCTTAATGTCGTTAGAAGTGATTAAAGAGAGCCGGGGGATCTCGTTAAACAGTGACAGAATCCATCCTTTATTTAAGGAAGGAGGCCCTCCTATTGTAAGCATAAAGTTTAGTATGACGCTGGGGTCATCAGCAAATTTCGGCTCCCTCCAATCACTTTGGTCTTCTGGCCAGGCACTAGATAGCATTGGATCGTGTCCCTCGGCCCTCTGATGTCCACCTGTCTCCCACTCCCTATTTTCTCCTCTCTCATTATCCCTCATCCATTCCTTGTTTCGGTTGTGTTCTCTATTTTGTTCAAGATCCTGCTTTATATTCCACATTTCGGCTATCTCCCGTATCCTCTCTTCAAAGCCCATACCCTCAGTTCGGGGTTTATTTATTAGTATCCCCCCATCCTTACGTTCCTCTCTCAGATCCCTCCCACTTTCCTGTGTGGTTGGAGGGGCGGGCCCTTGGCTGTGTACACTCTGCCTCATATCTTGGTCATTATTGTTAATTTGAGTATTAGAACTCTGATCAATCTGTTTTTTTTCTATTTCTTTCCCTTCTTCTTTCTCGACCACTATTAACATATGCTGTTCTCCCTCGAGCCCTTTTTCGTCAGATAACATTGCTCTTGGGAGTAGAGGGTGTCCGTGCTTAGAAGGGAAGTCAAATAATTTGATTAGTGCCTCTTGGACCAGTTTTTTGATATCTTCACTAGGTGTCATAGATGGAGCACTACTGTTAGTCACCTCAATCAGAGGCCCTCCCTCAGATTCTACTTCCTCACGTGGCCTTATATTGCTGCATTTAATGAGGCTTTCATCAACCTGGGGCACTGTTATATCCTCTTGTACCTTCTCTGCAATTTCCTGCATCTTATCAGCAGTTGGCTTTGTCTTGTTTTTTATACCGAAAAATTGCTGGATACCCCTTTCCTCCTTCTCTCCCTCTGATTTGCTTCCATTCAGCTTCTTCGGGATCTTTTTCTTATTTGTTTCTGTTGTTCTACATTTAAGATTGCCATTCCCCCTTTTCCCTTGTGGTTCATAGCTTCTGAAAAAGTGTTCTTGGCTTCACCATATTCCTTGCCATTTCTCTACCTGAGGTACCTTCTATAGTTTCTGAGACATCCTTCTTAGTTGATCCCTGTCTTTCTACCACTTCCTTCACTTCCAAAGCTATTTTGGTTTCTTCGTTTATCTGTGTAAAGTCTAAGTGACCTCCCTCTACTGATCGACTACATATGTCTTTAAAATTTATATTGGTGTTTTTTATCTTTGGTGATGGTTGATTTTTCAGTTTTTTAGCTTCCGTTTTGTTCGCTCCCTTCTCACTCTTGGATCTTCTTTTGAGAGCCCTAGCCCGCATTTTCTTTTCTCTTCGTGTGATAACATACATGAAAGGAGTCTCGTCTTCCTGGGTTAAGTCTTCCCCAGCTATCTGCTTCTGATCCTGCATTTTGACTTCCTCATTTTCCATCACTTCCAAAAGTACCGATGGACTATCCAGCTTGATCCCTACCAACTGCTCTGAAGTACTTAGAGTGGTATTTTCCAGTTTTCCACATTTATTTTCATTTTGATTTTCCACTTTTTAAATTTTTTCCTGATTAATTAGTATCAGTCTTTTTAGTTCATTCACATTTTCCAAGGTTACATCTCCTTCTTGGGCACATAGTTTGTTCCCTGTTTGGGAGCCTTGATTGAGAGTCCTTATATTTTCCGTTAGGGGAGATTGGGGAATTTCTTTCATGCTCAAGGCATGTACGAACCCTTCGAATCTACTCAGTTTATCTATGCATTCAACCATCATGCATCTTAATTCCTGAAGTTCCCCATGAGTCCTTTCATGACCTTTGTCTAAAAGGTTCAAGATCCTAGTTAATACCGGGAATGACTCAAGTTCTAGCATGTTATCCTCTACCTCGGTTTCCTTACTATGCTGGATGCGCATGTTTTCCTCAAAATCTCCTCGCCCTGGCTGGACGGAGTTAGTCGGACTCGAACATTTGTTTGCAATTACCCTATGTGCTCCCGTTCCGCTACCACCAAAAAGGTCCATCATGGGGCCCTTACTGTGTTCACAAAGCTTCTCCCTACTTTGCAGAATGGATTTATGGAGGTAAGCATTATCCAGACCACCACCCCTAGCCCTTGCTGGAGTTGAAGGGCCATAGAGAGTCTCACCCTTCTATCCAGTTCGGCAGACACCACAGGTGGTAGAAGTGACTTATCCAACTGGGGTGTGGTGAGGATGGAGTCCTCCATATTTAAGACTGAGGGTCTAACAGGCAATTCTTGGACGCTTAAAAAGCTTTTCTGCGCAATCTCTTCAACGAGGTCCATCTTCTGAAAGGACTCCATTTGGGCCTTTATATGCTCACTTGTAACATTGGGCAGGGGAGGGAAATCAATTCCACTTAATTCCCACTTTTCTGTCTCTCCAACCCCCAATGTATCCCCAACATCTCCCATTTTAGTGGAACGGGGGTTAGTCTTTTCGATCTTACTTGTTTGTGTGAACACAAAACACCCACTTGCTATAATTGTATTCTGCCTTTCCGATTTGATACTTTTGTTTTGCCGCTTAAGATGTTTGCGAGTCTCACTCAGTGTTGGTATCGTACCACTCCTTAGGGTTCCCACCATACTCCGGATGCGGAAAATCCCTCACACTTAAAGCCCAGTTCACAGTTGCCTTTTTCCCCTCACCAATTACAAACACATTATTCTCAACCCTCCCCTTATCAAGGTGGGTGGCTATGCAATTTAGTGCAGGATTAGAGAGTCTAACTTGCACCCACAGTGTTTTGGCTTAGACTTCTGTAGTCTATTCAAAGAAGAGATAAGAGCTAATAGGTCACCACAAATCTTTACCACACTAACTTTAGCCCCCCAACCACACACAAAAAATGCAAGCATATGCACTAATATTTCAAGTATCCGAGTCTGGCCTTTCTCGGTTGCAGAATAACCACCCCCTCCTAATCCTTACGAAAAAGGAGTATCACTGTATGAGGTCCTCAACACCCACCACCCCATCCACAGTGTCGTGATTTATAAAAGGCAAGACCCCAAATACAGATACTCAGTAAATCATCCTAATAATGATGATTGGAAGAAACAACACCTTGTATGGTAACAGCTTCAATATAATACAGAGGAAATATTGCCCCTTCAGTGGATCCTGGTCAGTGTGGCCCTCATAGAGGAGGAAATCCACTTACCACTATCATCGTTTGTCGAGAGGATTTCCAGTAGAAGTAAAATTTTAGGTTGCCCACCAAGGCCTTCACCCCCAGGACTTAAAACCGAGGAAAAAAGCTGCACAAAGTGGCCCCACTGAGAGATCGTGGACCAAGCCCAGCGCCCCCGCGCACCGTGAACAGTAAACAGTACTTCGATGTACTTCACGGGTGCGCGCACGGGTGCGCTGGATCCACGTCTCTTATAGGAAGCAAGGAGGGGTTACCACGCCAAGGGGCGGGGCCACGTGCCGAGTGCACACCCTAAAGCAGAAAGAAAGAAAAAGAAAAAAAAAACGTGTAAGAGAACGTTTGTATTGGGAGGTTTCAAAGCAGCCGCTAGGGCGCGTGTAATTAAACAACAATGGAGAGCGTGTAACACGTAGAATCAAACACGTAGGATCACGTAGGATCAGATCAGTCTCGGATGATAAAGCCCAGTGTGCGTATGTCCCGCACGATCAATCCACCCTGTGGCAAAGTTCCACTCATAAGAATCACAGACAGTCACCTTTTCACTTTATCCGAGGTCAGGCAGAGATGTGTAACACACAAAGACGTCCTCCTGTCTTCAGCATACGCACACTTGATGAAATGAACACACAACGCCAGCAGCACCCCCCCGCAGTAAACAGTACTTCAATGTACTTGACGGGCTTTTCGTATTTCTGGTATCTCTGCAACAAGTCTGGTATACTCCTCTGCCAGGGCTCTGTGCAATTCCAATTGCCTGGTCTACTCTCCTGCCAGGAATTCTCTTGTGGTTTTGCTTGGCTGGTATATTCCCTTGCCTGGACTACTCTTATGTTTCAATTGCCTGGTATCCTTCCCTTGCCAGGACCTTTTATGCGCTTTCAATTGCCTGATATCCTTCCCTTGACAGGACTTCTTATGAGCTTCAAAGTTCCTCTGTATCACCGAAACTGCATATACCGTTCTTGAATCAGTATATCTGTCTGTGGTAATGTTCTTTCATACTTAGCCCCACACTTGCATCTCATACATCCTTATCTTATTGGGGCTTGAATCTGTACTTATCCTTTTCTGTATTCAAACAAGTTTCTTGTAGTTTCTGTATTAGCAATCTCATAACATTCTTTTTCTCTTTGGCGCGATCGCTGGAACTCCCTCGGATCCCCACTGGCTTTGGGTTGCTCACCGGTTCTCTCCAGCTTCTGCGGCATGGCTCTTCTGCTCGCTTCCCACTCTAGATTGTGCAAACATCCTCCCTGCTTCCCTCGCGGCTCTGCTGTCACACGCCTGCGTCCCTTCAGGTCCCGGTATGGAGAACGCTGCCTCTTAGAGCGACCAAATGCCTCGCAACTCTCTTGCAGCATCTCCACGGCACTTCCTGCTCACGCACTGCATTTCTCCTTCTGTGGACTCCTCTGCTCCGCCACACCGGAACCAGTCTCCCGCACTCGAAAGCCTCAGCATAGGAACCGTCTTCTCCTGCACTGCGACCCTCAGTAGTGCAGTTGCCATCATTAAATGTCCTGCACACAGGTGATTCTGTAGAACAACTAATCTGCCCATTGAGCTTCGTGCTCCGGTTACCTTAATCCAACTCCTCCATCCTCCTCGTCTCAGTACTTCAGGGATAATGGGAGTTGGAGTCAGTGGATGTCATCGGACATATTGGGCCTCATTATGACCCTGCGGTAGGGGATTAACGGGGCCAGTAGAGCTGCCAGCCCTGTTAACCCCCCTACCGCCTCATTAAGAGGTCTGTTTGCGGGACCCGCTAAGGACGCCTGGTAAAACCAGGCGTCCTTAGCGGGTCCGGCGAGCGGACCAGGATGCTAACAACAGGCCCGTCATTAACGGGTCTGTTGTTAGCATCATCCCCATTCCCATTTCAGCCCTATAGGGGTTGAAATGGGAATGGGGATGTACCGGGTCCGGGTTCCTTGAATGGGGAAATACCGGGCCCTCCAAGGTCGGGATGGCTCGGTATTTCCCCATTCAGGCAACCCAGACCCAGTACCCAGAATGGGGGTAGCCATGCTGCAAAAAGCGGCATGGTTACCTCCAGGGTCGTAATGAGGCCCATTGTGTTTAGATAGTTTTTCTCTGTGGTTTTACATGAGAGGACATTTACACAAAAAGGTATCTCAGAAGCAAAAGGGGTTTGACCTTTACAATATGAGGAAGAGGTTTCTTGATTTCCTCTACAAGGAGGAACAAACAGAGGACAACAGGTCATTAAGGTCTTGGGTATTAAAGGGTCTTTCCTCATGGGAAAGGGGGGGATACCGCATCTAGTCCAATGAAATCATGATATCTCCCCAGTAGTTGTCTCCTGCCATGTGATCCTCCCTCATATAGCCACCCCCACGGTCAGGATCAGGCAGCGGCTGGCGTCCCCTGGCTACATGGCCAGAGAATCCGTCATGACTCCATTGGATTCATCACATAACCCTAAATCTAAAATACCTGGCAAACACATGCACTTCCTTCATCATTTGTCTCAGATTCACCTCAGGGCTCCGAATAAATTGCAACATCTCATCAGCATACAATGTGATAACTTGGGGAGCTACCAGAATGCAAATACCCCTGTATCTGTGTTTAGATCTTTTTAAGTGCAGCTAGGGACGCTAGAGAAAGTGCATTAAGCAAGGGTGATGGAGCATCGCTGACATATTCCCCAGCCAAGTGGAATGCTTGGGAATAGAGAATCATTAGTATGAATCCTCGACGCAAGAGGGAAGTACAACAAACGAACATAGCTGATAAAATAGGGACCAAATTACTATCCCAATCAGGACCGAATAAAGACATTCCCATGAGACCGAATCAAATGCGTTCTCGACATCTAAGGAGGCTGTGACGGCCGCGCACCAGGGTTTATCTGTGACATAATACCAAACAGTCATATGAGGTTAAATGGCTCTAAGCGAGATGGTATAAAACCCGACTGATCAGGGTGAATAAGCATCACCATATACAGCAGTATCCTTCTCGCCAACATTTTGGTGAAAATGTCAACATCCACATTTATTATAGAAAGTGGGCTATCTTCAGGGGGCTTATTCAGCGTATGCAATACCGTAATGCTCGCTTCACTAAGCGTCGGGGGGAGTACCCCTACTACCAATGCCTCTTCCCAAATTATAAGTAGCTGAGGAGCCAGGTTTGTTTGAACTCCTTATAGAATTCCCACGTTAATCTATCAGACTTACCATACAAAAGTGTAGAAATAGCAGCCACAATCTCCTGCACCATGACAGGATCATCAAGCGCAATCATAGCATCCTGTTGCAGTTGCGGAAACTCAATTTCCATCAATATCCATCAGATAGTCTACATTGGCCGCCCCAGTGTACATATCAGCCTTAGAGTACAAGGCCCTATAGTACGTCATAAATATCTCATGAATGGCCTGGCTCTCATTGACAGCCAAGCCTGTCGGTGCCCTGACCCCAGAAATGGTCTGTGCTCTTCCCTCTGTCCTAATTGGCAGAGAAAGTGATCAACCAGGTTTGTCTGCCTCACCATATCTGCGTACCATAATTGGTTTGGAAATATAATACGTTTCCCTTTCAGCCAACTAGCAGAATGCGATCAGGTTGTCTTTAATTCTACCAAGCAGCTCCCCAGTCTTAGTAATTCCACATTCATTTTCAAGATGGCATGTCCGCCCCGCACAATCCTTTAACTCAGATCTAATTTCCTTAAGTGCACCAACCGACGAGGACATCAACTCCCCCCTTTCATATAATTTAAAAGCCTCCCACACTGTGGACTGCAACGCCACAGAGCCAACATTATTAGTAAAGAACCCCTCAATCTTGTCTGATAAGGAATCCATGAGGTTGGGCCTAATAGCTTTGAAGGAGAGATCTTTCAAAGAGGTCGTAGCCTGGGAGTGTTCATCAGTTTAAGCGACATTAGCACAGGCGAATGATCAGAAAATGTACATGGAAGTATATAACACTTGAACATGATAGTGATGCTGAAATCAGCAAATGATCTATCCTCGACAGAGAGCCATGGACAGTGGGGTTGTATGTATAATCTTTAGTAGAGGGATGAGTGCATCTCCAGGCATCCACCAATTGCAGTTGGGACATTGCCTGCAATACAGCTAAACGAGCTGCCGACAGGGCCCATGGAACCCTAGAGGACCAATCCAAATTAACATCCAATATGGTATTGAAATCCCGCCCCACACCACGGGGAGGTCTGCCGAACCATCTAATATAGACACCAACTGCCCAAAAAATCTGTGTCATCTATATTAGGTATATAGCTATTGACCAACACAAACTCGTTACCGGCCAGCAAACCCCAAATAACCACATACCTCCTCATTGGATCAATACATGCCTTCCTAAATTGAAATAGGACAGAATAATTAATAAGGGTGATGACACCCTATGACGAATACCCTGTATAATACTTCCAAGTCCCCCAATGCATTGTATACCCCCCAATGCATGTGTGTCATGCAACATGATTACTTTAGATGAATGTCATTCTATATATACAAGGAACTTTCTAGCTTTA
Organism: Ambystoma mexicanum; assembly: GCF_040938575.1. Classification (NCBI taxonomy): domain Eukaryota; kingdom Metazoa; phylum Chordata; class Amphibia; order Caudata; family Ambystomatidae; genus Ambystoma; species Ambystoma mexicanum. The sequence continues at coordinate 712,257,439 of NC_090925.1, forward strand.
ACAGAATTATTCAGACCCTGAACGTTTCAAGTAAGGAACGTGACTACATCAGTCACTACACCAGACCATATTGCTTGCATGAGAATCAAAACTTTTGCCTGTGCCCACCAGTAGCATCTTTACCATTGATATGACGCAACCGGAAATATCTGCCAAAACATTTAAACACCCCCGAGGCCCTCCCAACTTATCAATATCCACCCAAACCTGATATTGTTACTCCCCATACCAAAAAGGAGAAATGACATACTGGGAATTTTCTTTCTATGGATTCTTCTCCCTGCAGATTCCACATCAGATCGATATCCCTTCCAGCATCAGATGCTCGTTTAGACAGGGGGCCTAGTAAATCACGACTCAGCCTTTGATCCATCTTGACTCGATGCACTGGTTGTCAACTCTGGACGTGACGTCAGTCGCCATACATATTCATACACTGCGCCCCCTCAGTTCCCTACCGTTGTCCCCCTGAGTTCAGCCATTGCGGAGGAAGACCAAAAGACTGGAAAATAGCCAACTGTTACAAAAAAGGTGGAACACAACAAAACTGTGTTTTCTTATTTTAGAAGGTGTAGAGGATCACACTTATGAATGGCAAAAAGCCAAACAATTAGAAACATCTGCATTTCCCACAATAAGCAGACAGTCAACATGCAATACAGACACTTTCATAGCGTGCGTAGATGGGAGGGTGATGAGGAATCTGCGGGTGAAGAAAGAACATTACTGGTAAGTAATTTCTCCTTCAATGGATTGCTTTTCTCCTGCAGATTCCTCTTCAGATAAGACTCCCAAAGCAGTATGTGGACTGGCAGTGGGATGAAAGTCCCTATACCAGAAAGTTCTGAAGCATTGCTCTTCCAAAGCGAGCATCAGCCCCACGTGACACATCCAAACAATAATGCTTGGTAAAAGTGTGCAACGAGGATCAAGTGGCAGCCCCCCAAATGTCTTTAACTGGCAATCCCCTTTGCAGTGCCGAGGATGGTGTTACACCTCTTGTAGAGTGTGCCCTGATGCTTGATGAAAGCTCTTTCCATCAATGCTGATAGCCCTCCACTACACAGAGCCTTAACCAGTGGGAGATTTTCCGTTTAGTAACAGCCAATCCTTTGTGTGACAGGGAAAAAGCTACAGACAACTGATCAGACTTCCTGAATTCAGATGTTCTCGCTACATAGAAACTAAAGACTCTCGAGGGTCGAACTTGTGGAACCTCGCCTCTTCCTTAGAAGGGTGAGGAGGAGGGTATAAAACAGTTAAGTCAATGGTCTGGGAGATGTGAAACACAGGCACGGGCAGAAACCAAGGTCTCACTTATAAGGACACCTTCTCCTTAAAGAAACAGAGAAAGGGAGGTCTGCATGACAAGGCCTGCAGCTCACTGTCCCTTCTGGCTGATGTGATTGCCAGCAAAAACACAGTTTTCAGCGTGAGCAGTATTAAAGAACAGGAATGCATAGGCTTAAACAGAGCTGCCATAAGAAAAGATAAGACCAAATTAAGGTCCCAATCAGGGACAAAGAAAGGGATGGGTGGAAACTTATTCACAAGACCTTTCAGGAATTTGGCCATAACTGGGATCGTGGAAAAAGAACCTTGATCCGGGGAGCTTTTGAAAACAGACAGGGCCACCAAATTGACGGTTTGTACCGGAAGGCCTGAAGAGACCAGTGACAGAAGGAACTCCATCACTGAAATGTTGGGGAAAGCGATAGAATCGAACCTGTGTTCCCTGTACCACGCCTCAAACCTTCTCTATCTGCACGCGTACAACGATCTTGTAGGTGTTCTGCGTGCAGGCAGCATCACCTCAAGTACCTCTTCCGAGAGGTCCCAGTCATCATACCTCATCCTATCAAGAGCCAACAATGTAGGTTGAGGGACTCCGGTTACGGGTGGAGCATCTGACCTTCCGACTGCCATAGGCGGTCTGGCCGCAGAGGCAACCAGCGAGGTGGGCAGATGGCCAAGTCCAGAAGTTCCGGGTACCATGTTCTCCTCACCCAATCGAGGGCGATCAAGATCATGGTCATTTGAAAACTCCTCCACCTCCTGAGAACCCACAGCATGATGGGAATCAGGGGAAGGCATAGTGGAGGTCGAAGACCCACTGAACCAGGAAAGCTTTCCCCAGTGCGCCTCTGGCCAGGAATTTCCTCAAACACAACTGTTTGCACTTTCTGTTGGACCATGTCGTAAAACAGAGCCACTGATGGGGTACCCCAATGAGCAAAGATCTCCTTGAGACCTTCATAAAACACCTCCCACTCGTGTGAGAGTGTGCTCTGCCTGCTCAGAGTATCCGCCAGTCCATTCTCTGTCCCTGCCAAATGCACTGCCAAGGCACAGATCTGGTTCTCCAGTAACATGAACCACAGCGGCATTGCCACCTCACATAGGAGCCACCTCACACACCTTGCTGCTTGTTCAGCTAGTGCATGGCCACTGTGTTGTCTGTCATAATCAGGACGTGTTTCCCTACGAAAGAGGGCGCAAAAGCTTTCACTGCTATCCTCATCGCTTACAGCTCCAGCCTGTTGATGTGTCAACGCCTCTCTACAGTTGACCAAAGGCCGCTCACCTGCAGATTGTCGCAGTGAGCGCCCCAACCCTTCAATGACGCATCCGTGATGACCCTGGCCTGAGGCCACGGAGGCCAGAAGGGCTCCTCCACCACCATGTCTCCCGCACCATCATGTTGTCCCTGCTGTCCCATTAAGAAAGATTGTTGGCCACCGACCACGACACACTGAGAACATCCTTCAGGGACCCGAAGTACTGGGACCACTGAATACTTAGTAGCCACTGTAGAGAACGCAATCTGAGCTTGGCCTCTGGCACCAGAAAGATGCAGGATGCCATGAGGCCCAGAAGGAGGAGCAAGGAGACCGCTGGCAAGCTGGAGTGGTTCTGGAACAGATCGACCATCTGCCTTACAATGGTGACTCTCTGCTCTGAAGGGAAAGCCTTCCATTCCTGAGTGTTCAGGACTGCGCCGATGAACTGGAGCCTCTGCACAGGTGTTGTATGAGAGGTCTGCAGATTCAGGGAGAAGTCCAGTTTGGTTAATAGTGAGCAAGTGTCCTCGAGATGAGACGAAACTTGCTCCGCTGACATCCCTCAGTCCAAGTATGGGAACACATGAACGCCGGATCTCCTCAGGTGCACCGCTTCTACTGTCATCAGCTTGGTGAAAACCCTGGGAGCAGAGGTCAACCCAGAGGGAAACACCTTCAACTGGTATTGCTTGTCCCCTAGGAGTAATCTCAAGAACGTCCTGTGCCGGATGTGAATAGGCACATGGAGGTACGCATTCTGAAGATCCAAAGACACCAACCAATCCTGAGACTGAAGAGCCTGGAGAATATCTCTGAGCATCACCATCTTGAGTTTGTCCTTCCTCAGGTTCTCTCCAATCATTGAGGCCCGGAGGTCCAACATGGGACGCATTCCTCCTCCCTTCTTGGGTACCAGGAAATACCAGGAATACCAACCCGATCCTCTCTGCTTGGGAGGCACCTCTTCCGCAACACCCTTCAATAACAGGGCTCTCAGTTCTTCCTGAAGCGGGGGGTTGTCTGTCCGGCAGGCTCAGCAAGAAAGGCAGACAGTAACGCCATTGGACGAGCTTCAGTGACCAGAAGTCTGATGTTATCTCTCGCCACCGTGGCATGTTCTCTCCAATCATCCCACCAAATGGGGAAACGTGGGGGGAGAACAACACGGTTTTAAGGCCAGAGCTGACCCCACCACCACTGCTGAAGACTGCTGGCCCATAGAGGTTCCCCTGCCCCTACCGGAGCATGGGAAACGCCTCTGCCCCTGCTTAGCTTGCGTGGGCTGGGTCTTCTTTCCGAACAGGGAAATCCGCCGGTAGCCTCTACCCATGGAGGCGAAGCTGAAGGAAGGTTTTGCTGGTTGCTGAACAGCGAGGCCCAGTGACTTCGCAGCCACCTTAGACTCTTTAAATATTTCCAAGGATTCATTGGCCTTGGGGTCCAAAGAGATGTTCACCATCAAAGGCAATGTCATTAATGGCAAAACCTGAGCTATGTAAGTCGGCTTGTCTACGTACCACTGTTGCCGACCCCATCGCCCTACCAACACAATTTGTTATACCCAGACCGGATTGCCGAGCCTGGCGGGATACCTCTTTATCATCATCCATAAAGCAGAGAAACCCCTCCTGCATTTCCCCCTGTGGGATGTGCGCTGTCGTTTCATGACTCTTCCTCCAGAGGACATGCAAGTATTCGGCGAACGCACAGGAAGCGTTGGTAGCCGTGAGAGCCATACTGCCAGCTGAGAAAATGTTCTTAACTAAGGCATCATATTTGTTTGACTCTCTGTTGTGAGAAACCAAAAGGTGTCTCACCCAGTAGTCCCTGGGGATATGTCATCCAGGTGGCTAGGACGCTCCCATCGCTTTTGGATCCAGTTTCTGGGGGTGGACCAGTGCAGGAGGATCACCTGGGTGAGGTTCTTCGGGGAGTGGGAGTTGGACTCAGGATGGTGAGAAGTGGTATCCACATCCTTTTAACACCTTTACCCCATCCTACAAAGTAGGATATTTAGGAACTCCAACCCTCCCTGCCCCTTTACAACATGAACACTTTCTCACTGACAGCCCGCTATGAGAGACAAGGGACTACCGGGACCCTCCCGCGTCAATAATCAAGGCAGGGAGAATTATACACTGTGGTACTGTCCATGGCTCCAAGAACAAAGGAGCATCAGTGAATCAACACAGCCAGTGAGTTGGGGAGACAGATACAAGACCGGTTTGTGTTGAAGTCAAGGTTGCAAGCAGCAACATTGTATGGTGATCGCTGGAACAAACATTTTTTTTTTTAAACTTTATTTGTTTTTAGTACAAAAGACCTTACAAATAAAATACACTTAGAAACTAAAAAGACACAACCTAAAATCAAAAAGAAAATCAGTTATTAGATTATCACAACAATATAAAATTTCAACTTGTAATACTCTTGACACATATATCAACTGATAAGAACCATCCGTTTTTTCCCTCTAAATAAGTCTTTCAATTTCACTCGCAATAACATTTGCCAACCTAGTTGTTTTAATTATGGATTCATTTGTGGCTCCCCACATACATGTTAGCCAGATCCACTCTCTAACTAAGATCGTGTTTGCATGCACAAATTAATTCATGATTTTGCATTGATCATTTTCAAAATAAGTGCAGTAAATAAAGAGATGTTTTAAAGATTCCTTTGATAGATTACAGAATCTACATCTTTCCGTGATATTATCAGGTGTACTTTTATGCCAGTATTTCGTTCTGACCTTTGTATGAAATAAGTCTAATCTGAATAACATGAAAGTTCTACGTACATTAGCGCAAGGACACAATGTTAGATAAGACATACGTGGTAATTGCTTATGTAGAAATTTCGAATATTCAGCAAATGAGGAATAATTTAGGATCTTTGAACAATTATCAGCCCAATCACATTCAAACCATTTTTTTCTTGATTTTCACTTGAAACAACTCTAGATCTTCAACAGATATGTTAATTTTCTCAAGTATTGAAAACATTCTTGCTTTGTTTAGAGCCATAGTTGGTGGGTTATTACTAATTAACATCTTATTTAACCCAATTTACACAGAGTTTTTAGGTGGAACCATCATTTTGGCAAAGTTCAAAAGTAAACGCCAATTATATCTGGCTGATAAAGAGATGAGGCCTAGTTCATGTCTAACAATAGCATTGGGCATTGAAGCTGTTAAACCCAAAGTATATTTCCACATGACACCTTGCAAATGATCCAAGAGGGGCCCCAAATCATAAAGGAATAGTTCCACACCATATAACATGATTGCCTCAACTGTTTTTAGACAGAATTCAAAAAGAGGATTTAACGAAAATGTGCAGATTTTATGCAACAAAATTTTCATTTGGCACTTTAGAGGAAGGACTTTCACCACCAGGAGTTCTTTCATTCTTTTGAATGACATTTGATTTGTCAAGGTGAGTCCTAAATAAGGTAAGTTAGTAGAAATTACAATGGGGGAGGCACCAATCTTCCAAGCAAAATGCTGTACTTTTTTCTTGTTAGAAAATAGGATTATGTTGGATTTTTGAGGATTTACGGTTAGGTTGTTAATATTGCAGTATTGCAGAAAGCTTTCTAACTTCATTTGAAGTCCTGATGGTGTACGATCGAACAGCAGAATATCATCTGCGTACGCAAGCCATGATAGCGAGAAGGCTCCAATGCGAACTTCAAAAGATTTGTCAATATTCCATATTTCCTCAATGTCGGCCAGATAGAGGTTAAAAAGTATGGCTGCAAGATTGCATCCTTGTTTAACCCCCGTCCAACTTGGAATGGCTATAGTGAGGGAGCCTTCCCGATTGATTCTTACCTTAAAGTTCATTTTATAGTGTAAAATTTCTATTAAAGTAATCAGGTATTGTGGAAATTAGCTTTATGAAGTTTTCCCAGAGCTTACTTCTTATCACACAATCAAAGGCTGCTTTTAAGTCAAGGGAAGCAACAAATATGGGACTGTTGGCAGGACAATTAGCATGCGCAATGATGTGCGCAAGGATGCAAGCATTAAGAGGGGTCGCCATACCTTTACGAAACCCTACTAAGGCTTGGCGTAAACTGTTGTTTTTTCGGCAAAAGATTTCAAGTTCTTGTAAAATAAGAGAAGCAAAAATGTTTGCTGCAACGTCAATAATAGCCACAGGTCTGTAGTTGTTAGGATCTGAAATAGACCTTTTTTTGTGGAGTGGAATAATAATTGACGTGAGCCAGGAGTTTGGAAACATTTTTGATCGTAAGATTTCTTGGAAGACCATCAGGACCTGCGCATTTGGATCCCTTCAATTTTAGTACTGCATTGATTATATCGCTCTGTCCCCAGGGACAGCGATTCGCAATTAGATGACATTTAGGTGGGCGTGCAAAAGGTCTAAATCCTTCAGGAAGAGCAAACTTTGCAAGAAAGAAAGAGGTCCAGGTTGAGCCGTCAATTCCTGAATCAAATTCACGTGTTTCTTCTTTTTTTTTAATCGATTTTATCATTTTCCAGACGTCTTTGGATTTGCGCTTACATAAAAGATCGATCATTATTTGATTTTGCTTTATATTGCTTAGTACACAAATCTGTCTTAATGTGCCTTTGTAATTAGATATAATTTTCTTTTTCCTTGATATATACTCAAAGTTGATGAGACTCAACCTTGACCTTCTTGCTTCACAAAGATCAGCATTTTTCTTCCTCTTAAGTAAGTTTACCTCAGCACTTAGCTGTACTCCCTGATTTTTATGATGGTATGGGGAACATTCCTCTCTGAAATTTTCAACAGATGGGATGCAATCATCCTTAAATTCCATTTTAGGATTATAGCATTCTCAAGACGATTATTCCCATAACCTTTCAAGAGATCTCGATTTACTAAAGCAGTAAATTACCTACAGATAACTGGAGACCAGTTGATTGACTGACATGGTCTATCACACCGAATTAACGTTAAGTGCGATTGAGGAGGGCAACATTTAAAGTATTGTGATATTGATACTGTTATCATTACATGATCTCCCAGGAAGGTCTCAATAGTAGTAACAGTAGAAACCCATCCAGATAAATACTTGGACGAACACATGTGATCGATTCATGATTTTGCACCTCCACGTTTCCAAGTGAAATTTAGATGATTACTTGCAGGTGTTACCAAATGCAGGTCCCAACATTTGAGAACATTTCTCCAAGCATTACCTTTTTGAGTTGATGCCTGGAAATACAGTGAGTTTTAAACCGAACTACTATTATTGGGCCAGAATGATGCGTTAAAATCACCTCGAATGATGACTTCAGCCAAAGGTGCCTTGACAAAGGCCTCATTGAGAGCTTCATTCAAAATTTCACAAGATTTTTCAATAGTATATGAGTAAGGATTCCAATACAAAGAGATTAGGAACACATTTCCGTTCATTAATACATCAAATGTGAGATCCACCAAAATAAAAAGATCTGATTCATATACATTGTTGATCGTAAACTTCAACTTAGTATCAATCAAAACAGCTAAGCCACCTGAAGATCGACCTTCTAGCCCTTTGGTCGCGGGTTGAAAATAGGAAACATAACCATCAAGTTCCAACTTATTAATAGCCATCGTCTCCTGAACCAGTAGTATATGTGGGAGGGACTCTGCCTTTGTCTCACCGCACCTTAGCAAGTTCAGGAAGCCACAGCAATTCCATGACGCAATTCTAAGGTCATGAATTTATGACACTGCAGATGGGAAAGTTGTATTGGCGACTGTTTTGATCAATGGCTCAAGCCTTTTGAGTCCATTTAATGCATTTGTGAGCGCAGAGAGTTGTTCCATCATATTTTTATTGGGGTCGTTAGAACAAGTTGAATTTTCCTAAGTATTTCTAACAGGTTTTACAGGAGGAGGTTGGAATTCTAAGAAGTCCATAGCTTCTTTAATTTGCGGGAATCCCATCATTTCCAACCCTAAGATCGCTAAATCACTCTGATGTTCCCAAATCAATTTTGCTATTATAGGGGAAAGCATCTTGGACAACATTCGGTTATTATTTTCGTTAGGAAGTCTGATCCATTCAATATCGTTAGTTACTAGACTTCTAAGCGATGGGATCTTGAAGAGCACATTCATTAGAAAGGAGCGATTAATGAGCACAGCTCCGTTTATCTTGATGTCACACCTCCATCCAATGATATTTTCATTTCATTAGGAATCTTTTGGTAATGCAAGAGCGGTTGACAAAGGGCATCACCGAACAGTGTTTCAAGCTCCTTTTCTTCCATATAATCCTCTTTCTTTGGAACGGTTGAAATCCCGGGGGACTTGTGTAACGCTTTTCTTTGATCATCCTCTTCGTAATTCTTTTTTGTGATTTGAGATTCCTCTGCCAATCCCGTGTCGTCAATCGTAACTATGGGCACTGACGGAGGCTGGATTCGAGAGGAGTCAATCAAGTTCTCGTTGTGAGCAGTAGATTGTATTTGCTTTACGTGAGGCTCTATGTTGTCTCCGTCACAGTTCGAGCGTACTTCCAACATCAGGGTCCTATTTTCAACCGCTTCTTTAGGGAGTTCAGTATTTACACATTTCTCCTCAGTACTTCTTAGTGTTGAAGACGACCCCTCTGTTCTTTCCTTAGATTTAACTTTTTCATTTCTCAAGATTCCATTGTTTTTTTTCGTTGTGATGTCTTTGAAAAACGCAGTTAAGTGTGGTTGGGTCATGCAGGTAGAATTAAGTGACAAGTCTACTTTCTTTGTTGACTTCACTTCTGTCTCAGGACCCTCCACACTTAAAACCGTTAGGTTATCCTTTTTTTCCAGATTTACCAATTGTTTCTTGGTAATTTCCTGTTCAACAACTGGGTTGAGCTTCAAGGCTTTTTTGCTTTCCTCGTTCAGCTCACTTAAATTCAAATTTTGTTCAGAGGGAACCGCGCTAGTAGATCCTTTACTAACGCTTGTTTGCATTTTAGGAATGTTGGAATTTTCAGATGACGGTTCTGTCATTTTTTTCACCACTTTCACAGCGGCTCCTTTATTTTCATGCCTTCTTTTTAAGGCTTTCAAGTGGTTCTCTTTTGTCCTCTTTTTGAAGGTCAGTGTTTTTATCTTTTTCTATAAGATTGATCAAAGTTGATGGACTGTCTGGAGTGGCATCTATGACGCTCATACTGGAACAGACTATTTCTTCTGCCGCGAGCATCTCCAAAAAATTTTCTTTAGAATTCATCTGTACCAGGATTTTTTCGACCTGGAGCAATCTGTCGTGTTGGATTTTTGCCACCTCCAAATAATCCATTTTTTCACCTGGGGGAGAATTTGTATTCTCCACCATTGGTTCTTCTTTGTGCTGGATTATTTCTGCAAACGTCATCGGGATTCCCTTTAAAAGAAGAGGCTCAACCATTGTTTTGTGAACTTACATGCTTTTTCTCAACCTGTGGATTAAGGTTTGGAAATTCATTTTTTACGACTGATGCTGCTCTTAGAGGGAATCAAGATGGTATTTATGGCATGCTTCCTGTGCCAATATGTAACCTTCAATCCTTGCTATTAGTGAAGTGTTTGGAAACAAGACTCTTTTTATCTCTTGTAGCAGGAGATGGGAATATTCATGCCCTCGATCAAGAAGGTTAAGAATTCTTGTGAATATCGGTAGGTCTTTAACGTGGTGATCAAGAAGTTCATCATCAGTTTGATGGTGAGCTTTTAAATCATCAAAGCATTTAGCAGAAGGCGAGCTAGTCGAGGCAAATTGTAACTTTTGTGCGAATTGTTGTTCTTTTTGTTGATGGTCAGAACGGGGACTCATTACCTCCTTAACACTAGGTTTGTTGAAGTTTTGTCAGAATTAGTTGATATTGATAGAAAAGAGGGTTTCCCATTAAGAGAGAAGGAAGGACTTTTTTTTTTTAATCTACATTATTTGGGGATTCAGTTGTGGGCCGTGTTTTGGAAGAGCAGCCCTTCCGCTTTTTTCCACTTCTCAGCACCAACTCCATTAGAAATGGATAAAGATGGAGTTTGTCAAAGAAACTGTCAGGATTAATCAGGTGAGTACAAAGGCAGCGACTATGGCAAGGGAAATGTGCACAAATTCGCACAGTGAATAACCTTGAATCAAACAACGTGCACACAAGAACCACGACTCATATATACTAAAACCCAGGAGTGCAGATAGAGTGAAACAAAAATACCAATATATGAAAAGGGATGTGGGGTAAGCACTTAGAACCTCCTTATGACTGAAAGGAAAGTCGACAAACTCCTTACCCACTATGCTATTACAGATACTGACCGCGCTAAACCCACGTAGAGGGAAAGCAAGGACAGGATCTGTGTGCTGACACTCTGGATGATACTGAATAAGGAACTTAGAAACAGTACTCACGAGAACCGGAAAGACCACTTGAATGTCAGTAAACTCACGAACCCAGTTGATCAAACAGGGACCCAGAAGGCTATAACAGCAATGGGTGGAGGATAACTAAATACCTAAGACCTAAGTCAAGGAGCAAGTAGGAATTGTGATTAAAGAAATAGTGAGGAAAACAAAAGGCATTCACACAGGGACTAGTTGCAACAGCACCCCACACCTAAATAATCAAATGGGAAATAAATGCAGAAGTGAAATGGAAAACATGGAATGGATCCCAATAGAACCTAAGGATCAGGAGCAGGGAAAATGATATAAAAAAAATGGAAACCTTTCCCACCCATCCAAGGAGAAAAGGCAGGAAGCTAAATCTAAAAAATGAAAGACTAATGCATCAAGTTTTTCAGTAGCAAGGACGGCATCAAAGAAACAGAAAACACAGGCAAATTGGGCTGCATCAAAGGGTAAAGCACAGAGAAAGGCTGCCTGCAGACAGAGGAAGACAGAAAGGGAAATCCAGAAAGCAGAAATCAATTTAGCACATGAATCCGAAATCCAGGGCGGAGGAACAAGAAACAGGAACTAGGAACTAGGCACAAAAGCTAGGAACAAGGAACAAGGGACTAGTCACAACAGGAACACTTCAACGATGACCAGCGCTGGACTGAAGCAAACTGAGGCTTTTAAAGCTGCTTAACGAGCACACCCCTCAGGTGTGCCGCCTGCTGCACCTGCAGCTATAGGTGTTGCCTATCCTCCACCCAACCTTGTCCTGCAAGGGAGGAGGTGAAGCAGTGAGCCAGGCATTCTGGGAAGCATAGTCATTTGAGTAAAGTAGCATGCTGGCTGCCAAAAACCTGGAATGGATCCGGAAGGGAAGTAACTTGGAAAATAAGGTTTTAGCGCTCCCAATTCATCACAGCACTGTAGCATTAGGTTCGGAGGAAATGTCCAGTACGGAATAAACCCCAAAACATGCCCCCAAGTGGCGGGAACGGGAGCGAAGGGAGCGAGTCGTGACAGTATACTCCCTTCCACGGCCGTCTCCAGGCGACCGTCACCCGCACAAAACATCTTCCTTCTATGATAGGAGCGCTTTGTCTTTGGAGGTGGCACTGATGGAAACGGTGGCCTGTGGGCAAAAGCAGATGGACTGGAATGAATAGAATCAAGCTGCAGTCTAGACGAGTCAGGCAGGCTTCTGGTGAGGAAGAGACTCATGGTTCGAAGAAAGGCATGAAGGACTTGCAGGACCTGAAGCAGAGTTGGAAGGTCCAGGAAGCTCAGTCACTGGGAGTGGACACTTATAAGTCTTTGAGGAGGGAGGCAGCCTGGTGCAACATGTTTTAGACAATGGTAGAAGCCCTGTTAGCCTTTCTGCCGAGAGTGGACACGCAGGAGGTGAGGAAACTGCAGGTTTCAGGAAATGTTTATGTTCTGAAAAAGAAGGTGGCGGCCGAGGTAGAGGTTCGGATCCTTTTCTGTCATCCATCTGGGAAAAGGCTTGTGGTTGAAAGTGACTAAGGTTTGACTGCATATGTTCCATGCCTTGGAGGCCTGGAAGTTCTATGGGTTGTTCGAGGCTGGCACTCCCGGTGACAGTCGTGTAACCACCTTGTTGCACGTGGGATACAACCGCAGGGACGTTTGGCATACTGATAGGAGTGATAGATGCAGTACTTAGTACCTCAGGCACACTCGCAGCAGGAGCAATAACAGGCACATCTTGAACTACAGCAGTCATTCCCTTCCTTTGGCTACTAGCACCCAACTGGTGCTGCTGCTGTGGGGCCGTGCCTGTCCCTTCCCTCGGGCTCATGCGTGATCCGGCAACAAAAAAGCTGTCAAGCGGCTGATCCGAACCGGACCCCAGATGCGAACCACACAGCCCGCTATCCTGGTCGGCTACTTGTTCGGTGACTGGGCCGTGGCGGATGGTATCCGTCTCCTTCTCGTAGTACTCCAGGCAAGTCCAATGGCCTCGCATGTAAGGCTCTCCCGAGTCATGATCCAGCTTGATGTTTCTGAAGTGAGAGCTGGCAGAAGTTTCAGACTCAGATGTTGCATTTTCGGGAGGCTCTGATGCTACAGTCAAGCAGTTGGGAGAATTGTCTTGTGAAAAAGGCAGGCAATCTGGTGATCCCCCTGAAGCATACAAAGGGCAGGCTGGACCTTCATCAGTAATAAATGGTTGGGATTCAGGAGGAATCTCTGGAGCAGAAGAATATGCAGCAGGATCTGACAGTGTAGATAGGTACACCTCCGATATTGGCCGCGAGGCTGAGCAGGATACAGGTCTCTCATGAACTGAAGCCAAACTAGCAGTAGGCTCTGGGACCGAAGACATGCACTTAGAATGTACTACCGGAGGCTCCATGGCTGAAGGATAATCTGCTGGATGAGTCACTGTAGCCGAAGACAGGCATGCCAGAGGAAATTCTGAGGCTGAAGGCATGCACGCTGGAGCCATCTCGTTAGCTGAAGACAAACTTGTCAAGGTCTTTGGCACTGACCACGTACATGGTGAAGGCTCTTGAGTGAATGGCAGACATGGCAGTTGTTCATTGATTGAAGACACGTGTGTCAAAGATGACTGCAGAGCTGTGGACTGGTTAATAGAAGAGTCAATGGTGGTAGGCGGACAGACTGAAGTCCCAGAAGTCGTCAGAAACATTTGTGGCTCAGGAATGGAAAACACCTTTAGGGCAGTTGACTCCTTGGCACCAGTAACCAAAGACTGAGCTGTACCCCTGCAGTCCCTCTCCTTAGTGGATGGCACAGAGTCTCTTCCTTTGTAGAAGTCAATATCAACCAGAGGAATCACCATAGTAAAGTCTCTGTTAATCAGGATTTCGTCAATTGTCCATTCCTCTGTCTTAGCTTCTGAAAGTGGCAGATTAACAATCAACAGTTCAGGAATCGTCTGCCAGGTTTTTGGTTCAGTATAGTGTAGAATGAGTCCATCCAAATCTGAAATCTGTACTGTCTCTGACTGTTCGTTGTGACAAAAATTGGCAGAAGGAAGAGCGAACACAGAGGTAGCATCGTCTTCCACATCAACTTGAACGTCTACTTCAGTCTCAGCAGCAAGATCAAGGGCAGAACCTAAGCCTACAGTAGTGACTGATTCTGTGTATGTCACCATTGTGGATTGTGTTTGGAAATCAGAAGCATGTATGTGTTCAAGCTCAGAATTATGACAAACTGCTACACAGGAAATTTTAGGTAAAGGAGTGGCTTGTAAATCTTCAGCTAACTGCAATCCCTGACACACAGCAGAACAATTGTCAGAAACTGTGCCCAGATTAAGAGCTGTGCTAGAAGAAAGACTTTCACTCCCAATAGATCTAACATATTGACAAATATCATGGTTTACCAAAGTCTCTGCACTCAGGGGCTGAACAGTGTTCACTTCATCAACATCAATGGATAAAGTCTGAGGTGTATTCAGTAAAGAGTGCAAGGTCTTATTCTCTTCTTGTAAAGAAATGAATTCTTGTCTTAACTCCTCAAGCTTAGCTCTTAGCATGCCCTGCATTAACTGTACATCACTATCAGTAGGCACAGGGGGAGGCATAGTGGCATCAGGGCTAGATCCTGCACTAGCAATCTGGATGTGCACCGATTGTACATTGTCATCTACTGCTTGCAGGTTCTGAGATTTATACTTTCTCTTACCAACTTGGTCTGTGTTTCCCTTAAGCAAACTATTGACATTAGACCTCTTGGCATTAGGGACTACAGTATGTACTTGTGCAAAGGAGTATGCTTTAGACTGAGGGTAGAAAACAGAAGTTATGCAAGGAACCCCTCCATTCTTTATGTTTGTACCATGAAACTGTTCAATCTGAGGTGAAGCACAACTGGAATCATGGGGTTCAACAACAGAGGTACTCTTGTATAATAAGTCTAACAGTGTGTTGTTTTCTGCTGCTAAGGCTTGTGCTGACATAGAATCTGGATCAGAATAAAAGACAGAACTAGGATCAGGCAATGTGCTATCCTGTGGGAAAAATACTCTGCACGTAAATGCCCATTTGTGACAAGGAGTTCATTTAAGTCAGGACTAGTGATTTGATTGTCACAGGTAAATGTAGGGGAAGCTTTCTGTACAAACTTGTTAGAGGCCTTGCTGCCTTTCTTTCTTAAACTTGCCATATTCAATGGGAATTTAGGGCTGGTCATTCTGTCAGGATTAATCAGGTGAGTACAAAGGCAGCGAATATGGCAAGGGAAATGTGCACAAATTCGCAGAGTGAATAACCTTGAATCAAACAACATGTACCCAAGAACCACGACTCATATATACTAAAACCCAGGAGTGCAGATAGAGTGAAACAAAAATACCAATATATGAAAAGGGATGTGGGGTAAGCACTTAGAACCTCCTTATGACTGAAAGGAAAGTCGGCAAACTCCTTACCCACTATGCTATTACAGATACTGACAGCGCTAAGCCCACGTAGAGGGCAAGCAAGGACAGGATCTGTGTGCGACACTCTGGATGATACTGAATAAGGAACTTAGAAACATTACTCACGAGAACCGGAAAGACCACTTGAATGTCAGTAAACCCACGAACCCAGTTGATCAAACAGGGACCCAGAAGGCTATAACAGCAATGGGTGGAGGATAACTAAATACCTAAGACCTAAGTCAATGAGCAAGTAGGAATTGTGATTAAAGAAATAGTGAGGAAAACAAAAGGCATTCACACAGGGACTAGTTACAACAGCACCCCACACCTAAATAATCAAATGGGAAATACATGCAGAAGTGAAATGGAAAACATGGAATGGATCCCAATAGAACCTAAGGATCAGGGGCAGGGAAAATGATATCACAAAAGGAAACCTTTCCCACCCATCCAAGGAGAAAAGGCAGGAAGCTAAATCTAAAAAAGGAAAGACTTAATGCATCAAGTTTTTCAGTAGCAAGGACAGCATCAAAGAAACAGAAAACACAGGCAAATTGGGCTGCATCAAAGGGTAAAGCACAGAGAAAGGCTGCCTGCAGACAGAGGAAGACAGAAAGGGAAATCCAGAAAGCAGAAATCAATTTAGCACATGAATCCGAAATCCAGGGCGGAGGAACAAGAAACAGGAACTAGGAACTAGGCACAAAAGCTAGGAACAAGGAACAAGGGACTAGTCACAACAGGAACACTGCAACGATGACCAGCGCTGGACTGAAGCAAACTGAGGCTTTTAAAGCTGCTTAACGAGCACACCCCTCAGGTGTGCCACCTGCTGCACCTGCAGCCATAGGTGTTGCCTATCCTCCACCCAACCTTGTCCTGCAAGGGAGGAGGTGAAGCAGTGAGCCAGGCATTCTGGGAAGCATAGTCATTTGAGTAAAGTAGCATGCTGGCTGCCAAAAACCTGGAATGGACCCGGAAGGGAAGTAACTTGGAAAATAAGGTTTTAGCGCTCCCAATTCATCACAGCACTGTAGCATTAGGTTCGGAGGAAATGTCCAGTAGGGAATAAACCCCAAAACATGCCCCCAAGTGGCGGGAACGGGAGCGAAGGGAGCGAGTCGTGACAGAAACTGCCTAGAGCGAATTACCTTTAGCTGTAAATAGTTCTAACCTTCCTACTTACTTTCAGCTTCACCAACACAGTTTGTTCTCACCTGCTGTTTGTACAAATTCAACTCCCCAGGCAAATCCCATGCAACATATAAACCCGGTCCCACCACCGCGCATTGTGAACAGTAAACAGTACTTATAGTACTTACACGGTGTGCGCGTGGGTGCGCAGACTTCTGTGTAATTAAAGAGTTTCGGGGGATGTGTCAACCACAGGGGAGGGATCACGGGACACTGGTCCTTGAAAGGGAGACAAGAAAAAAAGAAACAACGTTTCAAGAAATGACATTGTAATGCAGTTACCAGTCCGCTATGCTAACGTGCACGACATGCACAATAATCACAATGAGCACAACGTGCGCGACAGGCAGAGCGTGCAAATCACCTTCTTTCTTTTTATGGAAGGCCAGGCAGCCAACGGTGTCTCCTCTAAAGACGTCCTCCAGGCGGGCGTGTGAGAACGCCGTATCAGGGCACAGCAGTGTAGAATCCTGACTAACTCATTGCAGCAGAGAAGTCGACCTGCAATGCACCGTGACAGTAAACAGTACTTATAGTACTTGCGCGGCTGCGCAGACTTCTGGGTAATTAAAGAGTTTTGGGGGTGTGTCAACCACAGGGGAGGGATCACGGGACACTGGCCCTTCTTTCTTCTTATGGAAGGCCAGGCAGCCAACGGTGTTTCCTCTAAAGACGTCCTCCAGACGGGCGTGTGAGAACGCCGTATCAGGGCACAGCAGTGAAGAATCCTGACTAACTCGTGGCAGCAGAGAAGTCGACCCGCAGTGCATAGTGACACAAAACAGCACTTATAGTACTTACACGGTGCATGTGTAATTCGCGTGTATTCTTTGAAATACGTGTGAACTGCTAATGAGTGATTGAACTTTGAAACAAAGACACAATACCTTTGACAAAGTGGTCCAGCATCACGTGGGTGTTCAATCGAAGGTCTCTGTAAAGTATCCAGCTGAAAAGTGAAAGTAGAAAATTGTGAACCAAAGTGGTCCGGCGACGGGTCAAGCAAAACCCTGCGCACAATTGAAAGTCTTCGATGTTGATACAGTAAAGAACATTTGTGGTAACGTTGATCCGAGCCCGGCAGAGGGAGATCAATTGAAAGCTGTGCGTTAAAGTGGGTCTGAGCCCGACGGAGGGGGGTTCAGGATGAAGCGAAAATCACCAGAGAATTTGTATGTGTGAAATCCTAAGAAAGTGGGTCTGAACCTGATGGAAGAGGGGTCCAGTGTGAAGCAAAAATCACCCTAGAAGGTTTTGTGTTGGTATGGGTCTGGGCAGACAGAGCGATATCCAGGGTGAGGCGAAAATCAGAGAACTTGTAGGTGTGAAATCCTAAGAAAGTGGATCTGAGCCCGACGGAGGGGGATCCGGGCTGAACAGAGAATCCCCTGAGAATGTATGCATGTAAAACCCTAGAGAGAAGGGAACTTTGTTGTTTGTCATGCTACATCGGCCCCTCTGGAAGGGAGACTTTAAATGGTAGGGCGACTTTGGAACAGAAGGCCATGATGTGGAAGTTTTGAACTGCACCCTCGTGCTAGAGAAGCCAGAGACTGTGCTAAGCTTGAGTGTACCTCCTTGTCCCATGCTGAAAACATGGGGAAGAGAAGCTAACAGCTTGAATATCCTGACATATAATTTCTTGAACACATGTCTTTTGCATAACATTGTTTCCCACACTATTTGTATTTAGAAGGATTGGCAACAGGTTTATTAGTATAGGCCCTTTTATGTTGACAAGACAACACTAGAACTGCGTAATTATTATTTGATGGTTGTAGCTTGCTCCCATCTTTAGATTAGGTTTAGATAGGCGTTTTTCGAACCCAATTTAAGTTCAATAAACATCCTTGAACTGCGATCACTTGTGTATGTCTTACTGTTTGATACCATGCCTTCCTTACACAGGCCACTGGCAAATTAGACATGGACGTAGAAGGCATAGTGGAGATTGTGGCTCCCTTTGAGGCTTTGCATTCATCTTCTTTACGTTTGCTCACCTTGAAGACAGCGATCTTAGCATCACTTCGGCCAGAAAGGCCAGCGAGCTACAGGGCTCATCTTGCAAGCCGCCTTTTCTTTGGGCTTTTTTGGGAGAACGCGCTTCCCTGAAAGTGCCACCTGGGTTTCTGCCCAAGGTGGTATCAGAATTTCACCTGTCTCAGGCCATTGATCTTGATCTTCCTGTCTTTTACCCGCCGCCACATACCGCAAAGGAGGAGGAGCGGTTTGACAGGCTGGACCAGAAAAGAGCACTGAATTTTTACGTTTCCAGAACGGCGGAGTTCAGGAAGATGGATCAATTGTTTGTGGCCTTCTCTGTGTCTAAGAAGGGTTTGCTGTTTCAAAGCAGACCATCTCATGGTGGATCATGCTTTGCATTTCTGAATGCTACCACATTGCGGGGAAAGAACTACCTCCGGGCGTCAGAGCCCACTCCACTATATAGGGGTGGCTGCCTCAACGTCCCTGCACAGGGGAGTACCAGTGAGGGACATTTGCAGGGGGCAACCTGGCACTTGCTGCATACTTTTATCAAACACTACAGCCTGGATGTGGCCCATTGAGCTGACGCTCGATTTGGGAGAGTGGTTTTGCAAAATCTCCTCCTCCAAGGGACTTTCATCATGCCTCCTTTATGAGTACTGCTTGGGGAGTCTAGCTGATCTGATGAGGAATCGGCAGAAGAAAAGCAATCCATTGAAGGAGAAATTACTTACCGTAATGTTCTTTCTATGGATTCTTCTCCTGCAGATTTCTTATCACCCTCCCATCCATTCCTGCTATGAAAGTGCCTGCGGTCAGTGGACTTCTCTTCTGGGAGGAAGGGGTGAGCTTTTGTTTCGAGGAGTACCGTCCACTTCTTGTTGGGTGTCGCATTTCTTTTGCGGTCCCCCCCATTTTTTTTTAACAAAATCCAGCTAGGGTTCCTTGTACGTTATGTCTGTTTTAGCCTACTCCTTTAGTCTTCCTCTGCAGCGGCTTAGCCTAGGGGCGGGCGGGAAAAAGGTGGAGTACTGAAGTACATGGGCATAGTGACGCAGTATATGTACGAGGACCGATGTCGCGTCCGGAGCCAACGGCCGAGGCATTGATCCGGACGACGAGGCAACCAGAGAGGTGGGCAGATGGCCAAGTCCAGAAACTCTGAATACAATGTCCTCCTCACCCAATCTGGGGCGATCAAGATCAGGGTTGCTCGAAACCTCCTCAACCTCCTGAGAACCGCGGTATAACGGGAATCAGAGGGAAGTCGTAATGGAAAGCGAAAGTCCACTCCACGAGAAACGTGTCCCCAGTGCACCCTTTGCTGCAAATTCCCTCAAGAAAAACTGTCTGCACTTCCTGTTGGACTCTATGGCAAACAGATCCACCGTTGAGGTACCCCAGAGAGAGAAGAACTCCTTTAGGACTTCCTGGCACACTTCCCACTCGTGTTAGACCGTGTTCTCCCTGCTCAGAACGTCTGCCAAACCGTTATCCATCCCTGCCAGATGTACTGCTGAGACCGGGATCTGATTCTCCAACAGCCAGAAACACTGCTGCATTACCAATCTGCAAAGGGGAAGGGAGCGCATGCCGCCCTGCTTGTTCAGCTAGTGCATGGCCACCGTATTGTTCATCATAATCAGGGCATGCTTCCCTTTCAGAGAGGGCACAAACGCCTTCAGGGCCAACATGATGGCTCGCAGAACCAGCCTGTTGACGTGCCATCTGCCCTTGTCATGGTCATGAAGTCAGGGGCACAGGCATGCAGGGGTCGCATGCACAGGAGACCTGGGTGGACACTGTCCTGGCACCTTTGGCGCCAGGCTCATGAACAAAAGTAAACAAGAACATCCATTTAACACCAAAAAACTTTTATTATGGACTTGGGTGTGGCTGCTAATGGATTGCCTTCGCACATGCTCACCCTCTAGGAGTGGCAGGGCGTGGCTGGCAAGCCGGCCCTAATGTGCGTGCCCACGTTCTCAGCTATATAAGCTGCCCCGATCCTCAATACAGACGCTTCGCGTTATTTTGCACTTGCAAGCAGCGTAACGCTTACCGTCGCCTGAGGTCAGACTTACCTTTGAAAATCCTGCTTCCTGAACATCCTGCTTCCTGCCAGCAAACTTACCAACTGGGGGAAGCTGTTCTTACCTGTACATCTCTTTTGCGAACCAAGTATTTATCTTTACAGTTTCCGGAACGCCAAAATCTTCATTTTGGCACAGCAGCACGACACACTCCATCGTCGACAGCAGCACCTGCAAGGAAAAACAGAAGGCAAGGTTAGACATCAAAAAAACAGTCAGTTTAAGGTTGCGCTTCGCCATACTTTGGCGCTTTTCGTTAAACCATCACTTACCTGCTGTCGAACATTGCAGTTGCATTCAACTTCCATCTGGCCGCGTCTCGCGTCTCACAGCTGCATTGAGGCCGCATTTCCATCTAATGGAAGAAAACAGAAGAGAGACATTATTGTGGGCATAAATAGGATGATTCAAGTTCAGGGATGGCTGCAACCGTGCCCCAACGCCTCCGCAGAGACCAGGTGAGCGTAACAGAACGCAAAGCCTCTAATACTCTCTGCCTGGGCCTTATGGAAACTTCAGAAACAGATCAGTTAGCTCTCTTACTAGGGGAATTACGGGCTGAAGTACATGCTTCAAGGCAGGAAACCAATGCATTACGGAGGGATCCTATTGTAACTCGAGAAAGAACTGACGAATTGGCAAGACAAATGCTACAAGCACAAGCAGGACAGGTTCCATTGCCTGGAGTGACCCATTCTTCTCATTCTTCCATACCACAACAATCAACACCGGTTCAGGTGGTTCTTCCAGGAACAGTGCCTCTAGCACCTCCCGAACGCTTCATTGGCGACCCAAACAAGTTTGCTGTATTTATGAACCAATGTCATCTTCATTTCTTGTGCAGACCAGGAGCCTTTCCTAATGACCAAGCCAAAGTGGCATTTGTAATCTCGTATTCAGGCGGTAGTGCGGCGGACTGGTCTGAACCTGTGGTAAAGCAAGAAGACCCTTTACTCCGGAACATTGGGAATTCCCAACATGAGATGGAGAAATTCTGCCCTGTTTCACAAAAGATTTAGATCCACGCCGGCCGCGTACCAGGCCAGGGAGTTCAATGAGGTATTATTGGGGGGCCCCTTGCCAAGCTCAATGTTAGAGGCCACGATAGTCGCAATACATAAGGAGGCAGAGACCCGAAGAGATGTGCCTCCTACCACCCGATCTCCTTGCTAAATAATGACATCAAAACCTTGGCCAAAATCTTGGGCTCCAGACTGGAAACCCTGCTTCTTCCCTGGTCCATGGGGTCCAGGTGGGCTTCATACGAGTGAGACAGGGCTCAGACAATATCCAAAAGTCCATCAACCTTATGCATTAGGCGTACACCGAAGGGAACAATGCTTGTTTAGTATCGATCGACTCAGAAAAGGGCTTCGACAGGGTTGAATGGCCCTTCATGAAGACAGTGTTGGGGAGGATGGGCCTGGGTCAGGGATTTCTGAGGTGGGTACACGCCCTATATACACGCCCCACGGCATGAGTTAGGGTCAACAACGCCCAGTCTGACCCCTTTACGACTGACCCGGTGGAAAAAATGCCCTAGACAGGGATGCCCATTGTTACCGCTCCTGTATCTGCTCACGATGGAGCCGCTCGCCATTGCAATCAGGATCATTCAGGAGATCAAGGGTATACAGTGTGGAGAGGTGGAGTTTAAATGATCCCTTTTTGCAGACTGCTCAGTTAAGGGTCCTGTTGGAAAACTTGAGGGAGGAATTGCGGACGTACTGGACCTACCTGGAAGACTGAAGGTGAGGGACTTCCTGTGGGCTCCCCACAGGTGCATTCCAGCGGCGACCAGCGATCATCCCACGTTGGGGGTCCTGTGGAATCTATGGAGGGACTGTGGAGATAATAGAATGCTTTCGGCCTGGCCCTCTCCCTTGGCGTCAGTCTGGGGCCCCCCATTCAATCTGGCGGGCGAGGGATGAAATGTGCACACCAATGGTCGGATGAGGGGTTCGAGGGGGAAGGCCAACTATTTGACCAGGGCCACTTCAAGAGCTTCGAGGAGGTGAAAAAGGGATTGGGGCAGGAGAGGATTATGATATTTGACTCCCTAAGGCGAGGATTCCCACCCTGACGACGGGGAATATTCATGAGCATGTGAATCCATGCCAGACTCCATGCTGGAGAAAGGGCATATTTACTGAAGCTAGGTGGCATGACTTGGTCTCCCGGGATCTCACCCCCTTTGAGAGATGGTTTGATGGTACTACAACCTGTAAGGGCTCCCTTTCGAGCATATACAAATTCCTAGGCTCTGTCCCGGAGGTCAAGAGAAGTACATTCAGAAGATTGTGGGTGGAGCTTGCAGGAGAGGAGATCACAGAAGAGGTTTGGGCGAAGATCTTTCGGATAACATTCCATGGCAACATCTTCACCCCTAACATGGAACATCATTTCAAGATGCTACAGGGGCGGAATATGGACCCTTTGAAGATCTCACACATGTTTCCAGGGGCCTCTCCCATCTCTCCCAGGGGTTGCAGACAGGTAGGCTCCCTTTCTCACATGTGTTGGCATTGTCCCAAGATACAAATCTTCATGCAGGAACTTCTTAGCTGGATTAAAGAATACTATGAAGTCCAGCTGAGCTTGGACCCTCTCCAGATGTTGCTGGGTAAACCCGGCCACAGACCGGGATGACTACAGGTTGCTGATGGTATGCAAGACCATGCTGAGGGCTGGGAGATTGGAGATAGTACAAAAGTGGAGGGCAGGGGGCACACCCACGAAAAGGGTGTGGGAACAGAAACTATGTAATATCATGGTGATGGAAAGTTGACTGCCATTGTTAACAACGATATGGGGTCCTTCTTGGAGGAATGGGGCATCCTGACGGTTAGGAGTCAGTGGAGGACGGGGAGGAACACGGTCTAACGTGGCTCAACGCATGGAGGAGGGAGCCAATCCAAATATTAATTCATGTGAAATCAGACGATCGTTGTTATTGTTAATTGATTGATGTGCCACTTCCACTGAGACTGTATAATGAACAATTTTTTAATCCTATCCAAACAGGCTGACATTGGGAGGAGGGTGGAGGAGTAGAGAGGGGGCTAATGATGACGTTCTGTCATGAGTTACTCAAAATTAAAGTTAAAACAAAACGTGGAGCAAGCGGAAAGCTACAAAAGTCTCATCGCTGGCTGGCAGGTCCGACACTGCACGGCTGCCAAGGGTTTCGGTACTGTCCCCATGTTGTGGGACACCCACAAGGATGAAGGAAAGGGGACGGGACGTATGAGTAGGAATATAATAATTTAGAGAGGACCACCATTTTCAATAAGGAGAGGAGTCCATACAATGATATCGGAAGTTAAGACCACACATTCAGCCAGGCACCAGGACACAGTATATATGTCACATAGTTCTCCCCATCCAACAACTCTAGATTTCTGGATACCTGAACACCCACACCAATATACATAGATGTGGAAACCCATTTGAATCCCAACAAGTGGGAACAATTGTGACTTGGAACTATTAACTGTAAGGGGTCAGGAATCAAAGCTGGACACAAAATTGTCATGTTTTTGGTTAAAGACTTAACTAAATGAAAATGGTTTGTGAAAAGATCTCTCTGACCCTATTCTAAAGAGGAGTTTCCCCGTCTAAAAAACAAAAGCCAGGATCTGTCCATGTCAGGATGTCAATAACTGAAAAGCCGTCCTTGTTTCCAAAACAATTTATCCTAACCCTCACACTACAAACAAAGCAATAAAATGTGAAAGGAAAGGTCTTCAACCTGATATAGACAAAAACTTGTTCACAACTTAAAGTTAGAATAGCTCCAATGAAAATGTTCTCCAAGGTGAAAGACCATGGACCCATAGGGTGGTTCCCTTCCCCTGGATTTGAAATGGGATGGCAATGTCACTTATACTTTGCGTGTCTCCTGGATTCATAATCTTCCTGTGTGGCAACAAGTTCTGCAACAAGTCTTTCTTTAACACAAGTGTCTCTTTTGTCTAGCAAACACTGTCCTACTTTTAGTATTTATGGTATCTTTGCAACATGTCTGGTATACTCCTCTGCCAGGGCTCTTTGTGCAATTCCAATTGCCTGGTGTACTCTCCTGCCAGGAATTCTCGTGTGGTTTTGCTTGGCTGGTATTTTCCCTTGCCTGGACTACTCTTATGTTTCAATTGCCTGGTATCCTTCCCTTGCCAGGACCTTTTATGCGCTTTCAATTGCCTGATATCCTTCCCTTGCCAGGACTTCTTATGAGCTTCAAAGTTCCTCTGTATCACCGAAACTGCATATACCGTTCTTGACTCAGTATATCTGTCTGTGGTAATGTTCTTTCATACTTAGCCCCACACTTGCATCTCATACATCCTTATCTTATTGGGGCTTGAATCTGTACTTATCCTTTTCTGTATTCAAACAAGCTTCTTGTAGTTTCTGTATTAGCAATCTCATAACATTCTTTTTCTCTTTGGCGCGATCGCTGGAACTCCCCCGGATTCCCACTGGCTTTGGGTTGACTCACCGGTTCTCTCCAGCTTCTGCGGCATGGCTCTTCTGCTCGCTTCCCACTCTAGATTGTGCAAACATCCTTCCTGCTTCCCTCGCGGCTCTGCTGTCACACGCCTGCGTCCCTTCAGGTCCCGGTATGGAGAATGCTGCCTCTTAGAGCGACCAAATGCCTCGCAACTCTCTTGCAGCATCTCCACAGCACTTCCTGCTCACGCACTGCGTTTCTCCTTCTGTGGACTCCTCTGCTCCGCCACACCAGGACCAGTCTCCCACACTCGAAAGCCTCAGCATAGGAACCGTCTTCTCCTGCACTGCGACCCTCAGTAGTGCAGTTGCCATCTTTAAATGTCCTGCACACAGGTGATTCTGTAGAACTAATCTGCCCATTGAGCTTCATGCTCCAGTTACCTTAATCCAACTTCTCCATCCTCCTCGTCTCAGTACTTCAGGGATAATGGGAGTTGGAGTCAGTGGATGTCATTGGACATATTGGGCCTCATTATGACCCTGCCGGTAGTGGATTAACGGGGCCGGTAGAGCTGCCAGCCCCATTAACCCCTTACCGCCTCATTACGAGGTCTGTTCGCAGGACCCGCTAAGGACGCCTGGTAAAACCAGGCGTCCTTAGCGGGTCCGGCGAGCAGACCAGGATGCTAACAACGGGCCCGTCATTAACGGGTCCGTTGTTAGCATCATCCCCATTCAGCCCTATGGGGCCTGAAATGGGAATGGGGATGTACCGGGTCCGGGTTCTTTGAATGGGGAAATACCGGGCCCTCCAAGGTCGGAATGGCACGGTATTTCCCCATTCAGGGAACCCGGTCCCAGTACCCAGAATGGGAGTAGCCATGCCGCAAAAAGCGGCATGGTTACCTCCAGGGTCGTAATGAGGCCCATTGTGTTTAGATAGTTTTTCTCTGTGGTTTTACATGAGAGGACATTTACACAAAAAGGTATCTCAGAAGCAAAGGGGGTTTTGTTGGAGCTTTGTGTGTCTAGGCCATAGATGGGAGTTTGACCTTTAGAATATGAGGAAGAGGTTTCTCGATTTCCTCTACAAGGAGGAACAAACAGAGGACAAAAGGCCATTAAGGTCTTGGGTCTTTCCTCATGGGAAAGAGGGGGGATACTGCGTCTAGTCCAATGAAGTCATGACATCTCCCCAGTAGTTGTCTCCTGCAATGTGATCCTCCCTCATATAGCCACCCCCAGGGTCAGGATCAGGCAGAGGCTGGCGTCCCCTGGATACATGGGAAGAGGTCACAGCCAGACTCCATTGGATTCATCACATAACCCTAAATCTAAAATACCTGGCAACCTCATGCACTTCCTTCATCATTTGTCTCAGATTCACCTAAGAAATTGATGTAATATTACGCGTTAACATACTGAGATGCCACTGTGTTTTCACGCAACAACTGAGCACACATACAACACCCATCGACATAGAAAAGAAGACAAACCAAGCTATCCTGTGGAGTAAACATTAGTCCTTAACCCACACACATCAGACATGCCGGCGACAGAGCCACTACTCCCCATGACAGTGAGGTAAGACACTACCTACTCGCGCATGCGCGGCCGTAATTAAGGCATGCTAACACAAGCGAGATCTGATAAAGCAGAGCCTACGCATGCGTGTAACTGTAGACGCCACAGACGTTTTTCAGCGAGCTACAGTTACGGGATGCACAGGTTAGGAAACAGGACAGTTCTAGAGCGGTTCGCCCACACGCACTGAACGAGTGCACATTTACCACGAGAGGGAGCACTTTTTCATTAATTGAATAGAGGTCCCTCACGGTGAGCACTCGGCCATCTACCAGACAATGAGAAATAGCCACCCACGTAACACCAGGCTTAGACACGTAGCAGGCATTAAACCTGAGAATGATACTGAATTAGAAGTATCAACACGCATTTTTTGTAAATCTGCCTTCACAGCCTTAGGCTTTTTACAATACAAGCAACATAAGCGCAGTACAGCGCTTCATTGACTAGATATTTATTTGTGTATCTTTTCGACTAGCACATCCTAGAAGCACAGGATCAAACAAACCCAGCGCATAGACGGCGCTACAAGCAATGAACTCTCAGCAGATTCAACACTAACATGTCACACCAAATAAGTACGGCACAGGTAGGACAATGTCCAAGCACACGAGTACAGGATTTTCCTGTAGAGACACACCCATCACTGACCCCCAATTTTACTTACCTATATTTTAGATGTCCCAACCAATGTGACAGCACAAGTCCACTGAAGTTGTCCTGAAGACGGCACCAGACAACAATAACAGATGAATGCCAAAAACACCATTTAAGTGTCGACCAGATAGATGTGAAGTCAACTAGACCACATTTGAAGTCACAAACGTTACTAACCAACACTATGAAACAGTGAAAGTAAAGAACCAATGTATCAGTTTTTTTTTTTTTTACAATGCCTTAAATGCTGAAACCATCCACGATTATTTAGGCAAAGCTAACAGGGCTTTTGTCAATAGCAGTGTGATGCAACTTGTTTTAAAATTCGAATACAAATAAATGTAATTGCTCTGCATACAGTTTGGGTGTTCTCATATGAGCAGATTACCCAACAGAGATCTGTTAAGTGTGTGCTGGAACCAGAACCGGCCAGTGTGAAACAGGTGGGGTAGCCTAGGTTCTTTTCCTTGTTTAATTGCAATACCCCTCATAACTTAGGCCCCCTGATCAAAAAGAGGGACACACTACCCCTTGATTTATAATAATGAAAGCTCTTCCCATACATGCCGATAGCCCTCTGCTACACAGAGCCTTAACCAGTGGGAGATTTTCAGTTTAGTAACAGCCAATCCTTTGTGTGACAGGGCAAAAGCTACAGACAACTGATCAGACTTCCTGAATTCAGATGTTCTTGCTATATAGAAACTAAAGGCCCTTTTGGGGTCGAACCTGTGGAACCTCGCCTCTTCCTTAGAAGGGTGAGGAGTAGGGTATAAAACAGGTAAGTCAATGGTCTGGGAGATGTGAAACACAGGCACAGCAGAAACCAAGGTCTCACTTATAAGGACACCTTCTCGTTAAAGAAACAGAGAAAGGGAGGTCTGCATGACAAAGCCTGCAGCTCACTGTCCCTTCTGGCTGATGTGATTGCCACCAAAAACACAGTTTTCAGCGTGAGCAGTATTAGAGAACAGGAATGCATAGGCTTAAACTGAGCTGCCATAAGAAAAGATAAGACCAAATTAAGGTCCCAATCAGGGGGAAGGAAAGGGATGGGTGGAAACTTATTCACAAGACCTTTCAGGAATTTGGCCATAACTGGGATCGTGAAAAAGAACCTTGATCCGGGGAGCTTTTGAAAACAGACAGGGCCACCAAATTGACGGTTTGTACCGGAAGGCCTGAAGAGTCCAGTGACAGAAGGAACTCCATCACTGAAATGTTGGAGAAAGCGATAGAATCGAACCTGTGTTCCCTGTACCACGCCTCAAACCTTCTCTACCTGCACGCGTACAACGATCTTGTAGATGTTCTGCGTGCAGCCAGCATCACCTCAAGTACCTCTTCCGAGAGGTCCCAGTCATCATACCTCATCCTAACAAGAGCCAACAATGTAGGTTGAGGGACTCCGTTTACGGGTGGAGCATCTGACCTTCCAACTGCCATAGGCGGTCCGGCCGCAGAGGCAACCAGCGAGGTGGGCAGATGGCCAAGTCCAGAAGTTCCGGGTACCATGTTCTCCTCACCCAATCGAGGGCGATCAAGATCATGGTCATTTGAAAACTCCTCCACCTCCTGAGAACCCACAGCATGATGGGAATCAGGGGAAGGCATAGTGGAGGTCGAAGACCCACTCAACCAGGAAAGCATTCCCCAGTGTACCTCTGGCCAGGAATTTCCTCAAACACAACTGTTTGCACTTTCTGTTGGACCATGTCGTAAAACAGATCCACTGATGGGGTACACCAATGAGCGAAGATCTCCTCAAGAACTTCCTAAAATACCTCCCACTCTTGTGGGAGTGTGCTCTGCCTGCTCAGCGTATCCGCCAGTCCATTCTCCGTCCCTGCCAAATGCACTGCCGAAGCAGAGATCTGGTTCTCCAGTAACCTGAACCACAGCACCATTGCCACCTCACATGGAAGCCACCTCACACACCTCGCTGCTTGATCAGCTAGTGCATGGCCACTGTGTTGTCTGTCATAATCAGGACGTGTTTCCCTACGAAAGAGGGCGCAAAAGCTTTCACTGCTATCCTGATAGCTTACAGCTCCAGCCTGTTGATGTGCCCACGCCTCTCTACAGTTGACCAAAGCCGCTCAACAGATTGTCGCAGTGAGCACCCCAACCCTTCAATGACACATCCGTGATCACCCGGGCCTGATGCCATGGAGGCCAGAAGGGCTTCCCCACCACCATGTCTCCCTCACCATCATGTTGTCCCTGCTGTCCCCCCAAGAAAGATTGTTGGTCACCGACCACGACACACTGAGAACATCCTTCAGGGACCAGAAGTACTGGGACCACTGAATACTTAGCAGCCACTGTAGAGAACGCATTCTCCGCTTGGCCTCTGGCACCAGAAAGATGCAGGATGCCATGAGGCCCAGAAGGAGGAGGAAGGAGACCGTTGGCAAGCTGGAGTGGTTCTGGAACAGATTGGACCATCTGCCTTACACTGGTGACTCTCTGCTCTGAAGGGAAAGCCTTCCATTCCCGAGTGTTCAGGACTGCGTCGATGAACTGGAGCCTCTGCACAGGTGTTGTATGAGACGTCTGCAGATTGAGGGAGAAGTCCAGTTTGGTTAATAGTGAGCAAGTGTCCTCGAGATGAGACGAAACTTGCTCCGCTGACATCCCTCAGTCCAAGTATGGGAACACATGAACGCCAGATCTCCTCAGGTGCACCGCTTCTACTGTCATCAGCTTGGTGAAAACCCTGGGAGCAGAGGTCAACCCAAAGGGGAACACCTTCAACTGGTATTGCTTGTCCCCTAGGAGTAATCTCAAGAACTTCCTGTGCCGGATGTGAATAGGCACATGGAAGTACGCATTCTGAAGATCCAAAGACACCAACCAATCCTGAGACTGAAGAGCCTGGAGAATATCTCTGAGCGTCACCATCTTGAATTTGTCCTTCCTCAGGACCCCCACAGCTACTAACCAAAATTCCCTTAAAGGTTTATCAGGGCAACACACAAGATCATTCACGCAATCCAGAGCCCCGGAGATCTACATTCTCAGCAGAGTACCAGCCATGTGGGGGCTCAGCCCCATCTACCACCAGCAGTCAGCCGAGGATTCTCCCCTTCTTCTCTCCCAGAGAACTTGCAGTCGGGTCCTAAGATCCAATCACTGGACCCAGCGCAATTCAGCCCATTTCTTCGGCGGTGCTCCTCCGGCATCAACCCCACGTTTCAGTGAGGGATTTCACTTGCTCCCAGAGCTAGGGGAATGCACCCCCTCTCCAGAGAGTTTTATGACTTAATTTACATGCTAGGAAAGAAGGAGGACCCAAGGAAAAGTAGGCAATGCAAACAGAAGGTTGAAGGTGGAGGGAAGGAGACATCACACTTGACCAGGGCAGTTCTAGAGTTTGGGGAGGAGTGTTGTATTGGAGATGGAGGAAAGGGTTGGACGTTGGGAGAGAAAAATAGTTTTGGAGTTGGAAGAGGGTTGGCATCTGGGTAGAACGGTATTGGTGGGGGGGTAACTATTTAGAGCGCACTAAAATGGTAGCAGGAAGGGGGCATACAAGTTTGAGCACAGTAAAATGGTGGTGTAAGGCTGTCAACAGGAGAGCGGTTATCAGAAAGAAAATTATTTAGAGGAGGGTTGGCATCAGGAGAGGAAGACAGCGAGCTGTTGGATAAAGGTGAGCTGCCAAAGGACACTGAGGCTGGGGAAGGTGGTGTAAAGACCAGGACCCACCAGTAATAAAAGGGAGAAGAGCTAGAGGGGAGATAGATCAGGCAAAAAAGAGGCCAAAGCTCTAGCACTCTGAGGGGAAGTTGGAAGCAGGCTATTAAGAAAAGGCGGTGGGAGGGATAAGTTATACTGTGGTGATTGGTGAAAAAAAGCTATTAGCATCTGGGGAAGATTGATGTGAGGAGGTTGGAGGAGAGAAGCATTTGGAGAGGAACAAACATCAGGTAGATGAGAAGCAGAGAATCTTTTAGGCTGGAGGGGGAGAGTTTGTCCTTCATCCTAAGCTGGAGGGAGGATGACAGGGAAGCCCCCTCTGCGCCCGTAAACACATGAAGGTTGCAGTTTACCAGGATAGGTTCTAGATGAGTGAAGAAGAAGTAGACAGTACAATCTCATAGAGGAGTAGGGTGACTACTGCAAGGACAGTAGAGGGACCAGTGTGCCAAGGGACCAAGACTCTAGTGAAGGGAGATGGTGAACGGTCCAAGACCAATTCCAGTATTCCCCAAAAGCCCTGAAGTGCAGCCCTGTTTTGAACAAACACAACCATTATTTGGAACTGATGAAAGTGAACCTGAGAATGTACCAGACTCGAAAAGTCTTGGATTCTGTGGATCCTTATGGCAGACTGAAGAGGATTGGAGAACCATAAAACCTGCAACCCAAAGAAATAAAAACTGGTGCAAGGACATGGCCGCACTCATTTGTCAGAAACATTTCCTTTGTCCATAACACTGTTGAGGGGAGTTGCCCTACTACTTCTGTTATACGATCAATCTTGCATTTTGTTTATAACGTTTTGAAAATTGAATCTTTGTGTCAGCCTTTTTGTGCCTCCTATATGGTTATCCTGTCACAACAGATACAAGCTCCAGGAAAACTATAATTTGGTGAATAAATATTCTTATGGGGCTTGTGAATCTGTTTAGATTCAAATGTGATGCACAGACTCGCAAGCAGTGTTTAACCTTGGTGGGGGTGCAGTTGTCGCTGCTGAAAATAAATTGCCCATTAATGCTTGGCCCACTTGTCCACAGGCCCTGCTTTAATAATTTTATTTATTTATTTATTACATTTGTTATACGCCCAGACCCGGGGGTATCACGGCGTAGTTACAGACAATGGGGGAATGCAATCTTAGAAAGTACACAGAGGAAAACACAGGAATAACAGTCAGTAATATACAATAATATGCGAGGCAGTCAAGAATATACAGCAAAATGCAAGGCAGTCAGATATGTACAGTTAATTGGAGCGGATTAGTGCTCTAGTTCAGTTAGAACTTATTGAAGAGCCAATAATTCAATGAGTAGTGTTTGTAAATGAATGAACAAATAATTCTAGGTTGCAGCCTTGCAAATGGTGACAAGTGGAGCAATGGCCATGAAAACAAGAGTAGTCACAGTTTCTTGTGTTGAGTGTGCCTTTGGTTTGCCTTTGGAAGCAATGTTCTCTGTGCTCGTTTGTAGCACTCCTGTATGCAGAGTGTAATCCACTTAGCAATGGACTATTTAAAGACAGGACCATATGTTGTATCGGGGAAAAGGAAACAAAACACTGGCTTATTTTTCTAATCTTTTTGGCGCAGTCCTTGAAGAACACAATTGACTTGCATACACCTAGCATATGAAGAGCTTTTTCTGACCTTGACCAAGGCATCTGAAAACAACTTTGCTAATCAATGGATGGTTAAAATGAAATTTAAATATACATTTCTGTGCAATCTAGGACATATTCTAAAGACCAACTTGTTCTTATGTAAAGCAACAACATGTTTGTCTAGTGACAGAGCTTGCAGCTTCCTCGCTTTTTTTATTGAGGTGACTACTGTGACAAATGTGTGGATGTAGTCCCCTTTTCACTAGAGGGGCCCCTTTGGATGAGAACTCTCTTCCTACAACCATAAGAACGACGACTTCCCTAATAAGTTCACAACTTGTAGTCACCCTACAATTCCCCTAGAAAGTACCGGGACAAGGAAGAATAGGTGTTACCCAAGTGAAGATCCATTTCCCAGTACTGTGACAAGGAAGATCCCCAATGACTCACAAGGGAGCCCTAAGATCAGTACTGTGACGAGGGAGAAGTGTGGAGGTATGAAGATTACCTATAGGAACCATGCTGAGCGGTCTAGTGTCTGACCAAGTCGTATTGGCCAGAACCAGTATGAAAGGGAAGACAGACTCAGGAAGTACGAGAGAAGCCATCCCTGGAGGAGCAAGAAGCAGGAATGAAGTGCTGAAGCAGAAGTAGAAGCAGAAGGCCTAACCTACCCTGGGGGAACCAGGGGAGCCACATGATGTGGAACTGCTGCAGCACACCGGAAAAGAGGGGAATACTGCAGAAGCCCAAAACCGAAGCAGAAAGACCCGAGACCAACCAAGACCAACCAAAGGCTACCGGGAGAGACCCTAAAGGTACAGGGGTGACCAGGATGGTTGGTAGAGGCAAAAGGGAGAAGTGGGATACCCTGACCCAGCCAAACAGGGAAAAAAAGGAAACTTGGGGAAGCAAAGTATCTTTAGAGCCCCCAAGAAAGAAACCAAGGAAGACAGGTCTGGGACCCGCACCCAATGAAGATTACCAGTGTCAGTCATCTTCATAGTCGAAGTACTTGGCAGGCAAGTGAACCAGGTCTGCCACACTATCAAAAAAGAACCTTACGGGTTTGGTACCCGTAGCCCCGAGACCTGAAACAAGGTGAAAGAAGAAGAGACCAGTGGGAGGGAAGCGTCCTCCCTCTTGTTGTGAAGAAGAGGCCAGGGGAAGGGAAGCATCCTCCCTGGTGTTGCGAAGAAGAGGCCAGGGGGAGGGAAGCATCCTCGCTGGTGTTGTGAGGCTTGCATGAGAGAAGTCAAGAGAAGAAAGGCACTCTCTTGACATTATAAGAAGCCCAAAGAAAGCCTGGGGAAGGGAGACATTTTCTCTGGTGTTTGTAACCACAATGAGAAACCTGTGTGAGACCAAAAGAAGGGAACCATTCATTGGCATCAACATTTTAAGTTGCAACTTCGCTTTCTTTTGAGCCAGAGAACTTTTCTACTTTGGAACTTTGTTTTTGAACATGTTGAAACTTTATTTCGGTACGCTTTGGAACTTTGTTTTCCCCAAATTGAATCAAGAAGACCCACATCCTGTCTAGTTTAGTTGATAAGGTAAGGGATAGTATTAGGTTTGAGGCAGGGAAACCCCTCTTAGTAATAGGGCGAGGTAGGTTTCTTCCCTTATAGGGCCTCATCATGAGTTGGCCGGCGCTAATAGCCCTACCGCCAAACCCCCCGGCCCTATTAGCGCCGGATCACGGGTTTGGCGGAACGGTTATTGCCCATTCCCCATTGGGCCCATTCAGGAATTCCTCATTCCCCATTGGGCCCAATGGGAAAAATTTGCGCTTTTACCGCCGGCGGATTTCCCGCCGGCGGTAAACGTGCCAAAAATCTGCAAATTTGCCACGAATTTCCCCCCAGCTCCGCCAAAGCCATGATCTGGCGGACCCTTAAATGCGGCGGTAATAGCGCTACTGCCGCATTTAAGGGTTACCGCCAAACTTGTGATGAGGCCCATAGTCTTTTGAATAGAGGTTTATGCCAACAAACGTACCACTCCTTTGTCGGTCTCCTACCTCTGCACCCTCACACTGCACTTAGGAACACCACCTTGTAAGAAAAGTGCCTGAGTGAGCACTTTAGAATGGGCTCAAATTGTGATAGCAAGCATGATTTTCACACCAGATGACAGACCTTTTCCACTTATTAAATGAGATGATGCATGTGTTGGGCTGCTGTGCTTCACTTAGCATCTTGGTGGCAGATTTAAATGTCCAAATTCTATGAGTTCAGAAGCCAAGCTGCCAAGTTCGTAGACAGAAAGTTTGGATGTGTTTGCCAATGTTGTGGGAGCTAATTGTCTGCAGGATAAAGTTTGATTATTGGTTTTACTGCCATCTGCACCAGATGGGGAAACCACACCCTCACATTTGTGGGTGATAAGAATGAAGGTTGTGTTCCCATCATAGTTGTAACACATGAATTCCCTTAATCATTAAGCATAGCCAGTTGGTTCCCAAAAAGCTGGCCTGAAGTCATTCCTGCCTTTTGGACAATAATTTTAAAATAATCAAGGCAACAAAGAAACCTTGAACCTGCTCTCAAGACAGAAGCAGGCTGCTCATAATTTATCACTGGCCTTTACTGAGGGATTCCAATCAACTCAAATGTAACTTGGATCAAGTACTTTCATTCATCTCTATATATAAAGCAGAAAATCTGTTAGTGTGTTCCACATAATTCCACCAATCTGCACCAAATGTTGCATAGTTACCTGCTAGGACCCTCCCGACATTATTGGATACATGACATTTGGACACCCCACACTTTTCCCGGATTACAGCCCCTTCACACATGAGACGATTGCCTCAAATCGGCGAAACATGAATGTGGTCATAGGAGGACAGGACAATGCTCATTTTAAGCATCTCGACGTGAGGAACAGAAAAACACATTTCCAGGCCCTAGGGTGCACCATTTCTGAGATATGTGCATCACAACACACAACCGCACCAGGGTGAAGCGACAGGTGGGGAGAGCACACAAAAGGTCCCACTATGCTGCAACACACCAACTGTCGCCTCCCCAACACGTCTGCTCTGGGATATGTAAGCCAGCCACACGCGCCCATTCTCAGTGTAGTTTACTTCAGCGTGCAAAGCACATCAAGCGATAAGCGACTCGGAACAGCTACCGAGGGTCATTGATTTTCAACAATTGATGAGAGTGCTATCATGTCTGTCTACATAACCCGTGTAGAGTATGAATACTTTTTGCTAGTCTTGCAAATAGCGGGGACAGGAACTGCAGTAAAAATCTGTCAGACTTACCAGACCATAAAACCTAATAGCTACTGAAACCACCAAGCTAAAACATGGCTTCTGTTCGGAAACAGCTGAACAGTCTCCTTGACGTTTTTTTACTCTTTTCGCTGTAGGGAATACCTAGGATTTGTTGGAGTCCCACTGAAAGACAATAAAGTGAATTTTCTGAGTAGGTATCATTGGTTGAGCAACTGAAAGCTTCAGGTCGAGCAGTAATTGTAGCAATATTTTGAGAACTGCTGAGGCTTCTTCAACTGAAAGGATCACAGGGGAGCCAGTCGTCGAGGTAGTTGTATATGTATTCACCTTCTATGACGAAGAGCACCTATGACCAACATGATTTTTGTGACTACTCACAGGCTGCATTCAGGCCAAAGGGAAAAACACTGTACTGGAACTGTGCATCTCCCAGGGATAGGAGGAATATCCTCCTGTGCAGAGGCCAAATAAGAATGTGTGTCCTCCAGGTCCACTGTGCACCCCCAATCTCCTTGTGTTACGGATGATAGGCTCTGAGCAGGTTTGGTCATCTGTAATCTTTCTACCCACAAACAAAGGCATTGATAGGAGACAGGTCTACTACTTTTCTCGGGTATGCCTGGTTCTTCTTTGGAACAATAAAAAGCCTGGCCTAGAAACCCTGGCACAGTTCTGAGGTAGGACATGACTTGAGGGTCCTTGTGTCCAGGAACCTCTGTACTTCATGCTGGAGCACAGAAGACTAGACCTGTCTCAGAAGGGCAGACGAGAAAGAGGAGGAAGGGAGTGCCGGCCTGTAGCTCTGAATGGAATTTCTAATCTCCCAGCCCCCTTCACCTTCAGGGTTGCACCTCTATGTCTCCTTTCTTCTAGGTTCCTCCATTTCTCCCCTGCTTTCCCGGCCTGTGTCTCATACCTTCTTCCATTTGTATTGGGCCAACCCAGCCTCCCTGTTCCTTCCTGCTCTTATTGACACCATCATCACCTCCTCCAGCTGTTGCCACCTCATTCTTGGGTTCAATACATGCTTCTGCTATCAAAGTCTTGTTGTGCTGTGCCTCTTGTCACACCCTGATTTTGCAACCTCATCCTGATCGTACCCACGCCCTCCTAATGTGACCACCTCATTCCACTCTTCACCACCTCCCTCCAACTCTTCGCCACCTAATCCTGATGTTACCACTCCTTCAAACTCTCACCACTTCATCCAGACGTGATCCCTTCCTCCAACTCTATAGCACCTCATTCTGATCTTCTCACCTCCTGCTACACTAACCACATCCTTCTGATCTTATACCCTGCTCCAGACTTGCACCATTTCCTTCTGGCTGCTTCTCTCCTTTCGCCTTCAATAGCTCTCCACACAGCTGCAATTCTTCCATCATGTTATGTTATGTTAGGGTTAATTCTATAGCGCACCATCACCCGGAGTTATCCTCGTGCTTCGAAGGGAAAAAAACCTACAAAAAGAGGTTTGAATAACTAAAAAGGATCAATGAGGGAAAAGGAAAGTTTTGAGCAGTTTCATGAAATGAGGGAAATTCTCAGTTAATCTGACGGAGAGAGGAAGGGAGGGAGTTCCAAAGGCAGGGGGCAGCCACTGAGACAGCTTGGCCGCACACTATGGCCTTCTACCAACTGTGGCCTTACTAAATTGAGGTCCCAGGTTTGCCAGGCAAAGAGCCCTTCGGGGATGTAGTGCTAAATCTTTTCCTGAAGGAAGAAGGCTCCCTGCCTAAGCAGTGCGCTGTGTGTCAGGCAAAGAGCTTTGAACTTAATATGACATTCAACGGGCAGCCAGTGAGTGAAGCTGGGTAAAAATAGGCGCGGGATGGGAAAATATAGGCAAGCTCACCACCAAACGTGCAGCCGAGTTCTGCAAAATCTGGAGACTACGAAGGTGGTCTTTGGGTTGGACGCGAAAGACTGCATTGCAGTAATCGAGGACTCACGAGATTGCTGTGGCAATCACAAAATCTCTGATAATGCTGGCGTAGGAAGGGGTCACCTTCCTAAGCATTTTCAGTTTAAAGAAACCCGATTTGCAGATGGTGCCGACTTGCAGGTCAGGAGATAATGAAGAGCAGATTTTAACGCAAAGATTTGTTAAGGAATTGCTTGAACAAAATGGTGTGAGAGAATTGTACAAGTCTTGGGAAGTGGGAACTTGGGGTGAGTGTCAGCTTCCGATTCTACCACTGGTGTAATACCCTTCTTTCTCTCTTCAACCTCCTCACCTGTGGAGTCGAAATCCTCTTCAGCTGGACTGAGTGCTCGATGCGCCGTATAATCCTTTTCCTTTTTTCGAGATTGAGAGTGTCTCCCACAAGAGGAAGCCACAGTGAGAGCGTGTAAATGCGCCCTGACCGTGTCCCCCTCCCGGGAGAGACGGGAAGGGGGAAAAAAGCCAGAGTAGGCAAAAAACCCCTTGGACCGGTAAGTATCCTGATGGCCGCTGGACGTGTATGCAGATGAATGATGGGAGAAGGCAGCAACCGGAACCAGGTGGAATTATATTGCAGCGAAAAAACGCCAAAAGGTAAGAAAACAAAGTAAAGGCAAAGAGCTGGAACTAAGGAATGGAGGTAGAGAGGAAACGAAAGACTGGGACCGGAGTAGGACCGGTAATAAGGACGGAAAGAGTAAGAGTAAAAATGCTCGAGGAGCAAAAGGTAAACAGCGTGTAGCAAGACCGCGGCAGCGAGGAAAAGCAGCTGACCGTGGAAGGTTGCAACGCGCTGTGCTCAGGGAGAGGAGTGGTTAAATAGCGCTACGGCGGAGAAGACTAGACCGCATAGAGAGAACGTAGCGTCAGCGTGACGGGAATCAGGAAGTCCCTAAGCGGCAGCGGGGCCAAAGACGCCAGGTGCGGAGGCGGCGCATGACAGTATGCCCCCTGCCAAGGCCCAGGCCACCCGGTTTGCCGGGATGCAAACGGTGAAACTTCCGGAGAAGGATAGGAGCGTGGATGTGTGCAATTGGTTCCCAAGAGTCCTCAGTATGTGAAAAACCTTTCCAATGCACCAGGTATTCCAGGCGCCCTTTGCGGTATCTGGAGTCCAGCAACCCGGACACTTCATAATCAGGAGCATCAGGTGAGTGAGAAAGAGTGGGGAAAGGACGAGCCCTTAATGACTGTTCGGCACTCTTCAAAAGAGATGCGTGAAACACTGGGTGAATCCGCCTAAGAGAATGTGGCAGCTTAAGGCGGAAGGCCACTGGATTGATCTTGGCAGAAATGGGATAGGGACCGATAAACCTGGGGGACAGTTTAGATGGGCGAGACCATCTAGGAAGGTATTTAGTAGATAACCATACCTTGGAACCAACCTCCCAATCAGGTACAACCTGCCGGTGCCGGTCAGCTTGCCTTTTGTAAGCCTGGAGGCTATCTCTGAGATTCAACTTGGCTTTGTCTTGGATGTCCTTTATTCGGATAAGTGTCTCTTCTACCGCCGGAAGTGCAGGTTTGCAGAAAAAATGTGGAATGATGGCTCGGGGATGAAAGCCATATGAACAATAGAATGGAGACATTCTGCTTGCGGAATGACTGGCATTATTATATGCGAACTCCGCTGTCGGCAGCATATCCACCCAGTTGTCTTGTTCCATATTGGTATAGCTGCGCAAATACTGTTCCAAGGTGGCGTTTAACCGCTCTGTCTGCCCATTGGTATGGGGATGATATCCTGATGACAAAGCGCGCTGAATATTAAGAGCGGCGCATAAGGACTTCCAGAATCTGGAGACGAATTGGCTTCCTCGATCTGATACAATCTTGTCGGGAAGACCATGGAGTCGAAACACATCTTTAATGAACACTAATGCCATACCATCGGCAGTTGGTATACCAGGGAGTGGAGAAAAATGAGCCATCTTGGTGAGAGAGTCGATGGACACCATTATGCATGTACATCCGTGGGACAAAGGTAAGTCCACAATGAAATCTGTAGATATATGACTCCACGGACGTTCCGGGATGGCATCTTGTTGTAGCAGACCTATGGGTTTCTTTGTGTTGTTTTTACTCTGACAGCAGACTCTGCAGGACTTGACATAATGTTTAACATCTTTAGACATATTAGGCCAATAAATGATGTTTTTTAAGGCGCTCCAGGACCTCAGTGAGATGTAGTAGATGTTCTGACATAGACTGTGAAAAAACAAGTATGTCGTCAAGGTAAACCACAACTGAAATAAACAATAAATCAGAGAATATTCGGTCTATGAACCTTTGGAATATAGCGGGAGCATTGACCAGTCCGAAAGGCATAACGTAGTATTCGTATAGGCCGAATGGTGTCCTGAAAGCCGTCTTCCATTCATCTCCTGGACTCACTCTGAGTAAATGATATGCATTGCGCAGATCCAATTTAGAGAAGACTGTTGCTCCCTGTACAGATTCCAAAATGTCAGGAATGAGGGGCATGGGATATCTATCCTTACAAGTGACTTTATTGAGTCCCCTGTAATCGATGCATGGTCTGAGGTCCTTAGAATCCCTCTTTGGAATAAAGAACAAGGGAGCACCCGCCGGGGATTTAGAGGGTCTGATGAGACCGTTGCACAAGTTGTCATCCAGATATTTTCGTAAAGCGTCCTTTTCAGTCTTGGATAAAGCAAACATTCGTCCAAATGGGACCAGGGCATTAGGTATTAGCTCGATAGAGCAGTCCTCCGGTCTGTGAGGTGGTAATGCCATTGGAGCGGATTCAGCAAACACCATAGGGTATTCTTCCAATACCGAGTCAATGGAAAGCACCCCTATACTCGTGGGGAGAACAGTGGGAGATATCTTTACCTCCTGGTAATGTGCTTCTTTAAAGCAGTGTGTCTGGCAATAGCTGGAATTAAACTGCAAAGTGTTAGACTTCCAGTCGACATGGGGATTATGTTGTCGCAACCAGGTAATCCCCAAGATAAGAGGAAAATGGGCTGCTCGAATGATGTCAAAAGTAATGACTTCTGAATGTTGAAATATAGTCAGAGGAAGGGGTTCGGTTGTCTGAACAATGAGTCCTGAACTCAAAGGTGTGCCGTCTACTCCTTCTACTTTCTGACCGTGGCTGCGGTCTATCCGTGAAGCACCCACTTTGTCTACCCAAAGGGTGTCAGCGAAGTTTCCTGCGGCACCGCAATCCAAGAGAGCTAGCGTCTCTACGGGGCTGCCATTGATAGTAACCTGGACCGTTATAACCATCAGGCGGGAATCTTCAGAAGGGTTCGAGGAATCAATAGACATAGTAACGTAGGGACTGGAAGATTGCCCTCGATAACCCGTCCCCACTAGGTTCGAGGGTTTGCGTTTTCCGCCGGTTTCTTGGTTAGTTCAGAACAATTATGCACCGTGTGGCGATCAGAGGCACAGTAGGCACATAGGCCCTGTTCCCTTCTCCTCCTTCTTTCTTCAGGTGTTAAAGAACGGCGAGTAGTGCCGATTTGCATGGGCTCATCGTGAGGTTTGGGCGCTGCCGAAGGAGGTGAGGAGGTCCTTGAAAAGGAGGTACGTGCTTTTCTTCTTTCTTGACGCCTTTCTTGCATCCTGAACTCCATCTGAAGGGCGGCCGTCATAAGATCCTGCAGGGAAGT
Source organism: Ambystoma mexicanum (assembly GCF_040938575.1). Classification (NCBI taxonomy): domain Eukaryota; kingdom Metazoa; phylum Chordata; class Amphibia; order Caudata; family Ambystomatidae; genus Ambystoma; species Ambystoma mexicanum. Next base: position 712,298,884 of record NC_090925.1, read on the forward strand.
AGGCCGAGGAAAGTGAGCCATTTCATCTTTTAATTCTTCTCGAAGTCCTCTGCGGAACAAAATAAATTGAGACTGTTCAGACCAACCCGTCTCCATGGCCAATCTCTTAAATGAGGAGATATAAGACAGCACATCAAACTGTCCTTGACGAATGTCCATCAAGTCTTCACCAGCTGCCATCGAGACTTCGGGTCTCTCAAAGGTTTGTTTAACAAAAGCAATGAATGCATCGAAATTCTGAAGGACAGGGTCATTTCCGGTGACTAGAGGGGTGGCCCAAGCTAGAGCGTTCCCTGTCATATTAGACACCAGGAATCCAACCTTGGCATGATCTGAGGCGTAGGTGCGGGTTCTGAAGGAAAAATACACCCTGCAAGCGTCAAGAAATTCTTTTAGGGTCTTGGGGGAACCATCATACTTCCCTGAAGACAAAGGCATAGGGGGCAGGTCTGTGTTGGGGGGCTCCCTTACTGCCACCATTTGTTTTAACAGATTGTTTTCAGTTTTCATATTCTGCATTTCTAGAGAAAGGCTTTGTACCGCAGCGATTAGTTCCTGCACTTGCTCAGGAGTAGCCATGATTGGTGTTTGTTGGCGTTGCAAACTGTCAGCTTCCGATTCTACCACTGGTGTAATACCCTTCTTTCTCTCTTCAACCTCCTCACCTGTGGAGTCGAAATCCTCTTCAGCTGGACTGAGTGCTCGATGCGCCGTATAATCCTTTTCCTTTTTTCGAGATTGAGAGTGTCTCCCACAAGAGGAAGCCACAGTGAGAGCGTGTAAATGCGCCCTGACCGTGTCCCCCTCCCGGGAGAGACGGGAAGGGGGAAAAAAGCCAGAGTAGGCAAAAAACCCCTTGGACCGGTAAGTATCCTGATGGCCGCTGGACGTGTATGCAGATGAATGATGGGAGAAGGCAGCAACCGGAACCAGGTGGAATTATATTGCAGCGAAAAAACGCCAAAAGGTAAGAAAACAAAGTAAAGGCAAAGAGCTGGAACTAAGGAATGGAGGTAGAGAGGAAACGAAAGACTGGGACCGGAGTAGGACCGGTAATAAGGACGGAAAGAGTAAGAGTAAAAATGCTCGAGGAGCAAAAGGTAAACAGCGTGTAGCAAGACCGCGGCAGCGAGGAAAAGCAGCTGACCGTGGAAGGTTGCAACGCGCTGTGCTCAGGGAGAGGAGTGGTTAAATAGCGCTACGGCGGAGAAGACTAGACCGCATAGAGAGAACGTAGCGTCAGCGTGACGGGAATCAGGAAGTCCCTAAGCGGCAGCGGGGCCAAAGACGCCAGGTGCGGAGGCGGCGCATGACAGTGAGATAGAGGGAGGGCAAGAGAGCTCTTTAACTGCCGAAAAAAGCACTTTGGGTTTATTAACTGCCAAAGAGATACAATTGTTATAGTACATAGTTTTATCAGACTTAATAGCCTGATGATAATCAATGCGGGCTATTTTAAGCAAAAGTTGAAACGCGGGTGAATAAGCTGATCGCCAGCAACGTTCTGCCTGTTTGTTCACAAATTTAAGTGCTCATAAGTCAGGAGTATACCAAGGGGCAGAGCGCCTGCCAGGTTTGGCCTCTTTAGTTAAAGGTGCAACCTCTCCAGCTGCCATGTCGAAGGCAGCTTGATGGGCTGCTAAAGGATCATTAAACGTGTCCATAGACATTAATACAGATAGACTGTCAAAAATCTGAGAGGAGAGTCTAGTGAGATCCACCCATCTTCAGTTACGATAGACACATGCTGTAGGGGGGGGGAATCGCTGTGAAGACAAGCACAAAAAAAAGTAAACAGAATCAAGAACTGATCCGACCAAACCAAAGGCAGCGCGGCATGCGCCTCAATAAAGCCAGCTGGTGCAAAGATAAGGTCTAGAGTGTGACCCAAAGAGTGTGGGTCCATGAACATGCTATGTTAAGCGAAGGTCACCCATCAGCTGCACCAAGTTGGCTGGCGGAGTGTCTGAGGCAACATCAGACCAAAATCTCCAAGAATACAGTGTGAAGTGTGTTTTAACTGAAGGTCAGCAATCAGGTCAGCAATCAGGTCCGCAAAAATCCTCCATTCCCTAGCCGCAGCCTTCTCCAACAACCCACACTGTCAGACTGAGCTGCTTGGCTTATATTGGAAGGGCGAGAGTCTACATCTATAGTTCCCATTTGGCGGAGAGCTGTGATTCGCTGTTGCTTCCAGCCTCACCTGGGTCCAGCCTATATTGAGGGGGCCTATATCAAGACTAGTGACCATGTTGGATTTCATGTCTGTGTCTAAATGACATGGGAGCGCCGTCTTTGAAAGAAACAAGTCTGTGTGCTGTTGTTGTACAGGTAAGTACAGTTGATGAAGGGGGTAGCTAGCGATAGTTTTGACCTTGTTTTCCTGTTTACTGTAGTATTTGTGACTGTTCAGCAAGTCAGCGGGTTAAGGGACTTCATGGAGGCTGTAGTCCCAGATGAGTCTGTGGATCTCGCGAGAGGCGTGTTGCAGACCTGTGAGATTCCACAGAAACCACAATGTATTTTTAGAGAAAAGAGAGGGCTGGGGTCCCTTTATTTGGTAAGTGTGCTTTTTAATGTGTGACGGTACCCTGCCAAAGGAGGGTGAACAGAGTTTCCTCCTTATTCTGCCCCACGCCATCATCCCCTGGCTTGGGGAGCTACCTAACCCCCTGAGACACTTAATTGTCGGTCCCCTGAGTCAAGTAGTGGACTTTGTCACACAGTACTTACAATGACTGATTTGATGATTTGATATGAGGATTTGCAAAGCGCAACACACCAAAGGAGTACTGGAAGGAAGGCATGGTATCAAAGTAAGACAGACACAAGTGATCACAGTTCAAGGGTGTTTATTAAACTGTTAAATGGGTGAGATAAATGCCTACTCTAAACCTAAATCTAAGATGGAAGCAAGCTACGACCATCAAATAATAATACAGTCCTAGTAGAGTCTAGTCAAATAAAAAGGGCCTATACTATAAAAAGAAATATTGCCCATCCTTACCGCTATGCTGCAAAATAGTGTGGGATAATGTTCACAAAACAAGAAAGGGGTGTTCACAAAATTATAAGTCAGGATGTTATGGCCGGAATCTCCCTTCTCCACGTTTTTAGCATGTGACAAGACGGTACTCTTGAGCAGAGCACACTCCTCGGCATCTCTGGCACTAGCTTACAGTTCCTTTTCTCTTTATCAGGGCGTTCTGTGCCCAAGTCTCTTTTCATACAAAGTTTCTTGTTTCAGAGGGCCTGATATGCAAAAACAACAAAACAAAAGTTCCTTCTGGTAATCTTCACGTTGGGTGATTACCCTTCACCTTTGGATCCCCTCAGCCGGGCTCCGATCCTTCTCTCAATCGTCAGCCTCTCTCCATCAGGCTCAGACTTTTCAGAGCACTTGCCAATTTTAAACAGCGACTTCCGAAGGGAGGTCACGTCTCGCCGGGTCACTCCGTTAGGCCTATGGCAAGTGTGGCTCTGCAAAATAACAGTTTGCGCAGCGTTCCCCTCAGCCAGGCGCAAACGCACGTTTCACAACTCCCTAAGTCAGGTTCACAGTTTCACAATTGTTAAAAACTTCTGCACTGTGTCAAGGACTTTCGATTGTACAAGGGAATTAGCTTGACCCTTGTATGACCATCTTGACACCTCACGCCGCCCTTCCCTATGGCCTCTTGGTATTTGTAGTGTTAATACTATTTCAGTTCCACATTCTCTTTGTTCAGAAGAGGGGTACCAGATAGAGACCTTTGAATAAGCGCCCACGTGTCGCCGGATCACTCTATCTCTGGTACCAAGTTCGTTTACAACAACAGGGTTGCCAGTCATTTGGTCGAAAACAATTGGTCGACTGGACAACTGGTCAAATCAATTTGGTCGAAAACCAAATGGTCGAATTTTTTATTTTTTTTATTTTTACCCCTTTTTTTTTTTGGGGGGGTCCCCCCTCCAACCCCCTTTTTTTCTTTCTTTTTTTTTTTCTACACGAAAACCCACAAAACACATATATAAATTTAAAAAAAAAAAATTCGACCATTTGGTTTTCGACCAAATTGCAGTCGACCAAATTGCAGTCGACCAGTTTATAGTCGACCAAATGACTGGACACCCAACAAAAGACCTCTGTCCATTAATTTTCTTAATGTTGCCACTGCAACCTTGAGTCTAACACAGTCCGGTCCCCTGTCAGGTTCTTCCGACTCACCGGCTGTGCTGAACTCGTTGGCGTTTCTTTTGCCACTGGAGTAAAGGACGGCACCACGATGGCAACCACGTCTCCCCGCCCTGGCTATCAGTGCGGGAGGGTTCCATGTACCGCTGACATCCCTCACACCATTCGCCAGCTGCGATTCGCTGCCTTATGTTATCTTTATCGGAGGCTTTGCGGGCTTGGGTTGAAAAGGGCAACTCTCTCCTTGACATCCTTTCAGGTCTCGTAGTCTTTCTCCTCCGTTTGAACTGCCGTCCTATAATAGCTGCTTCCTTGTGCGTTCCGCCTTGCTCAGAGTATGCTCTCGTGCTCCGCATTTTATCCCTATGATAAAGGGAAAGGGCGGTCAGGTGTGTGTAGTTGTCGTCAATTGCCTGACTCTGCCTAAACCCTTGTGTGTTGGGACATGTCAGGTAAACGTCTCGGATCTTAGTCTGCTGTCGCTCACAGTGTGAGCATGTGTTAGTGTTGGAAAAGGGGGGGTGGCAGAGTTTCTAAATATCCTATTTGGGGATATCAACTTCTTGACCTCTGCACCCTATGTATGATTCAAAGTTTCCTTGGGGTCACCTCCAAGTTTTTTAAGTCCACATGCATTAATATTGTAAATAGAAGACCACTAGCATTAGAATGGTATACCTGACAACCAAAGGAGAGCGGTCAAATACAAGTTATATGCGTGTCCAATACACAGCTTTTTAAGAGCATGCGCATGAATAATGCAAACAGAATACCATCATTAGTGTAATGGTATATCGGATAATTGACAAGAGGAATCGTATACCAGACTGTTAAATGTAGAGACTCTATGAAGGGGGCATTTGCTACGCTTCCATGTGCGTGCGCATTTTTGAACTGATATCGGGTCTCATGGCAATAGATTAATAAGGTGGACAACAAAAAGTATAGACGTAAAACTTTCAAATTATTATACTAAACAGATTGAGGAATTGAACAAATAGGCCAGTTAAGCCTAACATCACTATACAACAAAAAGCTAATATTGTGAATAACTATGGCTATGGTTATACCTAGGAGGGATTAAACCCATGACGCAGAAGGTTACAATTCCAAGACTAGAAGATATTCTGAAATCCAACTGAGTAAGAGGTGGTAACCCACCAATTAAACTTCTTTGCAGAATATTTACATACAAAATACTTTATACTAAGACAATTAAGACCGCATACACAATAATGTATAGAAATGTATCTTGAATCATAACATCAAAACTAGCTTAATATACTTGCTATTGAAAATTAAATATGACCCTGAGATTAAGTTCAAGCAAATACAAGAAGTATGTTCACTGCTTAAGAAAATGAAGTTTTGACCAAAAATTAGGAAACTAATGGTTATTTTCTTATATTTCTCTCTAAATGCTCTTTTCTCTGATAACCATACTTATTCCACCCTGACCCCATCCTGCATCTCTGTGTTCTAATCTATAATTTGGGAAACATTTTATCATCTGACCACCTACCTCACGGTATGGCTAAATGTTTTTTTTAAATTGAACAAATTGTTGGATAACTATTGATTAGTACGTAACATGCTATGATATATAGTGTGACACATACATTCATAATCCCTTTGACCTCACCAAAACTGACCTAATGATGTATTGAAAAATATTTGTATATACTTTATTTTGGATTGTTTCTTTAATTCTATTTTTGTTTATATATTGTCCCGATTTGAAAATGGCAGAGTACATGCCGAAACAGTGTTGTCAAGAAGGACTAACTGAATCATAAAATTACTACTAAAATGAAACTTTGAGCAGACTACAAATATACTCTTTTTGTATCCAAGAGCTTTATTGTGGCGCGTGTACATGTCTGAAGCAATGCCATAACACTTTATAAATATCCTACTTGGCAGGATAGGGAAAAAGTGTCTTAAGGAAGGGAATACCGCGTCTCACCCTTCGGTGTCCCACTTGCACTCCCTGAAGACCCCTCATCCGGGTGATCCTCCCTCACTGGTCCACCCCAAGGAACTGGATCCAATAGCAATGACTGTGTCCTGGCCACCTGGATGACAGATCCCTGGGGACTAGCGAGTGAGACACCTTCAGGTTTCTCACAGTACCAAGCAGAAATATGCTGCAACTAGGCACAAGTGATATGTAGAAAGACTGGAGCTGACCAGAAAAATTAATAGAAACATTAGGTAAACAGAAAAGTTTTAAAACATTTTCTGAAGCCTAGCAGGGAATTGGAGGAGAAAAGTTGAAGTAGCAAGTTATTCCAAAGGCTAGAGCCAGCCATGGAAACGAGAGTCGGTCCCCTTGAGTAATTCACCGGGATTGAGGAATCACTAAATAAATGATGCTGAGCTGACCAAAGAGGGCATGAAAGAAGATACGGAAGGATTTATTGTGCGAGATATTGAGGTGCAAGATGGTGAATGCATTTGTAGACTAGGGGGCGTGGCCTGGAGCTCATGGCGAATGGGAGCTGAGTCGCCGTGCTCCGGCCGAGGCGCCGTATCCTGATCCTTTTGCCTGCCTAAAATTGCACCTGAGACGGAAAGAACCAATTCCAAGGGAAGGGGAACCGACCCCGAATACGTTGCTGTGGTCCTCCCCTGGACCTCCAAACCCACGGATTCTTCCAGATAAAGGTCCCCCCCATCGCGGGACCTAAGATGGCGGCCATCTTTCGAAGCTGACCTCGCAGCAGAACGCCAGCCGCTTTCGCAGCGAAACCGACTTGTAAACTGCTGCCGAGGGGAAGAAGAACCTCCGCCTCTGCAGCGGGGAGCCAACTGGGGGCTCCTGACCGGGCCCGTGCCCTGGACTACGGCACCGAGTGGGGCCGCCCCGACCCCCGGTGCGGGGGACCCCTGCCATCGTCGGCGGAGGAAGGCGGAGGTGAGGAGAGCGCTGGGCGAGGGCATAAACTATTTGAACATGTGCCATTGTATATTTCTCCGGGAACTTGATCACTAACTCTGCCCAAATCGGATCACCCTGCTTTCGGAACCATAAGCTCCCCAACCTCGCCCGCCGTCATTCGCCTCCACACGACCGAGTGACGCCCATCATGGCGGCCAGGAACAAGACGAAGGCAACCACCATGGACACGTATGTGTCCGCTAAAGCTAAAGCTCCTCCGCAGCCATGCGCTTCTACTCCCGAACCTCCCCGAACAAATCCGGCAGACCCTCCCGAAAACCAAGCCCAAGTGTTGGAGGCAATTGCATCACTGCGCGCATTTATAGACTCCAGAATCGGAGAGTTCAAATCCGAGCTACAACTCATGTGCCAGGATGCCCGCAATCTGACAGAAAGAGTAACCTCCGCCGAATCAACCATAAAGGAGACGTCGGGAGACACAATGGAGCTGAAGGCCAAGGTGCTGGACTTAGAACGGAAGGTGCTCACACTGGAGGCCAGGGCTGAGGAGGCCGAGGGCCGAGCCAGACGCGCCAACATCAGAATATTGGGGGTACCGGAGGGAATTGAAGGCCCGAACCCGACGGCCTACATAGAATCCTTGATACAGCAGGAGGTGGGCGCCGGAAAACTGACGCAAGGATTTTCGATTGAAAGGGCGCACAGATCGCTACAGAAGAGACCCCCGCCAGGCTCACACCCTCGCCCTATAATTGCCAAAGTCCTCAACTTCCAGGACAGAGAGACCATCCTCCGGCACTCTAGAGAGGAGGGCCCCATCGAACTTGGGAGCTCGAAGATTACGATCTACCCCGACTACACCCCGAAAGTCCAGCGGGAAAGGAACTCATTTGTCCCGATTAAGGCCCGACTCAGGCAACTGAACCTGAAGTATATGTTACTATACCCCTCCAGACTGAAAGTGATCCACAAGGGCAGGGCGATTTTCCTTGAATCCCCGGCAGCCGCAAACATGTGGCTAGAAGACAACAATTTAGCTGCAGATAATGACCCTCAACCTACTGAAAATTGTTGAACCCTCCGAGCCTGAGACATCGAAGATACCCTGACTCATAAACCCTACTTGGACGTAACGTGAATGACTTAAGAGAAGGTAAAATCACCCAACAGCTAGCAATGATGATACGGCCCTCGCTCGGCCCATGCCGGGCACAGGGTCCCGCCTCCCACGAACAGCACAGGTCAGGCCCGTTGCCTGAGCGACCCCCCTCGTGCCCGACACCCGGATGGGTCCTGACGGTGCGAGAGCGCCTGAGCACCAGCAAGACCCCGTTGTTGCTGGGCGCACCAGTTATAGTTTTGTTAATTGTTTTTGTTCACACCACAGTCTTCAGAATATCAGCGGAAAAGAAATATGGGGCCGGAGGCCCTTGGGAGAGGCGGAAGAGAAAACATCAGATCCTAGAGGGAAAGCCACACCACCAGGAGACAGGGGCGGCAGGGAAGATGAAACCAAGACACAGGCCCAATGGCACTCCAACTTAAGGTGATGACGTGGAATGTGAGGGGCATGGGCACGTATCTGAGAAGGAACCGGATCCACTCCTACTTGCGTAGGAAAAAGGTGTCAATAGCGATGCTTCAAGAAACCCACCTCACGGAAGAAACCATGGCTAAATTATCTGATAGATGGGGAGGTATGGGGAAAGGAGCCCCATACTCCAAATTCGCCAGAGGAGTGTTCACGTGGGTGAGTCCGACTGTGCCCTTCCACCTGTTGGGCTACGAAGCAGATAAAGAGGGCAGATATCTAATATTATGGGGTACCATTGAATCCACGCCAATCTGCCTGGTGAACTCATACTTTCCGCAACATGGAATACCCTCACACCTCTCAATGCTCAGTGCCAAAATGATTCCTCGGAGAGAGGGCGCCTTCATATGGGGTGGCGACTTCAATTCCATCAGAAACGGCGCTGTGGACAGATCAGACCCCCCCGTCTCTCGAACAGCCCTGCATCTAACACGCTAAACACTGCAATAGAACAGCTCGACCTGGTGGACATTTGGAGGGAACAACATCGCACCGAGAGGTGCTACTCCTATTACTCTGCCCTGCACAATGTCCACACGAGGATAGACTACCTGTTCATAGATCGTGAGCTGGCTCAACAGGTGGATGACACACTCTACCTAGGCAGAACCATATCCGATCACTCACCACTGATCATGCAATGGACCCCGAGAGGTCCCAGACCGCCTATCCCCCTATGGAGAATGCCACCCGCAGCACTCACAGACCACGCATTCAGGGAGGAACTTGGCACCAAACTTGAGGAATACCTAGATATTAACACAGGCTCAGTGTCAAGCTGGAACACACTATGGGAGGCCATGAAGGTTGTGACAAGGGGTGAAGTAATATCAGGAGCTGGTGGTATCCGTAAGCTCCTGAGACTGGAACTGGAGGAACTGGAGAACAAGATCACCCACCTGGAATCCGGAATCAATACTAACCCGGACGCTGAAATAGAATTAAAGAGCACCCGGGAGGAGTGCCTTTTGGCCTGGAACAGACTGTCCAAATTTGACTACGCGACCTACACGGCCAGAGCTCACAAAGAAGCGGATTAGCCTGGTAGAATGTTGGCCTGGCTATGTAGGCGCGAGTTCCCAAGACATCTCCCAACCGAAATAACCAATGAGAGGGGGATAACTCACCGGACGCAGCTAGACATCAACTCAGCTTTTGCGGCCTTCTACTCCAGATTGTACGCCCACGACACCAAAATACCAGTGGACGACATAAAGGCCACACTGGCCGAAATTGAGCTCCCAAGACTGACGGAACCCCAAAGAGAGTCACTGGATGCGGAAATCACTATAGAGGACGTGACAGACGCGATTAAATCGCTGACCACCTGCAAAACCCCAGGAAGCGATGGGCTCCCGCCTGAATTTTACAAAGCCTACGAAGCGACCCTTGCCCCGACCCTCCACAAGGTGTACATGGAGGCATACGAAAACGGAAACTTACCCAACACCATGAAAGAGACGATTATCATCCCTATACTCAAACCCAACAAACCCGCTAATAACTGCGAATCATACCGCCCGATTGCCATGCTAAACTACGACTGCAAGATCCTGACGACAATCCTGGCCAAGAGGCTGGCGAGGGTGATTGGAACCTTGATTCATGAGGACCAGAACGGCTTTGTGCCAGGACGCAACACCACTGCGAACCTGAGGAGGCTCCAACACATCATGGCAGAGACCTATGATCGGGACGAGGACCTAGCGGTGCTCTCCTTGGATGCCATAAAGGCCTTCGATTCAATCTACTGGGAGTGGCTGATCGAAGTGCTAAAAGAATTCGGCTTTGGCGAGAGCTTTGTAAAGTGGGTCGAGGTACTGTATAACGCACCGACAGCGAGAGTGAAGACTGGCAGGATATTGTCCGAAGCCTGGCCGATACAGCGGGGCACGCGGCAGGGATGCCCGCTATCCCCAATGCTATACATACTGGGCCTGGAGCCAGTGGCTGCTTATTTCAGGACACAACACTTCGACGCGGGCATTGGGCTGGGCAGCGATTACGCCATAATATCCATGTATGCAGACGACGTCCTCCTATATCTGAACAATCTCCAGCTCAATGCACAAGTCGCATTGGACATCCTCGACAACTATGCTCGATACTCTGGAATAACATTCAGCAAACTAAAGTCGTGTGCGTTTCCACTGGCCAGACTCAGGGGTCTAGATGCGCCCGACCTCCCAGATGTCGGGATACAATGGCAACCAGAGCAGTTCAAATACCTGGGAATCGAGGTGCGCCATACCCCAGCGCTCAAGCACGATCACAACACCGAAAAAGCAGTAAGAGCCCTCCGTAAATCTATGAACTTCTGGTCGAAGTTACCACTGGCAGTTATGGGTAGAGCGGCAATAGTCAAGATGATAGTTCTCCCCCGTCTCTTATACCACTTCACGAACGTATGCTTCTACATCAGACCTCCTTTCTTCAAAAAAATTGGACTCTTTGATCAAGGACTTTATATGGGGGTCGTCTAGACACAAGATCTCCCTACCCACACTCACACTTCCATACAAAGAAGGTGGGATACAACTACCCGATTTGCAAAGGTATTACCTAGCCGCGCAGCTCAGCCACACAACGAAATGGCTCTCCGACGACCTCTCAGCAGAAGTAGGGCTCCTGCGACATCCGACTCCCAAACTGTTCCCTAAAGAAATGCTTTGGAACCCGACGAAACAAACTTCTGGAGTCCCCATGATTGTCAACCTGGGCAGGCAGGTATGGGCCAGAATTGGCTTCCTTCGACAGCTGCAACACCCCTATAATCCCAATACTCCCATCCTGGTGGATGTGTGCAAAACTCAGGCGGACTTGGCGACAGCCAGGAGGTGGGAGAGAGCTGGAATTTATACATGGGGAGATCTGTTTGAAGACGGCATGTTCAGAGAGCTCGAATCGCTACAGGCCAACGAAGGCATCTCGAACACCCAGTTCCTGTGGTACCACCGCCTCAAACGGACAGCAAAGGCACAGTGGCCTGACTGGCCAGAAGAACCCCCGCCGGACCCCCTCCTTCAGGAGATGTACGATCTAGCAGATGGTTGGAAACCGGTCTCCCGCTTGTACACCAAACTAAACGATAGACCCAACCCGAAAAGCGCGTCCCTGAGACAGAAATGGGAATCCGAACTAGGGATTGCGCTAACCGACAGTGAATGGGAGCGAATACTACTATACCCCAAGGAGGTGTCGAGGAACATTAGATTTAAACAGGTTCAATTGAATGTACTGTACCGGACGTACATGACCCCACTCAGAGTTGCAACTTTCAACAAACATGCACCCCCGAACTGCCCCTGGTGCGGAAATGACAAAGCGGACATGGTCCATATGTTTTGGACTTGCACCAAAACAGCAAATTTCTGGTCCATGGTGGAACGTACCTGCACCGCAGCGGGACTCACGAGATATGAGTGGAACCCAAAGGAATGCCTATTGGGAGCTCATCCCAGGCCTAGCAAATACAAACACCTGGTCAAACTGATGGACCTAGCCTGCATCCTTGCAAAACGTTCCATTGCAATGGCATGGAAATCCCCAAGGGGCCCAAGGCACGGACGTTGGCTTATGGACCTGGAAAAGTGGACGGAGGCTGAAACTAGGGCCTGGCAGGATGGAACCCGCTCAAACGATGATGACTCCAACGACACCTTAGACTCATGGAAGGCCCTGGTGCGTGACATCCAGTTTGCCTCCGACCACAAACCCCCCTGAGCTTTCACCCTCACTAGAGACTTGCTTGTGACTTACCCCAAGAATGGTCAACCTGATGATCAAGCCCCCGTGAACTTGGGTGTGCCGCACACCAGCCCCTCGCCCGCCGCCACAATTACGAACAATATATTCACCTATGAAGACTGTGGTAGTTAGTTAGTTTTTTTTTTTTTTTTTTAATAACAAGTTTTATTCATTTTATAAACATAAACATACAAATCAAGAACAAAGAACCCGCTCAAATCGATCGGGTATACAAGCATTCTCTAAGCACGGCTCTTCGTACACATTGCAAGTGTCAAATTATCAAGTCCCTCATATAATAAGTTGCAGGTCATCCAAATTATACATGATGCAAATGGGTCTCCACGGGAGTCCAAACGTCTATGGAATCTATACATGAACTCACAACATACTATGTGTCTTCCCATTTTTGCCAGATCTTGCGTGCTTTCCCTGGGCATCCTCTGGTGGTGTATATTCTCATTTCCATTTGCACACAGATGTCCACATCTGTTATCCATTGGTCGTATTGTGGGGATAAGGATGAGCCCCAGAGTTGGGCCAGATTCCTCTTTACGAGTCCTGTGGTAGTTGCCAACATGAGTCTCTCAAATCGGGAAATATCTAAGTCGTCATCCATCCCAAGCAACAGCAGTTTGGGGTCCATGGGTATTCGTTGGCCCATGACCGCTGACAATCTGTCACAACATTTCTGCCAGAAGATCTGTATTCGTGGGCACTCCCACAAGATGTGAAAAAAGGACCCCCTCGCCTGTTGGCATCTTAGACAGTTGGGGTCAGTTGCTCTCCCCCATTGGTGTAGGGCTTCTCTTGGATAGTATACCCTATGCAGGATTTTAAGTTGGATCAATCTGATTCTAGCCGACATGGCGACTTCCCTTGGGTACATGAGTGCTTTGGTCCATTCTTCCGGTTGTATTGGCCCCACATCTCTTTCCCATTTTGCTTTCAGATCTGTAAGTTCCGTTGTGGCGAAAGAGGCTATTGCATTGTACATTATGGAGGTTATTTTGCTGTCGATACGTTCTACCACAATGTTCCTCTCAATTGGTGTGCAATCTGGAATATTCGGTAGGTCTATCGCACATGTGGTAAGTGCATGATGCATTTGTCTGTAATGAAAGTGTTCTGTGGGGGATAGGTTGAATTTGTCCCTCAGGGTCTGGAATGACATTATCACTCCGTTTTGAATTATGTCTGCTAGCCTCGTTATTCCAGCTGCCTCCCAGGCCGCCCATTTCGGCAGTTTACCCAGCTCTGGTAATCGCCTATTACGCCATAGGGGCTGTGCCAACGTGAGCTTCCCATCCCATCCTAGATGCTTGTGTGCGTCTCGCCATATTTGCGTTCTGTGTGCTCTAATTGTGTTGGGGATCATGCGTACCTTGCTATGGTAGAGGGTCTCTAGTGGGGAGAGCCCCATAACCATCTGGCTATCCGCTTTAATGTGTGGTAGTTCAGGGTTGTTATGCAGGATGTCATTTATTATTGGCATCTGGGCTGCCCAATAGTATGTTTGTAGGTGGGGGAGTCCTATACCTCCTTCCCATACGGAGCGTTGCAGGGTTTTTAGTGCGATCCGGGGGTGTCCTCCACCCCAGAGGAGCTTTCTGAGAATCTCGTCTGTTTTGTGGAATTCTATTTTGGGTACATACAGTGGAGCGTTTTGGAGGATATATACGAATCGGGGTAGAGCGAGCATTTTAAACATTGCTGCCCTTCCTAATAGGGTGAGAGGGAGGGTCATCCAGTGTTTCACGTCGTTTGCGAATCTATCTCTGATTGGGTGTAGGTTTTGGGATACATATTGCTTGAGGTCCGTCATAACCTGTACCCCAAGGTATTTAAACTGCTCGGTTTCTATTCTGTATGGACAATTGCATAGAGCTGTCGCATCAGTTCCTTGGATCGGAAATAGAATGGATTTGCTATAGTTTACTCGTAGACCACTAAATGCTCCATAGCTGTTTAATATTTGGGTAACGATGGGGTATGACACTGGTGGGTCGCTCATATAGATCAGTAGATCATCGGCATAGAGGGAAACTCTATCCTCCCAGTCCCGGGTCCATTGGAACCCCCTCCACAACTGTGAGTCTCTCAGCATTATTGCCAGGGGCTCAATTGCCAGTGCAAATAGCATCGCCGAGAGGGGACACCCCTGCCTGGTCCCTTTACCCAAATTAATGGTGCGTGAGGTCCATCCGTTCACCCTTATCTCAGCTGTCGGTGTATTGTAGAGCAACTTGACCCAGCCTATGAATTGCTCACCCAACCCCATTCTACCCATGATGCACCACAAGGCCCCCCAGTGGACTGAATCGAAGGCTTTTTCGAAGTCAATCGTGAGGAGTGCTAGTGACTCCCGTAACGTTGGGGACTTTTCAATGGCGGCGTGCAGTCTATGGATATTCATGCGTGTGGATCTCTGCGGCATGAAGCCACATTGGTCTGGGTGGATAAGAGTGTGTATGACTGTCTGGAGTCTGTTAGCCAGAATCTTGGCTAGTATTTTGGTTTCTATATTTATAAGTGAAATCGGCCTGTAAGAGCTGCATATGTCTGCTGGTTTGCCTTCCTTATGAATCACCACTATGGTGGCATTTCTCAGGTCCGGGGGTAGGGTTCCTCTTTCTTTGGCATACAGGAACATTTTATGCATATATGGTACAATTTGTTCATTGCCAATCTTTTTCCAAGCCTCCGCTGGGAAGCCGTTAGGCCCTGGGGTTTTACCATTTTGGAGTTGGGCTAGGGCTGTTGATAGTTCTTCCTCTGTGATTTCTGTTTCTAAGCTCACCCTTTGCGTATCACTTAGGTGTGGTATGGTGAGTGTATCTAGGATGCTGGGATCCACTGCAGTCGTCGGGGAGGCGTATAGTGTCTCATAGTACTCTGCGAAGGTTTCAGCAATGGCCGAATCAGTCCAGGTCCGTTCAGCTTTCATGGTGGTTATACATCTTATCTGGCGCTGCCCCTCCTCTCTTTTCTCCAACCACGCCAGCATCTTGCCGGCTTTGTCTCCCGTCTCGTATAGTCTAGTGCGCATAGCTCTATGTGCTTGTTTCGCACAGGTGAGTGTGATATTATGCAGCTTCTTTTGTGCCACTTGCAGGGTTCTGTTGTCGTCTGGAGCGCCTGTATTTATATATTGCATTTCGACATTTCTGACCTCTGTTTCAGCGTCTTCAACCTCCTTCCTGTGCGCTTTTTTGTGAGCAGCAGTCCAACTCAGTATTTCACCTCTCAGTGTTGCCTTGTACGCCTCCCATATGGTTCCTTGGTCGTCTATCGAGTCCTGATTTAATTCAAAATATGAGGCAGTGGCTTCCTGAATTTTTCCCACTAACTCTGTGAATCCTAGATAATATGAATTCAGGCGCCAAGTCAGTGGGGGCATGGGTCTTTCTGTTTCGAGTAGGATCATCAGCGGCGAGTGGTCTGAGATCCCTCTGGGGTGTAGCGTTGCCTCCCTTACCTTGTGTATGTCTTCGCCAGGGAGGAAGAAGTAGTCTAGTCTAGACAACGATGCGTGTGCTCCCGAATGGAAAGAGTATTGTTTCTCCGTCGGATGCAGATCTCTCCATGCATCCTTCAGTCCCATTGCTGTAGCGAAGGTGGCTATTTTAGTTGGTATCGCTGGGTTTCTCCCTCTTATATGTGTGCGGTCTAAGTTGACGTCCATTACGTCATTGAAATCTCCACCTACTACTAGTATATCTGCAGTGTTGTTGGCTATGATCGGTGTGATGTCGTCGAGAAAGGCAGTTATAAGCGCCGGGGGAGCATAGATCGCCAGTATGGCAATGGTTTGATTCCATAGCGATCCTTTTATGAAGACAAATCTTCCTCCGGTATCCAGGGTTATGTTGGATATCTCAATAGGGATTCTCTTGTTTATTAGTATTAGCACACCTCTCGAGCCCATTGAAAAACCTGCATGTATTGCTGTACGGTATTTGGTTCTTTTGAAGAATTGGCACCGTGTGCCAGCTAAATGCGTCTCGGTTAGCAGTGCTATGTCTGGGTTGTGACGATTCAGGTATTGTGTTACCAGTCTTCTTTTGATGCAGTTTCCCAGGCCATTGACGTTCCATGTCATGATATTAAGTTTTTTGGTATTTGGCTCTTTCGCACTCATTCCTTGTCCTGTTTGAATGTCCGTGTCAGTGATAGCAGTTTAGGCGAGGGGAATCCCGCGCTATGGGTGTTTGGACTGCCCTGTTTTCTTCCCATCTCAAAGTGCTTGTCTGAGCCGTGCTTTCCTTGTTGCCAACAAATAACGCGAACAAGTCCCAACTCTCCCCCCTCCCCATACTCCTTCTCCAACTGAAGCATCTGTCGCCCACACAACCGAACTTAATCAAACCGTTGAACTTGGGGTGTCTCTAGTCACTGTGGCGTTGGAGGCGCCGTAGTGGAGAGTCTGGGTATTGTATTGGGCGCCGTGGGTTGGAGGTACCACGGCGGGTGATTGCAAGTTTCGTTCTGTTGCGGTTGCAATCGGGGGGGTGGCTTGCGTGGTGTGGTTTATCGCAGCCGCCAGCCCTTCTGTGTAGTATTTGTTCCAGCTTGTGCCTCCGATTGTTCAGTTGCGGAGAGCGTTACATGCAATGATCTGTCGGTCATGTTTACTCATCGGCATTTTGTGGTAATTCTTCCATTTGTTGCTGTGGCGGTTCATTTGGCGGCCTGTTTGGTCGAGGTCTGTTTCTTCGGTTTTCCTGCCGTCTCCATGGGCCCCACTCGCCTTCTAGGTTGCGTTCCGCCCAGCTCCATGCCTCTTTTGGATCCGTGAAGTGCACAGTAGTGCCTTTGTGGTAGATTTTCAGCTGAGCTGGGAATAGCAAGCCGTATTTCACATTCAGCCCTTGAAGTCGCTTTTTGAGAGTGTCAAAGGATTGCCTTGCTCTTTGTACTTCTTTGGTAAAGTCAGGGAAGAGGGCTATCCGGGAGCCGTTATATGTCATGGCCCCTTTCGTCCTTGCCATGTGGAGAATCGCATCTCGGTCCCTGTAATTTAGGATCTTGGCTATCACCGCTCGTGGTGGTGCTCCGGGAATTGGTCTGCCAGTCGGTATCCGGTGTGCCCGTTCGATTGAGAAAAAGTTTGAGAGGGATTTGGGAGCGAATAGATCGGCGAACCATTGTTCGAGGAACAGCTCCATGCTGGGTCCTTCTTCTTTCTCTGGCAGGCCGAGGATTCGGATATTATTCCTTCTCGATCGGCCTTCTCCTTCTTCCACCCTCTCTTCCAGTGTCTTAATGCGGTCTAGTGCGGCATTCACTTGTTGACCCATGCTTCTTATAGTGTCCTCCGCCACTGATATGCGCGTTTCCGCCTCCCCTGTACGGGATGATAGTTTCTGCAGATCATGGCGCAGCAGGGAGACCTCTGTGCAAATGCTATCCATTTTGACTTCCATGGCGGATCGAGAATTGGAGATAGCGTTCATCACGTCTCTAAGGGATATGTCGTCCTCGGGCTCTGGCTCTTCGACAGTTCTGCTCTGAGCCACAGGTGTCGGGGAAGACGTTGTATATTTCTCCATTGTGTTCTGGGTTCCAGTTCTTCTAAGCCTTTCTTTGCCCATTTCTGGTGTGTGGGGAGAATAATGCACGTGCGTTCCCCCTGGCTGTTCTTCGTAGTAGGGGTGGGGGGGGTGGAGACGGGCTGGCGGACGGACAATCCGGGGTGCCGTCTGCTGTGCTTCGGTGTCTCAGGAGGTCGCCTCCCTTCCTTCCCCCTCTCCTTACCGGTTTTGCCGCGTGCCGCTCTCCGGTTCCTTTCGTCGTCGCAGCGGTCGCTGCTGTTGGCGGCAGGCGCTCTACAAGAGATTGGAGCGCCCGCTCAGCTTAGGCCTGTAGTGCTGGTCTCCCAAGATACGCTGGTGTCGTAGGCCTCGGCGTAGCCGGGATATCTTCCCGGAGGATAGCTAGCCCAGCGAGGGCCCCGGGGAGCGGGGAGGTGGTTGCTCTTTTCGGTCAGCAACGATAGTCAGGGCTGCCCGTGGGACTATAATGTGTCGCCGTCGGCCATTTTAATTTCGTCTTGGCGCCGACCGCCTCTCTCTCTCCAACTGCCGATATCTCGGGATTGATGCTTCGGAATTAGCACCAGTTGCAGATATTGTTCCTACTGGGTTTCCGCCACCCTTGAGGAACTTTTTTAGGGCTATATTTGCCCAGATTCGTAGGATATTTCAGGATGTAGCTGGCGGCTTCGGGAGCTCCACGGGCTCACGTCTTCATCGGTCGCCGGTTGGCCACGCCCCCCGGTAGTTAGTTAGTTAATTTGTTTTAGTTTGTTTGTTGTGTTACCGTTTGATGGTTGTGTTGTATTCATATAAATGCCAATAAAATACTTTAAAAAAAAAATGCATTTGTAGGCTAGCAAATACCCTGGCCAACAGGCAGCCAGTGAACGGAGTGTCTGGGGCTGGAAATAGAAGTGTGCCTTGGTAGATGAAGAATGAGATGAATGGCTGCATTTTAAATACAGGCAGTGGATGAGAAAATCTGACAGGCCTGTATATAGTGTGTTGGCACAGTTCAACTGGAAATTAGCTAACAGACCAAACATGGTGGTATGATCTGATTTGGGTAAGAAAGGAAGGGTATGGCGTAGTTGACAAAGACAGAATACAGATGATTTTACCATCATAAGTATTTGTTTGGGGAGTGAAATTATGGGGTCTCAAATGAATCCGAGATTTTTAACCTTCGTAAACAATGATGAAAGCTAAGGGTAGCGAGTAGGGTCATTTTGCAGATGTGTTGGACCCAGGAGCATAATTTCAGTTTTCGCTTGGTGGAGTTGAAGTTTGTTATTGGTCAGTGTGATGGCATCATGAAGCAAGACACAGACAACAGATTTAAAGTTCAAACAGAAACGGTTTATTAACTTAAATGTCAAGATGGTTTAAGGTCTGACTGGCCTTCTGCTAAGATGGGATTTCCCTACCTAAAGGAATCAAGGATAGTCTGAGTCAGTAAGTTCAACTTAAAAGTCTGGCTGTGTCCAAAACCTATATTTGCCCTTGCAACTAAAGCTAAACAATGTGTAGGGATGTCAGCCATAAAACAAACAGTGTTCCAAACAAAGTTCTGTTCTTCTTCCAGCTCTTGGCTTATTCTCTAGCTCCCCTTTCCCAAGGTCAAAATAGTTCCACAATGTCTCGGGTTCCTTTCCCCCAAGAAGACAAAACAGTTCCAAAAAAGGGTCATCGAGGCTCCCTTCCTCAAGACAACAACAAAGTTCATAACGTCTCAGGTTTACTTTCCCCAAGACTTAAGCTTGCCAACTGATACTTAACTTCAGTCTTTCGATATTAAAAACCAGTTACAGGTCAACTTTACACTCCTTCTGGTTCTTGACAGTTAATACAGATTGCTTTCTTCTGTTTCACTTGAGCAATCTTGTTCATACACTTGGATTGGTACTCTTCCTTGGCTTGCACAGATAGAGTACCCCCATTCTAGGCACAGTTGTCAGATCACACAGTCCACCCATTACAGGTCACGCAACCGATAACCCCAGGCTTTCTTGCCAACACAGGTTCCTTTGTAGCTATATCTGTGTGCTGGTTCACATCCACTTGGCTTCCTGCTTGGCAGCCTTTTGGCTTTGCTACAATGAGTTCTTCCTCTTTGCCAGTCTCTTAACTTTGCCACAATGTATTATTTTCATACACTTCCTTCGTGGTGCTTTCTTTCCTCAACCTCCTTGTTTTCACACTCTTCAGCAATACTCAATACTAGCTTCCCATTGCATATCATAAGATGTGTTCTGTGCTTGCAATATATGGCACGTGTAGTTCACAACAACTTGTCATCTGCTCATAGGTTTTTCAAACGTTTTCATATGCTTGTTAAAAACCTTTCTTTTTTGTTCGGTATTCAATGGTTCATCGTTTCAGTCTCTTGCTCATAATTCATCTTGTTTGTGTTACTTATCACAACCCTTTTCTTTGGATTCACTGCATCTTGCACATCACTCCTTCATTAGGCATTTACTTTTGCCCGTTTTCAGCCCCCAGGGGTGCCCCGGTTTGAGTGCTCCTCTCTGTTCACTCACCTGCCCATGGCATCTCCTCCGAGCGGCTGCTCTCTCTCCTTCAGCTCGGTATACAGGGTTTCATTGGACTGCAAGCCCCGCTCGCACTTCACTTCTCTCTCACTGTGCGATTCTGGCAGCTCTGCTTGCTTCCTGCGGACGCTGCCTGTAACTTGCAGCTTTTGGATTTTTTAGGTGTCCACAGCTCGTGCTGCAGACACCCGACCTGTGAGACTCCCACCAGTGCAGCCCGCTCAGGACCTGCCCAGGCCTCGACTTCACAGCTCCTTTGGGACACTTGCCGCAGTCCTGGCTTTCCCGTCCCAACTCAGCTGCCTCCGTCTGCACAGAATTCTCCCCTCAGGTCCACAACACACGGCCCGGCTTCTCTCCTGCTGGTCTCTCTGTTCTCCTTGCCGGCTCCACTTTTTATAGACCTGCAACAATTTGACAGGTCACAGATGTGAGTTCTCAAACCCAAGTGACTGACCATAATTAGTGGAATACTAAGGACATGCCTACCCTTCCAACATTCTACAGGCCTCTTCCCCGTCTCAGTATTAGAGTGCTGAAATGACATGTTAGTGTGCACTACTCCTAGTCGCCTCTTCCATTGTAGGGTTCATCATGTAATGGAAACGGGGGATACCGGGTCTACCCAAGGACATCCCCCTACCACTCCCTAAGTCTCCCCAACCCAGCTGATCCTCCCCCCGCATCTCCAGCCCCAGAATCGGGATCCAATTGAAAAGGCCCTTCCCAGGCCAACTAAGCAGAGCATGTTGGGGGGAAATAACTGAGGACGCCGTGAGGTTCCTCACATCAGCTATTACTTAGTCCCCTCAAGGTAAAGCTCTAGCTGATCGATCGTATCAGAGGAGCCGGAAACCTCAAGAAATAGTTGGGTATCTTTGGCATAAAAGTGGTGGGAAATGCCAAATCTCTAAATAGGACATAGGTGAAGTAGAATGTAAATAGTGAAAATTAGAATGGCAAGAGATGAACCTTGTGGCACTCTACATGAGACAGAGGAGGGGGTAGAAGTGAAGGATCCCAATTTCTCACTCTGAGTTCTGTCCAAGAGAAAACTCCATAACCAATCTAAGGCAGGGCCAGCAACGTCTACAAGGTCTGAGATTCAATATAATAAAATGACATGGTCCTCCGTATCGAGTGCGGCGGATAAGTCTAGCATGACCAGTATGGATAGATGGCCTCAGAATTGTTAAGCAAGTCTTCCCCAGACTGAAAACAGAACTGTCTCTGTCCCATATCTGGGTCGGAAACCAGATTGAAATTGATCCAGAATTTGGTTACATTTAACAAAGTCCATGAATTGTATAAAAAAAATAATAATTTAAAATTTCTTAGTAATCCAGCAATGGTCAATAATTTGCCCTTACATTTGGGTCGAGGTAGGGTTTCTTAAAAAGCAGCGCGATGATAAAGTGGGTCCCTTTTGTAATGGAAAGATTGATAAGATCTCCAACATGCTTGACCAGAGTCTCAGCATGAGCATGGGCCACCACAGATGGAAGAACGTCCACCAAGGAACAAATGGGTTTGAGTTTACTCACTGGAAACCACATCCTGCAACACAAGTTTGAAAGAAAAGAAAACTTTAGGGGAGGAGGATGAAGAAAGCTGCAAAGGGAAGGGTGTAGTTATGATGGGTGTGAGATTTGTATATATCATGCACATCTTTTAAAGAAAGTATTTGTTGAAGTCATTACCAAGCGAAACAGAAGGTGGCAGAACTTGAGAGGAACTGGAAGAATTAAGGAATGTATTCACAATTGAAAACAGCTCTGCAAGTTTAATAGCCAATTTAATCGTGTCATGAAGAGAAGTAGTTTTAGCTAAAACAATAGCTCTTTGCGATGCGCGATTCACTCAGATGGGAAGCCAGTCTGGTTTTATGCCACTGTTTTCACTTACTTATGTTAAGATTGTTTCAATGACACCAGATCAGAGGAGTACCAAGGGTTGGTCAATTTGAATTTGAATCATTTATAAACGCGCGCCGAACGAACTTGATCGTGTCTGGGCCAGATGGCATAAGTAACAGTGAGTCTGTAATCATCACAAAAGTATCCGATCAAATAGTAAATTGCACAAGTCAGAAACTGATCATACGTGTTCCCTAGCAAAACAACTGGGACTTCACAGCCTTGCGGAAAGCGGTGAGTGGTAGCTTATTCCAAACTCTTGGTCCATATACCCCAAATCTTTGCTCCTTTTTACTCACATATTTAGACCGCAGGACCTGCATCAGGTTCTTGTCGCGTGAGCGTAGTTGACGATGAGGAACCTTGCGGCAATTTGATTGACATATTTAAAGACAAGGCAGGGGATTTTAAAATCTATGCGCTCTCTCACCGCTAGCCAGTGTAACGATCTTCTTAGATTCGAGATGGGGGAAGATTTTCCCACACTAAACATCAGTCTAACTGCAGCATTTTGAGCTACTTGCAGTCTTCGCATTTGGAAGGCTGGTATACCTCACAGCAACGCATTACCGTAATCCAGTCGCAAATGAACAAGAGTCCCCACAACTGATGCTTTGTCCTTGTTCGCTATTAATGGCAGAATTTGTCTCAGCATTCGTAATGCGTCAAACAATGACTGCACCTTTGCGCTAACCTGCCGTCCGCATCCCATGTTGTTTTCCCATACACACCCCAGATTTTTTATTATTTTGCACCTTTTTCTTTCAGGCAGAAAACAAAGGAGCAGCGGTATCAACAATCCCTTTGAATGTCAAATGACATGGATTTTAAAAAAGGTATTTTAGTGGCGTTTCCAGAATACTGGGGTAGATTGGGATTATTACCTCACTAATGATTGAGGATAGACCCTTTTTGGACCCATGAGGTTCAATTAAAGCGGGGTTTTGATTGTTTCCAGAGAAAGACAAATGAATATCGAAATGTCTCGCAAAATGATCGATCCAGGAAAGAGGAAGTGTGGAAGAGAAGGTTAATCAGAGATTTATTGGGAAAAGGACTTCCAAACAGTGGCTTTCTCTGTGGGAGCTGGATGAAGTTTGGAATACTAGTAAATGAGAGGTCATAAAGTCAAGACTTTTATGGAATTCACTGCAGCCAACCAAACATTAAAATCCCCCAAAAGTAGAAGCTTCTATTCTGTGGTGAAATTAGAGGAAGGAAATCCTCCAGGTGGGACAAAAAATTGTTTGCCGAGTCTGGTGACCAGTAGGTTAACATTGCTCGGAATGCTTCTGAAGGAGAGGCATTAAAAATAAGGGAGAACATTTGGGATAGTTCATCAGTTTTTAATGCATCTAATGTAGATATACAAAGGAAGGACTTAAAAATAATCATGACACCACCGCCTCAGCGAGCATCTCTATTAATCCATTCAATGAAAAAACCCTGTCAGGACCAGAAGATGAGAAATATTTTGTCAGTCCTCAGTTAGTCAGGTTTCGGTGATAAATAGAATATCTAATTTGAAATGGGCAATCAAATGAGCGATAGCAGAGGCGTTACTGACTGCAGAGTGGGCATTGATAAAGGCCCAAACGAAAGAGGGCAGTACAATGTGGGAAGAGGGTTTGAAGGATGGGGACTGGGCAAACCTAAAGAACGAATGCGGTTGAAATCATTTTTATTGTCCCTGATTTTGTTAAGGGTTCTAAGAGGAATGTATCCATAGTCATTACTACGGTTAAGTATAGAGTCCCTAGAAAAGGATCGCCGTTTTAGATACATTGAAGTATGAAGGCTGGGGAGCATAAACATAATGAGCAAATTAGTAACAATAGAACGCAAATATTACCTTCTGAGGGAGGTGCAGGCGCAAGGAGAGCCAACAGAGTAATGCGTCCACTGTCGGTCCTTCCCGGCCTGAACAGGCCTAAACAGGCTGACATGTGCGTAAGCGCCGTTTAGGGTGCCACAGGACTTGTGCTTCCCGCAACGTTTGTTTAACAGTAAGGAAATAAAGTGAAGTGTGCCCAAAATTAAGTAGCATCCAATCCAATTGGTAATTACAAAAAGTCTCTCAATGCAGTTTTGAAGTAAAATTCATGATAAAAACACACAACTTGGTAAAAGAGTGTGAGTTGATAAAAAAGATTAGATTAATCAACCAACAAAGAACATGAAAGGTTTAGCAAAGGTATAGAAACAAACTTTGTGCTGACGGGAGTCTTTTCAAACGTAGGCCACAGGGAGATGGCATATGCATAAGTCCCACTCAGGGTCCCATGGGACATGTGGTTCCTGTAATGGCTGTTTAACAGTAAGGAAATAAAGTGCAGTGTACCTAGAATTACGTAGCATACAATGCAAATGGTCTATATAAACAATAAATCAATATACTGTATGAGGTAAAATACATGATAAAAGATAAAAGCACGCAACTTGCTAAAATAGTGCCAGCTGATAAAAAAGGTAAAATAAATCAAGCAACAAAGAAAGTGAAAGGATTATCAAATAAAATTAATGGTGCCTTTTAGGAGATCTGTGTGATCACAAATGTTCCGAAAAACAACATTATTAGAGGTCATACCAGTGTTACATCAGGGAGACAACACTGCCACAATAGACACATAAGATGTTACTTTCATATTTCAATGTATCACAAGCATTGAAAGTACCTGTGAGTCAAGGTATGTGGTTATTAGGCTGAAAATGTTTCAGTAGATGGCTGGCGCTTGAGTAAATTTATATAAGATGAGGAATCCGTGGGAGGAAGGAACTCATTAGAACATAAAAAAAATGTGCCACCCAGCCTCCATGACTGCTGTGGACATTCTTGCAATGATGTTGAGGGGGCAAGAAAGGTTCTTTGGTAGCCTGGTGATGGCTGGCTTCTATAAACCTTTGTAATGACATGGCAACACCTTCTGTGGATTGCTTTAGTAAAGATTGCTTCTAAAGTACCTGCAGTCTCGTTTTCCTTCTTTGGTCCCTCCAACTCCATCAAGTAGCAAGTTGGCGATATTCGCCTATCTTTCAGGTTGGAAACGTACCCCTCTGAGTCATGAATATGGTTAGACCACTAATCCGGTAGCCGTCTTCCTGCTGAATTTAGTCTGTTTTTTTAAGAGTGTTAGACACTGTGTGGCCCTCTTGCAGAATGCCCTGTGCACTTACAACCTCTGGTAGCCTTTTAATAAAAGGTTGCCTCCAATCCCATTTGGAATGGTAATATCTTGCATTTAATGCTGCAGTATTGTCACTGGATATGTTGCATGTAGGTACAGTGGCTATCTTTCTTTCAAGGGAAACAACACACCTTATCAGTGCGTGCTTGTCATGTAAATGGTTAAGTGAACAATAACTTTTCAATCAAACCCTTAATGAAGTTAGGACTGTCCCACTTAACATACCTATAATGGAACAGGGTAAGAAATAGCTGGTAAGAAATAGCTTTAACTGCTGTTCTTGTCCTTACAATTGCAAGGTATGTGAAATTTATAATAGAAAATTGGTATAAGCCTGAACCACAGGATGCCATCCTTATAAAAGGCCATCCAAGAGCTGACTCCAACACAGGCACCACAGGCTGGAGGAGATGTTGCATTGTCATGCTCTTGTGCATTGAGGTTAAATCTTATTGCCACTCTTTATTGTCGCATGCTACTTAGTTTGATTGCCTTTTGGTGCCAATAAGAGTGGAGGGGGTCCATAATGTAGTCTTCCCAGACACACTCCGCCTCCTCGTACACATGTTCCTCTTCCTTTGGGAAGTAGTCGTCTTCCTCCTTTGCAACGGGTCTTCTGTTTATAGGTACTTAAGGTATTGTGCAAAGGGCAGAGGAATGATTATAATCTTTCCATCACCAGAGATACATTTTTCACTCATTCGTGTTGCCTAATCAGGTCATTACTTCCTGCTATTGGCTCCTTTCACTGGCAAAGGTCCACATAAACTTCCAAGTATGAGTGAGTATGTGTAGGCGACACATTTAATATTCAGGATCCTTTTCTTCCATTGTTAATGGTTCAGTATCTAAATCAAAATGTGAGTATGTGTTCCGAGAGAGTTTTGGTGCAATGCCTTTTTTCTGAGGTGAGGGTGTGTCCAGTGGCCTGCACTGTTTGCACAACATGCTACCTTCTCTGCTTAATAGTTCGGCACCAAGTCTTGTTTCCGTGTCATGTGACAATCCCTCTTAGATTACTTTCAGTCTTGTATCCCTTTCTGTGTAACTACATCTTGCCCTTTGAGCATTACGCTTTGAGGTCTATCTTTTCAACAATGTGTTTCCGGCTCACTGCCTACTTCAAGTGCAGAGTTTTCAAACACTATGATGAAGTACAAGGTACACGTCATTCCATGCCCATCCAACCCTGCAACAACAAAGCTGAATCACAATGGCAGCACAAACTTACAGCAAACACACTCAATCTGCAGCACACTCATCCGCTGCAACAGCTGACCTATACTGCTCCATGCTCACAAAATGACTGACTGCTGAAGCACACAACTGTTTGCCCTTTTAATATGCACACAATTTACTGCAGGATTTTATTGTACATATTTACAGTTCGCTGATAAAAACATTACTGTGTCAGCTCTCAGTGGATTTTAGACACCACAAAAGCAAAAACACACCAGATGTGCAATGGTGGAGAGCACAATCCGCAGTGCTTGCAATACAGTCAAATCCAGCGTAGGGCAGCACTCATAACTCCCTCTAAGAGATTAGTAGCTATATTTGTCCCCCAAGATTCCAGGACAGGAACAAGCTATGCCCTGTCAGTAGGGTCCATCCTGTGCACGCCGTTCTTGTGGGATTCCCCACACTCTGTGTGGCAACTTAGATCATACACGATGACTCCTTGTCCCAGAAGGGAATGCTCTTCAATTTTTAGTGGTCATTTGAAGCAGCAGGTTGGGGATTTCATCCAGGGATTTGGAGTGTCACTTCTCCTGCATGAAACATCTATCTGCTACAGAGAGGTTCTCCTCTTTGTCTGCACCATTTGCATTGGGAAGCTAATGTTCTCACTTCTTCATTTTCATGTCTGCCTCAATGGCACAGCGGCGCCCCCGGGTGCCTCCATCCTGTTGAATGAAAGAAATGGAAAGCACATTTAGTAGTGCAGGGAATTAAGACAAGCCGAAGATATGCAGCGTTAAAAGAGGAGTGATAGTGAGTGTGCCCTCGACCTAAGTAGGAAGATGAGTGAGTGCGGGGTGGAATTCTACTACACGCAGACCTTGGGGACACACCTTCACTTACAACTAGCGTGCCAGTATTTCTACAATGAGGAGCAGGGCTGAGTAGCCCAACCTGGTGCCCAGTCCTCATTTATCAATATAGACTTCTTTAGGACGGACAGTTACAAGTGTGAGTATTTGAGTTGAGGATTCTATAGGCATCTATCTCCTACGACCCCACCTACATAACATTCTACTATGTACAGTACATTTCAAATGGGGATTGGAAACGGCCCCCTTTCTAACCTAGGCTATCTCACATTTAAAGCTACAAGTACTGAAAAGCATGGAAATGACTTTCCCCAAGTTAATATGTTCATGGATGGAAGGAAAAATATAATTAAACGTTGAACAGGACACATGTTCATGTAAGTAGGCATATCCTAGCTTCACATCTGAACATGGACTGGGAATTCGCAGTATTAATGTTTGGGACCTTTTACTGACATACCTGATCTGATGGGTCCCTACAAGGGCTGCTCTCCTGTCTGATGCTAACGCTGTCTCGAAGATGAGCCTGTCTGCAAATCACTCAGCTTCTCTTTGCCAAAGACGTCTCTAGAAAAACTCCTTCTGCTAAAGGAAATCATGCCAACACATCCCAGAGAGAAGCAGGAGCACAGGAAATCCAAATCGAGTGATCCAGGCAGGCCCACATGAAATCTGAGGGCAGCACCACAGAGAGCCCTCGATACTCGATCACTTCACTTAGAAATATTGAGATGCCATATGTGGACTAACCAAGCTGGAGCTGCACTAAGAAAAGTGACTCTTAGTGTATCAGTTACAAAAGTGCAAAGGAGACACTCTTAGTAAATTTACATCAGTTACAAAAATGAGATGTTGGAGAACAAGGATTTGTGTATACACTTTATTTCCACTCACTGGGAAGCTGAAGAATCAAGGAGAACATCTGCAATCTAGGAGGGCTTCTGGTACAAGCAGGAGTTGCCTTGTAGATTCAATGCGTGATAGAGTGTGAGAAGGCCCGAGTTAAGTACCAGTAACTCACTAAGCTTCAAATCATAAAAGCAGATCTAGAAACTGGAGCATGAGCTAATACAGACATTCATGCCATACCCTGCAAAAAATAGACAAGCACGCTGGTTCACACTGTGCAGACGAGAGCGCCCGAGCGGGTTTACACACCAGTGGAATACCATAGTAAACAAATGGATGGCTCCAGGAGAATGCCCATAGACTCCTACTGCAAGTCACATTGTGCCGGCATCCAATGGGGCAGGGGGGGTGACATGCAATAATGGTAGGAAATGTTGGTACAGCACACACAGGGAGTGAAATCATGATGGTACCCCATCTTACAGAGAAGATGAAATATGCGAGCAATGACCCTCCTGGGGAAAGAGTGAGAGAAGCTGCATGCAGCTAGGACCACAGAGCACACAGTTGGGAGGGGGAAGTGTGAACATGTATGCAGCAAGCAGAGCGCAGCCGCTGGTGGGTGGTTATGAAATGCATTCAACACAAGGATAACAGCAAACATGCATATTCGACCATAGACTTCAGCAGGAAGTTGGGCACGAGGAAACATTAGTGATGTTTCTGCTTAAACTGACAATCCTGAAATGTTATAAATTACTTCATGTTTCCCATTTCCTAGGATGTTGTGCTAGCACTTGAACTCTACCTACTCTGCCCACCAACAAAGTTCAGTGAAACCACATGTCAATATAAAATACTACTGTACAGCCCTAAGTTCACAATCTACAGTTATACCATGGGGCTGTCATGTACATCGGCAGGACAAGCACCCCACAATACACTGCTGTGGGTAACCTGCCAGAGGTCACAGTGCAGCAGTGCACCCATGCCACAATCTAACACTGCAAGGCACAGATTCCATATCCCACTCAAGTTATTCCTCCACACCCAAAATGAATCTGCAACAGGGCGCCCCCACCCCCATATCAAAATGCAGAAGAGCCACCACTCCACAGCACACCTTTAGCCAAGATGATACACTGCTGCCATTCAATACTTACAAAGAGAGACAGAAGGAAGGCAGGAGAACCCATGGGAACACTGTCCTGTTAGAGGACAAACAGAAACACTGATCAGAATCCATGGCATCCTTAGAAATTAGCAACGCTAACAGGTACAGGCAGATATACTGTACGAAGACACATGTAAACAGCAACATGCACAAACAATAACATGTGCACGTAGAGATACTGTACAGAGACACACATGCATAAAGAGAAACAAACAATATTTGCAGACACAGACACCACACACGTATGTGGACTAAGGCACAAAAGCAGATTCAAACACACACATTAGCAGGTAGAGATACTGTATCCACCTATCAGGGACAAAGTTCTGAAAATATTTGTGGAAAACTTACTTGCCTGTAAATGTTTTTTTGTAGGTTCGTATCTCTCACAGATGTACTTGCTTTGTTATCCTGCCACCTTTCAGAGGGACCCAGACCGATACAAGTACTCACCACAGTGAGACTTGTAATTCGTTTTCCCATCTTTGGATGTCTGTCCCAGAAGGGATGGAATTGTAAGACTATGCACAGCACAGCATTCTAAAACAATAAAAAGCTGCGGCACATGTGACGTCCAGCCGTGCCCAGCACCGGCCTCACAAGGGACCACCAGTCAATCCTTGTCTTGGATTGCCTGGAGATGTAACATTTAGGAGGATCAAGAAAGGGATGTATGGAGGAAAGGGGGCCATAGACTAGGAATACAAAAATGAACACAGCGAGCAATAGTACGTTACTTACTTGAAAATAAAGTTCATCATCATGACTGTCCTTTTTAGACTCAAAAACTCATTGGAATATTCCCTGATGGCAGAGTGGGAATCCCTGATAGATAGATATATAGTAGTTGTGGGGATGACAAACTCTGGATCAGTTGGGCGCTGGTAGGGTATGGTGGCCCAAGGGTGGCTTGTTGAGCGATTAGATCAATTATATGGTCCAGTCAGGTCATCGTCATTAATTTGTTTATTTTTGGTTAGTTAGCACCAAAGAAAACATCATTGTACAGTTGAGGCACACGGACAGCACAGCATTCTAAAACAATAAAAAGCTGCGGCACATGTGACGTCCAGCCGTGCCCAGCACCGGCCTCACAAGGGACCACCAGTCAATCCTTGTCTTGGATTGCCTGGAGATGTAACATTTAGGAGGATCAAGAAAGGGATGTATGGAGGAAAGGGGGCCATAGACTAGGAATACAAAAATGAACACAGCGAGCAATAGTACGTTACTTACTTGAAAATAAAGTTCATCATCATGACTGTCCTTTTTAGACTCAAAAACTCATTGGAATATTCCCTGATGGCAGAGTGGGAATCCCTGATAGATAGATATATAGGAGTTGTGGGGATGACAAACTCTGGATCAGTTGGGCGCTGGTAGGGTATGGTGGCCCAAGGGTCGCTTGTTGAGCGATTAGATCAATTATATGGTCCAGTCAGGTCATCGTCATTAATTTGTTTATTTTTGGTTAGTTAGCACCAAAGAAAACATCATTGTACAGTTGAGGCACACGGATTCCCGAGAACGCTCGCACGCAACAAACTCGCCGGACCCGGCCAACAATCAGCTAACCAGCACCCCTGGTTCCCTTATCTGGGAGGACCAGTTTACAGTAATTGAAGTCCACCCTTCAACTTAATTGGCCTTGAAAAAGACTTAGGTTGAAACGTGCGTCGCGTCGGCTGTGTAGCGAGTTACCATGTCAAAAACTTGTCATTTCATTTGTACATGTTGTGATGTTTTCTTTGGTGCTAACTAACCAAAAATAAACAAATTAATGACGATGACCTCCCCACAACTCTTACATTTTAATAGGAACCCCGGAGTTTGTTCCTCAACAAACCAGGATCCAGGCTGCTGGCCAGATTTGGCTACAAAGATAAGAGGAGGTGCACAGGAGAAAGGGAGTCCCGCCACGATCAACTCCACCCCTGCTATATGTTTTTTCTCTTTCCTTGTCTTTTATATTCAATGAGGGCAATGGAATAAACAAGTTTGCCTTCACTTCATGTTCGCTGCTTTCAATTTGGACGTTCCTTGGAGTACAGTTCAGTGGTACAAGGGTATCTTTCTCCGGAGTTTCATGCATACATTTCTAAAGTCAGGCGTGCTTGTTTGCGTTCCCCTGTCTTTGTTCTGCTGGCACAGTTGATTGACTCTAACCAGCATCTTTATGACATTCTCGGCACTAATATACTATTATATTCAATCTCTAAGGGGATACTGGGAAGGAGAAAGGTCACATGTGAACCTGTAATAGATATCAATGCAAATCCATGCCCTCATTGCGTAGTTTCCCACCTCATCCCTATGCAAACGCAAAGTTGTTTAAAACTATGCAGCCAGATTAATGGTCAATTAGCCCAGAAGAAATCACATCAAATCCACTGTGGCTGCCCACCAAAGAACGATTGCAATTCAAAACTCTCTGCTATGTTCACAAGGCATTACATGGCAAAAGCCTGGACTATCTTAAAAGCAAATAAACCATCTGCAGACCCACAAACAACCTTTGTTCTTCTACACTGATCCCGGTCTCTTGACAGACTTCTTATTCAATCCGTCCAGGAACTCCAGCCCTATTGGCACTAGGTTCTTCCTTTTTGAACAGTCTTCCTGCCAACACATTCTATTTCCAACCTTCTGAGCTTCTGAAAACACAAAACACATCTTTTCTCTTTTGTTTACTAGTGCACTCACTGCCTCCTCTCCACCTCTTGCTTAGCTCCTCTAAAACGGACCCCGTGGCATGTTTGATACTATAGAAAACACATAACTCAACAAATAAAGAAACATTTTTTACAGATAAGGAAGGGACTTCATTTTCTTCAGCACTGGATCGTAGACAAGATGCATGTTGTTATTTGAATGGAAAAGTTACCAGTAAATACCCGGAAAGCAAGTTCAGAGGTTCCCTTTACTATATATTTCCTCTTCAACTGTCCCATCTGTGTTTTAGTTCAGCATCACTGCACTAGCATTAGGGGTGGCAGAAGCCTGCCAGTGATATCCATTATGTTGGTTCCAATAAGAGAGTATTGACTTGTTATAGTCCCAATTATTTCTTTGTTATATCCTTATTCATTTTCTAAAGACATTGAGCCAATCTCATTCATCTATTGGTGAGGGAGATGTCTTCACCTGATTTACGTCACTACTATTGGGTTAACGCAGGGAGCACAATGGGATGCGTTATGGATTCAGATAGAGAGAGAACAAACAGGCATTGATATTCTTTTACTGATATGCTGTTATGTATTATCCAACAGCAAAGTCCTGAGTGCTGAAATGGTTGATACATTTGATGTGCCCACAGCTCACAGTCCACTACCTTGGCAGGAAGATTTATTTTTAACAGCTCCTTTCTTACAATAAAATAGCCCTCAGAGTGGCAAGCGTCTTTAAAATGTAAAACAGCCAAGGCTACATTAAATTGATCCTCAACAAAGTCGACACCAAATTCTCAATGACAGGCAAGATTTTAATTTTTTGTATTCACATTTGTATTGAACAAATTCAGAGATGACAATCAACGACAGTGCATAGCAATATAAAAAGAAAACCCCACCCCCCCTATATAGCTTGGTGAACAGAACAATTATTTACAACTGCAGAAACCTCCCCCAAATCTCTTTGTGTAGGTTGCATTTCTTATTCTTGTACATAATCAACTTTTCCAGCAAAGACATTCTTTGTAAATCCTACAACCATGCTGAGGCAGCAGGCAAATTCTCACCCTTGCATTCCCGCAATACAGTTTTCTTTGCTGACAAAAATGCCCTGTAGAACCAACACCGTTGCGGGAATGACAAATCTTACATTAGATTTTCCTCTCCCCCATGATGATAGTAGAATAATCATAATCAACATGTAGCCTTAAAACCTTATTCATTGTCTATGTTATTTCGTTCCAGAATACCCTTAAACTAATACATTCCCAAATATTGTGCTCAAAGGAACCCACCCTGTGTTTGGATCAGGGACAGGCAAGATTCTTGATAGAAGTTGCAAAATGGTGGCAAATGCCTATCCAATGCCTGCACACAAGCCAAAATTATTGGCTTTGCCAATGCGTGCATTTTACGGGACTTTGCACACTGCTTATAATTCAAGTGGCTGAAAGCAGACGAGCGTAAGGCATTTTAACTAGACCAGTAACACCTGTACAGCTCCAATTAAGCCATTCGTTCTCATAAGACGGCTTTAAAATAGCATGTTCAGGCACTGAGTGCAAAGATCGATGTCCCGGCTTGATAGGTTAGCTCAGAGAGATCCCAGTAGGATGTGTTTTGGGCAGCGAGGGGCCGAAAGTGTGTGGGAACGACCATAGGGAGTCAATGGGTGGGCAAATAACCAAACAACACCTACAAGCTTTGTGTTTCTCCTCATAAGCCATCTCCCCTTAGCTGTACTCTATTGTAATAGTTTTGGTTTATAGGTGGTGCTAAAGCACCACCTAATAGCTATAACTAAAAAGTATTGTGTTCTCAGAGGTAGGGGGAACAAAACAAATATTGGCTTCATAAACTTTAGGGATACAAAGTACAAGTTGTGCTTTAAAATAATCGTGTGGTGCAAAGTTAAAAATCCCACCAATTGACTGTCTCACACAACAAGACTGTGTGGTCACATTCTATAGGACAGGTGCGAATCGCATTACAAAACAATCATACTCATTGACATGCAAGATTTTCTCACCAACTGCTTTTGAACAGTATTGATGTCTCTTTTCCCATAAAATGTCGTGATAGCGGATCTGTTGACATATATTGTCAAATCCCATTCTGGCATATAGCAAGTGTACATATCTAAAAAAGCTTGAACGATTTAGGGGTATGAGGCAACAGCACACGGTTATCTGTGTAGGACAAGACTGGTATTTGCTTTCAAATTAACACAAGGGTTATCCACATTGACATTACAATGAGATTGGAAACACATGAAATAAAAACAAGGTTAAATAAACCTTGGCAGGCGCTGCAAGTGATGGGAAATGGCTAGGTTGCCCGACCCTTAGTACACAAACAAATCAATGCTGAATTAGGCTGATGCAGGGCTATTAAAACATTCAGGATACTTAAAAGTCTAAGAAAATGACAGAAGGGTTGTACGTTGATCTCCCTGTGCCTTATTACAAAAGTTTAGGAGTGGTTCATATGTCAAAAAAAGGAATGAGGCTGCTAACATAAAAGGTTATGACCCACACCCCTGTGTCATTTCATATACTAAAGCACAAAAAGACCTTTTCGTTTAAGCGTCCCCAACCAAACATTGTTTCCCGTCTTTCCTTAATTGATCTACATTCTGTATATTATTTGATTGAGAGTGGAAATTGTAGAACTACAAGAATTAATTAAACATGATACTGATGACTTCATAAATAGTTTTCATGTCTGTATGAGAAAAAACTAGCCAACATCATGGCCATGTGTTTCGCCAATTAGGTTTTTCCAAGGCTGATACAATAAAACGTATTACTGATTTTCAAAAGTTCCTTGAACAATCACCTTCAATATTAGCAAATTGTCGCAATAGATTCATGTGAACTGTATATGTTTGGGAATTGTCTCACCATCAGATTGCAAATGAGTATCCCAAATACTATTATCCATATGTATGTCATGAAAGGTAAGTGTTGCAACTTCGGCTTCTTTTATTCTCTATTTCCCAGAGGCACATTTTAAAAAAGAATCCAGGGCCCCAAATGCCATTGCCCGTTTGAAAAGGTTTTTCACCACTGGTGATATAAGGGTTCTGCTTTCAACATGCTTTTTTTTTAACAATTACCATTATTAACATTTAGCTCCAAAAGTCAAGTGTGAAAAACAGAGAAAGCAGGGCATCAATCTTAAAAATGCACCCAGCAGATAAACACTAGCTATGAATGTAGAACTAACAAGCGCTTAAGAATATCTTCTAAGCAGGAGAGAACAGTTTGGTAGATCAAACACCAGGGCATAGCACCTGTGTCACTTGTCCAGCATGTAGACTGCTGCCATTCCAGCCTACAAACTGCCAACTGTGCTTGCCCGCACCTTGCTTCGGCTATGCCATGGTGGTATTATAAAGACATCCTTTTCCAGACAGAATTCATGTTACAGGCCCCTCATAGTGGTCCCTCAGGATATAGGCAGGGCTCCTAGGCAAATATTTCAAATTGAAAAAGTAAATGCTTCTTATCTGATGTGGGCTTAGATACTGTTGGTTTCCCCTTAGGGATGGAGGAACCTTGCAGAGCCAATTGTGTCCCCCTTGATGGAGTTTGTACCCCCCACACCCCTTTGTCCCCCGTGATGGCTTGTTGTACCACCGACCAGCCCCCTTTGTCCCCCGTGATGGCGTGTTGTACCCCCCAGACCCCTTTGTCCCCTGTGATGGCGTGTTATACCTCCCACCCCCCTTTGTCTCCCGTGATGGTGTGTTGTACCCCCCACCCCACTTTGTCCCCTGTGAAGGCTTGTTGTACCCCGCACTCCCCTCTGTCCCTCGTGATGGTTCGTTGTGACCCCCACCTCTCCCCCATCTGTTCCCCCGTGATTGTCTGGTGTGACCCCCTCTTGCTGCCCGTGTTGTTCCATGTGCCCCCATCCCCCCTCTGGCTGCCTGTTTCAACCCTCTTCTTCTACCCACCCCTATATCTAAACTTTGCAGGAGTTAGTTGTGATACTTTTTGATTCCATCACCGACCTATGAACAATGCTTGGATTTGACTTTTATAGATTCTTTGGCTCACGGTGCTTCCCCCTACTAGACTTCTATTCTCATGCTGGACTTCCCCTGCATCTCGAACTACAGGGTGGCCCTGAATCATGCCATGCCCATCGTCATCTTGAATCCTTGCTTGCATTGCTGTTCTCTTGTAATATCATGTGTTGCTATGTGTTATTATCGACTTCTGCAACTGTTCTCGCCCTCTTCTCTTCTCTAACCCTTCTCCTTCCCTCCTCGCCTTACTTCTCTCTATGCACTTTTTCAAAATTGTCCTTGGACCTAGTATGATAGCAACCTTGTTTGTCTCCTCCCCCTACTTGTTCTTTCCTGCCCCCTAAGCATCCCCCCTCCAGCACTATCTGAAATGTCATCAGGCATAGTACATTAGTCGCTTGTTTTGTTCCTCTCCCTCTTTTCTGCTCCCCTTCTCCCCTACCTCTTGTCAATCTCCGGCTCTACCAGAAATGTCGTCAGGCCTAGTACGGTAGTCGCCTGTCTGTTCCCATTCAACCCCTCCCTCCCTGATTTTCGTCTTAGCTCTTGCACTATCTGAAATGTTGCCAGGCCGAGTACGATAGTTAATTTCACATTCT
This sequence comes from Ambystoma mexicanum, assembly GCF_040938575.1. Taxonomy (NCBI): domain Eukaryota; kingdom Metazoa; phylum Chordata; class Amphibia; order Caudata; family Ambystomatidae; genus Ambystoma; species Ambystoma mexicanum. The sequence continues at coordinate 712,335,875 of NC_090925.1, forward strand.
TATTGTTCATGGCCTGTAAGATTGTCATTGTATTTTCCCTTGTTCCCTCTCTTGCCTTGAAGCACTTTGAAACACATTGTGTATGGGCGCTATATAAATAAACTATCATACTCCACCCAGAGCCACAATCAGAATGGCCCACAGGTAATGAAAGATGTCAAGCAGACTGCATAGCGGGAAAAGTTCTTGAGCCCTTTAGTCTGGCCGCGCACTTTAAGGATCCTATACAGCCCCCAATCCCGGAGTTGTCGGGTCCTCCTCCATGCAGGATTATGTAACAAATGAAGGGATTCATTTGCTTTTCCCAAAGGGGGAGCCCCTTCCTGTGAGACTAGAGAGGCGAGTCTGCTACGCAACAGGGTGGCGGTAAGTGTGACCTCACAGGGAGAGAGTCCCCTCTTGGGGATCAGCACTCCTTTTCCAATTAGGAACTCCCTTTTTAGTACCCTCACATACCCAATCCAGTTCTAGCAAATGGCAGCCACCATGATTCCTCGTGTATGTATTACTGTAATGTAATCACTAAAGAAAGAGATCACTTGGTACTGGGAAGTGTAAGATGACAGGAGTAATGAAGAATGGGTATCGACCCAAAAGATCATATCTAGCGGGCCGTAGGTACTGTTTTGCTGCATTTGGCATAGGTATAAAAAACTAAATCCGAAAATACTGACCTAGGTGAGGAGGGGTTGCGGGTGTGTCCCCCGCACTCCTACTTCAGTATTTTCAGGTTCAGGGGCTGCAGGGGTGTCCCCCGCATACAAGAAACAATGTGAGGGACAAAAAAACGAAAAAAGAAAAGCTTGAATTGCAAAATGTGGCAGAGTGGGCCTCTGTATTTTGCAATTCAATCTTTTTGTGTACGTTCTTTTAACGTACATCCTGAAGAATGTCTGTATATCAAATACTATGACGAAGAAACCACATGGAGTAGCAAAGAACACAAGTCCAATACAAAGAAAGGACTATGTTGACAGACTGGGCAAGCCTCAGGGTTGCGCGCTAACAATGAGACGAGTCAGAGGGCCAGAGAGAGATACCCAGAAGTTTCAAATCGGCTGGCTGAGGCGAGTTAGTGACTGAGAATGCTGGTTTGCATGGCGGCAAACCAGGCGAGACAGGTGGTGCCTTAAGTGCTCTACGCTGCGAGTAGCCGACATCAGGAGTGTCCACAGGCTGCTAGTCCCAGGAGGGACTTTGCTCTAGGGCTGACAGAGAGCACCAACTTGGACATGCCAAGGGAAAAGCATTCCACCAGCTGATCCCGAGACGTCTGCCAAACTGAGACACTGGAGGGAACCTGATGCGAGAGGTTGTAGCTAAGAGGGAAAGGAACAGAGGAAGACTTTGGAGCCGATGCCACGTTGGGATGCCAAAGAAGGTGTCCGGAGAAAACGGAAGAAAGCAGAGAAGCCATCCTGGTAAGAAGCGTGTGCAGAACAAGAAAGAACACTGAACCAGTAACGCAGACCCAGTACATGCGAGGATAAAGTGGAGACCATAAGGAGGGACAGTGATAGCTACGAAGGTTACAAAGCTGAACATAAAGAGTGGCGTAATAATATTCGTCCCAGTGTGTGGCAAACTGATAAGAAGAGTGAGACTAATAAGGGGAGTCAGAGATCAGAACTGAAGACCAATCAGGATTCCTTGATGGAAAATAGAGCATATAATACTCTGCTAAAATACCTTGGAGAGAATTTCTGCGCTGCTTCTATAGAACTTATTTCTTACAGTTTTGTTTAAATGTGTATCTGACAAAAGAGATTTTAATATTTAAGAGGCAGTGGGCCAGGGTTTATAGTGATATTTGGAATATTGGAATACCAAAATGTTGAAAGTCATAATTTCAAAAAAAATAATATCGAAAAAAAAATATCGAATTTCTTTTTCACTACGTTTTTTATTCAAAAAGGGGGGGATCCCCCCTCCCAACCTCCCCCCTTTTTTTTTACCTTTTTTTTTTTTACTGGCGAAACCCCCCCAAAAATATATAAATAAAAAAATAAAGAATTTGATATTTTTTTTCGACATTATTTTTTCGACATTATTGTCTTTCGGCATTTTTTTTCGAAATTATGACTGACCACCGTGGGCCAGAGCTGATCTGACTTGTAGGTACTGCAATATTAAAGGCTCCAATTGAAGGCTCCAATGAAACTTTGGGTCATATTTTGTTGACTTATAAGTGCCTGACTGCTAAGTATACGCATCACTATGGGAACATTTTTGAAAAGTGTAAAACTAACAGTCTAGACTAGAAGATTGGTGGATGTTTTTTACATGGCCGAAAACTTGAAAATGGTAATAGCACTGATCCAGTTTCTCAAAGATATCTTAGGTGAGCTTATATTGTACCCAGAGCCTGTGAGAAATGGTTTACTTATAATATAGTTTTTCCTTTTTTTCCTACTGTGTAAGCAACAAACACTTTTTTTTATGGTTTAATTAACGAATGTGGTGTGAATTTATGAATGCTCTTAACTTATGTCATTTTTTACTTTGATTTTAAGATTGTGTAATTGGGATTGTTTTATTATCCTTTTGTACAGGTGAGAGGTTTATTAAAAAAGAAAACACCTTAATAAAAATAAAAGAACTAATCATACTTGTCCCAAGAGTTAGAATTAGAACGGGGCAAATCATACTCGTCTCAGTAATTGGCAAACTTACAAGAAGAGTGAGAGTCCTGTAGATAAAAAGAATAAGAGTCATATGAGGACTCCACCTGACTGGGTCTGTGAAAAGAGGAATAAAGAACGGAGGGAGAGCCCTGACAAGTGTATTTGCCCTATAGAAGGAAGAAGTATTGTGAATTACCAGCGGTCTACAAAGAACTGTAAAGAAAGTGCAGAAAGAACTCTGAGAAACCAAAGGAACTCATATTCAAGGGCCTGGAAGAGCCCCATGAAGGAACTGGAAGAATTACTGTAAGAAGTGGAAAAGGGCTATCTAAAGATCCCCTTTTGAGGAGAACTGTGAGAACTATGCTGATCAAGCAATCCAGGAGAAGGGGGTCATTCTCCTGGACCTTTTCTGTTGTTTAGTATTAGTGGTAGGGTGAGGACAGGTTAGCTTTTGGGACAGAGGACAGACTCTTGATTTCGGACTTCACTACTGTCGACGAGCACCCTAGTTTAGTTGTGTTAGGTAAAGGAAAGTTATGTGTTTTCTTTATTATTTTATAATAAACATAGTTGAAACATGGCACCAATTGGTCAGTCTCCTCCTTCTGACCTACCACAGTGGACTGAGAAATCATCAGGCACAGCCTACCCAACTTGTGAAACTGAGCTACAAGCAACGCACCTGTTATGGACTACATTTCCCTTCATCCTAGTTCTGCACCACACTTGTGAACCGCTTATCAGTCAGTCTATCAGTCAGTCAAATAGTGCATTATACAGCATATTTTACCATCAGCATACAACTTCATTACATAGTTCACGAAGGGGACTAAAACAACCTTCAGGATGATGCACATAAAATGTCATTAAAAAACTCTGGGCATTAAAAATACAATCAAAGGTTGGATACAATCTTCCTACGTAGCCAAGCGCGATATATATATTTAACAACAAAATAAATATCATTAGTTGATGCTGTTGACCGACATAGGGCTTCTCGGTTGCTTCTCAAACAATGGAATTAAGTACATTTTCCTTAAAGCACAATAGCATTCACAAATTAGCAGGAAATGCATTACTGATTCGGAAGCCAGCCCACAGGCAGAGCAAACCCATGAGGAACCCCCTCCAACCACTAGTGAATGCTGCCATCTGTAGAGTGGCCATTCTAAATTTAATGAACAGGGTGCGTGCATAGGCAGGTGAAATAAGATCCAAATAGAGTTCTCCCTCCAAAATAGACTTCGAAAGCAGATAATCCTGCCCAAACCTCAATTTTAGGCAAAAACAAACAAGATGTTCCTGGGTGTTATACCTGGCAAACCGCTTCATGTAGATTTTTGAACAAGTTGGCATGAAAAAATGGTTATTCGAAAAAACTTCCAAACCTGCCACTGCTAGTTGTCACTTTACATGGCACAACCAAGGAAGAGAACGACCACCCGGATAGTTGAACAGGTTGGTAAGAGATTCCAGATATTTGCTAAGATCCGGGAAGCTCCGTAACCTGACCCAGTAAAAAAAACAGTTTTCACATTAGTTGGCAAACTACAGGGACCAAGCTACATTTCATCATTAGTGGAGCACTCAGGGAACTATACGGTAGTCTAAGGCGCTTCTTTAAAAAGGTTTGTTCAGCCACCCCCAGACTAGAGCAATTGGAACATCCCCATATCTCGGCTCTATAACGGACAACTGAGGTGACACAAATGGTATAAATGGCAAGAGCAGATAAAAAGGTCTGCTCACCATGGGAAGCAAAAAACCTCCTCCGGCCACCAATATTATTTTCTAAAATGGACAGAGATTTTGCCATTTGACCTGCCCAGGTACCATTATCGGAAAATCTTACACCAAGGTAATCGTAATGGGTAACCTGTTCCAGAGCTGTCCCTTCTACTTCCAGCCCCAATGTTGTTAGGCCAGACTTATTTGATTGGAACCCCATGACCTTGGTCTTACTCCTGTTAAGAGTAAGGCCCAACTGGGAGCACTTAAAAACAAAAACGCTGGCTGCTCTTGGTTTCTAAAATTGCTGCCGGAGCATGAAGACGCTCTTTAGAGAGCTCTGTGCCGGGCCTAAAGCAGCAGGAGTATAAGGGGATGCAGTTCAACCCAGGAGCTGCTTCTGAGGACTAGAATATGTTCCCCCCTCCTCCCTTCCTTGAAGAACAGCACCCTGTGAAGCCGCAAGTGCTGGTGGAAAAAGGATTGCAGCACAAGCAAGGAAGGAAGGGCATGACGGCAAGGCATACAATGTCTACCAGAGATTAAGGTAGACAGCTTTGACATTTTAGGCCTGCGAGGTTTGAGGTGGAACACGGACATCAAGTGAGGAGAGGCCACCCCCCTCAGATAACGCTGCTCCTGGAGGCAGAACTAGTAAATTGGTGGGTAAATGGATGAAGCTTTGGAATTAGACTTTTGAAACCGGGGCTCCTCCGTGGATGGGAAGAAGTCAGCGAGCAGGCCCGGCTAACTTAGAGACATATTGGAGTTGGTGGAAGATTGGTCAGCAGCAGTCATTATATTAAAGTGCAGGTGCAGGAGCAGAGAGGCCCAGTGATTTTACAAGGTAAAGGCGGGGCATGCCTTCTTGGGTGGAAAAGTAAGATTCTCTTACTAATCACGACACCCTCAATTTTGAAGGAGGAGGGGATCTGGGACTTGCTGTAAGTCTTTCGATGCCAGGAGCAAAAGGGAAGGTGATCCCTGCGAAACAGGGTGTGGTCAGTGGCGCAAACAAGAGCCAATTGGATAAGTGCTGGTGACAGCAATCGGAATTGAACGTTAAAGGAGTGAGAGGAAGTCTTTGCAGAAGGGAAAAGGAATCTGAATAAGGTGGAGATATGGCACTAAGCAAGGATTATCTAACGGCCTGTCTTAGAGGAATGGAGGAAAGAATGACTGTGGCCATGCAAGATCAGTTCGCAAGTCTTAAGGAGGATTTAAAGAACTCCCTGAAGGAGATCAGAGACCATGTTGCCGCTATGGGGGAAAGCGTGGATACCGTGGAACAGGGGTTAACAGAAGTCTCAACAGAAGTCATGCAAAATTCTGAGCTGTTGGAACAGATCTCAAGGGCTACACACAACTTGGAATTACAAACTGAGGATTTAGAGAATCGTTCCCAAAGATCGAACATAAGGATAAAGGGAATGGCTGAAACAACAAAGGATGCAGACCTTAAAGCGGTAATATAGCAATGCTTTGTGAACTTGTTTACAGATAAGGAGTTGGAGGATATCCGAATAGACTGTATCCATCAGGTAGATCCAAGAAGGGATGGGCAAGGGGATAGACCCTGGAATGTCCTGGATGCGCTTGCTTCTTATGAAGTCAAAGAAGGAATACTTAAGGCGGCCCGTGGACAGGTTTACATTACAGTTAATGGGTCGAAGGTTCTGCTTTTCCAGGATTTGGCTGTGATGACACTACAGAATAGGAGAGCAATGGGGCCGGTGACCAGGGCTTTAGCGGACAAACAGATTCCCTACAAGTGGACCTTTCCATTTGGCTTGATGTTAAACTGGGATGGTAAACAACAAAGGGTTAGCACATGTTTGGAAGGACTTTCCATCCTTGGTTTGGAAGAAGACAACGAGGGGACAGGAATGGACCAGCGGTGCTCTCCCGGATAAAGAAGGAGACTGGGAATGGTCTGGCTCGTCAAAAAGGAGAAGCAGAAAGATGAAAGGTCCTCCTAACAAGGGACGCGATGATGGAAATCACAGAGGGAGGACCACGTAGAAGTGCTGAAGGTACGTTGCGGTTTCATCATGAAAGAAGGTCAGAACGCAGATGAAGGACTTGGGGCCGGGGGGGCAAAGAAACTGGGATGATAGGGGAAACAGGACTGGGTCTATGAAGTAATAGGCTGGGTCAGGCTCTCTAGTTTGGATTACTATTGGAATTGTTGTGAGGTTAGTTCTCTCGCAGTTAATTTCGGGTTTAACATGGGCCGGTTCCCAAGAAGTATTGGGGTGAGTCATAGGACGCCTGGTCCAGGCCCGGAGTGGGGACAAGGGGGGGGGGGGGGATTTGAGTCGGGGGAGGGGGTAAGATCACAGTCTAGTTGTAGGGGAAGTGGTTTGAGCGCTCAAACAAGTAGTCAATATGAACGACAATTTATACAAACCAATGGCAGCAATAATAATACTGTCACATAATGTACAATACCCCGACAAAGAGGAAAAGGCTAGAAATACAGATAAGGAGGGGACTGATCGATATAGTTTTGCATCAGGAAAGCCACATCCAGAGAATAGACAAACATAGATTTAGAATGCGTCAATTCTCGCAGATCTTTCAGGCTAATGCAAACGGGAAGACGGTTGGTGTTTTGATTGGTTTTAAAGGTACGTTAGAAGCTAAGGTATGTGCTACAATAACGGACTCCAACGGGAGATATCTTTTTTTTAATAAAACTAAACATTGGAGACGGGGTCATGACTTTAGGGACATTATATACTCCAAACAGTGGACAGGAAGAGTTTATACACTCAGTATTAGACAAGCTACAAAGGTTTGTTGAGGGGGAAATATTATTGACGGGGGATTTTAACCTAGCTTGGGACCCTAGAATAGATAGAAGTGCATATGGGGGGAAGGAGAGAGTCCTTCAGACATGTTGAAAGAACGTTTTTTTAATATGGCGCTAAAAAATTTCTGGAAGGTTAAAAAAGGGAACTCAAGTGGGTATACATGTTTTTAGCAGGTGCATCACTGATTTTCGAGAATTGATTATGTGTGGGGTACTCCGGGAATGATAGGTGCATTGGATTATATAGAACTAGACCCAATTTCTCTGCCAGATCATGCCCCCATGAGAGTTACCTTAAGGGGTTGGAAACGGGGTAGCCGATTATGGTCATGGTCACTCCCTACAGAGGTGGTACAAGATGTGATTTCTCAAGAAACATTATGAGAGAAAATTATTTAATACTTTCGTACTAACATATTCAGAAGAGGTGTCTGAATAATGTGTGGGATGCGTTTAAAGCAGTAATTAGGGACAAAATTATCCAATTTAGGGCAATACAGCTTAAACAAAGGGACGTCTTGGAAAAAGAATGGGAAGAAGCTTTAATCAAGGCTCAAAGGGAATTAGCTGAGAAAAAAAGTAAAGAAGGGTACAAAGAATTAAAAGAGATTAGGAGACAATTAGGTACTATGTTAAAGCTAACAAAGCTGTCAAATTATTGGCAAGGCAATTGAAACAACAAAACCACAATGGTCATATTAACGGGATAAAACAGCGTGACAGGCCTATAACTACAGCAACAGAGGAGAATGTGCAATCCTTTGTGTCATATTATACACATTTATATTCCTCTGGCTGTCCAGAGCCAGAGGCAATTAAGGGGTATCTGAAGGAATTACAGATACCACAAGTAACGGAGGGCGATAGGGAGATGTTGGAAGGGGGTATAAGAGAGGAAGCGGTGCGAAAAGTGATAAAGGGCCTCCCCATAAATAAGGTGGATTTACAGCAGTCTTTTATAAGATATTAAAAAAAGAATTAAGGAGACCGCTAGGGGGCGCGGTGTGCAACCTTCACCCCTGGCAGGGAAAGAAAGTGTGAGACCTGACCAGAGTGTTAGGGAGAATTCTCTCTTTAGGCTGAATTTCCTAACCTAGTGAGTCCCCGAGCAGCTTTTCTGGATTTCTGGAGTTTGTTTTTTTTCTGCTGCCAAGAGTGAGACTCTTTTTCTCCCATTCTTGGACATGATTTATGGTGTTCCTTTGACTGTTAATGTGTTTTATGGGCTATGGGGTCCTTTACTCCATAGGGTCGCATGTGTTTTTACTATGTGTGTTACACAGCACCCTCTGTGCAGTAACACAGGGGTGTCATAGTGACACCCAACCATAGACTCCATAGCCTGGGACGGACTACTGTCTCCCAGGGCATGTAAAGTCACCATTGGCTTTACGAGTCCCAAATTATTAACAGAAACCAGTACAAACCATCATATTGTGGACATACTGGGCGGGGCAATTCGATTGCCCCGGGGTCTGTTAGTCGAGGGGGCACGTCTCCGTCCCCCCTGATCGAGTTTTGGCTGGTGGCAGTGGAAACTACTTTTTATATTCAACCGCAAATATTTCCCTATGGGATTTTCCCATTGTTCGAGGCTACCAACTTTAATTATTTAATTTTCATAGCCTCGAACATACCGCCGGTTTATTTATTTAATATTAATTCGCCGGTTGGTATTTTTTGCCAGGACTCGATTCTAAAATGGCGTTTATGTTCTCTTCTGTGACTCCAACCCACGTCGAGCCCTTTGTTCCACTTTTTGGCGGGCTTCTCCACAGAAGCCTCCAAAAGTGGTGCCACTCTGTCTGGGTACCACAGGGGGTGTGGGAGGGGGTTTAGGCACTCTGGACTGAGTTACCTTGGTAACTCAAGTCGCACTCTTGTGTGATTGGCCCAAGTGGTGAGCCGGCTGGCTCACCACTTAGCATGTTTGATTGACAGCTAGGCTGAGTGAAAGGGGGTATGCTGCATAAAAGCAGGGCTTTGGGGACTCGAACTTCAGAAGTCGCCACAGGACCTGAGAATCCGACGAGGGAGAAGCTGAGCCGACCTACCACGACGACACCACCGGTGGAGCCCTGCAGAACCGACTCACCACTTCCCGACTACAGAGAAGATCTCCCGGCTGGAAAGGCTTCTTCCCCTGACTGGTGGGCACAACCAGTTTACCTTCTTTCTTCGCACCCCAGACCGGTTTGTGGTCAAACTGCCCGTGCCAAGCACCCCGGCGGCCGGATAGCCACTCACCACTGAACCGCGAATCAACGGACCGCTCCTTGTACCTGAGAAACTCTGCGGCTGGTTTCTTCCCTGGCAGTGCAACGGACTCCTGTCTTCCTCCCCGACGAGATCCCCTCTTCCCCCGGACGAAGCACCGACTTGCATCCGCTGCCAGGAACAACTGCCCCCGCTGGAGTATTCTCACCACTTTAAGGTACCGTGTCCGCCAGGCCTCCCTTTCTAAAGATTGCTACAAGGTAATAATAACCCCTTAACCTTCTGGACTGGGCTGGCCGCTTTGACCCTCTAACTGGTCCCTTTCTTTGGTCCAACTCCTTTTTGAACCGTTACAAGACTTTTGTGCACTGCAACCGTATGACCTTGGACACATTTCGTTTGAATCCTCTTAAAGCGGATCCGGCTTACTGACTCTGAATTCACGGTATTACTTTGCCTTCCTCTCTTGTGTGTTCGTGAAAAAGTGTTGGGATCTGTTTCAATGTGTTCTCTGCTTTTTCTCTCCCTTTTTAAAAACGAATTATTAGAGTGCCATCTACGTTAAGCGCTCACCGCTGCCTGAAAATAAGTGGGGCTTTACTTAAGACTTGTCTAATATTCTTTTAAGGGAGTGTATATCTTTTAGTGACCATGTTTTTGAATTGCTTACTATTAGTGCCTGTGTGTTTTTCTAGATGTGGTTTTTAATAAGTAATTATATCTCTTTCACACCAAGCCCTGGTTAGTGTTTACTTGTTCTACTGTGTTCTCTTGACCTATTGTGAATACTCTGTATACTGCCTAACTCTTCTTGAGGGAAGTCTGACTGCTCAGCCACAGCTACCAAGTGAATCTGTGTGGTACAGACTGCTACCAAGTGGGTTTACTGCCAAACACCTGTAGTCTTAAATCTTTTGCAGTGGTCCCAGAGGGAACTGCACAGGTTTCTGCCTAACACAGAGCCCCCAACACTTTGGCAAGAAGAGTTCGGGGCAGAACAAACAACCCAGTGGAGCAGAGAGGGGCTCCCCCACCGGGAAGCCACGACCCCACTGTCAGGCGACGCCGGAGGCCTTGGGCTAAGAAACCTTCACTGCGGAGCCCAGACACCCATCCGGTGTTGCCGAAGCGGGCTGAGCACAGGCGACTGACTGGCAATCCCTGCGCCTTCATAGAGCGAAACAGCTGTGGGCTTGCCCAGCAAGATATGACCTGCATCCGCCGTAGGTGGACCCCACGAAACACGAGCATGGACGCACCCGGGACGGTAAGAGACCCCTGGCCCGGGCGGAGACCTGAAACGGATTTACGAGTGGGGGAGGAGGGCCCCCCCACCTGAGTGGCTGCTGGGGGCGCGCGGCAGCTCACTGGAGGAGAAGAGCACGCAGGGGAGACTCCATCTGGTGGACCCCGACCCAACGGGATCAGAGGTGAGTAGACAGCAGGAGGTACCCGGCCGCCCAGGGTGAGACGGATTGAGCCCTGCAGGGGCGCTGCCTCCCCCGGGTCAGCCTACGGTGGAGAGTTGGCACTAGAGTGAAGCAGGCCGGACAGGCCTCTTTCCGCGGCCTCCCCCACAAGACTAAGTGTCCCCCAGCAGATACCACCTGAAAGACCCCTGACTCCCTCCCTCCCCCATCAATGGTGGAGGACAGTGGGGAGGGGGCAGGGGGACATAGGGGAGGGTCACACAGGAATGAGCATCTAGAGACCCCCGATGAGGAAGGAACACTGGGCCGGCCCTCCTAGGCCACTGGATTACACCCAGAGCAGCAAACACCCAAGGGGACGCTGTAGGCAGAGGCTGCTGATCTTGAGGGCTGGTCCGACCGCAGAGGCGAGCACCGAGTGGATGACCGGGTCCCCCATGGGGCTCCGATGACCCGAGTTCCCCAGAACAGGAGGGGACACCCACCAGGGAGGTCCCCTCCACATAGGAACAAGGACTCGAGTGGTAAATCCCAGGGGCATCTCGAAGTGGACATACTAATTAAGGAGGAGTTCCAGCGCCCCACCAAAGAGAGCGCACCTTACAAGACCTGCGCACACTCGAGTGGCGGGGGCAGTAGAGGTAGCCGGGTCCTCAGGACGAGGAGGGGATCCACCAAGGAGGACTCCCCAACCCACAGAGTGCCAGGACACAAGGGCCCAGCTCTGGGAGCACCGCAGACGGAACACAGGTCCCAACACCCACTGCCCCCAGCAGAAAATGGGACCCACAGTCCCCTGGGCAGTATCTTGAAACGGGAATGAGGGCCCCCGGCATGCAAGGGTGACCCTGAGAAAAGGGCAAAAGTCCAGAGGAGGGGGAACAGCCCTCCGGCAAGGGGGCCATAGACCACACCAGGGCGCACAATAGGACAACCCACAGGAGCACCCCACTAGCCCCAAGGCTTCCGTACGGAGCACTAGCGCCCTGAAGCGCGGTGCTAGTGGCTGAGAGGATAAGGCCCAGGAGTGGATGAGGCCAGATAGGGAGGTCAGTCCCAGGAATTGAAACCAGGAGCTCAACCAATTGGTCGCCCGCCCAAGCGCTTCTGTCTCTGCAACGTTTCCAGAGACATCCACAGGACACCGGGGTGGCAAACCACCCAACCACCGACAGAATGTCCGAAGGGGGTGGCCCCCCCACCTCCAGTGCTCACCAAAGAGGACGTCAAAGATAGCTTGCAAGAGATCAAAGCCATTAGGACAGACATACAAGCCTCGATATGCAACCTCAAAGGAAGGGTGGACACATTAAAAGAAAAGATGGAAGGTATGGAAAATAACCACCTGCAGGCCGACCTCCTCGACATGAAGTACGAGGCAAGGATAACTGACCTAGAAATCAGAGAAGAAGAGGAAATGCTGTTAAAGATGGAGGACCTCGAAAATAGAGAACGCTGTAACAACTTGCGCATTTTAGGCGTGACTCAGCAAAGGGACGAAACAGCGGCGGAAGTGGGGAGGAAGATCGAGGGCCTGATAAACCAACTCTTCACCCTGCAAGGAGGCAAGGAGGTCCAGCTTGAAAGACACAGAGGTGGAGGTGCGCTTCCTCAGCTACAGAGAGAAGATGGAAGTGCTGGAGAAGGCAAAAAGACTCTGGAGCTTCATATTTGAAGGGGACACAGTTTGTGTTTTCCAGGATCTCTCAGCTCTCACGCTAACTCGCAGAAGGGAATGCCGCTCTCTTACACAGTGGCTCACTGAGCAGGACATCAGATATAGATGGTCTTACCCCTTTGCCCTGTAGTTTGCGCGAGAAGGAGTTGACTACCGGGTGACCAGCAGCAAGTAAGCGCTCCAAGTGCTCCAAGTCCTCAAGGGTGAAGGCGCACCAGTGGAAGGGGGGGATGGAGGAGCAACACTGACCGGCCAGCGAGGGGACCCGTAGGCCCCTGGGCTCTCAAAAAGAAGATGAAGGGGAAGAGAAAATTCAGGAAACCAAACACCCCGACACGCAACAAGGAAGTGAACTAGATAGGAGATATTGAGCAACACCACATGGGGAGTTGGACATGGGGAGACCCCTGCCGGAGGTGACGAGGAGTTATAAGAGAACAACAGAGGACGAACGGATCTCAACCCATAGTGGCCTGGCCACGGGCAGGCGTCTCATGCAAAGGAGAAGGCGGGGAAGGGAGGAGGGAAGGGTTTTACTCAAGGTGTTATGGGTTGGGGATGGAGAAGTGTGCAGAGAAATCCTGTATGGCCAAGGGGGAATTGAGAAGCATGGTGATCCCTGATGGCTATCCCTGAGAACAGGGGCTGGGTCGAGACGCTTAACCTGGGATCGCTGAACTTGAAGGGCCTCAACTCGCCCACAAAGCGATCTCTCTTGGGGAGGGAGATGAGAAACTCTGGATCGGATGTCCTCCTAGTCCAAGAAACGAGAACGGTGGCAGCGGAAGAGAGACTGATCCCAGGCCCCCATGTCGGTCAGACATTCTGGGCATCAGGCACCGAAAAGAAGTGGGGGGTGGGGATCTTGATCCATAGGAAGTACAAGCTCTCTGAGCCCATGGTGTGGAGAAGAGCGGACGGGAGAGCTTTAGTGGTCTCGGGTAACCTGGAACATTTTAGAATTACCATTGTGACTGTATATTGCCCAAACGTTGGCCAGATGCAATTTATGAGGGAGGCAATGGGGGAGATTCTGGCCAGAGTGGAGGGGCTCCTTCTCCTGGGAGGGGATTTCAACATGTGGGCGGACCGTGGAATGGACCACAGTGGTGAGTTCGTTCCCCAAGGGCAGCAGGGGAGACAGGTGAATCGGGGTTCATATGTGGGACCAGGGACTGGTTGACACCTGGAGGGAAGTGCACCCGGCCACGCGGGGATACACGTTCCATGGGTCCAGAACTAGGATTGACTATATCTTCCTGGAGCACCAACATGCCATCAGAGAGGATAGGTGTGAACACTGCCCTATTAGCTGGTCTGATCATGACCTGGTTGCGGACATTGCCATGTCAGGACTCAAACTCAGGGAATGCTTGTGGCGTTGTAATGATTTGCCCCTGAGGGATGAGCCCTTCAGAGAAGAAACGAGAGAGACTATCAAGGAATTTTTCACGCTAAATGATACGGGAGAGGTAGAACGAGGGATAGTTTGGGACGCGGCCAAGGCAACCTGGCAGGGCAAGCTGATCGGGGAAGGGGCGACAAAGAAGAGGATTAGGTCACTTCACTCTAAGAAACTTCGGGTGAGATTTGCCTCCTGGAAAGAGCGGGGGTAAGGGGGAGAAAGAAAAGGAAAGGAACCTGGAGGCAGCCAGGGATAAACGGCAAGAACTAAGAGGAATTGAGATGGGGAGGGTTAGATCCGGCCTCCAGTATCTGCAGCAAAGATACTATGAAAAAGGGGACAAGGCGGATGCTATGCTGGCAGCTAAACTCTGAGGCCAAAGGGCAGAGAGGTAGGTGGACAGGATAAGGGTGGACGGGGACTGTCCCAAATAAGAACCCGAGGCGATAGCAGAGGAATTTGCCAATTTCTATGAATCGCTCTATGGGAACAAGGGCATCCAGGACGGGGAAGCAATGGACTCCTACTTGGGAGGTGTGTCCCTACCGACGCTTACTCACAGTGAGGTCTCAGAGATCGAAAGGCTGATCACGGTAGAAGAGGTCCTGGGGCAATAGCGGGTCTGAAAGTAGGTAGAGCCCTGGGAGAGGATGGGTTCACAGCAGGCTTTTACAAGACTTTTGCGGGTCCACGGGCGGGGTTCCTGGCGAGCCTATTCTCCAACATTATGGCGACAGGGAAGGCTCCCCCCTCATTTGCAAAGGCCCTAATTACAGTAATCCCCAAGGAAGGGAAGGACCCGGGAGACTGTCGGTCCTATAGGCCCATCTCCCTATTGCACATCGATACAAAGCTGTTCACCAGGATAATTGCCACAAGACTGGAGGGACTTATGCCGAGACTCATCCATTCGGACCAAGTGGGCTTTATACAGGAGAGACAGGGAGCAGATACTATGAAAAAGACCCTGCAACTCATGAGGGAGGCTCTGGCTGGGGGAGGCAACCATGTCCTAGTGGCCATAAATGTCGAAAAGGATTTTGATCGGGTGGACTGGGGATTCCTACATGGTGTTTTGGGGAAAGCTCAGATTTGGGGAAGGAGTCCGGCGTGCTGTCAAGGCCCTGTATATGAGCCCGTCGGCCAGGGTCACAGTCAATGGGTGACTATCTCGCTCATTCAGGCTTCCGCGGGGGACGTGCCAAGGATGCCTCCTGCCCCCCCTCCTGTTCGCCTTGACCATGGAAATATTGGCAGAATATTTGAGAGGTTCTGTTGAGGTGAGGGGTATCGAGGTGGGAGAAATAACCTTTACAATTGGGCTATACGCAGATGACATTATGCTCCACTTGAGGCACCCCACATGCTCCGTCCCGGCAGCCCTGCAGGTGATGGGGTATTTTGGACGCTTCTCTGGCTTTAAGGTAAATGTAAACAAATCTGTTATCTTCCCCTTCGCCCCGGACGCAGATCGGCACATAGAAGAGCTGGAAACCCTGGGCCTTCAATTTCAGCCCGAGGGGGTGAAATATTTTGGGATAAATATCGTCAGACCGGATGAGGATGTGGAACGGGCCAATTATCCCCCATTGTTCGACAGGTTATTCACGGAGATGGAGGGGTGGAACAAAGGGCAGATATTGGATGGGGAGATTAAAAGCGATCAAAATGAACCTCCTCCCCAGATGCTCCCGATAAAGGCCCCTGAAGAACATCTGAAGGAAGCCAAACGGTGCAACCTGAGCTTTATCTGGCAAGGCCAGAAGCCCAGGATAGGATATGAGACTCTTAACCTCCCGAAGGAGAACGGAGGGGTGGGCCTCCCAGACCTGCAGCTGTACTATAGAGCAGCTCAACTCAGGTCCCCCATCTTAGTGAGGACAAGGACAAACAGTGGGTTTACCTTGAGAACCGTCACTTGCGCCCTGCATCGGTGAGGGAATGGCTGTGGGTCCCGCTACGGGAGCTCGCGAAGCGGATCAGGGAACACCCTTCCTGGGGACCATGTGGAGGGCCCTGGCAGGGAAAGGGAACAAAGAGAGCCCGGCCACCTGGCCCTCCCCGATGAGCCACATCTGGGCACCACCTGTCAGGGATGATATCCCAGAGGTTGAACACTACCAGACCTGGTTTGAGGCGGGGCTCTGCAGGGTGGGTCAGTTGATCCAAGAAAACAAGTTCATAAATATCCAAAAGCTAGAAGACTCACTGGGAGTTGGTACTCTCTCCCATCTCCTTTATCTGAGACTGATGGGAATACTCACATTAGACAAATGGAAGCCACTTATCTGCAGGGACCTTACTCCAGTTGAGAAAGTTCTGGACTTGCGGGTAGAAATGAAAGGGCTCATCTCCCTCCTTTATGGAGTGCTTCTGAAATCACTGGAGGTGGCGGGGCAACGAGGGGTCTCAGGGCAAAATGGGAAAGGGATCTGGGCCTGGAGGTGGGAGATGGACTATGGGCCCGTCTTTGCGGGAGGGCCTTCAAGACCTCAATTTCCTGCCAATACAACATGCACTCCATAAAACTGCTACATAGATGGCAATACGACCCGGTGGAGACTGAATGGCTGCAATTCCACAACATGTTTTGTGACAATGGGGGAAAGAGTATAGAGGCCCAAGGGAAAGCAGACCCGGGCCCCACTGAAATTATATATCCGAGCAAGAAGCCAGTCTCTGAGGAGGTCACTGCATAAGAGACATCCGAAAACCCAGCCGGGGACTTGAACGAAAGACTGGTGGAACTTCTCCGACCCACCCAATCCGGGATGGCACCTTAGAAGGGGGAAAAGGGGAGGCAGGGGGGCTGTGGAAACGGCATTTCTGAAAGTTGGGGAAAAGTAACCTTTAAGTTGTTCTGGGGGTGTGACACCCCATCGGGCTTGTTTCTATTGTTCCTCTTCTTAAGAAATGCCAATAAAAAACAATAAAAAAAACTGTAGCGACTAACGTACTCTTAGTCCATAGTCCCCTTTCCTCCATACTGTATGGGTGTTCCTCGCGAGGGACGGGAGACGGAACCTTTTTCACCAGGAAAAATCTTCTTCCCCTTCAAATTTAGAGGTGCGTGGGGGCACAGCCCTGGGAGCATGCACTCGCCCGACTCCACCCACCGGCGCCACTCTTCAGTCCCCATTGACGCATTTCGACAATATTTAACATTACCTAATGACACCAGTATTATTAGGGGGGAGGATGGAGGGACGTATGGAGGAAAGGGGACTATGGACTAAGAGTATGTTAGTCACTACGGTGAGTAACTATTAATTACTCTTGCGCCCCGTCCCCTTCCCTCCATACTGTATGGGAGATTACAACTGAATGTAGCCCCAGGGTGGAGAGGAGAAGAAAACAGTTTTCTTAGAACCGCCTGCCCAAATGCTGCATCTGACATGGAGGCGACATTCAAACAGTAGTGTTTACAGAAAGCCAAAGTGGTGGCCCATGTAGCCGCCCTGCTGATGACCTGCCACGGCACATGCCGTTGGAACGTGATGCTGTGGCCTTGGCTCTGACCGCATGCAAGTTAACTGGCACTGGTTTGTGCTGCCCTTCATAGGCCTCCTTAATGGCCACAACCATCCACCTTGCTATGGAGGCCTTGGAGGCCAGATAACCGGGCCTTGACCCCCCAAAAGTGACAAACAAGGTGTCCGACTTGCAGAAGTCCATGGTCCTGTCCAGGTAGTATGTCAGCGCGCGTCTGACATCCATACAGTGCAAGACCCTCTGAGGCTCACCCTTGGGGTCGGCAAAGGTGGGTAGAACTACTTCCTCGTGGAGATGGAAGGAGGAGGTCACCTTGGGTAGGAACACAGGGTGCATCCGCAGGACGCCCTTGTCCCTGTGAAAAGTGGTGTAGCTTTCTGATGCCACCAGAGCCCGGATCTCGCTGACTCTGCAAGCTGAAGTTAGGCCCACGAGCAGAGCTGTCTTTATGGTGACCAGCCTGATGGCCGCGGACGCCATAGGCTCAAAAGGTTTATGCGCCAAGGCGCCCAAGACAACATTAAGGTCCCACACCGGGTGTGGCTTCTTTATGGGCGTGTGAAGCCTTTGGAGGCCCGCCAGATGTCGTTTGACCACCGGGTTGGAGGAGGGGAAGAGGCCCTCCTCCGAGTTCCTGTAAGCTCCTATGGCTTCCAGATAGGTGCAGCATGTATCCACCTGCACGCCGGAGTGGGCAAGGTGTGCTGAAAAGGAGAGCAAGTCGTCCAAGGTGCCCTTAAGAAGGTCGATCTCCCTAGAGTCGGCCCAATCCAGATCATTTACTCTTATGTTGGCTCTTAATAGCCTTGCTTCTAGCCCCCTGGATGATCTCTAAGTGTTTCAGCGTGAACTGCTCAGGAACCACGCTGCAAGGGCTAGCTTGTGTGGAGCAGGGTGGAGTACCCTGCTCCCCTGCTGGGCCAGGAGAGGAGCTGGGCCCAAGCAGTAGGTGAAAGGGTGGTCTGTCCAAAAGGCTGAGGAGCTCGGAGAACCATGGTCTGGCCGGCCACCAGGGAGCTATCAAAATGATGCTGAGGTGCCGGGATTCCTATATCTTGCAGATCACCCTGTGTACTAGGGGTGTGGGCGGGAAGGCATATGCCCTCATGTTGTTCCATTGGATATGGAATGCGTCGCCCAGGGAGACGAAGCGCTGCCCCTGCCAGGAGGCAAAATGTTGGCATTTCCTGTTGTCCCGGGAGGCAAAAAGATCCACCTGGGGAAGCCCCCACCTGAGGAAGATCTCCTTCATTACCGGGTCATTCAACTACCACTCTTAATTGTCTGCCCCCAGTCTGCTGAGCCTGTCCGCTTCCAGGTTGGATTCCCCCGGGTGGTGGACAGCCATGAGGTAGATGTCGTTCTCCAGAGCCCACATGCTGACTGCTAGGTTGCACAGCGGAGGGGATCTGGTTCCCCCTTGCTTGTTGACATAGTAAATGCTGGTGGAGTTGTCTGTCTGGATAAGACGTCTTGCCCTCGATAAGATGGAAGAAGGCCTTGAGAGCCAACCATATGGCCCTCAATTCCAGCCATTTGATGTGGAACTCCTGCCGAGTCCAGACACCATGGACGCTGCGGTTGTCCAGGGTGGCTCCCCAGCTTTCTAGGGAAGAGTCCGTAGTAACTGACCTGAGGGGCCGGCTGCCAGAAGGGCTTGCCCTGCCTCAGGGTGAAGTCCGCGGATCACCAGTGCAGTCCGAGTGGAGAAAGGGAGGAATGTTGACTGGCTCCTCTTGGGAGCCCTTCTCCTGATTCCATGAGGCTGCGAAGTGCAGCTGTAATCTCCGCATCCAGAGTCTTGTGTGAGGCACGGCAAAAAGGACTGCTGCCGTCAGCCCCAATAAGAGTTGGTACCACCAGGCCAAGGTCACGGGCCTGGAGAGGAAGTGCGCTGTAGCTCTCTTGATGGCCGCAATCTTGTCCTCTGAGGGAAAGACTCTCACAGAGCTTGTGTCCCAGATGAGGCCCAAGAAGGTCAGGCTCTATGTGGGCTGCACCTGAGACTTCTTGAGATTGATAGTGAACCCCAGGTCATGGAGTGTGTTCATCAATGCAGAGGCAGTACGCTGAACCGCTTCCAGAGAGGTGGCCCGGTTGAGCCAGTCGTCCAGGTATGGGTAGACGTGGTGGCCATGGTCCCTGAGGAGGGCTGCCACTGCATTCATCAACCTGGTAAATACGCTGGCAGCCGAGTTGAGGCCAAAGGGTAGCACCTTGTATTGGAAATGGAAGCCCATGATCCTGAAGCGCAGCAAGGAACAATGCGGCTGCCAAATCGGGACGTGTAGGTAAGCGTCCTTCAGATCCAGGAAGCACATCCAGTCTCCCCGTTCCAGTGTTTCCGCAATAAGGGCTGCCATAACCATCTTGAATTTTTGCAGAAGGAGGGAGAGATTGAGGGTGGTAAGGTCCAACACAACTCTCAGGCCAGCCTTGTGGTTCTCCTGTATGGCGAAAATCCGGGGGAAAAAAAGCCCAAGTCTCGCTGGGAGGTTGGGACTTCTTCCACGGCATGGCTCTCGACGAGCGACCGGATCTCAGCCAGCAGAGTTGCTGTCCCAATCTGTGGGAGAGGAGGGGAGGAGGGAGGAGAGGAGGGTACCAGTAGGCGTGGAGTCAATCCCTGTGTCCCTGTGGAGACTACAGAGAGGATCCAGGGGTCTGAAAAATACTGGCACCAAAATTGCACGTGAAAGGCAAGCCTTCCCCCCACCGGAGACACGTGGACCCGAAGGGGCGTGTCATGCCTTTTTTCCCTCCGAGGCTGTTGCAGATGGGAGTGGGGGGGCTGGAAAAGCCCCCTGCTCCCCCCCCTTCTGTTGTTTCCTGCGATGCTGACTCAGAAAACGGTCTGGTTGTCTGGACCTCCGTTGTTGGAAGCCTCGGAACCCGCCAAACGCCCACCCCTTTTCGGAGCATTGCTGCGACTGGGAGTACGCCTAGGGTGTGGCCTTAGTAAAAATTGATAAAGATTTTGCAGTTTACAAGCTGTTATTCTTTTTATCTAATTCCTCATCCGTGGTGGAGCGGAAGAGGTCACTGCCCTCGTAGGGAAAGTAAAATACGTGTTCCTGGACATCAGGATTAAACTTAGTAGCCCGGAGCCAGGCCGTCCTTCTTATGTCTGTGGCAATGCAGATGGCCCGGGCAGAGGTATCGATGTGGGCCACGGTGGACTCCATAATGTCCTGCGCTACCAGCATGGATTCTCCTAGTCACTTCTTGAAGCGCGCTTGGCTCTGTGCCAGTAATTCTGGGAGGAAGTCTGCAATTTCCAGCCAGAGCGCCTTTGGTTAGCGGCTGCCAGCATGGCCTCTGTGTTGGCCTGCCGCAGGTGCAAGGAGGCATTGGAGTACAGCTTCTAGCCGTACGCCTCCAGGATCTTCTCCTCCTTGCCTAGCAGCGTTGAGGACGAGGTGGCCGAGGACGACTGAGGCTTGGAATAGAGTGACCCTGCAGCTGTCACAGAAGAGTGCGGTTGATGATGCGCTGAAAGCAAGAGTGTGTCCCCTTGCATCTGCCTGTACTTGGCGTTCAGGCGCTGATTGACAAGCTGGGCCGAGTGCGGCTTGAGCTACCCCTTCTTGGCCAGGGCAACTATGTCTTTCTGCATCGCGATCCCTGTTTTGGTAGGGAGTCTTAGGGTGAGGACTTCTGCTAAGACCCCCTCCTCTGGCTGCTCTACCTCAAGCTGTGGAAGGCCCAAATACTCTACCAAACCTGCAAGGTGTTACGTGGAAGGCCCTGGCTGAAGATGGCGTGTCGGGGTCCTCCTCCTCGTCTGTGTCCACCAGGCTCGGGGGGTCCGGAGCTGGTGGAGGAGTGCTGGGTGCCGTGGGCTGCGGAGTTGAGACCGGAGCCGGTGGCTGCTGCGGAGGCTGGCGTGGAACCGCCTGTACTGTGGGAGGCAGGGAAGTCAGAATCGGAGGAGCCGGCTCGGGCAGCAGCATCTGCGCTGGGGCCTGTGGCACCGGAGCCATCAGAGTAATGACTATGGGGGCCGGCGGGGTGACTCGAGGGAGCATGTCACTGATGGCATCCCGTAGGGTGGTCCCCATCTGGGGCGTTCGCATCAGCTCTAGGAGCCTTTAGAGGAACCTGTCTTCGGAGGCTGTAGAGGTGGCAGGCGATAATGAACGAGTGGCCAAGGGCAGCTGGGGCGGGGGCACACTCTGCCTGGGGTGCAGGGGAAACCTGCCCTGCAAGCTGATGGATAAACTGTAGGCCACACACCTGGTTGACACCAGTCCCACTGTGACTCTTTCCTCCACCCGCTCATCGAGAGGGGGTATCGGATGAGTGGCCATCTTGTCTGGCGCGACAGCCATTTTTTCAAGCTGCATGCCATGTGCCGAATTTGGGGTGCCTGCCTCACTGGAACCAGCCCTGTCCAAGACCCTTTGGGTATGGAACGAAAGGCCTATCCCGCACCTTAGGCCGTGAACTCGAAGGCGTATTGCCCTTGGCACAGCTGCCGGTAGTGCTGCGTGAAGGCGCCCCCTCGGACATGATGCTGGTACTAGGGCGTTGCCCCTCAGGGGTAACCCTGGTGAAAGAACCTTACGGTCCCTCAGCAATGACACCGGAAGGATTCGGAGACCCCTCTGCCATGAGGCCGGTAGCTGGACTAGCCTCAGTATGTGTGCTGGTACTAGAACCCAACAGGTTCCTCCCGGTTGGGCGCTTCCTTGGGAAGGAGTCGCCCTTACGGGGTGCAATGGACACCTGCGGAAGCCCAGTGGAGTCGAAATGCGCCGAGGAGGAGCTTGGCGTCAGAGGACCAAATACCTATTGAAAAGAAAAAGCTAGAAGAATATTCGGGGAAGAGCGTGTGGTATTACATGGCCGAAGCCAAACCCAGGAGCACTGGTGAATTTGGCCCGTTCCCGTCGACGCAGAAAAGGGGACTGAGGAGTGGCGCCAGTGGGCAGAGTCAGGCGAGCGCATGCCTCTAAATTTAAAGGGGAAGAAGATTTTTTCTGATGAAAAAGGTTCTGGCTCCCGTCCCTCGCGAGGGACGCTCATACAGTATGGAGGTAAGGGGACAGGACGTAAGAGTAATACTAGTATTAACAAACTTGTTTAATTCGTTCCAACACCAAGGGAGTGTAACTCGATCAATGACAGAAGCAGAAGAGATCTTATTGGGGAAACCAAATAAGGAAATGGCATTATGCAGTTCAAACCGACCTATAGCATCATTAAATATTGATGCGAAAACATACAAAGGGATTTTAGCTGAAAGATTGAAATATATTCTCCCACCATTGATAGGCTAGGACCAATCTGGATTAATAATGGGAAGACAAACGTGGGATAACACAAGTAGGGTGATACACCTGATGGAGAAAGTGGCAATTAAAGATGTTCCATCAACGTTGGTATCCTTAGACGCCGAAAAGGCGTTCGATAGAGTTGAATGGCCCTATCTATTCGAGACAATTAAACATATGGGTTTTGGTCCGAGATTTATACAAATGGTAGAGGTCAATCACGAAGCTCCTGTAATGCGCCTCTCCATTAATCTAAGTATATCGAAGGTAATAAATATTGAACGAGGGACTAGACAAGGGGGCCCTCTTACCTCCTTATTGTATGCAATATATTTGGAGCCCTTGTTATTTTCGATTCGGTAAAATTATGCTATAAAAGAGATTATTTTTGGGGGAGAAATGCATAAGATAGCAGCATATGGAGATGATATGTTAATGACGCTGACGTAACCTGAAACTACGATTACGGCATTGGTAACAGTATTAGAAGAACAGGAGAAATTGACGGGTCTTAAAATCAATATGGCAAAATCCAAACTCATGGGGCTGGGTCTTTCAAAGGAGCAAACAATTAACATATATAGATTACTCCCATTTCGCACATCCGGTAGTGAGTTAACATATCTGGGGGTAAAACTCACTAATAAGATTACTCATTTATATAAGGCGAACTACCTGAAGGCTTTACAGAATATGAGGGAGGACTTCAATAGATGAACCTCCCCCTGACAGTGTCCTGGTTGGGGCGTATTAACATCGTTAACATGGTGACGTTGTCAAGATTGCTTTACCTATTTCAAGCCATTCCTATCCTGGTCCCTGGGGAGTTCTTTAAAACAGTAAATACAATTATATCTACATTTATTTGGCAAAATAAACGTCAGAGAGTTTCTTTAGAAGTGTTGACAAACCCCAAGGGTAGAGGAGGATTAGGCCTCCCATACATGAGCAAATACTATGAAGTGGCTCAGCTACGGGTGATCCGCGAATGGTTGACTAATAGTAAGGGGAAAATGTGGGCACGTATGGATAGAGCAATGGCAGGGGTGTCACCTGCAGGACTTTTATGGTTACCAACAAAGGATAGAACATTACGTTCTCGTAGAAGTGTGGTTTTGAAGACAACGTGTGACATATGGGACCGATACCTGAAGACGGGACACCTTTCCACATAGCTATCCCCATTTACACCTCTATTTGAGAATCTTCAGTTCTCTCTAGAACTGTCAAAAGGGGATTTTAGCCAATGGAAGAAACAAGGCTGCTTGAAGTTAGCGGACATGACAATTGAAGGGGACATAGCAACATTTGAACTATGTAAATGACGTTTAGGCCTAAAAGAGACAGACAGATCTGATTGTAGTCAAATGAGACACTGGCTGATGCAACCTGAAAATAGGCAGATTGCACGTAGACCTTTAACACAAATTGAGATGTGTATAGCTAGCCATGCAGGAGACAGACATTTGCTATGGCAATTGTTTCAGATATTATTAGCCTGCAATCCCCCAACTATTTGGCATTATCAAAAGGCATGGGAGGAAACTTTAGTGGAAGATATATCACAGGAGCAATGGGAACGACTGTGGAACCACATTCCGAAATGGACTCGTTCACGACAATTAAGAGAAATGTGGTATAAAATAATTATGCAGTGGCATTATACACCTCAAAGGCTACATAGAATGTATAATACAAAATCATCTGAATGTTGGAGGGGTTGTAGAGCAGAAGGAGACTGGAAATATATTTGGTGGGAATGCCCAAGAATTGGGAATTTTCGGAACAATGTTAAAATACAAATGAAGAATATGTACCCAGGAATAGGCTCTCTCTTGGTGGGGGAGAGTTTATGCAGGTTGTTTGGGCCTGAGCTAGGACAAATTCTGAAACCAACGAAGAAAGCGTTAATGTGTATGTTGATAGCTGCATTGGTTAGTACTTGCAAGAAGAGTAAAGATCCCCCGATAATAATGAGTTGGTTGCACAAACTGTGGGAAATATGAACAATGGAATGGATAACATATAGGATTCAGGGGGCACTTGATAGGTTTAGGAGTGATTGGCGGATGATGTTGGAATATTTGAGAAGCGATTTTATGCTGCAATGGTGCCGACAAAATATTTGCTTGTTGGACATTATGTGAACATTTGGCTTGAACTATGGACCATTGAACGAAGGGCCTAGGACTGGTGTTTACGGGATGGAAAGAATAGAAGAACTGCGATGCTGGGGGGTGGGAGGGTGGGGGGAAAGGGCTGACTGAGGGGGTTTCTTTTATTGTTTGTACGAATCATTTGAAATGCTAATAAAAAAATATTTAAAATAAAAACGAAACGCTCCAAACTTTGTTTGATGCCCATTGGAGATAAGGCCAACAAAACTGAATAGTTGGCAAAAAGTAGGACTGGGAAAAAATCCATGCCTAGTTTTGGTGGGTCCAAGCTTGCATCCTGGCAATCTGCCAACAGGGCCAGAATAATCTTGGTAATATAAAGAATAAAAAAAGTAGAGGGGCAAGAACGCAGGTTTGCCGCACACCTCTGTTAACTGGCTCGTGGTGTCTCCCACTGGACCCCATCTCACCACAGCAGTATTACAGGAGTATAATTAAATGATCACTGCCAACAGATGATAAGGGACCCCCTGCTTCAACAGAACCTGCGAAGCAGTTCCCTGGGGACGCTATTGAAAGCCTTCTGGAGGTCTTTGAATACTGCGTACACTAGCATCTCTTTTAGGACACAGCATTTCTGTAAGGATCATATGGAGGTGAAAACACTGGTCCACTGTACTCATCCCCTGGAGAAACCCAGCTTGAAGGTGGGAGATGAGGCCATTAAACACTCCAGCAATTACAGGAGGATAACCTTGGCAGAGATTTTCCCTGACGCATCGAGGAACGAAATAGGCCTGTAATTGCTTGGTCCCACCCCCCTTCTTATAGATCGGGATAATCTCGGCAAAACGCTATGAAACAGGGACCTTATTACGTTAACCACTGATTGGAAGAGCTTGGTTAGTACCGGCACCCAACTATCTGGCTCATCTTTCCAAAGATCAATCGGTACCCTGTCAGGGGTAGGGGGCTTTTGTCCCTACAAGCTCAACAAGGCACGTCTCATCGCAGACAAAGTAATATTAACGAGTGAACCCCTGTCATTCACCAGCTTGACCACTCGACCCTGCAGGGTTATTGCAAAGGACATCAATTCATTATACAACCCACCAAAATGGAGAACTATTCTTCCTCTGTTATCATACAGTGGAGATCATTATCCTTAGATTCTTTTTGCTCGGACACCAATGACCAAAAGGCCTTGCTATCCTTAGTGATAGCAGCTCTTCTAAGTTTGTTCCATTTGCCCTTGAGAAATTCAGAATTCTTAAGTTTCAGAACACTCTTGTATTTGTTCCTCAGGAGATGTAAACCGCCTTTATTTGCCACCCTCTCGTTACTCAGAAGTGACAATAATGCTTCCTTAGCCTGTGTACAGCCACAATCGAACCAGGGAGAAATCTTCAGTGGCTTCCGCTTAAAAGCAGGTTTCAACTTAGTAAACCATGGTTTAAGCTCAGAAGTTAATCGATCAAATTCAGATAGAATTTCTCCATCAACACAGTTGGGTTGCCATATTTTTTCAATGGAGGGCAAAATAGACAAATACATTGGAGGCTTTGAACCGACGTCAAAAATATTGTCCCACTTAACTGTACGTCTAGCGTTCCCAACTATTTTAATTGGTTTCTTCTATCTCAGCCCGATTAAAAGGGGTTTATGATCACTAACTAGGTGCTCCAGAATACCAAACTCCTCCACTTCCTCCCAGTCACTCATCTCAATCCAGATAAAGTCGATGCTGGAAGAACGTCCAGAGCCAAAAAAGGTATCCTTTCCAGGTCTATCCTCCACACGCCTACCACTGCACGCCCTCAGGTCCGGCCCGTATAATAGCTGTGCTGAATCCACGGCATACCTATGGGCCCTCATGGGATAGCTAGGCTACAAACACGGAATTTCCCAAACAGCTTCCACATTGTCCCACAGCCCCTCAAGCTCCTGGAGAGGTTCCAACTGGAGTTTAAAATCTCACCCGACAATGATATGTCCCACCCTCAGCATCCTGGGACCCCAGTTGCTGACTGTGTTACTGTGTCACAAATCAGGGTCATAGTCGCCATTGAATTGGGCCAATAAGGCCTGTTATAGACATTAAAAATAAGCAGAATTAGCCCTTCATGGTTGGTACAAGTGATAATTTGCAGGTCTGACATGTTCTCCCTGCACATTTTGGGTACCCATCCTGAATCCAGAGCCACCAGGGTCAAGAGTCCCCTCCACGGCCTTCCTCAAGGCCCATTTGTAGCTGGGGAATTGAATGTTGTAAACCCTGGGATTTCAATGGCATCCACCGCCCAAATTTCTTGAAGGAACATGATATCATGCAAAGCTTTAAGGGTGATCCATTCAAGGTCTACCAGATGCCTAGAAATCCCTGCTAGATTCCAAAACAAAAGCTTTGTACCGCTGAGGACAGAGGGTTTGGTCGAGGGAGGGACAGATTGTCATTACACCTCTTCCAAGTCCACCTCCCCAGGGGTAGAACTCTGAACACACGTGGGTAGTTGGCCTCTAGAGGGGTACCTCGCAGGAATCACAGGTAACAAGAGTCTCAAAGAAACAGTGGAACCTGAAAGAGGGCAGGTTCTAGTTTGAATTGACAAGAGGCCAGCTGCACATAATCCAACAACCCCCGGCCAATATATTCCCTACGAGCCCCTGTAATGTAGGTTCTTATGATAGACGTACACCCCTTCACGTGCCGAATCCGATGTATACCTTTGTTAATCAGGGAATCTTCATTTTCAAAAGTACCTGACACAAGTTTGGGAACAAAACACATAAATATGGATTTGCGATGTGGTTCGGGAGCCGACCTGGGGACAGAAAAAACATTACATCTTGGATGGGGAACAGTCCTATTATCACCATGCCTGGAATCCCTCATAATTCGGGGCGGGTGCATTGCCACATGTTATTGATGGTATCAGTGATGGATTTAGCCCATGTTCCCCTCATTCCTGTTAGCTATATTCCCCCTGGGCCCAGTCACCCCATCATCACAGCATTTAGATGGATCAGCGCGATTTACATAATTGAGCTGTAGCTTAGTAGTCAATTTGTGTGATCTCCCGCTGGTATATCACAATACTAGACAAGCTGGCAGCCATCCCCTTGAGGTTACCCATCTCCAGCATTAAATCCTGCAGGCGAGTTTGCCATTCGCAGTTACACTTAACACTGGGATGGCCAGAGCTTAACCCAGAGCCCCCGTCCTCCACCAAGCGAGGCAGTACATCCTGGACTTCCACATTTGTCTGGGATGCCTTGCCAGGAACCAGATGCATCAGATTAAAGTTCTTGCTATTGGGTGCAGGTGCATTAAGTAAGGGGGTGAATCTGTTAAACAGGCTAATCTCAGGAGCAACAGTATGGGTCCCACCACTCTCGCACTCTAAACCACTCTCTAGCATCCCCCCTCCACAGTGGCTCTTTCTACCTCAGCCATGACAATTGTATCCAAGCTAATTTTCTATTTGCTGTAAGAGGTGCAACAAAGTCATTACAAACAAAGTTGGAGTGTACTTCAATTATACTACCATTTTGGGATCCTCCAGCCCCTACTGATTTTGGACAATGGACTGGAAGCTGGTAATTAACCCCACCCTTCTGACCCACTGCCTCTTCCACAACGTATTTGGGCAGGGGATCCTTCCTGGGTTGTCTTCCTATGCCAGCAAAAGAGTGAAAGGAGAGATCCCTTCCTCTTACGCTGACAGAATCCTGTTCACTCCACTCCTCAATTTCACCTACCACCTTACAACTGTCCTGAGCAACAACACAGTAAGAACTAACAGCGGGGAACACACAGGCCATCAGTCTTGCACCATCCAGATCGTAAAGCAGACCTACTATTTTCCCTGTTAGAACATTGGCTTCCCTAATGGGTTCAAATAGTTCATACACTTTTTTTCGGCCCACCTCAGGTGAGGCCTTACGTTTGACCATGGTGCACCCCTAAGTGCCCCTTGGGGTCCTCAGGCTCTATACCAGCAATAGCGATAGTTCCCCCAAAGATCCCCCCAAGAAATACAGGGTTCATAACCTGATACCCCACCAAAGTATCAGGGTATCAATAATGCTGTTGACAACATTAGGCACTTTCAACCGACAGTCACTAGCTCAAGAATATAATTATACAAGATATTTAAGGTGCAGAGTGATATGTGCAAAAAAGCTTCAATTGGGTTGTTAATTAACGTTAAGAAAAAAAGGTCCACACACACATTGTGCAAGCTATTTAAAGTACAGAGTGCAATGTGCAAAAACGCTTGAATTGGGCCATTAAGGGCCTTAGTTGCCAACTAAGATTAAGAAGAAAGGGTCCACACACACAACACACACACACACACACACACCGTAAAACACACTGGTGGACACAGGAATAATATAACAAATTTGATAAAAAAATGTGAATGAAAAATGATGAACTAAAATCGCAACTTACACAATTAACACAATTAATACAATTGTTAAACGGCAATGTTATTCCATGGCCTATCGCTTGGTTTATTATAAATTCAATTCTAAAAACCTTCCAATATTAATCCCAGTAATTAAAAAAGAAATAAAATTGTTTACACAGTCCTGGCACCAAAATGCTTGGGGCCAAATCACTGTTAGCCTTGTTACAGAGCACTCCTAAAGACTCATTCACTAAGGAAAAGATATGGCCCGCGATGGTGTAGAATTAGCCAAAAAACAACAATAGCAATGATAATTAATTATATGTTACTCACCGTAGTGACTAACGTACTCCTAGTCCATAGTCCCCTTTCCACCATACTGTATGCACGTCCCTCGCTAGGGTCAGGAGACGAAACCTTTTTCAACAGAAAACATCTTCCCCTTTAAATTTAGGGGTGCGCAGGGGTGCGGCCCTGGAAACATGTGCTCCCCTGAGTCCCCCCACCGGCGCCACTCCTCAGACCCCTTTGACACGTCAACAATATTACCATTGCCTAATGACACCAGTTTTATTAAGGGGGAGAATGGTGGGACGTATGGAGGAAAGGGGACTATGGACTAGGAGTACGTTAGTCGCTACGGTGAGTAACTTATACTTACTTCTACGTCCCATCCCCTTTCCTCCATTTTGTATGGGTGATTACAACTGAATGCATGTGATTCCTTAAAACTGCCTAACCAAATGCTGCGTCCGACCTGGAGCTGGCATCCAAGCAGTAGTGCTTGCAGATGGCATAAGGGGTAGTCCAAGTAGCTGCCTTACTGATAACCTGCCAAGGAACGTGTCTCTGGAAAGCCACAACCGTGGCCTTGGCCCTGATAGAGTGGGCGTGCAAATTTGCCGGAAGTGGTTTATGCTGCCCCTCATAAGCCTCCATGATGGCCGCAACCATCCATCTTACTATGGAGGCCTTGGAAGCTTGATAGCCTGACCGAAGGTGACAAAGAGGGCCTCCGACTTGCGGAAGCTCTTGGTTCTGTCCAGATAGAATTTTAGCGTACGCCTGACATCCAGACAGTGCAGGACCCTCTGTGCATGGTCTTTGGGGTCCGCGAAGCAAGTAGGTAGCACTATCTCCTCATTGAGGTGAAATGAGCAGACTACCTTTGGTAGGAATGCTGGATGTGTTCCAAGGACCACCTTGTCCCTATGAAAGATAGTATAGGGCTCTGAAGCCACCAGTACGTGGATTTCACTGATCCTGTGTGCCAACGTGAGGACCACCAAGAGGGCTCTCTTAATGGTGACCAGCCTGATGTCCGCGGACGCCATTGGCTCAAATGGTTTATGCGCCAAGGTGCCCAAAACTACATTGAGGTCCCATACCGGGTGTGGCTTCTTGATAGGTGGGTAGAGCCTGGTGAGGCCCACCAAATGCCTCTTGATTATCGGGTTCGAGGATGAAAAGACCTCCTCCTCCGATTTCCTATAGGCTCTGATGGCCGCCAGATAGGTGCCGCATGTGTCTACTTGCACCCCTGAGTGTGCGAGGTTTGCCGAGAAGGATAGCACGTCATCCAGCATACAAGTTAAAGGATCGATTTCCCTCGATTATGCCTAGTGACAAAACCTAGTCCACTTCCTCCTGAACTGGCTCCTAGTAGCGCTACTTCTAGCGCCATGTATGGTATGATGTCTAGGTTAGCCTGTGACAGACGCAGATGCGTTAGTGTGACCTGTTCAGGAACCATGCTGCGAGGGCTAACCTCTGGGGGTGGGGTGGATGACCGTGCCTCCCTGCTGCGAGAGTAGGTGAGCTGGACCCAGCGGAAGGTGCACTGGGGCCTGTTCCGACAGTGTGAGAAGTTCCGAGAACCATGGCCTCGCAGGCCACCATGGAGCTATCAGGATGACACAGAGGTGCCGGGACTCCCTGATCTTGCAGATTACCCTGTGGACCAGGGGAGTGGGAGGGAAGGCATACATGTTCATGTTGTCGCATTGTATCTGCACCTCCCAGACAGCCCCAGCCCTGTCTCTGCCACTATGCAAACTGGGGGCACCTCCTGTTGGCCCAGGTGGCAAAGAGGTCTACTTGCGGGTGAAACCATCTTTCGAAGATCCCCTGAAGGACTTGCTCGTTCAACTGCCATTCGTAGTTGTCCGCTCCCAGCCTGCTAAGCCTGTCCACCTCCAGGTTGGACTCCCTCGGGAGGTGGATTGCTCTCAAGTGCATGTTGTTTTGCAGAGCCTCTTCCCATATGCTGACTGCCAAGGCGCATAGGGAAGGAGACCTGGTGCCACCCTGCTTGTTGATGTAATACATGCTGGTGGAATTGTCTGTCTGGATAAGGATCGTCCTGCCACTGATCATTGCAAGGAAGGCTTTGAGGGCCAGCCAGATCGCCTGGAGCTCTAGCCAATTGATATGGGCCTCCTGTTCCTACAGAGACCAAACTCCATGGATGCTGTGGCTGTCCAGGGTGGCTCCCCAGCCCTCCAAGGAAGAGTCTGTGGTGATGGTAACCTGCAGTGCTGGTTGCCTCAAGGGTCTGCCTATCCTCAAGTAGCCGTCCATGCTCCACCAGACAAGGCCCTGGTGGAGAAAGGGAGGACTGCTGACGAGTTCTGCTTGTGGGCCACGCTCCTGACTCCATGATGCTGCGAAGTGCAGCTGCAAACGTCTTATTTTGAGCCTCGTGTATGGCATTGCCATCCACGAGTATGGCATTGCCATCCACGAGTATGGCATTGCCATCCACGAGGCATATGGCAATAAATGAAGATGACCTTTTTTCTATAAAAGAGTGGTGGGCATAACAATTTGTACATTTCTCTGATTGTCTTTGTTCTGACCTGTTGCAATTTAGGGACAAAAAGAAGGGGTAGTTGACCTATCTCTCTCCTCTCAATATATTAGTCTCCCATTCGATAGTGTCACCCCCCGATAGTGGCATTGCCAAGAGACATACTGCCATGATACCCAAGAGGTGCTGGTACCACCATGCTGAGGTCTCCACTCTGCTGAGAAAATGACCCGTGGCCCTCTTGATGGCCATGATCTTTTCCTCCGAGGGAAAAACGTTCTCGGAGCTTGTGTCCCAGATGAGGCCCAGGAACATAAAAAATTCTGTGTAGGCTCCAGCTATGACTTCTTGATATTGATGGTAAATCCCAACTCGTGAAGATTATTCATGAGGGGGAAGGAGGTGTGAAGGACCCCCGGCGGGGATCTCGCCCTGACGAGCCAGTCATTTCGGTATGGATAGACATGGTGCCACTGGCCCTGATAAGGGCTGCCACTGCATTCATAAATCTGTTGAAGAGCCTGGGGGCTAAATTTAGGCCAAAGGGTAGAACCTTGTACTGAAAATGAAAGCCCATGATCCTGAGCCGAAGGACCAATGAGGCTGCCAGATCGGGACGTGTATCCTTCATATCCAGGGAGCACATCCAGTCTCCCTTACATAGTGTCTCTGCAATAAGCGCTGGGGTAACCATCTTGACCTTTTGAAGTGGGAGGGAAAGGATCAAGGTGGAAAGGTCCAACTCAACTCTCAGGCCAGTCTGGTTCTTCTTGTGTATGGCAAAAATCCTGGAGTAGAAGCCCATACCGCACTGGGAGGCTGGGACTTCTTCCACTGCCTGACTCTACGAGCAATCGAATTTCCACCAACAGAGTTGTTGTCGCAATCTGTGGGAGTGGAGGAGTGGAGGGAGGGACAGGTAAGCGGTATCCCATGGAGACCACTGAGAGTATCAAGGGTCCGCGAACCTTGCGTGGCAATAATGTGTGTGACGGGCAAGCCTGGCCCCCACTGGAGACACGAGGACATGGAGGGGCGTGTCATGCCTTCTTTCCCTCTGAGGCTGGGGTGCTGGAGGGGGACTGAAAAAAGCCCTTGCTCCCCGCCTTGTGCTGTTTACGCCAGTGCTAACTTGGAGACCGGTCGGGCTGTCTTAACCTCTGTTCCTGGAAGTCCCAGAACCCGCCAAAGGCCCACCCCTTGTCGGAACGGTGATGGGCCTGGCTATACGTCTTGGGCGTGGACTTCGTGAGGATAGATAAGGACTTTGCAGTCTGGGAACTGTTCTTCTTCTTATCTAGCTTCTCATCGGTGGTGGAATGAAAAAGGTTGCCACCCTCGAATGAAGGTCCAATATACACTCCCGGACATCCGTGTTGAACTTGGTAGCCCGTAGCGAGGCAGTCCTCCTCATGTCTGTGACGATGCAGATTCCACGGCCTGAGGTGTCTATGTGCGCAACAGTGAATTCCATGATGTCTTGCGCCACCATTTTCGCTTCTGGCAGCCCTGCCTTGAAACGTGCCTGACTGTGCACCGGAAGTTCCGGAAGGAAGTCGGCTATTTCCCGCCAAAGCGTCTGATTAACGGCTATGAGCATGGCGTCTGCATTCAACTGACGAAGGTGAAGTGAGGCGTTGGAATAGACCTTCTTTCAATATGCCTCCAAGATCCTCTCCACCTTGCCTAGAAGCGTCAAAGACGAGGTAGCCGAGGACGACAGAGGCTTGGAGTAGAGTGAGGCCACGGCAATTACCGAAGAGTGCGGCTGAGGGTGTGCCGACAGCAAGACTGGATCCCCCTCGAAGTGCCTGTACTTTGCATCGAGGCGCCGGTTGGTAGGCTGTGCCGAATGGGGCTTAAGTCATCCCTTTTTGGCCAAGGCGACAACATTGAAGACCTCAACCAGGACCCCCGCCTCTGGTTGTTCCACCTCGGGTTGTGGAAGCCCCAGGTATTCGGCCAAACCTGTGAGTCATTCATGGAAGGCCTTGGTTGAAGATGGCGTGTCGGGGTCCTCCTCCTCATCGGTGTCCACTAGGGTGTCCAACTGGTCCAGAGCAGGTGGAGGAGTGCTGCGCGCCGAGGGCTGAGGTGTGGGGACCAAGCCGGAGGCTGAGCTGGAGGCGGGTGTGGAACCACTACCAGGCAAGGAAGCCGGAATCGAGGGACCCGGCGTGGGCAGTTCGGGCTGCGCAGGGTCCTGAGGCACTGGAGCCATAGGAAGAATGATTATAGGCGCAGGTGGCGGACTGGCAGCATGTCCCTGATCACATCCTGAAGGATGGCACTCATCTGAGGGGACCTCATCAGAGTGAGGAACTTCTCAAAAAACCTGTCCTCGCATGCTGGTTGGGTGGCAGGTGACATTGCTGGAGTAGTGTGCGGCTGCTGGGGCCCGTGCGTACCCTGCCTTACTGGTTGCAGGGTATATCTGCCCAGCGACAATGAAGGATAAGCTGTAGGCCACGTACCTGGTGAAGACAGGTACCACCTGGACACTCTATCTCCTACCTGCTCCCCGAACGGGGGTGGTGTCGGACGAGCTGCCATTTTGTCTGGTGCAGCAGCCATTTTGTTGGGCTACATGCCACATGCCTGTGTCGTGGTGCTCGCCTCGCTGGGCCCGGCCTCCTCCAGAACTCTTGGCGGTGGAGCTTGTGGACTACCCTGCACCTCGGGACGAGGCCTGGTAGGTGTAGTGCCCTCGGCTGTGTCGCCGGTCCTGCTCCGTACAGGCGCCCCCTCAGACATTCATCCGATAGTAGGCCATAGCCCCCCGGGTGGACACCCAGTAAAAGAACCTTACGGTTCCTCAGCACTGTTTCCAGAAGGATCTAGTGACCCCTTGACCTGGCGGCCGGTAGCTTAATCAGCCTCGGTACCTGTGCCGTTGCAAGAACCTGAATGGTCCCTCCAACTCTGGCGTTTCCTTGGGAAGGAGTCGCCCTTGTGGGGTGTGATGGAAAAAAGCGGCCCTACCATGGGCCTTGACTTGTGTAGGACGAAGTTCTTCAAGTCCTCTGGAGGCGACTTCTCAAAGAGCTCCCTCCACCAAGCTAACCTGTTCTTCAGAGTGCACGGTATAAGCAGGTCACACACGGTACAACCCTCCCAGACGTGATCGGGGGCCAAGGCAGCGGAGGCAAAGAGCGTGGGGGTCGGACGTAGGGAAGAGCCCCTTGCAGGCTGGATACCTGCTAAAGCCCGTTGATGTCAACATGTGCCGGGGAGGAGCATGGCAGAGGACCGAGTACCTGATTAAGACCAAAAACAGAAGACAGTATCTGGGCAAGAGCGCGTGGAATTACAGGAGTACTGGTGAAAGCAGTCCGTTCCCGTCGATGTGGAAAAGGGGGCTGGGGAGTGGCGCCAGTGGGCGGAGTCAGAGGAGCGCATGCTCCCATGGCCGTGCCCAGCCGCGCCTCTAAATTTAAAGGGGAAGATTTTTTCTGGTGAAAAAGGTTCTGTCTCTCGTCCCTAGCGAGGGACGCCCATACACTATGGAGATAAGGGGATGGGACGTAGGAGTACAGTTGTTAACGTGGTGGTACTCTCTCACGAAATCAGTGTTAAAAAAAGGTGCTTGTGCTTAAGTCTTGGATCAATTCAAATACAGAGCGGGGAGAGCAAAAAATAGTCAGCCTTTCTGCTTGGTCGAGGAATGCTCGACTAGCTCTTGGGGCACCCCCAGTCCGGCTCCCCACCCTCGGCCCTCAGCACAGTTGGTTAATAGATCAACTGCTCGATGGTGAATCCCAATATTCCATGCAGTGTTTTGCAGCTGAGGGAGTCCTGCCTTCAAAGTCCCCAAACAACAATCACAATGTTAGGGACAAACCAATAGAACATTGTTATTTCAACAGCTGCTTAGAAAAAGAGTTAATGGTTTGTTAATATTTCAACCTAATCAGTCAGCTGGTTCTAGATGCTCTGTTGCAAAGCGAAAACAAGTTTCGCTTAAAAAAAAAAAGGCTGGTGGAGAAATTCAAGAAAATCCCCCAGCGCAATGCCACTTTTGAAAATAGCAACGGTGGCTTTTCACAATCACACTGGCTCCCGAGGACTTAAGTCAATTGAAGTTCAATTGGAGATCCTGAATAACGAGCACAGTGTGGCAGTAACAGTGTTTTCAAGATTCAGTATTTAAACAGATGCACAGAGTAACTCCCAGAGATCGGCACTACACTTACTTGAAGTCAAGAGTTTGTCGGACTTCGTCGGGTCAAACTGCAAGGCCAGTCCAGGGCACTGCGGAAGCTTAGAAGCAGGGCTATAAAACTTTGGGGCAGAGAGATGAAATGCACACGTTGGTGCGAGCGCAGCACATACAACGTTGCTTCACCGCACTGCACTAGCCAAATGCGACCTCCCTGCGGGTTGCAGACACCCGCACCCTTAACCTCCTGCAGGCTTCACCCTCGCGGGAGCAGACCCAAGGATTTCCAGTGGTGGGTGCAGAGCAGTTTCTAGCCAACTTGGTGCCCAGGGCGAAACATCAGAATCTGCCCCCCCGCCGCCGCCAATGGCACGAGTCATTCCCAAACTACACCTCTGTCGTGCGACAAAACCCCTCCTCAATATGAAAAAATAATTGCTATATAAATTAAGCTGGTTTCATTACATTGTAATTCAAGTAATTTACAGAAGAATTTCAATGTGAAAACACAGCTGTTGCTGCCCAAGTAAATAGTTCTTTCTGCCACCTGCTCTTAGGGAAGGCCTTGCCTGAATGCAGTTTCAAACTGTCCATACTGGCACACTGCAGTGTGACCAGCCTATCAGGGTCTGAGGGCCCTTTGACCACTGGCCCTGTGTTGCAGGTGTACTGTTCCTACCACCTCACTTGTATTTCGCATGGAGCAATGCTAGACTAACCATATGAATTATTTTCTGATAGAAGGTTATTCCAAGATGGACAGTCTGGTACACTCTTATTGAACTCTTTCAAAATACTTCTCTGAGAGTGTGAAAGGAGCCAAATAGCACCAATGGGGATCCCTGTATGCTTTGCATTCAATCACAGAGCATTTCAGGACTATAACAGTGATCAGAGATCTCTACATTTGATAAACAAGTCTGTGATAAAAGGATTGTATGTGTGAATCTCTAAATTCATAACCGATGCATGGCTTGGTGCTCACATCACGGTTCACAATACTCACCCTGACATTAAAATGTTTGCAATCATGAACCAAACATGCTCAGCTTACGTTTTTGGATGCAAGTATAAATGGCTGCAACATCAGTCAATCAAATGGGGTACAGTACAAGGGTTAGTTTGCTTCTCGTTTCTGAAGAATTTTAGATGAGGAAGGGCTGGGTCTCAGTTGAGCATGCCAAACCCCAATACAGAAACATTTTTAGGGAATTATATCTACAGACAGGACACTGCACAAGAGAGACCTGATAAACAATGCACAGAAAGGCTACACAAAAAGGGTTGTACCTCTTACAAACTTTAGCCTAACCACTAATAAGCTGATGAAGCGATTTAAACAAAACTGGTGTCTAATGCATGGATAAGGGTCCACAGTTTCTCAGCCACTACCTCCTCACTATTACGCAGGCCTCAGGGGATATTTCGGCAAAAAAGAGTAGGCCCATGTACTAACAAAGCTGGCATTAGCATCTCTTATTACTGCTGGCCTGCAGCTAGTGAAAATCATTGTGTGGCAGTGTAGAAAGGGCGTTTGGCCTAGTGGATGCACAATGTGATGCAACTTCTTTGATTGCTTTACATGTTTAAATGTAGGCACAGTATGGCATGCTTGTCAGAGCCACATACACAAAACATTGCAGTGTGCTATTGTACGGACATGGGGCACACCAGACAAAAATAGACATATGTGCTGTTCAATAGAAGAGCACCATATAGATGCCATTAACCAACAGCGTGTGCAGCGCACACACCATTGCTGAAAACATATCACTGCAATGATTTGCCATGTACTACTGTCTGCATGGTGACACACAGTGAACCCTGCTTTCCTAATCAAGGTGCCAAGTCACATTGAGGTGCCACCTGGTGTGCGCGATAGGCAGTCGTTGGCTTGTTTAGAAATTTAAAAGACCTTTGATGCTAAGCTGATGTATTTACTCCATGTCCCATAGCAGCCACTAGAATACTTAGGCAAGAAAATGACAGTTAACCTTCCTAGGGATGTGCCATAGGTAACTAAAAAGTAATTATTTTTTTTTTATTTTTTTTATTTTGTGTATGTTCAAAAATAACTTTACAGAAGAGAAAGAGCTGAAAAGCTGAATTCCGAAGTAGCTAACCAGAGTGGGATCCTGAATCTGATATCATTTTCATCGTGTGTTCCAAAATTTTTACAGTTGCCAAGAGCCAGGTTTTTCGGTCTCTTCCGATCAATCTGTTCCACCATTTTTCTTCATCCCACCCTCGATCGTCCACTATTAAGTGTTTGAGGTAGACCAATCAGAGATTCAAGTTTTTCGGGCATTGCAGAAACAGGTGTCGGATGGATTCGGTTTTATTCTCACACAAGCGACAAACGCTAGAGTCAGAAAGGCCTCTAATCCTGTGAATTTTGTTTGTGTCCAGTAGATTCATCCTCATCCTTATCCTTAGGAGAGAATTTCGTGCCCCCGTACTGGGGAATTTTTGTAGGTACCTCATTGGCTCATTGAGCTTGCAGTACGATGGAGGCAAATGATGGAGTAATTTGTTGTTGGAAGCAGACTCTTGTGTTTGAATCCAATCAAGCTCTTTCAATTTTTTAAACACTCTAGTTGGATTTGCACTCAGGTCGGCTTCCAAGCAAACGACTGACTGGAGTAAGGCCGTGTTTGCTTCTTTCCATGCTGCTAGCATTTTCACCTTTCCCGATTGTAACTCCTTATTTAGCAGACCGTAAATTTCCTCACTCTTGTCCATGATGCATTTTCGGTATAGCCTGAGAGCGTTGATGTTTACTGTTGTCTTTAACGACACAAGACTGAGTTCTCTCCGAATTGCAGCTATGGACGTAGATTTTGGAAGGGAAAAGACCCCTTTCCAAAACAGACTTTCTAGTTTTGGCCAGATTTTGTTAGGAATCAGAGGCAAAGCTTCAGCGCCATAGGTAATAGAAGGGACGACTTTTTTTCTGTAGAATTCTATCACTGGGATGCATGAGAATTTTCCAAATATATGTCGATCGCCTGTCCTTGTGATGTCAGCTTCTTTATTTTGTTTGGAGGGTTTGCCTGCATGGAGGTCTCGTGTTTCGAACTATCCATCAAAACACCTAGGTATTTGTATTCTGTGACTTTCTCGATCTCATTTTCCTCCAGGCACCATTTGAATTTGTCTGCACTTTTTTTCTGGCCGGCCTCCAGGATCATGGTTTTAGTTTTCTCTTTATTTTTAGATTGTTTTCAGACGTGTAGCGCAGAAGATTTGATAACTGTCTCTGGGGGCCGATCTGGGTCTGGCCAAATAAGATAAGGTCATCTGCATAAAGTAGGTGGCTCATTTTTGCAGTGGCCATAGACGGTGGAAAGGTCCTTGACAGATCTTCTGAGTCACCATAGTCGCCTATGTAGGCTAGAAACAACGCTGGGGCAAGAGGGCATCCTTGTTTCACCCCTCGACCCGTCTGAATTTCACCTGACAGGTTGCCCATTTGGGACAGGCGGACCCTGAGGGTGGTTTCTGAGTGAAGAGCCTTGATTGGTTGCAGAATCTCCTGGGGAGAACGCCACCCTTCTAGATTTTTCCAAAGGCGGTGTCTATCGACTAGGTCGAAGGCCTTAGAGAGGTCTATAAAAGCCACAAAGATCCTCGGTTTGCCCTCGAGGACCTTACTTTTCAGGGTGCTGATGGTTAGTATATTTGCCGCCATGCCCACGTTTCTTTTAAAGCCCGTTTGAAACCTGTCGTTGCAAGGGGCCGATTTTGACCAGGAATGGAATCTTTTCAAGAGCAGGCTCCCAAAGACTTTCCCGATGCAGTCCAAGAGGGCTATAGGGCGGTAGTTTAGTGGATCTGTAATATCGCCTTTCTTGTAAATTGGGACAACGATGGCTTTCGTCCACGAAGGTGGGAGGGATTTCTGGGCGGCGCATTGCGAAAAGATGGATGCGATAAGCGAGGCCCATTCCTCTGCGCTTTTTTTCAAATCGATGTTTGAAATTCCATCCGGGCCCGCCGCTCTGGAGTTCTTCAGCTTTTTGATGTGATCTCCGATTTCTGCCTGATCGTCCAGTTTCAGCCAGTTTTCACTAATCGATTTCTTTTCAGGTGGGTCCATGGAGTGCAGAGCTTGGAAGAGGGAAGAAAAGTGAATGATCCATTTTTGTTCCGCCATGGCGTTGATGGTCGTGTTGTTATATGAAGGTGCCAATGTTTTTAGCAAGGACCAGAATTCTCTCACTTTGTTTCCACCGATGGCCTTTAGCATGGATTCTGCATCCTGCTGGTAAAGTTGATGGCGGTGATGTTTCGCCCAGTTTTTGTACGTTTTTGTTGCCGTCTTTAGTATTTCATTGTTTTGAGGAAGGTTCCCAAGCTGCCTTTTCAACCTGCGTAGTTCACGTCTTTTTGCAACCAGAGTGCCGTCAAAAGAATCTCTGGGCGCAGTGAAGGTTGAGGCTGACGATTTTGGTTTTGCCCTGTATTGGACTAGTAAAGGTACATAGTCCAAAGAATCTTTTCCATCGGTATTCACCCCCAGCGCATATTTTGCTGACAGGTTTGAGACTACTTGCGCTGTCAAGTTCAAGCGATTTCCCCGGGAATTTGGTTCAACCACCGAGACGAACGGAGCCGGTGGTTTGAAATGGTTTTGCAAAGTCATGATAAGCTGGTTGTGGTCACTGGCTTTTGTTTTGCGAACATCGAAGTCTTTCACCTTTGCCAGGAGATATCGTGAGGTAAAGATATAGTCGATGGTAGCGTGGAGGGAGCCTTGATCTCAGGTAGGAAGACGATGAGCGTTTGGGAAAGCTGAATCCAGATTCTCAATTTTTCTTGACGCCATTAGAGCGGACCACAGACTCCCTCTTTTGGCGGCAGGGATCATAGATTAAATTCTACCCAGCTTTGTAGGCCTATCAGAGCATTGAGCATTCAGGTCGCACGCAAATTATAATCGAAGGGACCTGGTAGAATGCTTGGATTTCGTCTACTAGATTTTCCATCATGGCTAGGTAGGTGTGTTGGTTTATGGCAGTTGGATTCCAGTAAGTGTTGATGATTGCTGTTTGCGAGATTCTGCGATTTGATTGTTCCTCCCAGTCTAGTATTACTGCCAGGATTGAGAGGTTAGATAGGAGAGTGGCCTTGATCTTCAGGC
The DNA here is from genome assembly GCF_040938575.1 of Ambystoma mexicanum. Taxonomy (NCBI): domain Eukaryota; kingdom Metazoa; phylum Chordata; class Amphibia; order Caudata; family Ambystomatidae; genus Ambystoma; species Ambystoma mexicanum. The sequence continues at coordinate 712,377,183 of NC_090925.1, forward strand.
CAATCCCCTGCCGGCAGGCAATGAGAAGTCCCGATGTCGGGCGGCCCACAAGACCTTTGTTGGCGGGGGCCAAGATGGTGTCATAGCCGTCCATTGCCGGTGTTTTCCGAAGCCATGTCTCTTGTAAGCAGATGATATCGAATGAAGCCAAATTTGCGTCTCCCGTCATTGTTAGGTGAAGATGACTGCGGGTGAACCATGAGCAGAGGCGGAGGGCAGATGGTTTTTGGTCGACTGTCGGGATGTCCACTCATCCTTTGGGCTGACCTGCGCATTGCTATTTTTTCGTTAGTGTGAGGGCCTTGGGAAGCCAGGCCCACAGTCCCTGTTGTTTTTCTCTCGATTGTTTGTTGCTGACCGAACTTTCCTTTATCGCTAAGAAGCGATCGCTGTTTCTCTGAACAATGCGGTCGCCAGGGTCAGGCTCTGCATTGACATTTTGCGTTTTAACTGGGCTAGTCCCCCGTCGCTCGAGGCTTTTCTTCAGGCCCAGCGGCGTGGGTTTTTTCTGGGTAGTCCCGATGATGGGAACTGAGGGCTTAGAGTTGTGACTTTCAATTGTTTGATGAGTTCAAACGGGTCTTCTAACTTCGCTCCTATTTTCCTTTTCTCTATTTTTGACCTGGCCTCCCATATTTCTCCCCGAGTGTCCTGACTTCTGAGATTGGAGTTTCTGGTTTTGATTATTCAGGGTGTACCCTAGAGATGCCAGTTCCTCCTTTGCTCGAGCGATTTCCTTTTTTGACCTTGTGGAGGCAATGTAGATGTAAGCTTTTGCTCTGTGATTTGAGTGGTAAGGGTCCACTAGTTTTAAGTCTGAGGATTTTATCCCACGTATGGCTGGGACAAGGCTGAACAGTAATATACAAAGAAAGAAAACGTGTTGGTCAAATAAAGAGACATGAAAATAAAGAAAATAGTTTAAAACATTTATGTTTGGCATGTTAATTCTCTTTGAAGAATGCATAGGTTTGGTCAGCTAATTGATAATTGAGCTGGCCTGGTGAATAAAAATGCCCCATGTTCAGTTCTTAACACTAAAATGTTAAGCACATAATGTGTAAAAACAATGGCTTGTTAAGTGAGCCATCACTTATAAATTGCCCCACTTGAAAGGCTGCCCGCACCAAGAATGAGGGGCACAGGGTGTGTGACTCCAAAGCATCTCACATGCTGCATTTGGAATATGCATTCCTTTGTTTGCATATTCCGAACGCCTCACAGTCATCTACAAGTTGGCAGAGAGCAGCCAGCTGCATATCGCAGAGGAGCAATCACCGGCACAGCAAGCTGCTTAATCTGTTGTCCGGCAAGCTTGGAAGCAACTTTCTAGGTGGGCCCCTTCCTGCGCCCTCCTCCGGAGCTATTTAGCTCTGTGCCCTGGGCAGTCGCCCGCTCTTCCCGGGTTAAGAAACAGGGCTGGGTAGATGGGGTGGGCCTGGCCGACAAGCACTGGTTTCCTCTTATTCCACTCGATAAAACAATAAACTGCGGGTTGGACACCTGCACCCTTAACCTCGCGCGGGCTTCACCCTCGCAGGAGGAGGTCCAAGTATTTGTAGTAGTGGGCAGGGCGGGCCGGGCCGACAAGCACTGGTTTCCTCTTCCTCCACTCAATAAAACAATAAGGTGCCAGCTGCAGGTTGCAGACACCGGCGGATCAGGGTTGAAAGCCTGCAATCCAAATGTTCGAGGGAGAAAAGACTGAATATTATTTTTCTGAAATAATCTTCAGTCTTTTCTCCCATAAACATTTACAACTTTGCCCCTGCACCACCCACACCCCACACCCTTACTTACCGCGTGTCCCTGTGACGCCTGTTCCCTTTCACTTCCGTGATCGGGAACTGACGCCACAGGGTCCTTTTCTTTTTATTTTTTTTGAGGGATGGCTGTGGGGGACACCACCTTTTCTCTTTTTTTTTTTTTTTAAAAAAAAGGCTTTTTGTGACCCCCAGCACCAAATGGGTGATTTGGTCGAACTTTTCAGCCGCTCAGAATTTTCGAACGGATGAAATTTGCCCAAATCGCACATTCAGGCTTTTAAGTTCAGTCATTTTAGCCAGTTCCGACATCGGCCCTCTTAACCTCAAGATACTGAAGATCCTACTACTGATAACACTTACCTCACTCTCACACCAAGACAACAGCACATAAGCCAGTCATGACAACAGCTCAGGGCTCCTCAAGTACCATACTTGCGGGTCGCATTCTGGTCTTGCTTCCTTTCATTTTATTGAATTTATTGAACATTTGTATGGCGCCTTTACAGCAAAAAGTGTTTCCAGGTGCCACAAGAGAAGGGGGAGGGAGGGACAGAGGAGAAAATAACAGCAATGCTCCTACTAGGCCTTGTGACATTTGACACGTGCAAGTGCAGTAACAAGTGCAGGGAGAGGGGAAGAGGGAAAAGTGCAGGGGGTGGGGGCAGGGGCTGGGCAAATGCCGCGGGAAGCCCAGGAGGGCAAGTGCTTGGGGAACCAGCGATGGTGGTCAAATAGTGCAAAGGAAGGGAGGGTGGACCAGACTCAGTAGGCTAGTCGGGGAAGGGTGCCCGAGAGCAAGTGCTGGTAAAAAGGGCGGGGGAAGAGTGTTCGAAGGAGGGCCTGGGCCCAGTAAGGCTCATGAGGGATACAGGCAAGCAGACATAGAGGAAGGTGGAAACTAGCAGACGAGGGGGAGAGGGAAGGAGGAGGAGAAAAGGAAGGTCTTGAGAAGCTTCTGGAACTTAAGGTGATCCGGCTCAAGACGGAGAGAGGCATGGAGGCTGTTCCAGAGGGAGGCCACTGCCAAAGAAAGAGATTTACACCCACTCTCTGCTTGGAGAAACGTTTGACCTGCAGAGAGCTACAGCTAGAAGAACCAAGGGCTCTAGCAGGGAGGTATTTAGAGAGAGAGAGTTGGATATAGTGAGGTCCCAGGACCCATGTTTCCTGACCTCCTGTCTGTCTTCTTGCCATACATTTTGTTTGCAGGACGTTGGTTATTAATTCAGGGCTTGTGTTTTGGACTGTCACGGCTTCTCTCTTTTGTTCATCTTTCGTCCGCACAGTTTATGTGCCAGACCTATTCACTGGACTGCTTCTGCATTCAGGGATGCCGGTCTTCTTCCCTCAATAGGGAACCGCACTATAAATTGTCTGATTTGTCTAATACTGCAAAAGTAGGGGCTTTAAAGAAAATGAAAAGGGAATTGGATGGCATTTCATTATTGAAGGTAGAAAGCAGTTTGTTTTACTCACAATGTGATTACTTTGAAAGGGGTGAGAAGTGTGACAGGTGGCTTGCTTACAGGTTGAGAAGGAAACGTTCTGAATTGGCCATCACTTCTATACCTGATTCGGATGGTAGAGTTACTTTTGATCTGAAGCGGATTAATAGGGTATTTCATGAGTATTATATGGATTTATATCGCAATGAAACTGACATTACTGGTAAAAGGAGGAGAATTTTTGAGGAATCTTGAAATCCCCAGACTATCTGATGCTGAGAGCAGTCTTCTGGGTGCAGAATTGACGATTGATGAGCTGAAAATGGCTATTTCAAAACTGAATACTGGCAAATCCCCGGGTCCTGATGGACTCCCAATTGAATTTTATAAAATACTTCCAAATTCAGCTCTTGAGCTTTTGAAAGACATGTTTAATGCAAGTAAGTTGGATGGGACACTACCTTTGAGTACTTGTCATGCATCGATCTCGGTTTTTCTAAAAAAGGGAAAAGACAGCAATCACCCATCCAGTTACCGCCCTATTAGCCTAATAAATACAGACTATAAAATTCTAAGATTTTGGCAATGAGGATTGAAAAATGTCTTCCAAAATTAATTGGAGGAGAACAATCTGGCTTTATGAAAAATAGGCGCACTTCCAGCAATATTCGCAAGCTAATTCTTACAATGGAAAAGGCAAATGATGGTTATTGTGATGCTGCTGTCCTGTCCCTTGACGCTGAAAAAACGTTTCACACAGTCCATTGGGATTACCTCGTTACAGTTTTGAGGGAGATGAATTTCGGAATTGATTTCATTTCATGGGTTGAATTGTTATATACAAGACCGACGGCTGATGTGAAGACAAAGGAGTTAAGTCGGAACCCTTTTGTCTTGAGCAGGGCACAGACAAGGTTGTCCATTTTCACCGCTTTTGTTCATATTAATGATTGAACCGTTGGCTATTGCTCTCAAGACTGAACCCAGATTGTCTGGTGTCAGCTGCTGGGGAGTTACCAAAAGATTTGGTTTTATACTGACGATCTTTTGTTGGTCCTCTGAAATTTAGATGTCTCTCTTCCTTGCTTGATGCAGATTCTGACTAAATTCCATGGAATATCGGGTTACAAAATTAATTGGCAAAAATCTGAGGCCCTTCCACTCTCCAACAGATGTGAGAAATCTCTGATCACTGGATTGGGTTTTCGATGGTGTGGGGTCAGACTACGTTATCTGGGCATTTGGTTGACAAACACTGTCATTAGTTTGGTTGAGGAAAACATGCAGGGAATCTGTAAAGACTGTAAAATGGATTTCGAAAGATGGTCCCTTCTTAATCTGTCACTATGGGGCAAGATCAATGCCCTGAAAATGAATATGGCTCCCAAGGTAAACTAGATCCCTGGCATGTTACCCATGAGAATTAAGAACCAATTTTGGAAGGATCTAGATCATATGATGCAGGATTTTCTTTGGGACAATAAACCTCCTAGTCTTAAAATATGGAAATTACAGCTCCCTTGTTTATCAGGGTGGTCTGGGAGTCCCAACTTTTAAAGAATATCACCCGGCCTTTTCATCACAGTCATTTATTCCATTCTTGACTTCAAATCCAGACCCTTGGGTGATTGCAGAATCTAATGCACATGGACCACTTGGACCTGAGGCTATTTTGACCACTATTTCTAAAGAACGTGGTTGTAGATCAACCGTAACAGAATTTCTGCAAACTGCTAGGTGTGAGTTTTTGGAGTTGCTGGGGATAGATGCTTTTAAATGTCAATGGGCATCATAATGGTTAAATCCTAAGGTTAAAGACAACTCTAAACCATTCTTTTGGCCTGAACGGTTTCTTTGTGGCATAAGAAAGATTGGTTATCTTGGTAAGGACGGGCGATGGATGACGGCGAATGAGATGAGAGAGCGGTGGGGCTTCAGGGCCTTGTCGGATTCTGCCTATAGGTGTAGTTGGTAGGGGCGGTTGATTGGACTACTACTTTGGATGTGGATATTTTTCTGGCTAGACCAAAAGAAGGCGAAGCAGGGCTGGCTAGCAGAATATATAGATTAATTGTTGCAAACTTTCAAGGAAATGACAAATGACATAGAATGGAGTAGGAGGATTGATTTTGTTATTACTCCTGAGAATTGGCAAATTATTTGCAGGAATGTACTTTTATGTTCTGTAAATTTGGGGGAGAGATCTCGCCAAATTAAAATATTGAACCAAGTTTATTGGTGTCCTGAAAGGCTTAAAAAAAGAGGACTATCAAATAGTGATGAGTGTTGGGGTTGCGTTCAAGAAGTAGGATCTTTTGAGCACATGTTGTGGAACTGTGAACGAGACAGTGGTTTTTGGAATGAGGTGTGTGTGGCTTGTGTAAGAGTTATGGGTGTGAATTTACATTTGGACTGCAAAACAATGATACTAGGGGATGATGCAGAATTAAATGAACTGGACTCTGCTCTGAAGAAATGGCTTTCCAGGGGAGCTATTGTAAGCAAACGCCTAATTCTGAGAGGATAGAAAACCAGGATTGCTCCTTCTTTTGACAATTGGGTTGATGAAATGCATAAGCTTTGTAAAATGGAAAGGATAATTTTCAAGTTGAAAAACAAATTGTCCGCTTTTGAAAGGATCTGGGGAAGCTTTATTTATTTGCATTAATGTATTAATTCATGAACTTTTATTGATTTGGGTTTTTTTTATTATTTTAAAAAAAATGTTTTTTTGTTTTAAATATTTGTATTTTTTCTGCATTTTTGCGATTTTTTTTTGTACAGATTGTATTCCTATATTTGTAGATGTCGATTTCTTGCGTTCCCGCAAGGCCTTTGCAGTGAGCGACTGGCAGTCGACACAGTCGTCCGTATCGTGGGCCTCCCCGAGGCACCAGAGGCAGGAGTCGTGCGAATCCGTGACCGACATCTTGGACCCACAGTCCCCGCAGTTCTTGAAGCCCGGACGCGGGGTCGAAGATGAGAAAGACATCACCACGCACAGGTCTTCACAACAAACCGAACAGGTTCAACGAACCGAGAATAGAAAACAGCAAACTCCAACGAGTCGAGGCGTACCGAGATTCACGAAGCGAACACGTTCGCGGAAAAAACGGAACTGAGGCTATGGGCGTCGTGCGTCCTACTTATCACATCGGGTGACGTCGGCCGTCGGAGGAGGTCCTCGGGGATGGCGCATCGACATCATCGACGCAGGACGCAGACGCCAAAGATTTTCCGAAGCAGCACAGCTGTGGACATTACCTGTCATAGATATGGAATACGTCGGAGGACCCAATCCCCTCGAAACTTTATTTTAAAATTCATGCTTCCTTTCTAACATTTTCTACAACCTGGAGTCTCTTATGTTCCACCATCCTACCGACATATATCTGCATTGATTGGGTCCCTTGGGTTCTAGACTCATTCGTCCACCTGCCATTAGGTTGTAGGCTTCCTTTATCAGTCTGCATGCCACAAGATTGAGTATTTCCTTTCCATGTCCACCTGCCATATGGTTGTGGACTACCTTTTACTGATTGCATGTCGTCAAGCCTTGAGAACCCAACCCTCTCCACTGCTCATTGGGTATCACAAGTCTGACAGGTTACATTCCCTGACTGTACCCACTGTGACCATCACCTGTTAGCAGTTCATGGCGAAGAACTGGGACACTTTGGTGGCATGGGGAAGCCACTCGTTAAGCGGGGCAACCCCTGAACATATTAGTCCACAGAGTCAACACAGGCTTCTGTTAAGATGGATTTCCAAAATGTGAGAGCGTTTCTAGTGAGTCCACACGGAGCAACCCTATAATTCTAGTTAGACAGTCAAGTACGTAAATATATAATAATGTAAAGGCCTTTAAAATACACACCAAGCAATGAAATCTCTACACAAATATTGTCTCCCACTTACTATAAAATACATATATACATTCACTCTTCTGAGAAGACTGAACAGCATGTGATGCAAAACCAGTAGTCAGATCGAGCAAACACAGAACAAACACTTTAGAGCAACACTAAAACAGCTCCCTGTTACTTAATAAATCCAGCCAAGATGGTTAGGGACCTTGTGACCTAAAGTCATCAGTTCCAAATGCGAGTGGTTGTGACAGGACATTACACACATCCCCTATGGAGGATAAGAAGGGAAGAAACAGGTGTGTTAACGTACCCCTCTAACTCTGATTCTCCAGAGACCACTGTTGAGCTTCCAGATTCCACTGGGGACACGTTCTTCTATACTTCTGCAGAATTAGTTTTGGTAGGTTGTTGCGGAACCAGAACCTTGGTTTGATGCACTGTCCAGCTGAATATCCTTCTGAAGAAATGAAGATTTCTGTGGAGCAGGTGACTTCCACACTCCTCCAGGGAAAGAAATAGACGGGTTGCAATGGAGAAAGTGACAAACTAAGGAGCAGACTCTGTACCGTTACTGTTTGGACTAGAAGGCTGAAAATGCAGGAGCAGGTGACTTGTAGCACATGTTGAAGATCCTCCAAGTTCCAAGGATGTACTCAGAACGGCGATGGCAGCAGCAATGTAGTCCAGGAGAGAGCAGGTCAGTCAACCGGGTGGCCCATTGACACCTTCTGAAGGCTCAGATGTCATGAATCCTCGAGATGGGCTTTGTCGGGACCGTTTAAGAAAGTTCTGTTGGCTGGCTTTCAATAACGAGCTCTGGGTGTTCAGCAGGTTCTTGGCACCAACGACAATCTGTTGGATGGCTGCAGGAGTCCACCCTCTTACCCAGGATTCCAGCTGGTGCCAACCCCAAGCCTACCAATGGTAAGGATCTGCACCATTCAAACTGGTAGGGGCTGTCCAATGCTGAACAGCCTCTGGCTAACACATCTGCCCAGCAGCAGGCCCACTTTGGCCAGATGGTCCAGGGCCCCACACCTGGCCATACACACAAACCGCCTCTTTGACTGTAGAAGCTGGAGATTTCCATGGGAGGGGACTTGTCATATATGGAAAATCTAAACCTGGGAGGGCAGGAAGAAGGCTAAAGTATAAGATGGCCAAAGGACAGGTGGGAATCTCATGGCAGGGCCATTTTGGAGTATATGGTACTGTGAATGGTATAATGCAGTAAAACGAAAAATGTGTGAAACCATCAAAAAGAAAAATGGTAGAAAAGTATCCGCTGCCACCAGCCGATCCTTGACACATCCTGTTTGTAACCAAAAAGTTACTAATTACAATTACAAAGCTACAGGGACACAAAAGGAGATGTGTGCAGGGAAAACAGATAATTGTACTATGGAGTTCTCCTGCACTGATGTCTATGGAGGGAAAGCAGCAAACAGAAAAACGTTCCTTACAGATAGTATGACAAGAAGGCTTCTGTCAACTTAAACTTTTTAGTCTGAAGAAAACAACTATAATACTCTGAACCTACAACTAGATTCCAGAGTATGCACAGCATGTGAATCCAAATAGATTCAGAAGCCCCAGAAATATATATACATAAATTAATAGTTACTCACCATAGTGACTAACATACTATTAGTCCATAGTCCCCTTTCCTCCATACTGTATGGGCGTCCCTCGCGACGGACAGAAGACGGAACCTTTTTCACCAGAAAAATCTTCTTCCCCTTTCAAAAGTGATGCATGAAAAACTGGATGAATACGCATGTTGGACGGTAGATCCAGTTTAAAGGCCACTGGGTTGATTATAGCTTTGATGGGATAAGGTCCTATGAATCTGGGATTGAAGGTTCGCGGGCCCTTGAGGGGTAAATGTTTAGTTGCTAGCCATACCTGGTCTCCTACTTGGTAAAGAGGAGTTTTACTTCGGTGCAAATCAGCGTTTTCTTTATACTTTTTCTTGGCTTGCTGTAAATGAGTTGCAGCTTCTTTGAAGGCTCGGGTTATTGTGGAATGCAGATGATTTACTGCAGGCATTTCCAGGGTCAGAGGTGGATCTAGGTCAGAGGTCCGAGGATGGTGACCATACAAAATATAAAAGGGGGTTTGTCCGGTTCCTGAATGCACTGAATTGTTGTATGCATATTCTGCGATCCAAAGGATGTCTTTCCAATTTAACTCGGATTGGTGTAACATGCACCGAAGATATTGCTCGAGAGTCTGATTGGTTCTCTCGGTTTGTCCGTCGGTCTGGGGGTGGTGGCTGGTGGATAACCGCACATCTATTTGTGATAGTTGGCAACACTTTTTCCAAAAACGTGAGATAAATTGACTTCCACGATCCGAGACTAATATGGAAGGGAAACCATGTATGCGAACTATATTCTCCAGGAATTCCTTGGCCAAGGTGGAAGCTGAAGGCAAACCCTTTAAAGGGATAAAGTGGGCCATTTTGGAGAATAGGTCCACAATTACAAGGATTGTGTTGTAACCAGCACAAGGAGGCAGATCTGTTATAAAGTCCATTGACACGGTGTGCCATGGTGCCGGAGGAATATCCAAGGGTTGAAGTAGGCCGGCTGGCCTTTTCTTTTGAGCCTTGTTTTGGGCGCAAATTCCACAAGACAGTACAAAAGACTTTATGTCTTTTCTCCAAGAAGGCCACCAGAAGTGGCGTTTGATTTTTTCCTCCGTTTTAGCGATACCAGGGTGTCCTTCCATTAAAGATTCATGATGATGGGCAATAACAAGTTCTTGCAATTCTTTACTTGGCAGAAACAACCGCTCCTGGAAGTAGGGTAAGTCATCCTTAACGGTGTAATGAGGACCCTTTTGACTCCATTCCAGTAAGGTTGAAGAGTCTAAAAGTTGTTTTACTTGCGTTTGAATATCCTCAATAGATTGCAATGAAGTTAAGCCTAAGATTCTTTGCTCAGGTATGATGGGCACAGGTTCTAAGCTCGAATTAGGTTCTTCCATGCCAATCCGGGATAAGGCGTCTGCTTTTCCATTCTTGCAGCCAGGGCGATAGGTAATTACAAAATCAAATTCCGCAAAGAATAGAGCCCATCGGAGTTGTCGTGAAGATTGAGCGTCTTTAAATACAAGTTTCTGTGGTCCGTAATTACGGTGATGGTGTGTCTTGCCCCGAGAAGGTAGTGACGCCAAGCCTTGAAAGCAGATTTGATGGCCAGTAACTCTTTATCGGTAATTGCGTAGTTGATTTCAGGAGGAGAAAATTTTCTGGACCAAAAGGCCACTGGGTGTAGTTGGTTAGTTTTTGGGTCTCTTTGCGACAGGACAGCTCCCATGGCCGAACTGGAAGCATCGGTTTCCACTATGTACAGGAGATCTGGGTGCGGGTGCTTCAATACAGGTGCAGAGGTGAATTTGGTTTTCAGGTCCAACAAGGCTTGTTCGGCCTCAAGAGTCCATTCGAAGCGTTTGTTTTTCTTTAGGAGAGCGGTGATGGGTTGGACTGTTCGGGAAAATTCCGGGATGAATCTTCGATAGAAATTGGCAAAGCCGAGCATGCTCTGAACTCACTTCACCGAGCTTGGAGATGGCCATTTGAGGATGGCGTCCACCTTTCGCGAGTCCATTCGGACTCCTTGAGGTGTCAGGATGAATCCGAGAAACTCAACTTCTGTGGTATGAAAAACGCATTTTTCGAGTTTTGCAAATAGTCTCTGCTGGCGCAGTTTCTCAAGAACTGCCCTAACATGTTTTCTGTGATCAGATTCTGAAGAAGAGTACACCAGGATGTCGTCAATGTAAACAATGACGCAGACATCAATAAGTTCCCGAAGAACATCATTCATAAAGTACTGAAAGGCGGCAGGTGCATTGCACAAACCGAAGGGCATCACCTGATATTCGAAGAGCCCAAATTTGGTGCGGAATGCAGTCTTCCATTCGTCGCCTTCTTTTATGCGCACCAGGTGATAAGCTCCTCGGAGATCTAACTTGGTGTACACACAAGCGTCTTTCACCTGGTCGATAAGATCAGGGATCAAGGGCAGAGGATAACGATTCTTAATCGTTATTTGATTTAGGGTGCGATAGTCTATACACGTTCTAAGGTCGCCTGATTCCCACGGAGGCGCAGGTCTGGCTTCGGGACTCTGAAGATGGACAGGAAGGGCCCTCTACTCTGGCTTCTCCGGCTCGCAGGAATATTCCCCTGTGCGTGAAAAGGGAGTATTACCTACTGACTGAGTTATGCTCAAGCCTCCCACTCTCTTAAAACCCTCCACGATACCCTTCCACGATTCCCCGTGAATTCTCACCTTAGGGTCTGAAAGGACGAGCTCTCCATCCTGCTTCTGACGCAGGGGCGCGTTGAACCCAGTTACTTCACTGGATTGAGGTTGGATGGGAGTTCAGATAAGCTTGATTATACTGGTAAGGCGCTGTAAAAGTTCTGTTGCAAGTTCAAAAGTTCAAGCTTTAAATAATAATGTTCATTGTCTTTTTTCAGGTGATGAATGAAGATTCCTTTGGAAACTCCTTTCAATAAAGCGCTGATGTTGATATCTTTTCCCCATAGGGGCCGGGGTTCGGAATGCCGGAGATATGGCGCCGACCCGAAGTGAAACGTGCAGTTCCAGTAAAGATCTGGTAAGTCATAGATGAGCGCTCAGGTAATGTTTTTTCATTCGCTCATCTAATGTCTTTGTCTTTTTTCCCCATAGGGGCCGGGGTCCTGCTTGGAAGCAGCAAGACCCGAAATGAAATGGGAATGACCCAACAGGTAAGTCTTAGAAGGAAACTGAGCTTTTCCTATTCCCTTCCTTCTCTCACCTCTTATTCTTGTCTTTTTCTCTAGGCTCTGGGAAGTGGCTGTGTATCCGGATGATCGCTGCTGAAGATGGAGGAACCCAGGAAAGGTGAGTGAAATGCAGCACTGCAGCGATCGTAACGAAATGCTTTTAAAAATGATGTCTTCCCTTTCAGGATCGTCGGTGATGTCTCCGTGGTGCAGATTAGCTGGTAGGTCTCTTGTCTCCCTTTGCAGGTGACCCAGGATGCTGACAGGCGTGGCTGAAGTCCAGATGCAGGAGCTGACACGGTGAGCGTCCAGCTGCGAGGAGCAGAACAACGCGAAGTGTGAGTTGCTGATCGGGTGTGGTTTAAATAGCTTTGGAAGAAGTCCCAAGTATGTATCCTTCCTCCGATCAGGTATGTATCCTTCCCCGACCACACCCGGGTGGAAAGTAGTTCCACAGGTAAAGTAGTTCCATTCAGGCCTCAAGAGGGCCTGGATGTGGCAGCATGGTCTGCATCAGGTAAGTGCACATTAAAACATTTGAACACATGTCTAGCTTTATGAGCCTGGCGCCTAAGGCGCCAGGACAGAGGTCCAACATGAGCGTGGCGCCTAAGGCGCCAGGATTGCGTCCAAAGGGCCCCAGCTTGGGCCCGCTGGCACTCCCCTGGGGGAAATGATGCCTGCCTCTGGGGTCGCTGGGTCGGACCTGGCTCCTTGGAGGTAGGCATCATGACAGCAGACGGCTAGATTGCACAGTGGATGGGATCTGGTACCCCCTGCTTGTTGATATAGTACATGCTGGTGGAGTTGTCCGTCTGGATAAGAACTGCCTTGCCCTCGATGAGAGGGAGAAAGGCTTGGAGAGCCAGCCATATTCCTTCAATTCCAGCCAATTGATGTGGGACCCCTGCTCCTGCTGAGTCCAAGCACCATGGACGCTGTGGCTGTCCAGAGTGGCTCCCCAGCCCTCTAGGGAGGAGTCCGTGGTAACCGTGACCTGAGGGGCAGGCTGTCGGAAGGGCTTGCCCTGCCGCAGGTTGAAGTCCACCGACCACCACATGAGGTCCGGGTGTACAAAGGGAGGGGTGTCGACTGACTCCGCTTGGGAGCCCTTCTCCTGATTCCATGAGGCTGCGAAGTGCAGCTGTAATCTCCTCATCTTGAGCCTTGTGTGGGTTACGGCCAACAGGACCTCCGCCATTATACCCAACAGATGTGGGTACCACCACGCCAAGGTCACTGCCCTGGACAGGAAGTGAGAGGTGGCTTTCTTGATGGCCGCTATCTTCCTCCGAGGGAAAGACACTCTCGGAGATTGTGTCCCAGATGAGGCCCAGGAAGATCAGGGTCTGCATGGGCTGCAGCTGAGACTTGTTGAGATTGATAGTGAACCCCAGGTCATGGAGTGTATTCATCAGTGCATAGGAGGTACGGTGAACCTCTTCCGGAGATGTAGCAAGTCGCTCAGGTATGGGGTAGACATGGTGGCCCTGGGCCCTAAGGAGGGCTGCCACTGCATTCATCAACCTGATAAACACCTTAGGGGCGGAGTTGAGGCCAAAGGGTAGTACCTTGTATTGGAAATGGCAGCCCATAATCCTGAACCGCAGTAAGGAACGATGCGGCTGCCAAATCGGGACGTGTAGGTACGCGTCCTTCAGATCCAGGGAGCACATCCAGTCTCCCCTGTCCAGTGTTTCCGCAATAAGTGCTGGCGTAACCATCTTGAATTTTTGCAGAGGAAGGGAAGAGGTTGAGGGTGGAAAGGTCCAACACAACTCTAGACCAGCCTGGTTCTTCTTCTGTATGGTGAAAATCCTGGAATAAAAGCCCAAGCCTTGCTAGGAGGTTGGGACTATTTCCACAGCCTGGCTCTCGACGAGCGACCGGATCTCTGCCAACAGAGTTGCTGTCCCAATCTGTGGGAGAGAAGGGGAGGAGAGGAAGGTACCGGTAGGCGGTACCCCGTGGAGACTACAGAGAGGATCCAGGGGCCCGAAAAATTCTGGTGCCCAAATTGCACGTGAAAGGCAAGTCTGCCCCCAACCGGAGACACGTGGACCCAAAGGGGCATGTCATGCCTTCTTTCCCTCTGAGGTTGTTGCGGAGGAGGGGGATTGAAAAAAGCAAAGCCCATGCCCCCCCCTTTTTTTTGTTTCCTCCGGTGTTGACTCCGAGAACGGTCAGGTTGCCTGGAACTTCGTTCTTGAAAGCCCCAGAACCCACCCAAGGCCCGCCCCTTGTCGGAGTGTTGCTGTGACAGGGTGTAGGCCTTGGAAGTGGCCTAGGTAAGAATAGATAAAGAATTTGCAGTTTCTTTTTATCTAATTATCCATCCGTAGTGGAGTGAAAGAGGTCACTACCCTCGAATGGAAGGTCCAATATGCATTCCTGGACGTCAGGGTTAAACTTAGTCGCCCAGAGCCAGGCCGTCCTTCTCATGTCCGTGGCGATGCAGATGGCCCGGCCAGAGGTATCGATGTGGGCCACGGTGGACTCCATGATGTCTTGCGCTACCAGCCTGGCTTCTCCTAGGCCCGCCTTGAAGCACACTTGGCACTACGCCAGAAGTTCTGGGAGGAAGTCTATAATTTCCCGCCAGAGTCTTTGGTTAACGGCTGCCAGCATGGCATCCGCGAGGAGGCGCTGGAGTACAGCTTTTCCCGTACACCTCCAAGATCTTCTCCTCCTTGTCTAGCAGCGTCGAGGTGGCCGAGGACGACTGAGGCTTAAAGTAGAGTGACGCTGCAGCGATCACGGAAGAGTGCAGTTGAGGATGAGCGGAAAACAAGAGTGTATCTCCCCTCCATCTGCCTATACTTGGCGTTGAGGCGCCGATTGACAGGTTGGGCCGAGTGCGGCTTGAGCCACCCCTTCTTTGCCAGGGCAACTAAGTCCTTCTACATCGGGATCCCCATTCTGGGAGGGGGTCTTAGGGTGAGGACTTCTGCCAAGACCTCCTCCTCAGGCTGCTCTACCTCGGGCTGAGGAAGGCTCAAATATTCTGCCAAACCTGCAAGGCGTTTGTGGAAGGCCCTGGTTGAAGATGGCGTGTCGGTGTCCTCCTCCTCGTCCGTGTTCACCAGAGTGCTCGGAAGGTCCGGAACTGGTGAAGGGGTGCTGGCCGCTGCGGGCTTTGGTGTGGATACCGAAGCCGGTGGCTGCTGAGGAGGCTGTTGTGGAGCCATCTGTAATGTGGGAGGCAGGGAAGCCGGAATCGGAGGGGCCGGCTGGGGCAGTGGTGGCTGCACTGGGGCTTGTGGCCCCGGAGCCATAGGCGGAATGACTATGGGTGCTGGTGGGGTGACCTGGGAGAGCATGCCCCTGATGGCATCCCGGAGAATGCCCCCATCTGGGGAGTTTGCATCAGCCCTAGGAACCTTTCAAAGAACCTGTCTTCGTTGGCTATAGAGGGGGCAGGTGATATTGACGGAGTGGCTAAGGGCAACTGGGACCGGGGCACACTCTGCCTGGGGTGCAGGGGAAACCTGCCCTGCGCTACTGATGGATAAACTGTAGGCCACGCACAAGGTTGACACCAGTCCCGCTTTGTGACTCTTTCCTCCACCCGCTCCGCGAGAGGGGGTATCGGACGAGCTGCCATCTTGTCTGGCACGGCAGCCATTTTGTCAACCTGCGTGCCACGTGCCGAAGTCGTGGTGCCTGGCTCGCTGGAACCATTCCCGTCCAAGACGCTTGGTGTTGGAACAAAAGGCCTATCCCGCAACTCAGGCTGTGACCTGGAAGGCGTATTGCCATTGGCAGAGCTGCCGGTACTGCTGCGTGAAGGCGCCCCCTCTGACATGATGCCGGTACTAGGGCGTTGCCCCTCGGGAGTAACCCCGGTAAAAGGACCTTGCGGTCCCTCAGCGCTGACACCGGAAGGATCCGGAGACCCCTCGGCCGTGAGGCCGGTAGCTGAACTAGCCTCGGTACGTGTGCTGGTGCGAGAACCCAACAGGTTCCTCCCAGTCGGGCTCTTCCTTGGGAAGGAGTCGCCTTTACGGGGTGCGATGGTGAATAGGGGCCTTTCCTTTGGCCTCGAGCGATGCTTGACAAAGTCCTTTAGTTCATCTGGAGGTGACTTCTGGAATGGCTCCCTCCACTTAGCTAGCCTGTTCTTCAGTGCCCGTGGAATCAATGCGTCGCACGCGGAACAACCTTCCCAGCCATGGTCGGGGCCAAGGCAGCAGAGACAAAGGGCATGGGGGTTGGTTGTAGGGAAGAGCCCCTCGCATGCTGGACACCTGCTGAAGCCCGCTGAAGTTGACATGCGCTGGAGAGAAGCGTGGCGTCGGAGGACCAAGTACCTAATTGAAAAGAAAAAGACAAAGATAGAAGAATATCTGGGGAAGAGCACGTGGTATTACATGGCCGAAGCCAAACCCAGGAGTACTGGTGAATTCAGCCTGTTCCCGTCGACGCGGAAAAGGGGACTGAGGAGTGGCGCCAGTGGGCGGAGTCAGGCGAGAGCATGCTCCCAGAACAGCGCACCTCTAAATTTAAAGGGGAAGAAGATTTTTCAGGTGAAAAAGGTTTCGTCTCCCGTCCCTCGCGTAGGACGCCCACACAGTATGGAGGAAAGGGGACGGGACGTAAGAGTATTGTCTTTTGTAGTATATGGTACTCTAGAGTTTTACCTGCATAGTGTGTTAGGGGCAAATAAATAGCATCTTTCTATACTTCTGTGTGGACCTCCATCACTTTGTGTCTCTTGGTGTTAACTGAGCTTACATATCAGTCTCTGATCTCCTAAGTTTGCCTCACAGCTCGGTTGGCCGAATCTGGAGACTTTGTTCCGGCTGAGACAACCCCTTTGAGGCTAGGGACGTGAGCCTCTGATTCAAAACCCATGCTAGGGGTTTGGTCAAGTGGGAGCTCACTGGGAGTGACTCACCCTTAAGGGACAAGGGCCCACAGGGAACTCCCTACATCCAATTTACTTTCTGCATACATTTGAGTAAAACCAGACAACAATATAGTTGTCTTTGGCGCAAGGTAATGCTGCAGCCATTTGACAATGTATGGTGAACAACACGTCCCCGTTCTTTCGGGGAATGAGAATAAAGGGTCAACAACCATTGAGTGGAGGAGGAGAGTTCCCATGCTGAGGCGAGGTTGGGAGATGAGAGAGTCAGTAAGGGGAGGAGATGCACAATCCAGCAGAGCCAGCTGGCACTTGGAGGGAAGTGGAAGCGAGACCTAGACGCACGATCACTGAGGAAGAACCGTGAATGTCCATGAAGAGCGGGAGCGACCCGAGATGAGAAGGACCCGTAGACCGCCAGTATTCAGAGGCGAAAAGTGGCAAGGAGCAGAGAAAATTCCATGCGAGACCGACCCTCCCTGTGGTAAGCACTGCAACCTGTCAGGAACGCAGGTTATCCAGGTCAGAGGGAGGAGGAAAGAATTGAATGCAAGCAAGGGAGTGGGGAGAAATACCCTGACATCATATGAGTCGTCCTTCTGGCTTGCCACATATATTTTCCTTGGACCATAGGCAGAACCTGGTCCATTTGCTTTTGTATTGCAAGACTCCTGCTCCCTGGATGATTTCAAGGTTGTTGCGAGACAGCCAGAGATGTTGAAGAGTTACCTGCTAAATTACCAGGCTGCTAGGGCTAGCCTCTCTGGATAGGGGTGCAGGACTGTGCCCCCTTGCTTTGCCAAAAGAGGGCCCTTCCCAAGCGAGAAGGGCATTTCTGGCTGGGCTGACATCTGACATAAGTCAGAGAACCACGGCCTTGCCGGGCACCAAGGTGCTATGAGGATGAGGCGCAACCGCTGGGATTGCCGGATCTTGCTCACTAACCTTGTGAATGCATATGCCCACATCCCATGGAATCTGAAGCGCATCCCTGAGGGAGCCACGCCCCTTCCCGCCCCAGGACGCAAACTGTTGACAAGTCTGGTTGCTCTGTCGCAAACAGATCTATGGCCGGGTGGCCCCACTTGTTGAACATTTCCTGGACCACTCTCCCATTCAGCTGCCACTCGCAATTGTCAGAGCCCGACCGACTGAGCTTGTCCGCCTTGTGGGAAACCACAGGGTGTCTCGCCGGCTAGTCCCCGGGGATTTCTCTCTCAGGTCATCAGGACACGGCCATCACTTTTGGATCCAGTTCCTGGGGGTGGACCAGCGCAGGAGGATCACCTGGGAGAGGGGTCTTCGGGGAGTGGGTTTGAGATAGCCGATGGTGAGACAAGGTATTCCCCACTTTTTTGAACATCCAACCCCTCCTATTTTTTAGGATCCGATGTCCAAAGGCCCCCCTTTCTGCACTTACACTAGGACGAGGAAGAGGGCGACTGAGAGTAACAAAACTCACTCTTTTACATCGTACTGGACATGTCCCGCTAAACGGGTCAGGCAAAGACAGGCAATTGACTTCAAGTGCATACACCTGATTCCAATTAGCTCTCCTCACACGGATAAAAAGCAGAACCAAGAGAGACACTCTGAGCAAGGTGGAACACAAGTACGAGCAGAACTTCTGGGGCGAAAACAAACCCACTGGAGCAGAGCGACGGACCAAGGGATGGGAGCAGCGGGTCAAAAACCCCCAAGTAGTGTTCCCTACAGGAGGCTGTTGCCTCCACAAGGCCATGAACGACATGTGGAGAAGACCAGATCCCAATATCAAAGACTACATTGTGTTTCAAGGACGCCTGCGACCCTCCTTGGTGAACGGCAGAGTTGGGGAGGCGAGGCCAAGCCTGTGGTACTAACCTTGACTTGTGAATTGAAAATCAGAAAAGCAAGCAAGAACCACACGCAGCCAGTGAGTTGACAAGAGACCTGAGAGACCTGTGTGTGCTATGAAAGATTGACGTTTGCAACAAAAAAAAGTGAAGGCTACATGCGTCTGGATGAGATGCAGGGAAAGGCAGACCTGGGAATGAATTTTAAGATAAAGACAGCTGTGGAATCAGCGATACTGAGTAACAGAGTGTTCCAGCAAAGAGGAGTAGCCCACTCGAAAGTCTCTGTGAAAGGTGCATTGTTTGAGACGGTAAAAGTGAATAAAGTTAACCCAGGGATAAGGGGAGAGGGAAAGCTAAACGTTGAATGCTGAGTTGAAGTGGTCCTGCGGAGGTCTGTCAAGTAAGCCAGGCACATTTGAAAGTCTTTGACATCTAAAAAGTGGTCTGAGCCCAGCAGAAGGAGACCCGGACTGTCAAATGCTTGGGGAAGGGAGTCCAGGCAAGTGTTGTTGAATTATGAAAAGGTCTGAGCCCGGCAGAGGGAGACCAATGTTGAACTGTGCAAGGTCTGAGCCTGGCAGCGGGGACCAACGTTGAACTTTTTGTTTCTTTAAAGAGGTCTGAACCCGACAGAGGGGGACCAGTGTGAACTTTTTCTTTCATTATTTGGGTAAGACTGGAACAAGAGCCTGTAACGTGGAAGGCCAGGAGTGCCTCGAGCCACGTTCCAAACTGTTTCAGTGTTAAAGCCCGAGCCAGAGTGTGTCATCCTGCCTACAGAGACTACCTTATTCCGTGCCGTCTAAACGTGGGGAGGAGAGCTGATTCAGCCACATTTATTCTTTGTCGAAGACACTGATGTTCCTTTAATATACATACTTCCTTTACACATTTTGTACAAGAGATAGGGCAGGCATTAGGTTTTGTTAGCATAGGCCATTTTGAATTGACAGACACGACTAAGACTGTTTTCTTTATTATTTGATGGTCGAGACGACTCGCATCCTAGTTATAGGGCAAAGTAAGCGTTTTTCCAAACCCCACAAAGTTAATAAAGGTTTTACAAATTGTATCTTTTCTGTGAGTGTCATACTTGTGATACCATGCCTCCCCTACAGCCTCCAGGTTGGATTCTCCCGGCAGATGGACCGCTGAGATCCATACATCTTGTGCAATTGCCCACTCCCAGATGTCTAGGGTCAACCGGCATAGAGGAAGGGATCTGGTGCCCACCTGCTTGTTTAGGTAGCACTTGCAGGTAGAGTTGTCAGTTTGAATACACACTGCACTGGCCATAATTACGGGAAGGAAAGACTTGAATGCATGCCAAGTGGCCATCAATTCTAGCCAGTTGATGTGATTCTGCTGTTCGGTCAGAGACCATAGCCCGTGCACAGCATGTGTCCCAGGGTTGCACCCCACCCCTGAAGCGAAGAGTCTGTGGTCAGAGTATGCTGTATTGGAGGCGGTTGAGACGGCCATCCCACCATAAGGTTCACATCCTGGGCTCACCATCTGAGGCCCCCCCCCCTGTAAGTGAGGTGGTATGGTGACCGGCGCAACTGATGACCTGATTCCTGGTCCCAGGAAGCCGAGAAATGCAGCTGCAGCCTCCTCATTCACAGCCTGGTGTATGGAATAGCTAGGAGACATGCCGCGAGTACCACACCGTCATTACTGTTCTGCTGAGGAAGTGAGCGACAGAGGTTTTGATCGCTACCACCTTCTCCCCGTAGGGAATACCTTCTGCTTCTGCGTATCCTACAGCAGCCCCAAGAAGACCAGAGTTTGAGTAGAGCAGAGCTCCGATTTCTGGTAGTTGATTGAAAACACCAGCTTGCAGAGTGTAGTCATCAGTCTGTCTGCTGAACAACACAGACCTGCTCCAGAGACGTCCCTCTGACCAACCAGTTATCGAGGGAGGGCTATACATGCAGGCCATCCATCCTGAGCAGGGCAGCCACAGCGTTCATGAGTCTTGTGAACACCCTTGGAGCTGAATTCAGACCAAAAGGGAGCACCTTGTATTGAAAATGCAAGCTCATGATCCAATACCTGAGGAAGGCATGGTGAGATAGCACTATGGGGATGCGAAGATTGAGAAATTACTTATCGTAATGTTCTTTCTATGGAGTCTTCTCCAGCAGATAGATTCAGTCATCTGATAAATATTCCCTCCAGCTTTGCTGATTCTGAAAACATTAGACCGGGGGCGTAGTGGACATTGAACCGGCCGTCGACCGTCGATCCGTCTTGCCAGATGTCTGGTCCTCGACTCCAGACGTGATGTCATGCGTCGTATAAATGCCACGTCACTATGCCCCAACCTCAGTTCCTCCCTTTTTTCCCCAAGCACCACATACTGCATAGGAAAACAGAGTGGCAGGAAGACAGACAACGGACACAGAGGACCATCACCAATTCAATGTGAAAGAGAAGATGCGCGCCAACTACCGACTTTCTGAGCGGGGTTGATGGGAGGGGAGATGAGGAATCTGCGGTAGAAGAAGCTATAGAAAGAACATTACGGTAAGTAATTTCTCCTTCAATGGATTGCCTTTCTCCTGCATATTCCTCATCTGATATACACCCAAAGCAGTAAATGAAGGAGGCGGGCAGATAGTTATACCAAGAAATTTTGCAGCACTGCCCTGCCAAAACGTGCATCTGTAGTACAAGCAACATCCAGACTGTAGTGCTTTGCAAAGGTATGCCGGGATGACCATGTCGCAGCGTGACAAATCTCCTGGACAGGGAATCCCCTCTGCAATGCTGTTGATGCGGAGACTCCCCATGCCGAATGGGCCCTAATGCCTGCTGGTAATTCCTTCCCATCAGACTGGTAGCATTCATCTATGTGAAAATTATCCATCGAGGTAAAGTCTGCTTGGTTATAGGCAGGCGATTACGGGCTAAGGAAAGGGCCACAAAAAGCTGGTGAGCTCTCCTGAAATCAGCTGGCCTGGCAATATAATAACTCAAAGCTGGTAAAATAGCTCAGCGGGTTGAGCGCTCGCTGCTGCGATCTGAGTGTGATCTGCAGGTCGCAGGTTCGAATCCCAGCAAGGCCAACTCAGCCTTTCATCCTTCCGAGGTCGATAAATGAGTACCGATTTAGATTGGGTGATATTGTATGTAAATATGTGCTCTGTAAAGCGCTTTGGATTAAGGCGCTATATAAATACCACATCATTATCATTATCAACGCACTCTTCGGGTCTAGGTGATGTAACCATTCCTCCTGCTTAGAAGGTTGCAGAGGAGGCTAGAAAACCAGAAGGTCGATGGATTGCGACAGGTTAAATTCTGAAACAATCGTGGGAGGAAGCCAGGCCTTACCCCGAGTGTAACTTCCTCCTGGAAAAAACACAGGAAGGGTGGCTTACAACATAACTAACCCACCTAGCAGATGTAATAGCCACCAAGAAGGATGTTTTTCAAAGAGATAAGTCATAAATAACAAGAGTGCATAAGCTCAAAGGGAGCTGCCATCAGAAATGTCAGAACCAGATTAGGGTCCCAATCCGGGACAACAAAGGGAGTTGGCAGAAACCTACTTACAAGGCCTGTCAGGAATTGTGCCATTACCGGGATCGTAAAAAATGAACCTTGATCTGGGGATCTTTTAAACACAGACAAGGCCGCCAAATATCCTTTGACTGTGGTGACCTGAAGGCCTGCAGAAGCCAGTGACAGAAGGAACTCCATCACTATAGTGGTGGGGCAAGCGATGGGGTCAATCTCGCGTTCCCTGCACCATGCCTCAAATCTTCTCCATCTGCACGCGTAAAAAGATCTTATAGATGGTCTGCGTGCAGCCAGTAACACCTCAAGTACTTCCTCAGAGAGGTCCCAGTCATCATACCTGATCCTCTCAAGAGCCACGCATGTAGTTTGAGGGATTCTGGGGTCGGATGGAGTATCCGAACTTCCGACTGGGTTGGGAGGTCTGGGCATCGAGGCAACCAGTGAGTGGGGCAGATCCAAGAGGACGGAGTATCACATTCTCCTCGCCTAGTCCAGGGCGATCAAGATCATGGTCGCTCTAAACCTCTTCAGCGTCCGGAGAACCCATGGAATGATGGGAATTGGAAGGAACGCGTAAAGGAGAGGGAAGGTGTCTGTACCTATATCTCGGCCCTGGTCCTTTTATGACAGCTGGCGCATGGCTCGCGGTACTCTACGCTCATTTTGTCAACCACAACATGGCGTTTTCGGGAACTTGCCAACCAGGACTTAACTTCGCAAACCTGGTCGCGGAATAACCTGACTTCTCGAGGAGGAGCCATCCGAAAGAAATACTACTCACGGAGAACAACGCATTGCATTGCAACTTCCTTGTTGGCGGTACACTTCGCTTTGTTGTTTCCCCCATTCTGCCTGTTCTAACCTCTTGCTATTCAGCTAATCTTCTTTCTGCTTCCCATTCACTCCTTACCTGTGGGCCTTCCATACACTGCTTCCTCTTGCCTTCTGTGTCCTGGAGCAAATTCATGTTGGTCTACCATCCTGCCCTCAAGCTACATCATCTGGGCTCCTATATCTGGATCTTCACCTACAGATTCTACAAGACAAGGTTTTTTCATTACTTGGAGATCCTCCTTGGGATTTTTCCTTCTCGGTGCCCGATAAGTCTGTTGACTTAAGACAGCCCTGGCATCAGGTGAGGAGAACCCTACTTGCATGATAGAAAGACTGCCGAGAAAGATCGGGGTAAGAAAATGCCTAAAAGCTTGCAAAGCCTGTCATCTAAGACCACCATGTCGCAGCTCCAAGAGCTTGTGGCAGCCGTTCAAAACATCTCTTTAGAGGTTCAGACATTAAAGAATTAAAATCTTGTTCTCAGACAAGCATTGGAAATGTGGGATGTCGCTCCGCCACTCCCAGCTTGAGCCCCATCCATTGATAAGTTTTATGGGGACCCTAAACACTCAAGGAGTTTTTAGATGCCTGCACAATTCAGTTCCCTTTTCGCCAGGCGTCTTTTCAAAATGACAGCTAAGCTGGGCTTTACTGTGACACATCTGGCCAGAAGTGCCCTGGCTTGGGCCACTAATCTTGTGATCAACCAGGATCCCGTTTTGACCACCCTGGATTTATTCATTCAAGCATTCAAAGGAATGTTTGATCGTCCCAATCTAACATACACTGTACAGGAGGAGCTCCTCAATTTACACCAAGGGAACATGGACATATTAACCTATACTACTAAGTTCGGACAAATGGCCCATCAAGCTACCTGGTCGAATTAAGCCTGTATGACCCTGTATTGTCAGGGTCTTTCTGAGGAATTAAAAGACGAGGTTTCCAGGGTTCCAAGACCCCTCCAACCTCGAAGCTTTGATTCAACTGGTTATACAGATCGATTTTAGGATCTAGGAGAATAACGCTGAGAAAAGAAAAAGTAGAAACAGTTCCAGACCCATTCAGCTTCCAAAGAATTCAATAGAACCTACCCAAGAGCCTACAGAGCCTATGCAGATAGGAACTGCTAGGGGACCTTTGTCTACAGAAGATAGAAACCGTCGACGCACTCAGGGACTGTGTATGTATTGGGGTTCATCCTCACATATTCTTCGCAATTGTCCTCTGGTTCCTCCGAGAAAGAAGGAAAACTTCACCTCCAAGTCTTAGAGGGGACACAGACCCGGAAGCAATTGATGAGTCCCAAACCACCCAACCTCGTTTCCATCCTTTCAGCAAACATGGATCAAAACCGCCTGCTGGCTCTTCCTGTAACCCTCCAGCTACTAGAGGACCGGTTAATTGAGGTACCTGCCATGTTGGATTCAGGGGCAGTTGGCCTCTTCATGGATGCCACCTGGGCCGCAAGAAACAACACATCTCTGTCTACCAAGAACGTTCCCGTACATGTGGAAGGATTTGATGGTAGAGAGTTGGTCAGTGGTCCTATTATATACAACACCACCCCCTTGATAATGTGGATCAATCAACATTCTGAAACACTCATTTTTGACATCATACAAACAGCTCATTCCCCTTTAATGCTAGGAATCCCTGGGTCGATTAACCATAATCCCTACATAGATTGGAGGGCTCACGCTGTTTTCCTTGGGTCTGAACATTGCATGAAACATTGTGTTCAAGAGAAAAAGCCAGTGTCCCATATTGCTATACCTTCCTACAATCCACCACTGGACAAACAAGCCTTGTGCACTACCATACCCTATTACTGCCAGGATTTCCAAGAGGTGTTCCGAAAAAACAAAGTCCAGTCCTTGCCTCCACATCGCCCTCAGGATTGTGCAATTACGCTGTTACCTGACAATTCTGTTCCTTTCAATCACATGTTCCATGTTACCCCACTAGAAAAAGAAGCATTGAAAGAATACCTAAGAGAATCTGGCTAACAAACTGATCAGAGAATCGGTGTCCCCTGCTGGTGCATCGCTTTTCTTCATTTCTAAAAGAAATACTTCAGAGTTACGGCCTTGTTTGGATTACCGAGGATTGAGGATTACCATTAACGACAAATATCTGCTTCCTCTCATACCAGATATCACTGATGCGGGGCGGTCCACATTGATTTTCACTAAATTAGATCTGAGAGGAGCGTACACTTTGGTACGCATGAAAGAAGGCGACGAGTGGAAGACGGCATTTAGGACGTCATTTGGTCAATTTGAATATTCAGTAATGCCATTCGGATTAGACCAATGCATCAGCCACATTCCAACGTTACATGGACCACTGTTAGGCAGAAACCTGTGCAGTTCCCTTTGGGAACACTGCAAAAGATTTAGGACTACAGGTGTTAGCAGTAAAGCCACTTGGTAGCAGTCTGTACCACCCAGATTTACCTGGTAGCTGTGGCTTAGCAGTCAGACTTCCCTCAAGAAGAGTTAGGCAGTATGCAAAGTATACACAATAGGCACTCAGATACAATAACACAAGCAAACACTGACCAGAGCTTTGGTATCAAAGTATATAATTATTTATTTAAAAACACACTGATTGAAACACTCCAGCACTCTTGTGGTAAAACACTCTAAACACAGTTACTATTATAATATATACAACCCTTATTCCTTATCAGATGAGTCTTAGTTAACACCACTTATTTCCAGACAGAGGTGAGCGCTTAACTATAGATGGCACTCCAATAAGTTCATGAAGAAGGGAGGGAAAAAGACAGAATATAGGAAGGTACACCACTCTAAGATTTAGGAACACTTTTAGCAAGGCAGAACAGCAAAAGTCACTTGTGAGCCAAAGTCCGGAGGCTGGGCCCACTCTTAGAGAGAGCAGAGCACAGATGCGCCCAAGATCACACAGTTACACTAGGCTTTGAAAGTCTTGCAGAGAGTTCGAAAAGAGCTTAGAGAGGCTCAGAAAAGTTTAGCCAGGGTGTCCCAGGCTAACCCAGGATCGAAAGCCGGGGGCTAAATCTTCCCCGTACAGTCGGTGGCAAGGGAAGCCAGGCGGAACACGGTACCTTAAGTGGGAAGGATCCTCCAGCGGTGGCAGTTGTTCCTGACAGCGGGTGCAATTCTCGGCGTCGTCCAGGGGAAGAGAAGATCTCGACTTAGAGGAAAGATGAAGGTCGTTGCACTGCCAGGGAAGAACCCAGCCGCTGAGTTTTCCGGTTAAAGGTATTACCCTTTATTTCGCGGTCGTGGTAAAACGTGGTGTTCCGGTTGCTGGGGTGCTTGGCACAGGCAAGGCGGCCACGAGATGCGTCGCAAAGGCGAAAAGACGGTGAAACTGGTTATCCCCACCAGTCAAAGGAAGAAGACTCTCCGGCGGGAGATCTCCTCTGTCGTTGGGAAAAGTGGTGAGACGGTCCAGCAGGGCTCCACCGGTGGTGTCGTCGTGGCAGGTCGGCTCAGCTTCTCCCTCGTCGGATTTTTAGGTCCTGTGGCGACTTCTGAAGTTCCAGTCCCCAAAGCCCTGCTTTTATGCAGAAAACCCCCATTCACTCAGCCTAGCTGTCACTCAAACATGCTAAGTGGTGAGCCGTCCGGCTCACCACTTGGGCCAATCAGGACGGAATGCGACTTGAGTTGCCTAGGCAACTCAGTCCAGGGTGCCTAAATCCCCCTCCACCCCTCCTAAGTACCCCAGACAGAGTGGCACCACTTTGGAGGGCTTCTGTGGAGAAGCCCGCCAAAAAGTGGAACAAAGGGCTCGACTTGGGTTGGAGTCACAGAAGAGAACACAAATGCCATTTTAGAAACGAGTTTTGGCAAAAATACCAACCGGAGAATTAATAATAATTAAATAAACCGGCGGTATGTTCGAGGCTATCGTAATTGAATAAATAAAGATAGTAGCCTCGAACAATGGGAAAATCCCATAGAGAAATATTTGCGGTTGAATATAAAAAGTAGTATCCACTGCCCCAGCCAGTATGTCCACAATATGATGGTTTGTACTGGTTCTGTTCAGAATTCAAGACTAGTAAAGTCAATGGTGACTTTACATGCCCTGGGAGACAGTCTCAAGTCCCTGGGTATGGAGTCTATACTGGGGAGTCAATATGACACCCCTGTGTTACTGCACTGAGGGTGCTTTGTAACACACATCACAAAAACACATGAAGCCCTATGGAGTAAAAGACCCCATAGCCCATTAAACACATCTAGAGTCAAAGGAACACTCTCAAATCATGTCCAAGAGTGAGGGTAAAAGAGTCTCACTCTTGGCAGGAGAAAGAATAAACCCCAAAAATCCAGCAAAGCTGCTGGGGGACTCACTAGGTTAGGAAATTCAGCCTAAACAGAGAATTCTCCCTAACAACCACCTTTTCGCTGATCTTTTTTATTATGTTATCATATATCTAGATGATATCTTGGTTTACTCCCAATCGAATACCAAACATGTCAACCATGTCAGGAAGGTACTTAACCGTCTACAAAAAAAAAGACCTGTAAGTCCAAGATGGATCTCAATCCTCCGTCCTTTTCAGTGATTACAAAAATGTAGGGAGTACCAACCCTTGTTCCCCTCTGCTACAGGTACTGGTTCTATCGCACCTTTCTCTAGCAGTGTTAATATCTCCAGCATAAGGAGCGAATCTGGAATTTTCAAAGAGTTGTTCCCCGGTGGATGACTGTTGAGTTTTTTGCACAAAAGGTAGGCAGTAACGTTGGGCAACTGTTTCCAATGCCCAAGCATCTGAAGTAATAGCCTGCCATTCTGTCAGATGCTGTGATAACCTACCTCATACTGCAGTCATGTGTAGGAAGACCTCAGAGAGGTTTTGGAATGGCTGACGCAGTGGATGAATGCAAGGCAGCCGCTGCTGTTGCCGTCTTAATACTTCTCCCCCGTCCACCACAGGGGAATCTTTTATGTCCTCTTTGAGCTGGCTGTCCTCTGCCTCTTCCGAATGCGGAATAATAATGAAAGGAACTACCCCTCCAAGGCATACCTGTGGGGCGGTTTGGAGTTTGTCTTATTGTGGCTCCGAGTGATTTAGCTGCTGCCTTGGAAGTTTGCAATTTCTCCAAAGTCTCATTATCTTTATTCCCAAATAAATGCGTGCCAACAAAGGGCATGTTGAGAAGTCTGGATTGTACATCTGGGGCAAATACTGATTTCTGCAACCAAGCAAATCTACAAATCACTGTACTAGCCGCCATGGCTCTGCTGATGCGGTCAACAGAGTCAAGACCAGTCTGGAGGGATTCACACATAGCGTCCTTCCCATCCTAGACAATGTTAAGAAAACCGTCTCGCTCATTCCCCTCGGGGATATGGTCAGCCGCCATTGAAATGCACTCCCAAAGGGTGTGTGTAAATCGCGCTAGCGTGCACATAGCATTGGTAGATTTTAAAGCCATGCTGCTGGCCAAGAAAACCTTCTTGGCCATGGCATCATACCTTTTATCATCTCTATCCTGTGGGATTGTAGGATAGGCATTTTGTCTACCTGAAGAAGTGGCTGCCTGTACTAACAGACTTTCTGGTGTAGGGTGTTTGGAAAGGTAAATAGGGTCTGAACTAGAGGCTGGCAGCTTTTTATTAACACCTGGGATAACCTCTCGTGTTTCCCAATTTGTGTCCCGTAATGCAAGCCAAAGGGTCTTTATTCTTCAGAGGACTCCTTTGCCTCTTCATAAATTGAAGAGAGGGATTTAATGTAGTCTGCTCGTTGCAAAGGTGTACAAGTCCTTTCCAATGAAGTAGGAATTATACTAGTCATAACAGGAGCCGCAATCATCAAAATAGTCAACAATGACGGCCTTGACAAATGCGTCGGCGGCTTTGATGTTTTCGACGACAATGCTGATGGCTTCGACATTGTGTCGAGGCGATTGACAAAAGCGTCGCTGAGGAGGTCGACACTCGAGACGTCAGTGTCTTTTCGCTCGGAGATGACGCATGTTTTGGCTCTGTAACCAAGGTTACCTTCGACGTCGATGGCGTCGGTTTTTCATCTTCGAAGAGACTTTCTCTCGACTCGAGGGATGAAATCGCTCTCAAGGAGATTCGGCGACCGGGTCTGAAAGACGCACAGCTTTTGTGCTTTCTAGATCTTTCGACCGGAGCATCGCCTCTAGGTGTTTGTTAGGCAGAATCCTGTGCAGTTCCCTTGGGGAACACTGCAAAAAGATTAAGACTACAGGAGTAAGCAGAAAACCCAATTGGTAGCAGTCTGTACCACCAAGATTTACCTGGTAGCTGTGGCTGAGCAGTCAGACTTCTCTCAAGAAGAGTAGGGCAGTATACAGAGCATACACAATAGGGCTAAAAACACAGTAGAGCAAACAAACACTGACCAGACCTTTGTATCAAAAGTACATAATTATTTATTTAAAACACACTTTAGGCAATACACTAGCACTGTAAATCAAAAGCAAGTTAAAACACAGTCAGGTAAAGTAAACACACCTCCCTTAATAACTATTAGACAAGTCAGAGTTAAAACACCACTATTTGTCAAGACAGATGTGAGCGTGTAACCTAGATGGTACTCCAATAGTTTGGTTAAAGGGAGAGAAAACGGCAGAGCATAACAATAAACAGTTCCCAACACTTTTTTGGAGTCAAAGCAAGTAAGTGAAGGCAGTATACACTGTAGAGCCAAAGTTCATAGGCCAGGTCCACTTTAAATGGAGCAAGGTGAAATGTGCCCAAGATCACACAGTTTAAAATGCACTAAAAGTATTTGCAGAATGTTCAAAAGAGGTTGGGTTGATTCAAGAAGTGAAGTTAGAAGGTCTGGGGCCAACCCAGTTGGAAAGCCAAGGATTTAGGGGTCATCTTTAGCAATTTGTGGAAAGGGAGGCCAGGCAGGACACAGTACCTTAAAGAGAGAGGAAGCTCCAGCGGTGGCAGTTGTTCCTGGCAGTGGCTGCATTTCGTTATTCCGACCAGGGGACGAGAGGATCTTGTCGAGGAAGAAACTTGGAGTCGTTGCACTGCCCAGGGATGAAACCAGCCGCAGAGTTCTCGATTAAAAGGTGCGGTCCTTTTATTCGCTGTCAAAGTGGTGAAGCTTGGCTATCCGGCCGCCGGGGTGCTTGGCACGGGCGATTCGACCAAGAGACGTCTTTGGAAGGCGAAAGTGACGAACTGGTTGGTCCCTCCAGCTCAAAGGAAGAAGACTCGTCCAGCAGAAGATCTTCTCTTGTCGTTGGGAAAGTGGTGAGTTTGTTGCAGCAGGGCTTCACCGGTGGCATCGTCATTGCAGATGGCTCAGCTTCTTCCCTCTTCGGATTCTAAGGTCCTGTGGCGACTTCTGATGTTCCAGTCCCAAAGGCCCTGCTTTTATGCAGAAAAACCCCCATTCAACAGCCTAGCTGTCACTCACACATGCTAAGTGGTGAGCCGGGCGGCTCACCACTGGGCCAATCAGAGTAGAGTGCGACTTGGGTTGCTACGGCAACGCAGTCCAGGGTGCCAATTCCCCCCTCGACCCCTCCTGTGGAACCCAGACAGAGTGGCACCATTTGGAGGGCTTCTGTAGAGAAGGCAGCCAAAAAAGTGGAACAAAGGACTCGACCTTGGTTAGAGTTATAGAGACGGACACAAACGCCATTTTAGAAATGAGTTCTGGCAAAAAGACCCAACCGTTGATTTAATATTAAATAAATAAATCTGCGGTATCTTTAACATTGCACCAAAAAGTGGTGCGTTTAAAATCAATGGGAAAATCCCATAGGAAATATTCCAGAGGAATATTTTGCGTGGTAACCACTGCTACCAGCCAGAAACTCGACAAGGGGGGACTGGACATTGCCCCCTTTGAAACAGACCCAGGGGCAATCGAATTACCCCTACCAGTACTTAGGTACAAATATGGTGGTTTGTGCTGGATCTGTTTTCAATTTTAGGACTAGTAAAGCCAATGGTGACTTTACCTGCCCTGGGAGACAGTAGTCAGTCCCAGGGTGCGGAGTCTATGTTTGGGGGTCACTATGACACCCCTGTGTTACTGCACTGAGGGTGCTGTGTAACACACATACAAATCAGATGATGCCCTATGGAGTAAAAGAGGCTACCCCATAGCCCATGAACACAAACTAAGTCAAAAGCACACCTCAAATCTTGTCTAAGGGTGGGAGGAAAAGAGTCTCGCTCTTAGCAGGAGAAAAAAACAAACCCCAAAAATCCAGCAAAGCTGCTGGGGGACTCACTAGGTTTGGGAAATTAGCCTTATAAGAGAATTCTCCCTAACAGTGTTGTCGAGGGGGGCAAGGCCACGATCTCAAACACCTTCATCATACAGAGTCTAAACTCCTCCCACTGAGCCGATTTACTGGACTTGGAAGGGCAAACGACCCGTTCAGGTGAACTGGACGACGGGGAGGAAGGTGATCTATGGTGCCTCTTTTTGCAATGCTTTGAAGTCAAGGAGCGGTGTGAACCACTTCTCGAACGTTTAGAACTCTTCCGACGAGGAGAAGATCTCGACTCGTCTGAAATGTTATATTTGGATGGTGTAGAGGGGGATTTTTGAGGCTTACCTGCCGCCAACTTCACTCTACGCTCTCTCAAAGCTTTGGCCGTCATTGACAGGCGGTCCTCACACTCCAAACATGGGTGACTCTAACCCAGACACCACAGGTAGATCCTGTGTGGGTCCGTTATGGACATCTTTGCCCCACAGTCACGGCACTTCTTGAAGCTGGACTGAGGAGTGGACGACGCCGAAGGCAAAGCCATTACGTTCGAAAGTTTGATGAAATTTCGAAAGCTCTAAAATCTTTGTCAGGAACTATGGCGTTACGCATCCAAAGCTGTGAAGCGCAGAAAATGGAACTGAGGCCAACGGGCGCTATGCGTGCTACTTATACCTGCAACAACGTCGACACTGAGGCCCCCGAGGGACATCGACTCGACAGGTGTCGATGCGCAGCGCCCCCCTACTGAGAATTCTTTTTCTGAGGCAGCGAAGCTGGGATATGGAAATATCAAAGATAAGGAATACGTGGGAAGACACAATCCATTCGAAATGTGTTTTTGAGGCCACATGTGTACCCTATCTAGGCGTTCCTATGGATCCTCATAAGGTTTCGGCAATTCTCCATTGGAAAAGGCCTACCAATGTGAAAGAGGTATAGAGGTTTCCGGGCCTAGCAAATTATTACAGGAAGTTCATACCCTCATTTTGCCAGGCGATTCTTCCCATAACCAATCTACTTAAGAAAGAAGTTCCACCAAGAAGTCCCCAGAAGTGCCTGTTACCCTGGGTGGACGTCTGCTCCTCCATCGAAGAGTTGAGGACCTAATTGGAAGAAAAGCCTTTAAGATTTTTTTTTTAGCTGAGTCAATGGTGAGCGTTTCTCAAGAAATCTATGGACTATAAGCACACTTAAGTATTGGAAATGCTTATATATGCATCTTAAAAAACCTAAATACTATTATCTTTGTTCCGTAGATAAGCCCCGCCACTGCTTCCCAGAATTCCTTAAGAAGGCACGGCCGTGCGCACATACACGTGCGCCCCAAGAAGTACCCAGAAATGCCTGTTAGCCTGGAGCAGGGGGCTGGGCAGGGCTGGGTGATTATCGTACGGAGCCTCATTACGGTATGTGAGCTCGAGTTAGAACCAGAAAGGATTCCTTGACTCTGGGTCTCTGGGAAGGTTTAAGTGGCAATAAAAATGTTAGTGGGAAATAGAGGCTTCCTTTACGCGTAGCCTCGTCAAAGCTCTGTGAGTACAATGAACATAATAGCTTAGACGCACTTGTGGCGTGCTCCAGACTTTTCATTGCTGACTGTTCTATGAAAGAAAGTACGCAGATGCATTTCAGCACATGAAGTCGGCGGCTGCGACGGGATTTTGCTTAAGAGACAAACGTGAATTTCACGCCGTTTGAACAGCAAGCCATAAAACGAAACTAACGAAAATCAGAACTCACAAGATTTATACGCTCAGCTGCATAGATGGTGTACTCTAAAATGATTAGTCATATAACATAACAGAAACTGAATAGTAATGCAGAACTTAGTTTGAACTGGGCAATTACGGCATGTATATGGAAGACGCTGTATAGAGAAGGATTTTTTGACAAAGGAATGGTGCAAATTATGGAAAACAATTGTCTAAGTTGTTTTTTTTCTGGCAAGAATTTACATAGATAGTCTTTAAGGTGGCGTAAAACAAAATGGTTAATTATTTAATATGAAAGAACCCGCAAAGTATTGTTGAACGTAGCTTAAATTGTGCATATGGTGAAAGAACGGTTATTAGTGCTTGAACATGGAAAAAGCTATACAGAGACGGTTATTATATGTGAATTGTGTTTCTGGGTATGATAACTGAATGAAGCTTCCTTGCAAGAACACAAATTAATAGCCACTAGAATCACTCAATGTTGTACGGAGAAATACTAACTTTAATGATTATAAAAGACACAGGTTTTGACAAATTACCTGTAAAATAACGAAGAAGTGGCTGCAACCAATACAAGAAATAAAGGCATGAGGAAAAAAATAATTTGCTCCAGGAAGGAATTAGCATTAGGTGCTATGGTCTTCTCCACAAGAAGGAGTACAATTGCACAGGCTTTAACAATGCCTCTCCCGCAATCACCTAGACAGTCACTGAGGCAAACAACGTATATTCACGGAGAAGGAATGGAGGAAGAAGAAACAATGCAGGGGACTGATGGGGAAATGGTTAAAGTAATTGAAGAAATGGAGGCAGGTAAAGGTGTAAGTCCAGTAATGGAACCTGGTCAGTCACAATCATTGTTTGAAGATGAGGGGGAAGAGGAAGGTCAGTCACTGAGACCACAGGAACAAGAAGGGGAAGGTTTGGGGTATCAAGATGAACAAGGCAGCCCTATGCCTGACACCCCGTAGATATTCTCTAAGGGAATAATAACACAAATGGCAAGGATGGTCAAACCAATAGACTTTGGGCAGGGAGAGGGGGAAGATGAAGAACAAGAAGACAAAACTAGTGGGAAATCAGATAGAAAACTTATCCTACTCACCTTACTCGAAACAAGAGCTAGGGTAAAAAACGAAATGAGGAACCAAACAGCCTGCCTAAAAGGTATTCTAGAAAGATTAACACAGCTAGAAATAATGAAAATGAATGTTGAAAATGTTGCGCCTGAAAAAAAAGGAGCGAAGGTGAAGGAAGGCTTACAAGGGGATAAAGATGAGGTCGAAGTGAAAGGGAAAAAGGTGTGTGGAGTAGAAAAGCAAAAAGTGGTGGGTGACTTGACTAAAGAAGGCAAGAAAGAGAAAGGGGAAGTGATAGAGATTCCGGATGACAGATTAGAAGAAAACGGAAAAATTGATGTTGAGGAATAAGAGTTACATGAAGTAATCTCCAAAAACGCTAGAAAAAGAGAAAAAAGAAGATGAGGGTTTTAAAAGCGGCTGAATTAAGGATGTGTAAGGTATCATCATTAAAATTCCTGAAAAATTTGGGAAAAGACCTTACGGCAGAACAAGTAATAAGTGAAAAAGAGGCAGAGGAGGAAAAGAGTGATTAACGAGGAGGAGGTTAAAAAAAACAAGGAAAAGATTCTGGAATTACCAGATTACTCACCGTAGTGACCACCTTACTCCTAGTCCATAGTCCCCTTTCCTCCATACTTGTGGGACATCTCTCCATCCTGTGGGACGGGACCGGAGCACTTTGTAAAAAGCATCCAAATTTATTTCAAAAATGTGTCCCTCCTCTCTTTCCTGCGCGGGGCCCAGCACGCGGCCGTAACCCTGCCCACTTTGGCTCCGCCCGCGCATCACCCATCAGTCCTTTTCTATCACCAGGTCAAAGACCCATTAGCAATAACAGAGGAACCTTATTAGAGGGGACGGCAGGCGGGTGTATGGAGGAAAGGGGACTATGAACTGGGAGTAAGGTGGTCACTATGGTGAGTAACCTGGTAATACTCCTACGTCCCTTCCACTTTCCTCCATACTTGTGGGAGATTCCCAAGCACTCCTTACAGGAATTGCGGGTGGATGGAAATACCCCTTACTGAAACAGGTTCTTCAGCACAGCCTGACCAAACTGAGCGTCAGCTCTTGAGCTCATGTCGAGACAGTAATGTTTACAGAAAGCAGATGGGGAGGCCCAAGTAGCTGCCCTAGCGATGGACTCCCAGGGGACATATTTCTGAAAAGCAACCGCGGCTGCCTTGCCTCGCACCAGGTGTGCATGGATACCCTTAGGAGGTTTTAGCCCTTGGACGGTGTAAGACTCCGTGATGCAGGCGGTGATCCACCTAGAAATAGTTGCCTTAAACGCCGGCTTGCCCTGAGGGTTACCGAAGGTCACAAAAAGTTGAGAAGAACTCCTAAACTCGGAAGTCCTGTCCAGGTAGAACTTAAGACGTCTTCGGACATCAAGACAGTGTAGAACCCTTTCCACCTCTGAGGTAGGGTTCGGAAAAAAGACCGGAAGGGAGATCGACTGATTCAGATGGAATTCGGTCACCACCTTCGGTAGAAAAGCCGGGTTTGTCAGAAGGACTACCTTGTCCTCATGAAAGACCAAGAAAGGATGCTCCACCGACAGTGCCTGGAGCTCACTCACTCTCCTTGCTGACGTAACGGCGACCAGAAAGGACACTTTCCAAGATAAGTACTTGAGGTCCACCGTAGCCATTGGTTCAAAGGGTTTATGGCACAGCGCCGTCAGGACTACATTTAGGTCCCATGACGGGTGCGGATTACGAACCGGAGGGTAGAGGCGCGTCAAGCCAGCAAAAGGCCTCTTCACCACTGGGTTAGTTAGAGCATAAGAACACAGGTCTGTAGAAAGATAAGCGAAAAATTTAGTGGCATGCAGCCACGCCTGCCGTGAGGTATCAACCCCAAGCATCAGGCCCTGAGCCGAGGTGTCTACGTGGTGAGCCACAGCCTCCAGGAGATCCTGGGCCAAGACCCTGGCATCGGAAAGGCCTCCTTTGAAGTCTTCCAACTGCTCGACCGGGATGTGCTCCTCAAACTCCGACAGACCTTTCCACATCCGCATGTTAGCTCCCGCCAATATCAACTCAGCGTTGGCCTGCCTGAGCTGCAAGACTGAGTTGGCAAAGATTTTCCTCCCTAGAGAGTCCAGGAGCTTGTCCTCCTTTCCCAAGACCTGAGTAGCCGTCGTGGAAGAGGATGCTACAGATCTGGATTGCAACGTAGCCGCAGCCACCACTGTGGAGGAGGGAGGCGGACAAGACGACAGGGCCACCTCTTCCGAAGAATGCAGCCTGTACCTCGCGTCAATCTTCTTATTGACAAAAAGTCCCAAGTGTGGCTTTTCCCAGACTGTTCGGACCTCGGCCAGAACGTCCTTCTGCAGGAACAGGTCGGTATGCTCCAAGGGAGACAGGGTGAATGCCCCAGAAAGCACGCCCTCCTGCGGAGCGGGTGCCTCGGGCACCGGAACATCTAAGAAACTCATCATGTCCAGTACCCGGTCATGAAAGGCTCTGATAGAGCGGGGAAGGTCCTCGTTGTCCTGATCGCCTTGAGGGTCATCTGACAGGTCAGGATCCTGCTGAGCCGCGCCAGGCACTGCCTTGTCCACTGGGGACAATGGAGGCACAGGCAAAAGAGCCGGGGGAGGCACCACAGGCAAGGGAGGCGCCGGCGGAACCACCGGAGGAACGGGTGGAGCCGGAGGCGCAGGTGGACATATCTCCTTGAAAAGCCCTTTGAAATATTCCCTCATGGGGTCGGTGCGCATAAGCGCTTGAAAAGTACCGAAAAAAGCGTCCTCAGGAGATTGCTTCGGAACCTGAGGAGGCCTCTCATGAGGTGGTCAAATCCAGGGACGTAACGGGGAACGGTGCCACACCGGCCCCTCCACCGACGTATACACATAAATCAAAGGAGCTGCCCCCTGTGGGCAACAAAACATTGTGCGGAAGAGGCATCCGGGCGTTCCAATCATAAACCGGCCGGTAAGGATGCGCACAAGGGACCTTAGGTTCACCCATGGGGCTGCGCCCTACACCAGAGGCCGATAGCGTAGTTGTAGGGGTAGCACCTAAAATGGCCGCTGTGGTCATGGCGGGAACGGGCGCCATTTTGTCCTCATCTGAGGGGAACTGCGGCACGTGAGAAGTGAGGCAGGGGTCCCCGTCGATGGATCAGGGGTCTTAATCTTAGCCTTAACATAAGGAACCTCGGCCGAGCCGGTACTATGAGGCCTGGAATGTTTTTGTGACAAGCCCTTTGAAATATTCCCTCATGGGGTCGGTGCGCATAAGCGCTTGAAAAGTACCGAAAAGAGCGTCCTCAGGAGATTGCTTCGGAACCTGAGGAGGCCTCTCATGAGGTGGACAAATCCAGGGACGTAACGGGGAACGGTGCCACACCGGCCCCTCCACCGACGTATACACATAAATCAAAAGGAGCTGCCCCCGCGGGCAACGAAACATTGTGCGGAAGAGGCATCCGGGCGTTCCAATCATAAACCGGCCGGTAAGGATGCGCACAAGGGACCTTAGGTTCACCCAAGGGACTGCGCCCTACACCAGAGGCCGATGGCGTAGTTGTAGGGGTAGCACCTAAAATGGCCGCTGTGGTCATGGCGTCGATGGATCAGGGGTCTTAATCTTAGCCTCAACATAAGGAACCTCGGCCGAGCCGGTACTATGAGGCCTGGAATGTTTTTGTGGCATACCAACTGCCAAATTAGCCTTTGAAGGAAGGACCTTGGCACTGCCGGTAAAAGAAGAACTTTGCTTCTTTGCCCCCTCAACAGATTTGGTATCACCACAAGAGCGGGAACGGTGAGCAACTGCTTTCACCGACAAAGCCTTGTCCGGCCTCTCAGAACTGTTGGTAGCTTTAGCCTCCTAACGAGGGACCTCGGACCCAGGCCCGGTAACAACCCTATCTGCACGGGCCTCGAACATCCGTTCGATAACAACCAGCCCAGCCAAGGCCTCGGGGCGCACCCCGGTCTTGTTATTGAGGGAAGCCGACAGAGAGGCCTCAGAGCGAGCTCCGGTACCCCACGATTCAGTAGAACTGGGTCTACAAACAGCCCCCACAGGAAGGGCCACGGAGCGTACTCTGGTGTTCACAGGCCCCTTACGGAGACCCTCAAAGAAAACTCCGGTAGAATTATTAGGCCCAACGGGCATCTCAGGGCGAACCCCGTTGACAGAGCGATCAATGCCCCTCCCGGACCGAGAGGAACCCGGAAAGGTATCCCCCGGCCGGGGTGCTCTGAAAAGTAAAGAACTTACCGGGCGTTTCTTCTTCTCGTCGATGAATGCCTGAAAATGCGAAGGAGAAGTTTGTCGGAACACCTCCTCCCACTCTCCAACCAACATTGAAGTGCCCGGACCGAAAGGGAGTCACAGTAAAAACAGGAGTCCCAACGGTGTTCCGGACCCAAACACTCTAAACAAAAAGGATGGGGATCCGCCCTCGCGAAGCGACAGTGACACGATGAACAATCTGGAAAGTCTAATTTGAAAGACATAGACAGCCTAGTAAACGAACGCTAGCGAGAGCCAGAGAGGAAAAAAGGGAAGAAAATCTTCCGAGGATGCAAGTGCGTCCAGCCCCGATCGAGCGGAGAAAAGGACTGATGGGGGATGCGCGGGGCGGAGCCAAGGTGGGCAGGGTTACGGCCACGTGCCAGGCCCCGCGCAGGAAAGAGAGGAGGGACACATTTTTGAAAAAAATGTGGATGCTTTTTACAAAGTGCTCCGGTCCTGTCCCACAGGACGGAGAGATGTCCCACAAGTATGGAAGAAAGGGGACGGGACGTAGGAGTAAATGGAACTCAAAAGGAGTATTACAATTCAGAAAAAAGATTGAAGGATGTACATAAGCAGAACACATAAGCAGAAAAAAATATATATGAGAGAAGGGAAACAACTGTTTGATTTTTTTTTTTTAATTTGTTTTTGGTTCAATTACAAAATTGTAGAACCTTTACAAATCGAAGTTTAAAAAGACAATAAAATATTTACATTTACAGCAGATAAAATTTACATCCTATTATAATACAGTTTGAGATGGAGGATATCACATCTGCACTTTATATCCTCTAATTCTTCAAACTAAGCAACTCTTTTTCAATATGCTTACACAGACTAACCAATTTAAATATCAGGGGTTTATGCCTGCCTTGCATCATTCGTACCCAAAGAAATTGCAGACAATCTTCAAAATCAATATTTACAAATTTCAAGAGTCGATTGGTCCTCATTGATTTAAAGTGTGGGCATTCAAGAATGAGATGTTTCATGGACTCAATCGGCTCTCTACATGAGGGGAAGCGACATTTCATTACATTAGGTTCCCCTTTATTGATCCAATTAGCAGTTCTTTCTCTAGTATGATATAAATTCAGTCTGTACCATATATATGCTTGTCTGGTATGGTTACATGGTAATAACACAACATGGTTGAATCTGGGAATGCGTTGTTTAAGAAATCCACCATACTCTTTGTACATTTTATAAGTGGATATTCTTTCTAATGTAAACAGCCAATGTTGCTCAAAGAGCTTCTTTTTTTCGAAACCCGGACGCTGTTACACATCTTAAATAGTAATGCATAAAGAATCCAAAAGATGTTGCATACTAAGATGATATTTGTTAAAGGAGGCTGATGTAGAAGAGTCCAACATACTTTTCAGATCTTCGTATAAAGAGTTTTTAGGTGGAAAGTGAATTTTTACATAACCAGATAGTTGGCGCCATTTCCAGCGTGTAGATAGTGCAACCAACCCAAACTCATGGCATATTACTGCATTTGGTATACATATTGGGAGATGCATAGCAGATTTTATCAATGAACCCTGTGTGGAGTCCAGGATTGCACTCATATCACTTAGGCACATGTCCATGGAATACAAAATGACACTTTCTATTTTTAACGTCAAAAAATCAATCATGGGGATTAATGAAAATGTACAATATTTTGAATAAATCCTTTTTAGTTGGGATAGTAGGAGGCGTGACTTGTTTTTAATCAAATCTGTCCATGCTTTCATTGAGTTTTGAGCAGTGAGATTGTAACCCAAGTAGATCGCACTGGAGGTGCATTGGATTTGAGTTTTCATAATCTCCCATTGGTATCCCCTACTATTTTGTTTAGTGCTAAATTTCAAAATAGCCGTTTTGCTGGATTTGGAGTCAAATTGTGTGCAACTGCAAATCCCTCAAAAAGCAATAGCTTAGTTTGCAACCCGGCCGGCGTAGGGTCAAAGACTATGATATCATATGCAAACGCAATCCATTTCATCCCTAATGAGCCAATTTTAACAGAGAACAGATTGCTTTGATCCCATTCCTTATCAAGGTCAGAAAGATATAAATTAAAGAAAGTTGCCGCTAGATTGCAGCCTTGCTTAAGACCAATGAACGTACTAATAGGGTCAGTTGTTCTTCCGTCTGCAGAAATGTTTATTTTATAGGAAGTGTTAGTATGGAGTTTAATGAACCAATAAAGTAATACTGTCGGAATTCCCATAGTCCTCATTTTATTCCACAAGAGGTTTCGTACCACATTATCAAAAGCTGATGACATATCTATCATGGTTATATATATGGAATAAGAATTCTTTCCTTTAGTGCCAGCGATCAAATGTGACATGATAGCAGCATTCAGAGAGGTACTCAGGCCCTTCCTAAAACCCGTTTGGTGTTTCGAGTAGAGGTTGTTTTCCTCGATAAATTTTTCAAGGTCATGTAAGAGAAGAATTGCGAACAATTTCGCATCTGTATCAATCAAAGAGATCGGCCTGTAATTCTGTGGGAGAGAAGGATCGCCCTTTTTGAAGTCCATGAAGGGGGAATATGACCAGTACTAATAATGAAGTCGAATTTAATTTTCAGAATTCCCACCCAAAACTCAGGATCAGCTTTGTAAAGACAAAGGAGGGAGGCCATCGGGGCCTGCTGATTTAGAATAGGATATTTTGAAATTGCCCATTTAAGGTCTTCCAGTGACCATTCCAAACGGGCGATCCTGCTATAGCACAGCTGTACATTTGACACAGACTCAAATCTCGCTGGAATGTGGAATTTCGCTGTTACATAATCACACCATTCTCGGTCAGATATACAGAAAGATGTGGCCAATGGAATACTTTTATCGTTTCTTTTGATCGTACGCCATATTGTTCTAGTATCGTGTGATGATATAGCTCTAATAAGGTCACAATTCTCTCTATTGTATTTGAGGATGCGAGCATGTTTGAGATTTCGCTTAAATACCTTCAGAATTTGCAACCGCATAGTCCGACAATGCAGTTCTCCTAGGCCTGAAGTTTTAAGTTGTCGGAGTGCCTTATTTTTCTCTCTTTTTAGAAGTTTGCAAGTGGAGTCAAACGGGTGATGATGGTCACTCCTAATATACCTTTTGCTAAAAATGGAAAGAGCATTGTTAAGCACCTCAGAGTAGCATCTAATCAATGAGCATTCAATTTAATTGTTAGGAGGACCGATTGATCGTATTTTGTGTGATACATGCTTAACAAATTGCTGGCACAAACCCTGACTCCATCTAATGGAAATTTGAGGACGGTCAATATCTACTAGTGCCAAGGCTGGCTCAATGACTAATAGTCTACATTCCAATTTCAGTTTACAGGAAATCCGTGTGTGGTCACTAAATGTGACTGCATTTCAAGGATGAGATGAGAGCGGAAAGGGTACGAGTAACAAATATGAAGTCAATCGTCGATAACTTGGATCCTCGGGACCATGTAATTTGGGACTTCATATCGTTACTTACAACCATATCCATATCCCAATCTCCTAGCAACTCTCTGAATTTCGCACCCCTTCCACGTGATAGATAGGAAGGTTTCGGTGATCCACACTCACTCAGGTCCCTACAATCACAATTGAAGTCACCACTGATGATGACTTCTAGAGATTGATATTTACTGGATATGTTTCCTAAACAATCATCAAGTTCATCCAGCATTGCATCAATCGAGATACCGGCGGGATTCCAGTATAAAGAAATGATTAAGATCGAAGGGTATTTTGACGAGTTATTCTCCACTAGTACACCCAGAAGGCTTGCTGATTCCCATACCCACTTTGACTGTAAATTGACCGAGTTATTGATAGCAATTACAAGGCCATCACTTGGTCGACCTAAGAGAGACCTCTTTGCAAGCTTACAATAAGTAGAAAACCCTGGTATCGAAAATGAGGTCAATTTCATTGTCTCCTGTCTATCAATAGTGATGCATGCCAACCCATGAAATTAGCGTAGCCACAGGTATTCCATGAGAGAACCTTGAGAGGATTGTTTTCAGAATGCTATGAGGTGATGGGTGAAATTTTAGATCCCAGGATGGCAGTAATCATTGGTTCAAGCCATGGAATACCTTTTGCTATAGCTACATGGGCTAGTAGTGCATGCAAATCTCCATCAACGCTACCATTCGTTTTTTGAGAAAGCTCACCACTCTCCGCTTTCACAGGAACGACAGGGTCAATGTAAGATAAGAAATCATTGGCTGTTGATTCCAATTCAAAAGTGGATAAATTTAGTCCTTGATTTTTGAGCTCATCACGGTTAAACCAAAGAAACTTCAAGATAGTTTCGGAGCTCAGATAACATATAGCTCTGCAGTTGTCAGTCTGGGCTATGGAAACTCTCAAGATGTCCTCAGATTTAACCATTCTCAATTGAAGAATGCGTGAAAAAAGAGACAAAATAAAAGATCGATTGATGCGCTTCCCAGCAGTTGAGATCCTATTGCCCCCAAGGCCAACACGGTAGAGTTTCTTGTCTGCCTCGGGTGGATTCTCGGGATTTATCTCTTCAATTTGTGAAGGAAGAGTAGCTTCTACCTTTACCTTCTGCAATACGGATGCTGGTAACGCATTTATTTGAGGATCAACATTCAGGGCACCATCATATAAAGCCTTTCTCAAAATTTCAAGTATTTCATGGTGAGAGTTCACAGGGCTTTTTTGTTCCATTCGATCGGGCGCCAATATTTCCTCTCTGATCATCTTTGATGGCAGGGTAGGTAGCACCTTTGTTAGTGTTTCAACACACAACGAGCAGTCCTCAAGAGCTTTTTTCAAAATTTCGAGTGTGTCCTGATGGGACTTCACGAGGTCCTTGGTGTTGATCTCAGGAACAGATCTACTAAGTGCAGGACCATGTATGGAAATACGGTTGGGGGCAAAAGTAGTTTTTACCACCTCATTATCAATGGTAGTATTCTTTTTAGATGATGCAGGCTGTCCAATTTTCGACTCATTGTCTAACGAAAGAGCCTTATCCTTACCAAGTGTGGTACTTGAAGGTTTAGCATTACAGTGATCAGATTCAATGTCTAATTGTGAAACTTTGCCCTTACCATTTACCATGTTTGAAGAATGGCTATTACCAGTCTCTTTTTTTCCCAAAGAGGTCCCTGGGCAACATGGTAACTCGGTACACGCCGCACGGTATGATTTTCTCATAAGCGAGTTGGAGTCATTAATGATTTTTAAGTCATTATTGGAGATGGATTGTTCGAGGATGGCATCTTTTCTAGTCGTACAGCTTCTTCCCGAAATCGGAAAATAGCTATTCAAGTTTAATTTCAGATTTGAAAGTGACGTCTCTTCAATCACTTTAACCTCTATTCCGCTAGCTCTTGATTTGGAAGTGACCAGAGGGCTTTTGGCGGAGGTATCAGCAGGGGCAGACTTAGTGTTTGTCAATTTCACAGATTCCATTAGTTTTTTAGAAGTGGGTTGTATCTTTTTATTTTTGATTGCGTTTTTTGTTTTATTCTTGGGGTCGGTACAAGTGCCTCCTGACTTTCCTTTGAAAGTTGCTGTAAGTCAATACTTTCCTCATCAGAAATTACTATCACTGTTTCTTGTTCGGTAATCCGAGAGCCATCAGGTCTCAGTGGTACAGAATTATTGGGCACGTTGTTAGTGGATTTTTTAGCCATAGATTCCTTTCTCCTCTTAGCATTTCTTTTCTTTGCTCTTAAGTGCAACTTTTTTGCACAGCGTGACACGAAAGAGAAATTCTCTTCAGAATTGGAGCATTCCTGTTCCTTCAGCTGCTGTTCATTAAGTACCTTCACCAAAGTCGAAGGAATATCCGGACAATCAGCTGGAAGAACTAGCTTGGCCAATTGAGAAGTAAATGCGAGATTCATTGCCTCTACTGAAGCATTGAGTTCTTTTATTTCACAAGTGCAATTGCACGGCAAAGAGGCAATAGGGATTCCTGGTGACTGGGTGGTATGAGAACCTGCTTCATCGCAGGATTGAGTACCTTTTTCGAGTTGAACAGGGGCAGAATGAATAAACTGACTGTTAATGGCTCGTAAAGTGTCAGCAGCGATAATGAACCCTTCTATCTTGTCCATTTGGGAACATAGATGATGCAAAGTACCTTTTACCTCCTTCAGTTCTAAGTGGGTCAAGTCATGACCCTTATCCAGTAGATCATGATCACTGGAAAGGTACACGGAGATCGCAGGTCTTTCTCACCAGTGTCAATAGGACCCCCCAAGGGGTCAATTTGGGAGGGCCTAATAAAGACATCTGCCGGATCAGAAGAATATGAGAGACGCGGTGGTGGTAATTCATACTTAATATCCTGGTGGCAGTCTCTATCAGGCTCATTTACAAAACGTTGATCACATAGTATTTGAGAATGTGCCATATGAGTCTTTTTTGAAGGGCCATAGACGAGTGGAGTTAATGTGCCTATAGCACAAGACACCTGGTCATCTAGGGCAACCATGTTTTTCATGATAAGATCGTGCTGGTCGTTGGAAGGTATGTTGGACAAAGG
Organism: Ambystoma mexicanum; assembly: GCF_040938575.1. Lineage (NCBI taxonomy): Eukaryota > Metazoa > Chordata > Amphibia > Caudata > Ambystomatidae > Ambystoma > Ambystoma mexicanum. The sequence goes on from NC_090925.1 coordinate 712,421,932, forward strand.
GACTTCAGAACAGCTTCCGTATACTTCGTCTGAGGGCAAGGCTGCAGAGTTGTTAGTGTTCCTATAACCAAGAGGGAATGCAGAACAAGGAGTCGATGATAAACTCATTTCATTAGCATGAATCATAACCACATGTGGTGGCAAATTTGGAAAACAATCTGTATGATCCCAAAGGTACGAAAGGAGTGGAAGAAATTGAGAAAGGGGTCAAAACATGGGAGGAGGAGAGATATGGCAATTATGGAAGGGAAGGAGAGTATGTATGGAAAGAAAAATGTAAAGATGGAAAGGCAAGTTCTTATGGAGATGCAGTTGGTATGGATGGGACAAACATGTGGAAACTTAGAAAACCTAAGCTGCTTGACGCACCAGGCATCATTATGCAGTAATTGTTTGAAGAAGGGGGCCCAAGTTCACTCAGTAGAATGAGAATATTGGAACTGTTTGAACTTATACCAGAACTGAGGCTAATTTCCTCCGCAGATATGCAATTAGTGGATTTTATTCATGGCTGGAGGTACGATTATGTAAGATTAGTAATAAACCACCTCTAGTGAGAAATACTATAATGAAGGAAGCGGAAAGTCTCCATAAATATGGATACGATGTTTCGATCTGGGAGAACAAAAGCAGAGAGGGAACAGTAATTGAAAGAGAAGAAAGAAGGAGTGTTGATTACAGTAGAAATCGGGAAGACAATAACTCTAACGTAGAGGATCACAGTAAGCTGAGGCGTTTGGCAGAGGTCTTGGAGGAATCTATTGTGCAATTAAAAACATTGAGTCAACCTCTTTAGATTAACGAGGGAGCTTGAAATCCTCTGCTGGAACTCGAGGGGTAATAAACATCTCCTTGAAAATAGGAAGATTTGCGCAGAACAAAAAAGAAATGATGCATTGCTCTTACAAGAAACTAGGGCTACAGAAAGATTGATATGGGATGGTAGGATTCCTCCTGTATATGTGCAACCCAGGGAAAATTGGGTAGACCTAAGGGTGGTTTAGCTACAATGGTGAGAATGGGAAAGGGTCTGGAGAAAAGAGAGAAACGTAAATGGGAACATACTGGGTACAGGATGGAACATTAAAGGATGTGTTGAATTGGGTCCCATCTTGTTGATAAATGTCTATAGATCCACGAAGGTGAACCTGGAAAAAACACTTTAGAAGTTAAATCAGAAATGAGAGGATTGGTTTTCAAAAAACGCCAACGGCAGAATAATCTTAGCCGGGGATCTCAATGCAAGCTGTAACCTACAGAAATTGCAAAGAAAGGATTGCTTTTTGTATGAATATGAATTTGTATCCAAGGCCAAAAAAAGAAAGTTGAGGAGGGCCTGTGGTTGAACTGGGCCTCTAATTGGGGCTTGAAACGGTTAGAGAACGACAATCCAACATGGGCAGCCAAAGGTTCCAAATCTGAAATTGACTTTAATTTTACAACTAGTAATGTGTTTAAAAGCATAAGTCAAAGAGTCTGAAGCAAGTGATCATGCAATGTTATTATTAGAAATAGAATGGCAGGAAGAGGATTCAACAAGGGCTGAAAGTAACTTAAAGAACCTGAGTATTAATACTAAGGGTAATCGTGTTAGGTGGACCAACAAAAAAGTTATCAATTTTAACATGCTTATGTTAAGCAAATTTGAAGAATGTATGCTTGTACGCTTGAAGACAATGTAGTGAGATACTCAGTGAAGGGGCTCCCTGAATAACTGAAATCTAAGGTAAAAGGTTTGGTAGAGAATGTGGAAAGTAAGAGTATGTTATTGAAAAAGAACAAACACGTATACAACATCGAAATAAGAAACAAAAAAAATGAAATGAAAAGGGAGATGAGAAAAATGTTAAAGTCCTCTGGTACCACTCTGAAGAAGGCAGAAGTGATAAGGGTACATAAGCAATGGTATAAAAACTGGCTAAAGAATGAGCATCATAGAATACTTCAGGTAGATGGTGAAAAAATGCTAGAGAGTATTCAAGGAAAGAACTCAAAGGCTTTCTGGGAACTTATAAATAAAATGGAAGAAAATAACATGAGTATGAATAACCCAATTAACGAGGAGACTTGGCTGTAATATATCAAAGAGAACTTTACAGCTAAAGAAAAGGAAATTTATATTAGTGTACCGGGGGAATGGGAATTGTAAGTATCCGTAGATCTAATTGAGGCAAAAATCAAGAATGCAAATCCATCAAGGGCCAAGATCTTATACGTGGAGTTTAAAGATATAATTGAGACACAGACCATTCCTGAGTCGTAGAAAAGATCATATATGGTCCCCATCTTTAAAAGAGGCTCACGACTTCTACCATCAAATTATAGAACCATAAGCATAATTGACGCAGATTCTAAGATTTATGCCTCTTTGGTACTTGATAAGGTAAATGAATGGAGTGATAAGAACAATAGAATGGACTCTCGACAGATAGGTTTTCGTAAGGGTATTGGAACGGATTGTGGCAGACTATTGTTGAATTGTCTACAAAACCAGGTTTGGAAAAGATATAATGTTCCAATATATCTTGCATCAATGGATCTTAGCAAAGCGTTTGATTCTGTAAATAGGAATTTTCTTTGGCAAAAACTAGACAACTATGGAATTCCTAAAGGTTTATTGAGCCTGATAATCTTTCTACATAATGGGTCTAAGATTCAAATAAGATTGAATTCTGAAGGTGTGCTAACAAAAGAGTGCGTTATTGACAAAGGAATTAGACAAGGTTGTATTTTGGGACCTACTTTATACAACTTGTATGTGTCCGGGGTTGGAAAGGAGTTGAACATAAATACCTTGGTCTCTCCCAAAATAGGAAAAATGAAAATAAATTGGGCAGGATATGCTGACTATTTTCTTCTTATTGATATCACCCGGGTGGGATTACAAAGATTAATAAAAACGTTTGGTAATTACATGGAAGCCTTGGAGTTAAACATTAACCCTTCGAAGACTGTAATAATTAAGATATCAAAGGCAGGACAAGACAAAAAAAAGAGAGAAAGTACGTATGGAACTGGGAGAATTCTCAACTTCTAACTAAAGATAATTTCCAATTCCTGGGTTATCCCATAGTCACAAAGTATATAAAAAATTCTTTTTTGTGAATTACCTGAACTCAAAAGTAAGTAGAATGATAAACCAGATGAAGATAGTGGATTGTAAATATAGAAAATTCTCATTAGAACCTTGTAGGACATTTTATAGAAGCAAATTATTACTGACTATACTGTATGGTCTAGAATTCTGGCCAAAGATGATGGAACAAGAATATAGATCTATTGAAAGTAAGATCTGGACAGCTATATTGTATTTCTTGCCAAAATGTATACCAATTGAAGTAATTAGGTATGAGATTGGCTTGCAATCGATTACAAGCCTTATTCAATGGAAAAAACTATGCCTTATGAGTAAATGTGAACACTCTCGAGATGGAACACTTTATAGACAATTAAGAGAGAATGATACGGTTGGATACATACACAATCTAAGGGTGGAATGTGATGTAATTCTGGAGGAAGTAGGAGAGGTAATGGAAATTATGAAAATAAACCTGAATAGGGCAAAGAGAAAACTCAAGATATTGGATTGGGAAAAAAATCGAATTGCAATTTGTAAATATAGACTGTATATACATATGTTATCGTCAGAAAAAATCTGTGGAGAATTGGGTTCATATTTAAAGAAATTTAAATGCAAGCAGATGAAAATTGATTTTATGAGGTTTAGCGTTTAGATTGAATGTTTTATCTACAAATTAAATTCTATGTCTGAGGGCACATACAAATATGGAAATGGGACTATGCAGATTCTGTAAAGAGCCGGAAGAGAGAGAAACGTTATTTCACTTATTGATTGCATGTCCAGAACTTATTACACCTAGAATAAGTTACTTGGGGAGATTTGTTTATAAGCTTGGGTTATTGAGAGATGTCTTATGGTCAAGGATGTTACATGGTGAATCTATGTCCTTGAGGTTTAGAGTATTATCTTTTTTAAGGAATGTGTGTAAAATCGATTAAAAAAAGGAATACGACTAATAGTGCAAATGAGAAGTGAAATGTACAAAGAAATAATGAAGTTGTTTTTCTTCTATAACAAAATGTAAATGTTATGCTATTGCTGATTTTACCCCAAAAAAATTCTATTTAAAAATGTTTTTTTCTTTTTGTAAAAGTTTTTATAAACTATAAACAAATAAATGGAGAAAAAAAGTAGTTCCTTTTATTTGGGACGAGGCCGCGGACAAGGCATTCAAGTCACTTAAATCTGACTTTATCTCTGCATTTGTTTTGATTCCTCCTGACCCACAACAGATGTTTATTGTATAGAAGGATGCCTCAGAAGGAGCTATAGGAGGAGTTCTTAAACAACTATCTGCAGTGGATCAGAATGGACATCCAGTGGCCTATTACCCTGATGTTTTCCAAAAGGAAGTATTCTGCACTTGAAAAAGAATTGTTGGTCCTAGAAAAGGCTTGTAAAGAATGGAGACGCCATTTGTTAGGAGCCCAACAAGAGTTTGAGCTAAGGAAAGACCACCGGAATCTCACTCTCCTACAATCATTTGAGTGCAGGAACAGCCGTCAAGCCTGCTCAGTTCCAGTTTCATCTGAGATTCATTCCCGGATCAGAGAATACCATAGCAGATGCCCTATCACGCAAAAAGAGCTCCCTTTATTAAGGACTCTTACTAGAAAATGTTCCCGGATAACACAATCATTTGCATGGTAGAAACCGGTCTTTGGTTTTCGGACTCAGCCTTATACATTCCTACAGAACTCTTACAAAAAATAGTCTTACAAATGTGCTACAAATGTGCCACAGCTATAGAATAGCAGGTCACAGAAGCGTAAAAACCACTTTGGATTTAATTCAATGTTATTTCTGGTGGCCTCATCTATGGGATCAGGTAAAAGAATATTGCTGTTCTGTTTTATGTGCCTAGGTCAAGACACCTCCACAAAGACCTTTTGGCAAATTACTTCAACCTTTCCAACCTTCTCGCTCATGGGAAAAGATCGGCACTGACTTTATCGTAGATCTACCATCCTCTAAAGGCTGTACCGTTATTATGGTAACGGTGGACACGTTTTCCAAAATTGCACATTTCACACCTTGCGCTAAGATTCCCTCCGCCTTGAAAATGAGCATGCTGTTTGCCAGATATATCTTCAGACTTCATGGTCTTCCTAAATCAATTATCTCGGATCGTTTTGTTTCGGCTCTTCAAGATGACTGGGTGGAATATCTCACTACAGCTGAATTTTCATATAAGAACTCTTTTCACGCTTCAATCAGGATGACACCATTCTATTGTAACTATGGATACAATCCAACACGGATACCTTCTCTATCAACGCATAGTTCCCCGGTTCCGGCAGTGGAAGAAACCCTATCTATCTTGCAAGAAGTACAAAGAAAAGCCATTACCAGTCTTACATCGGCTCGCAAAGATGCCAAACGGTATGCAGGCCGACATCGGAATCCAGACCCAGTTTACCAAACAGGAGACCAAGTCTGGTTATTTAGTAAACACCTAGCTCTTAATCTCCACAAAGGTGAATTTGCCTCTAGGTGCTTGGGATACTTCAAAGTCATAAAGAAGATCAATCCTGTGGCTTTCAAACTGAAGCTACCTTCTACTTGGCATCGCATACAACCGGTCTTCCACGCTTCCTTACTAAAGTCTGTTCATCCTGATATATCATCATACCATACTGCTCCGCCACTACCACCTATCATTTGGAACCAACAACAGGAGTTAATTGTGGAACAAATATGTGATTCCCGTTTCCATCGGAGTACTTTACAATATCTCATACATTGGAAAGGGTAGCTGATCTCTGAAAGAACTTGGAAATCTGCTGGGCATATCCATGCTCCCAGGTTGAATCATCGTTTCCATCGCTTATATCCCTGGAAACCAAGCACAGGTCAGCTTCCCAGGGAGCATGATGTCAGTACCGAATCTCGCCCCGGGTCCTTTTATGACAGGTGGCACATGGCTTGCAGTACTCTCTGCTCATTTTGCCAACTACAACATGCCGTTTTTGGGAACTTACCAACCAGGATTTCACTCCGGAAACCCAGACGCGGAATCACCTGACTTCTCGAGGAGGAGGAGCCATCAACTTGCAGAGAACAACGCATTGCGTTGCAACTTCCTTGTTGCTGGTATGCTTCTCCTTGTTTTTTCCCCCCTTCTGCCTGTTCGAAACTCTTGCTATTCAGCTAATCATCTTTCTGCTTCCCATTTGCTCCTTACCTGTAGCCTTCCGCACACTGCTTCCTCTTGCCTTCTGGTGTCCTGGAGCTCAATCTGCTGGGCTACCATCCTGCCCTCATGCTACATCATCTGGGCTCCTAGTTCTGGATCTTCACCTATGGATTCTACAAGACAAGGTTTTTTCACTCCTTGGGGTTTTTTCTTCTCATTGTCCGTTCATTCTGTTGACTTCTGACAGCCCTGTCATCTGGTGAGGAGAGGCCCTAATTGCATGATAGAAAGATGGCTGAGAAAGATCTGGGTAAGTAAAAGCCTAAAAGAAGGTCCAATCCACCAGAAACACGCCCCCCAGAGCACCATTCGCTGGGAATTCCCTCAAAACAAAACTGATCGCATTTCCTGTTGGACTCAGTTGCGAACAGATTCACTGCTGGGTTACCCCAGAGAGCGAAGACCTCCTTTAGGACTTCCTGGCACACTTCCCACTAGTGCGAGACCGTCCTCTGCCTACTCAAAGCATCCACCAAATATTTCTCTGTGCCCGCCAGATGAACTGCAGAGACCAAGTTCCTGTTCTCCAGCAACCAGAACCAAAGCATCATCACCTACGGGCATAGAGGATGGAAGTGCACACCACCTTGCTTGTTGAGTGCATTGCCACTGTGTTGTCCGAAAGAACGAGGACATGTTTCCCCTGCAGCGACGGGGCAAATGCTTTCAGGGCTAGCCTTATAGCTCGCAACTACAGCTGTCGATATGCCACCTGGATTCCGTCATTGACCAGAGGCCACTCACCTGCAAATCATCAGAGTGAGCGCCCCCAACCCTTCAGAGACGCATCCGTGACCACTCGGGTCTGAGGCCAAGGAGGCCAGAAGGGTTCCCCTGCCAAGAGACTGTTGCCGTTCGACCACCAGGACAGGTCGTTGACCACTGATGCAGACACCCTGAGGAGATCCTAGAGAGCTGAGGTAACGAGACCAGTGATCCCTCAGTAGCCATTGCATGGATCGCACGCGCAACCTGGCCTCTGTCACTAGAAAAATGCAGGAGGCCATGAGGCCTCAGAGGCAGTTGAAGGAAGCCGCTGATAGAGTGGCATGGTTCCGGAACAAGTCGACCATTTGTGTCAAGCTGACTACTCTCTCCTAGGGAGGAAGGGCCTTCCCCACAGGGGTGTCTTGGACTGCTGCGATGAACTGGAGCCGCTGGACTGGTGTCATGTGGGACTTCTTTAAGTTTAGAGAGAAGCCCAGCTTGTGCAGCAGCAAGCAGGTGTCCTCTAAATAGGACAGGACCTGCACTACAGACTTCCTTTGGATCAGCCAGTCATCCAGATATGAAAATATGTGGACCCCGGATCTCCTGAGGTGAGCCGCAACTACTGCCATAAGCTTGGTGAAGACCCTTGGGGCAGAGGTTAGACCAAGAGCAAGCACCTTGAACTGATAGTGCATATCTCCTATGGTGAACCTTAGGAACTTACTTGCTTTTGATGGATTGGCACATGGAAATAAGTGTCCTGTAGGTCTATTGACATCAGTCAGTCCTGTAGTTGAAGAGCGTGGAGAATCTCACACAACATCACCATCCTGAATTTGTCTTTCCTCAAGAACTTGTTCAAGGCCCTGAGGTCCAGAATGGGATGGAGACCTCCTCCCTTCTTGGGTAACAGGAAATACCCTGACTACCAACCCGATCCTCTCTGCTCGGGAGGTACTTCTTCCACAGCACCCTTCAACAACAGGGCTCTCACTTCTTCCTGGAGCTCTTGTCCCAGTTTGTTTGGCGGTGGGGCTGGTCTGTCTGGTGGTTTTCTTACAAATGGCAGACAATAACCCCACTGAATAAGCTGTAGAGCCCATGCATCAAAACAATTTCCCTGTCACTGGAGCAAATGCTCCATCAACTGTCCTCCAACCGGTCCGCTGTGAGAGAGGAAAATCAAAGCGGCTTCGGATGCTGGGTCGTTCCCACCGCTGATGCTGCCTGCTGACCTCTAAAAGCCCCTCTGCCCCATCTGGAGTGCGAGAAACGCTTCCGCCCTTGCCTGGCCGGTGGGAGCTGCGCTATTGTGCGTTAAGGAGCATATCTCCTGTCGCCCTGTGCCCTAGAGGCGAAGCTAAATGCAGGTTTGGACAGCTGCGCAGCTAGGCCTAAGGATTTAGCAGCGATTTTGGATTACTTGTAGGCCTGCCTTCTTAGTGTTATGGCTGAAACCATAGATCCGCCCACACAGCCGGCGATGTCTAGGCCCATTCGCAGAGACAGTCTGGCCACCTCTTTCCTATCCTCCACTAGCTGTACAAAGCCTTCTTGCATTTCTCCTTCTGGGACATACTGAGCAGCATTTTCAACTGCTGTCGATAGACCGAAGGAGTACTTGACAAAACTGCTTGCTACATTTTGTTACACTGATAATGTGAGACTATTATTGTTCACTTCTCAATACAATTGTAACTAAACAGTTGTACAAGCAAATACGATCTCACCTTGGCAGACAGCTGGCTATCCGATGGAAGAGCCAATGCCGTAAGTGAAAGCTCCCCCAACCGACCTGTCCCTCCCTACCCAGAGGTAAAAACCCGGGGGGAAAGGACACGACCGTCAGGGAAACCCTCTGGGGAAGAAAACCCTGGACGAGTCAGAGTACTGTTGAATGGATAGCCGTACCGATGATTCTCACCAAAGCCTGGGATGGTACTGGATGCAGGAAGGCTTCCTCTAGTAACAGAGAAACAAAGGGTTTTTTCTTAAGGAGAGAAAGGATAAATAGGGCTAAATAATAGTGCAATTAGGAAAGGAGTCCCTCACCTTCTAGCGCGGCATTACTTAAGAATAAGGGGGTTATTACCAGCGTCCCTGAACTGCAGTCACTAGGAAACAGGATCCCTGAAACGGACAGAGGGTAAGTGAGGATGACTTGCGGGAGAAGTAATTCCCTAACGATCGAAGGAAGTAATTCACTCTAGCTGATATAAGGAGAGAAGTGATACCTGGAGGGATGAAGCTGAACTAGCGGAAAGAAAGGGAACGCGGTAATCTGAAGTGAGCAAACGGGAAAACCTGCAGATAGAACCTAAACGGAACAGAAGCACCGAGTTAGAGATGAAAGGTAGGAAGACAGGTCTGGGAAGGAATGTTAACTCTATGAGCACACAGAAGCGAACTCACGGAGCGCATGCAACAACAGTAGCGACGCGAAGGAAACCAGATCTCGGTTCCGTATAAGGAATTACGTGAGCGATCCCCGGCGTCTCTGGCAGACGTGCAGAGACTGAACCGCTGCTCTCCGCCCAGGTAGTACAGCGGTCCTCCATCTTGGATGTGCTCAATCTGATCAATCCGCATAAGCGGCTGCGGTGCCAAAGGGACCAATGGCCAAAATGTGTAACACATTTGTAGCTTTTAAGACCATGCTACCTGAATTGAATACCTTCTTTGCTAAGGCCTCTATTCTTTTCGCTTCCCTATCGGGAGGCAGAGTGGACGTAGGAGAGGTATGAAGGGTCTCCTCGAGCCTGCCTGTATTTCCCAGAAACAGTGGCGCTGATGGGAGGAACAGAACAATGGTTTTGTCACATAATTGCTAAAGGATCGGCAATGGCAGGGTTTAAAGGCATATTACGTTCTGTGGTAAGGCCTTCATCTAAAATGTCAGTAAAGTCATAACTTTGTACAGGCACCAATGATGAATGCAATCCCAGAGTGTCAATAACCGTTTCAACCAAAGCCCTGAATTCAGAAGTATTATGATGATAGGGCTGGGATTGCTGAGATTCGAGGTCTGTTGAGGTGTCCAGACCGCTGGCGTCCTGTAGGCCTTGAGCCAGTTGTAAAAGCTGATTCTGGTCGTCAAAATAATTAACTCCTCCTGAACCCAAGTAAACCAGGTCAATATCCCCCTGGTCATCGGCATCATGACCGCCGAAGATACCTGCCATAGTATAGAATAATTCGGATCGGGATTGTGGGGTAAATGTTTTCTCGACAATGTTGAGGGTTTGTCTCTCAGCGCAGATATGGTGTCGATCGGGATCTAGACGCCGTAGTGTCAACATCCTTGGATGCACAGGGTTGATCCGGCTTCCACTGGATCTCTTTCGGTCACGAAAGATTCATCGGCGCAGACATTGTCGGTACCGGGACACTAGACCGGTCGGGTATATCGAGCCCGTCTCTTGGCTCTAAGGGCTGCTGTGTGGGGTGTTAGCCGCGCCGACTGCAGCATGCTTTCTGAACATGTCAAGCATCGAAGATTTGAACCGAACCGTCGACCGCAACAGTGAATTTGAAGGCGGAAAAACCAGAGCGATTTTTGCAGCTCCATTGCATAGGGATTTGTGTTGCATTTTGGCACACGATGGACACTCATCAGTCCCGCGACCCGTGCCGAGGCACCAGAGACACAACTCGTGTGGGTCAGTGATTGACATTTTGGTGCCACATTCATAACACTGTTTGAAACCCGATACCCGAGCGACTGACATCTTGCATCGAGGAATTTGGAAAAAAAGAAAAAAGTACACGTTTTCGTCAGCAAAGCTCTGTGCTCCCAAGCAGCGTGTTAGCGCGTGGAAAAAAGGAACTGAGGTTGGAGCGGAGTGATGTGTTATTTATACGATGCTGGACATCACGTCTGGAGCCGACGGCCAGACGCCGAGCAAGACGGATCGATGGTCGGGTCGAGGTCTATTACGCCTCCTGTCGAAAGTTTTCCGAAGCAGCGAACCTGGAGGGAATATCTATCAGATGAGGAATCTGCAGGAGAAAGGCAATCCATTGAAATGCGTCTTTCAGATCCAGGGAGCACGTCCAGACCCCACACACAGCGTCTCGAGTACGATAGCTGGTGTCACCATTTTGAACTTCTGCAAAGGTAGGTACAGATTGAGTGGAGGAAAGATCTGGAACAACTCGTAGGCCCGCCTGGTTCTTCTTTTCAATGGCGAAGATGCAGGAGTAAAAGCCCTGACCCTGTTGAGGGTCTCCAAAAGGCAACACATCTCTGCTAGGAGTGAGGGTGTTCCGATCTTTAGGAGAGGGCAGGAACAAGGGCGAGAGGATGGAATGGGCAGCCGGAAGCGTGTGGAGACTACCGAGATCATCCATGGGTCCGAGAAGCTTATGCACCAAGCTTGACTGTGCAGGGCCAGCCTGCCCCTGACTGGGGTGCTGTGAACCAGAAAGGAGCCGTCATTGTTTCTTTGGGTCTGAGGCAGACGACTGGGAGGAAGACTGGAAGAACCCCTTGTGCGCAGACTTGTGATGTTTTCACCTATGCTGGCTTGGGGACCAGTCTGGTTGCCTGGCTCAGCGGTCCTGAAACCCCTGGATCCTGCCGAGGGATCGTCCCTTGTCTGAGCGGGATTGGCCCTGAGGGTAGGCTTTTGCTGCTGGATTGGTCAGAATGACCAGTGATTTGGCCGTCTGCAAGCTGCTTTTCTTTTTGTCTAGCTCTTCGTTCATAGTGGAGTGGGAGAGGTCCCCACCTCGAAGGGCAAGTCTAGGATTCTATCCTGAACATCTGGGTTGAACCTGGTGGCCTTAAGCCAAGTTGTCCACCTCATGTCTGTCGCCACATAGATTGCCCTACTCACGGTATCTATGTGGGCCACCGTGGCCTCCATGATATCTTGTGCCGCTAGTTTTGCCTCAGTAAGCCCAGCCTTGAATGAGGTCTGCTTGTCTGCTAAGTGTCCGGAATAAAGTCCGCAATTTCTCTCCACAGTCGTTGATTGGCCGCCGCCAGGATGGCATCGGCATTGGCCTGTGAGATACATGCCTGCATTGGAATAGACCTTTTTTCCATAGGCCTCTAGCATTTTCTCCTCTTTGCCCAGTAGTGCTGAAGTGGAAGTACTCGAAGAGAAAGCCTGCGGCTTGGCATTCATGAATGCTGCCGCTATAACTGAGGATAATGGCTGCGGTTGTACCGACAATAGTATAGTTTCGCCCTCCATCTGCCTGAACTTTGCATCCAGCCTTTTGTTCACTGGCTGAGTGGCATGTGGTTTGAGCCAACCCCAGCCAGTGCGTTGACGTCTTTCTGCTTTAATGTTGAGCACTCCCGCCAATACCCCTGGGGCTGAGGGATGCCCAGGTATTCAGCTAGGCCTGCTATCATGTCGTGGAAAGCCCTCACAGAGGAATGTGTGACTTGCTCTTCTTCATCAGTGTTCTGCTGATCCCCCGCATTAGCCGGCACCCCTGGGTCTGTAGGGGGAGTCTCTGTCGGAGACCGGATTTACCAAAGGCGCGGGTGGAGGCAGTGGTGGCAGAGTGAGCTGCGTAGGCACCAGCTGAAGCCGCAGTGCGGGAGGCAGCATGTTTTGTATTATGCCCTTGAGGATGTTTCCTGTTTGCGGAGACCTCATGAGGGACAAAAACCAGTCAAAGAAGCGTTCCTTGCAGGCAGGCTGGTCGTGTCCCTGTACAGCCACCGGAGGCGAATAGGCCTATTGCCTGCCCCCCTTAAGAGTACAAACGCTCATTGTACCGAGCTCCAGTGAAGGTCAGGTACGACGTGGTTCAGGTGATTGGAGTAATTGGAACCCAGTCTGCCCTGGCTGTGGGTTTGCGCCTCTGCGGTTCACTCAGTTGGCGGGCATCTGTCCTGGCTGGGATGCTTTCCCGCCTTTGGGGGTCTAGTCTGGCCGCCATCTTGGCTGCGAGCGATGCCATTTTGTCTGTGCCTTCCGCACATGTGACTGTGGTCGACGCAGGCCTGGGCTCGGCCTGCATGACTGGCCGTATCGTCTCTGCCCCGCCTTGCACCTCAGGCGTGTGCCTGGTAGGCTGTTGCCCCTCGGCCCTCCGGGAACCATACTGAGGGACTTGAGACTAGTGGATATACGGAGGGGCATCCACACGGAGGACAGAGGCTATTCACATTATGCTGCTCCTTCGGGAGTCTACACTTGGCTGGATTACCTGTTCACAGGGCAAAACACGGGCGGGGAGTTTGTAAGGGCGGACTACAGGGCCAGGGTCCTCTCAGATCACGCTCCACTGATGGTTACCTGGCAGCGATACTTCCCTAGGCCGCCGATCCCGAGTTTGCACCTCCGAGATGAGGCCCTACAGGACGACGAGTTCAGGGAATACCTCAGGGAGAGTATAAGGGATTATTTTTAAATAAAAACAGGTAGCGTAGGGGACGGGGAAGTACAGTGGGATGCATTCAAGACGGTAATCGGGAAGATGGGGGGGCTCAGGAAGGAACTGGATAGAGTGGAGACGGAAATGTAATTGCTTGAAGTAAACAACAACAAGGGGGAGAACATAGAGGGACGCCTATTTGTAATGAGGCAGAATTGCATTAAAGAGTGGGACAGACTTGTCAAATTTACTTGATTACTTGAGAAAATGGGCCTGGGCTGAATCGGCGGCCAGGCGCAGGGCAGCACGGAGCGGGGCTGGAGAGGGTTGTGCAGATGTGAATGCTTGGGATGCACTGGTGCAGGCAATGTTCCCCCCATCGGATGTGCCTTCCACCGTAGACCTTAGAGTGTCAATGGGGATAATAATAAAAGTTTAAACCTGATCACTGGTATGAGCCTTGGAGGGATGGCAGAGGGCACGGACTTGCCTGGACAAGGTACCTACAGAGAAGATTGCAGAACACATTGAACACTTGAGGTGCAGTGAAGGTGCTCCCACCTCAGAGTGTTGGGTGCGACTGTGCGACACTCAAAGATGAGTCGACACTGGCCCCCATGAAATGGTGTGAAGTATGCACATCAGGAACATGCAAACAGTCAATGTCAGGGGTGACAGGAACATGTCACAAAAAGCGAGGTGGGAGACTACTGAATGCACGGTAGTGGGTTCACTGCATCAGGAGCGCCAGTCGCAAGAGAAAGTTGACCTGTCACCATTTGAATGTACTCAGACATGGGAAATGGTGTTCTGATCTTTCCTTTTGCCTCTTTCCTTCTTTCTTTTTGTTTTGTTTGTTTATTAAATGCCAATAAAGAGTTTGAAAAAAAAGTTATTCCACACAGCATTGCATCAGACTCCTATATAGTAAACATAGGAGATGCAGTGGCACAAGGGATATTGGAACAGGCTTTAAATCCTGTGCCCCAAGAAGTGGAAGAACTTTCCAATATCAGAGAGGTTTCCTTGGGTTTGGGGAGGCTGACACTTTAATTACTACCCAATCCGGAACAGGATCCTTGCCGACAGTTCCTAACATTAAGGAGATGTAATTCCACAAAAAAATGCAGATCGTGAAAGCAGCCACAAGACTACGCCAAGTTGCTGAATGTAATGCTGCTAGGTCCCTTCCTCTAGGGTTTACCGTTTTTCCATCAAATTCTTTGCATCGAGGGACATTTCCATCAAATTTTTTGCAGTGAACAAATTTGCATAAAATGCATTTTTTTATTTTAATTTTTTTTTAATGTGGGGGGGTCCTACCCAACCCCGTTTTTTACCCTATAAAACCCCCCAAAAAATTAACCCATTACCCTTCAAAAACATGCATTTGATGCATATTTTTTCGACACAAATCCCTCGATGCATATGAATTTGATGGAAAGTCCATTGATGGATTTACTAGATACCTTCCTCTAGCCTGAGGGAGATAGTGTCTGAGTGACAGAGTCGAGTCGGGAAGCGGTGCCAAAATCATCCCATTTTACCCTCTTTACCCATTCACCTTTCCCCCAGGCACCTTATGCTGTCCTATGCATCGCCTGGGAGTTGGATGCGAGGGAAGGGCACTGACTCCAATTACTCTGCGAGGCAGGGGAGAAGGAGCCGATGTTAAGAAACAAGGGCATAACAATTCTTGAGCACTCCCACTGCGGCTGTACGGCTTTTAGGGTACAGAGGAAACAAGGCTTAATTTTTTGTATATTCCTCTCCTGAACTTAAACATCCATCTGCTGGGTGCAGGAAATTCACTGAGGTCTAAGGCTTAAGAACGTAGGATGGTAAACAGGAACTATGATAACACTATGATAGCACTACGCAAAAGTAATTAATTCCTGGGTGGGGCAGGAGGGGAGAGACGGAATACTGCAGCTCCTCGAGCTGTCAGGCGTTTCCTGCACTTCTGGGTCCAGTTCTTTGAATGTGCACCACAGTTTTGCGTGGTTATTTCGGGTGCGACGTAGCTGAGATTTGGGGATACCTACCGGTCATTGACCCCTGTGAGTGCAACGTCGCAGGGTAAATATCTGGAGAAGCTGATGTCCTTAGAACTGCTGAGCCTGTTGGGATTTCTTCTTTTGGGATTCCAAGAGACTGGTATAAAGCAGTTTGAGTATTTATATTCTAAGCTTTTTACATTTTTTTTAAAAGTGTCTTATTGGAACAGAGGGGACAAACGGACGTACTGTGTAACCTGAGAACTAATTTGAATGCTGTGAGTGGGATTAGTGCCTCATCTGTTCCTATCCTCTTGTATATGTTATTTCATCATACTCCATTTTGCTTTAATTTGGCACCTTCCTATCATCTTTTGTACTGTGAAGTTCTATTCTGGTGAATTGCAGCACGGGCGGTGGTTGAGTATTTACACCACTTTTAACAACGTCCTTAAGCAAAGCTTTAAGCTCCCTCGTAAATGGGTCAGCCAGGAAGTGCACTGCTAAATGTATGGGAAGAATTGATGAAGCAAATGCTATGATTAAAGAGATAGCCGGGTTTCTGAATGATATTGATCGTAGTAGTAACAATTGGGAAGAGGTAAATAAATCCAAAACTAAGGGTCCCAAACTGCACCACAATGGGCACCATGGACATTGGAATAATCAGTATTGACAGCCATGTGGGGGAACCAGAGGTGCCAAAGAAAAGAGTGGGACCTAAGAGTAAAATGAGCCTGGAGGAGTTGTGAGCATTTTTCAAAGGATGGTTTAAGGCAACCCAAGGCTAGCTTGTCGATGTGGGCAGGATTCTCCCAGGATATCAGATCCCAAGTAATGTGAAAGGATTGGAGGAGATCCACTATAATATCCCGGTGGAGATGGTGGCTCCACCAGTGGTGGTCTTAGAAGAGGCAGAAAAGGAACAAGGGGAAGTCGGATGAGTAGAGAATATTCCCTGCTATCCTGTGGGGGTGGCCGTGTGTGACAGGTATGAGGTTCTAGCCAGTCTTGGTTCAGGTACTGAAATAAACACTTCCTTCATGCCAATTATACCAGAGGACGATGGTTTAGAAGATAGAGTTCCTCTGTATTTTCCACCACCGACCTTGGGTGACCCTGGTTTGGGACTAGCTGGCATCGAAGCATGGGGAATGAGGGGCTGTGATGGTTTTAAGTGTGACCTGGAATGTATGTCAATCCTGTGGAAGGAGAAGGTCGATCTCAAAAATGATATTCAAAGGTTGGCGAAAATGGTCGCGGACCTGATGGCCCGGGTTTCCACTAACCAGGCGACTGTAGTGGAGGCCCTTAGGGGAGCACCGGTAGGGGTGGCAGGGCCTAGTGTTCAATCGGATGCTCAATCTGTTATTTTCAGGTTGTCCGTGACAGATGTGGTTCCCCAAAGTGCCAGGAATTGTGGGGGTGGGTGAGGAATAAGCCCCAGCGGTTAGCCTCACGCCCTTCAAGTGCTAACAATCAAGCCCCAGAGGTTAGCCTCCCGCCCTTCAAGTGCTAACAATCAGGACAATCCCAAAAAGGACACTTTCTATCTCATGAACGTGCCCAAGAGGCTGTAGTCCAGCTACGAAGGAAGGGACAGCCTGACCAATAAGGTTATACATTGGTTGAGGGACAAGAGAGGTTGCTTATCAGTTATCCATATGTTAGGCAGAATGGCTAATTTCCCTTACCTACTGAGTCCCTCAGCAGTTTTGCTGGATTTCTAGGATTTATTTTTTTCACCTGGTAAGAGTGTGAGCCTTTTTTCCCACTCTTACTTGTGTTTTGCTATGTGTTTTACATTTTTGTGTTCATAGACTGTGGCGTCTCACTTACACCATAGGCATCACCTTTTTACTGTGTGTCACAAAGCACCTTTAGTGCAGTGACACAGGGTTGTCTTTTTCAGATTAAATGGTTTTTGGAGGTTGTGTCGCGTTGGTGTGGTATTTTAGCCAATCCCCCGCCTCCTTGGTTTGTAGCACTCTCTGGGGACCACACATAAACAGCGCCAACAAAATTTGTTTTCCTCCAAGAATACATTTCCTTTATCCATATAGTGAATTTTAAATGAGATTTATTTAATTAATTCCGCCCATTGGTTGTTTACACGTGTTTCAGCCTCTCAAGGGCCTTTCTTAAAACAAAAAATCTGGGCATAACATGTTCATTCTGTTTTTGTGATCCGTCACGGGATAATCCCCTTCTCGTGTGCAAACTCGTCTCCTACGCGTCGGCACTGCTGCTGCTTTTTCAGACTTCCCACTTTAAACTCCATTTTCTGGGACTGACTACGGTCTCCCAGAACACGTAAAGTTGCCATTGACTTTATTAGTCTTTTTCAATTCACAGACCCAGTACAAACTATCTCCCATAAAATACTGGAAAGGGTTAATAGTTATCCCTTTTTGTCTGTTTCTCATGGAACATTATTTTGTTCCCCTTTCTTTAAGTTTTGGCTGGTGGCAGTGGTATCTACCATATTTTTCCTACCGTGGTCTAAGAAAATAGCCTTGGTACTGTTTTAGGCTAAGTTAGTAGCCTCAAACTTTAATCCGCTGGACCCCATTTAATTTTATTTGGTTCCGGCTGGGTTTATTCGCCATTTCTTTTTGTAAAGGTCTTTCTCGTGTTTTACTCTGCGTGCCAAACCAGGTTTGGTTCATTCGTTCGCCGTCCTTTGGCAGGCTTCTGCTCAGAAGCCCTCCTTAGGCACCTGAGTGTCTGGGTGGGCTGAATGTGAGGGAGGGGTTTAGGCCCCATGCACAGGGTCTCAATGGAGACCCAAGTCGCACTCTAGTTTGATTGGCTAAGGTGACTGTCCCGCCAGGACAGCCACCCTGCTGTGTGAATGACAGTCAGGCTGTGTGAATGGGGGAAAACTGCATAAAAAACAGGTCTCTGGGACTTGGAAGGCAGAGTCGCCACTGGATCGAGAGAACCGAAGAGAAGCTGAAGGAAGAGGACTACTGCCACGACTGAAACTCCCGGTGAAGCCCTGCTGTGGGTCAGAATCGCCCACACTTCGACGACAGAGAAGATCTGCAAGGAATCTTCTTCCCCTGAGCTGGTGGGACCAACCAGTTCACCAAACACCAAGCAAGGCCTCCCTCCCCTGGTCGATTTTGCTGTGCATCGCTGCAGTGAACTGGATAGCCAGGAGGACCGGACCCCGTTTGTGTTTTAGGGAGCGCCCCTTTTATTCGTCGCTTTGCTCTGCTGCTGGTTTCCTCCCTGGGCAGTGCAGGACCTTCCAGTCTTCCTCCTTCGGGTCAGTCCGACAGTCGCTTCAGGAACCGTGAGCCTGCAGGATCTGCCGGGAACTTCTGCCTCAGCTACAGCATTCTTCTTCTTCTAAAGGTACTGTTCTAACCCGGTTGTTCGTTTCGTCCGCCCGCGTTGAAAGTGTTTTAAATCTTTCGCCAATCCAAGGGCTTGTCCTTCTCTACTCTTTTAAGTAACTTTTCTTCCAACCAACTTCGTTTCGAACTCTTGGCAAAGACTTAACCGCGAACTACTCTGAACTGTGTGATCCTCTGCAAAGACTCTGAACCATTAACATTGGCCCAGGCCTATTGATTTGAATCCTCATTGTAGAAAGACTTTTCTAGATTGCCCTGCCTACCTACTTGTTGCTGCTGCTTGATTTTGACAAAACTTGTCTTTCCCTCCCTTTTTAAATTGCTGGAATGCCATTTTGCTCACACTTCATTTTGAGCTTAACTTGTCCAGAATTCATAAGGTGTGGTGTAGTATATTACGATTGTGATTTTCTGCTGCTTTACTTTAGTGATATGTTTTACAAATGATTGTGCAAATAAATGTATATTCTTTTACCCAGAAACCGTGAGTCAGTGTTTGTTTGAACCATAGCAATTGCTGTCCTTTGTGTAACTTCTGATACTGCTCACTTTACTCTTGAGATAAGTCTGGCTGCACAGCCATCGCTACCACTTTACTGTGTAGTACAGGCTTGTACCAAAGGTGAATTTGTACTGTCACTTGTAGTCTTAATTTTGTGTGGTGTTCCCAAAGGGTGCTGCATATGATACTGCCTAACACTGGTGTACAGCGGTGAGGATCAAGTATAGTGATTACACTTAGAGTGCTACTATTACCTTGGATCAACTAACCACAAGGCTAAACATCACTATAAAGCAAAATCTTTATCATGTTTGATATGGAAAGCTACAGTCAGGAGACCTTCCTTAGTTACACTGTTGATTATCTGAAAAATCTGTGTAGAGAAAGGAATCTCTCTGTTAAAGTCAAAAAGTCAGAATTATTCAAAAGGTTGTTAGAGAAACAAAGTCAGGAGAGTGGGTCTGAAATACCTAACCCTCCAGCAAATGTGGAAAATGATGTGGATGATAATGTGTCAGTTATTATGGATGAGTTAGATTAGGCAGATGTGTCCCACAATGTAGGCCTTACAGCTCCTCTACCTGCTCAACAACCTCAACCTTTCTACACTGGGACCGCATCAGGTCCTACACTCAGTCCTGAATTCATTGCTCTAGAAAAGATGAGGCTTGAATTGGAATTCAAACGTATTAATGCTCAAACTGAACAAACGCATCAAGAACTTAAGCTCAGAGAAATGGAGATGAACCATGCCGTAGAAATGAAAAAATTGTCTATGCTTAATATCAATGAATAACGTGTGGTTAGAGATCGAGAGACTATTGGGTATCTCTATTTCAGACAATTGTGTTGCTTGAGAATTATTCTCGTGTTTAGCTAGAGGTTTAGAGAATGAAATGCAGATTGAATATTTATTTATGGATGTACATATGATAATGTTTTAGAGCTTATCTTATTGAATTGTAGGCATTTTGATATAGTTTTAGCTAGTTTTATGTGTATTAATTATGAACATGTAATTTGTTTTTTACCTTTTCTTGTTATTGGACTAGGTATATATAATATGTAATCATGTGAAAAGTTTATTTATAAACTGTAACACATTAATAAATTAAATTAAAAAGTTGTCTGTTGAAAATGCTTCTCTCCCAGTATGTATGAGGCTAAGCGTGATATTTTGGATTGGTTGGCAATGATTGAGTATAACCATGGGATTCAAGACATTACAGGGAATCAGTTGCTTCCTTGGCTCTTCTCTAGGCTACCCACTGTTGCATCTGATGTTGTGATGGAGTTGGGGGTGGTGGATAGGATGGATTATGAGTATGTGAAGCTAGCTTTAATGGCTAGATTTGGGAAGACCCCTTCCCAGTAACTTAAGAGGTTTAGGACCCTCAAAAAGCATGATGGTACGTACCCCTTGGGCTACCTGGGTATGTGAATGTTTGAAAAACGTAGATGGTTGGGTTAAGGGTTACAGAGTAAACACTTATGAAGGTATGAGACATCTTGTTATGTTGGATTCAATTTATGATGCCTGCTCTCCTGAGCTCAGACAACACTTGGCTGATTCTAAGGAGATAGATCCAAAGACGTTAGCTAAGGCTGCTGACTTGTGGGTTGCCAACAGGGCTACTCACAAGGATTCTGGGGTAACTCAGAAGAAGGATGAGGGAAAGCAGCCAAAGAAAAATAACAAGGAGAATTCTAATACCTCCAATCCAAAAGAGGGCCGCAAACAGCAACATAAGGGTAAACCACAACGGAACCCGAATCAGGCTAGTGTACCATCTGGACCCAAACCAGATGGAGGTCAGAACAAGCCCCCATTCATTAAAACATTTGGGAAATGGTATGTTTGCGGGTCAACTGACCATGTGAAAGGGGATCCCAGATGTAAGGGTAAACCTTCACGGGTCCACACAGTCTCCTTAGCCTTCTCCCCAGAGGAAGAAGTACCTATGGCAAGTGGAAACTTTCACCTACTGGCTGATGAACCCATAAGAGTCTCAGCTAGTGTTTCTTTAGTGTCCCTGGGTTTGTGGGAACAACAGAATTTAGATGTCCATAATTCCATCCCAGCTAATACTAAAGAGTATTATAAAGATAGTGTTCTTGTGAATGGTCAGGAAACCCCTGCCATCAGAGACACTGGAGCCAGCATAACTGTGGTTGATGAATCATTTTTCAAGGTAGAGGATGTTGCTAAGGCACCCAAACACCTAACTAAGTTAGCTGGAGGCCCTGTGCAAATGCTTCCCCAGTTACCAGCTCTCATCCAGTGCAATGACATGACTGCTAAGATACCTGTTAGTGTGCAGAGTGAAGTGCCTGGAAAAGTCCTGTTGGGTAATGAACTGAAAACTCTTGGAGTTGTGTCCAGTACCCCCAGGCCTCCCAGTAAGAGGAGACAGGAGCTCCCTAGGCCTGCAAGGGAGAGGACCTTGAGAGGCTCTCCAGGAGAATTGATAGAGAAAACTTTCACCCCCAGTCCACAGGACTTGCTCACTGCTATTTCAGGAAAGAAAAAGGCAAAGGGGAAACCTAAGACCTCCAAGAAGAAAGCAGATAGCACCCCTGTGCTACCAACAAAGACATCCCCAAGATTGTCCAAAGTCACACCTGTGATTCCTCCACTTGCTGAGGCTGAGTTTGAGGTACAACCAGGAGTGGGTGATCCAGTCTCTGAAGAGTCAGATCTGGAAGAAGACATAACTCTATTTGGACATCTGGATCATGTTGACAATCCTGAGCTGCAGTCTTTACTGGCAGAAGGTGGACCAAACAGGGCAGACTTCAGTAGAGGACAAAGAGTGTCCTACTCTTGAAGGTCTTCGCCTACAGGCAGCTTCTCAGCTCAATGGGCAAGAGCCTGGGAAGCATAGGTTGCACTGGGAAGATGGCCTCTTCTATAGTTAACTGACTGATTCTATCTCTGGGGACTGCAAAAGACTTGTAGTGCCCCTAGAAAACAGACTCCAGTTCCAACAGTTGGCCCATGAGATACCTTTGGCTGGTCACTTGAGCTTCAAAAAGACCAAGGAAAGGCTCTCTTTATACTTCTACTGGCCTAAGATGGGTGCAGAAGTTGACAAACTCTGAAGGAGCTGTCACACTTGCCAAACTTCTGGCAACAGTGGAGCCAAGAATGTGGCACCCTTGGTGCCTCTCCCAGTGGTGGGAGTGCCTTTTGAGAGGGTGGGCATCGACATTGTTGGTCCCCTTGACCCTCCCACATCTTCAGGGAACAGGTTTATCCTGGTTGTAGTAGACTATGCTACTATGTATCCTGAAGCAATACCCATGAGGACTGTTACAGCTCAGGCTCTGGCTAAGGCTCTACTTGGTATTTATACCAGAGTAGGGTTTCCTAAGGAAGTGATATCCGACAGGGGATCCAATTTTATGCCCCACTAAATGCAAGCCATGTGGAAAAACGGTGGTGTCACTTACAAGTTCTCTACAGCCTACTATCCACACACAAATGGACTGGTAGAGAGGTTTAATCGTACTATGAAGAGCATGGTAGGTGCTTTAGAAGAACCACTTAAAAGGAATTGGGACCTTCTACTGCTAGCCTTCTCTTTGCTTACAGCGAAGTCCCTCAGGAGGGAGTTGGATACAGTCCCTTTGAACTTCTTTATGGCCATCCAGTCAGAGGTCCTTTGGTCCTGATTAAGGAGGGGTTGGAGAGAACTCCTTCCCCCAAGCCACTCAGAGTGACGGACTATGTGATAGGTCTCTGGAGGAGAATGTCACACATGATTGCAGAAGCTAGTGCTAACTTAAAAGCAGGTCAGGCTCTGGTCAAACATTGGCATGAGCAGAAGGCCAGCATGGTTGGGTTTACTCAAGACCAGCTTGTACTAGTTATGGTGCCAACAAGGCAGAGGGTCTTGCAGGACAAATGGATAGGACCCTTCAAGGTTGTGGGCAAACTTGGAGAGGTGAACTATCTGGTGGACTTAGGCAGACCTAAGGAGGCTCCTAGAGTCTTTCACACCACCTGTTTGAAGGCATATGTCTCGAGACCAGAAGTGGGAGCTTTGGTTCTAGCTTCAGCTCAAGAGGAGGAGGAGGAGGAGAGTTAACCTCTACCTGACCTACCCGCAGGCCAACCTTTGGCTGAGAACATAGAAGGAGTTAATCTCTCTTCTAATCTGACATCTGAACAACAGGAGGAGTGCAAGTTTCTGTTAAATCAGTTTGCCTCCCTGTTTTCACTTTCACCAGGCTTGATCCCTTGGGGTCACCATGATATTCTCACTGGTGACTGTTTACCTGTGAAAGGCAGAGGTTACAGAATGTCAGAACATGTAAGATCCCACATAAAGGAAGAGGTCAACAAGATGCTTGATCTCAGGGTTATAGAGCCATCTACAAGTCCATGGTCTAGTCCAGTTGTTCTAGTACCAAAGGCAGGATCCAAGGATTTGAGATTCTGTGTGGACAATAGAGCTCTAAATGCAGTCACTAAGACTGATGCCGATCCTTTACCAAGGACAGATGAGCTGGTGGATAAACTTGGTGCAGCCAAGTACCTCAGTACATTTCATCTGACGTCAGGCTATTGGCAAATAGCCTTGACAAACCATGCCAAGGAGAAAACTGCATTTTCTACCCCAGCAGGACTCTACTAGTTTAAGGTTATGCCTTTTGGATTAAAGAATGGACCTGCTACATTCCAAAGGATGGTCAATCAAGTTCTGAATGGGACGGAGGACTTCTGCATGGCATACTTGGATGACATTGCAGTGTTCAGCCCTACTTGGAAAGAACATGTTGATCACTTAGGATATGTTTTGCAGGCTCTTGAGCAGGCCCATCTGACCATAAAGCAAGCAAATGTTAAATTGGTCAGAGAAAAGTGGTCTACCTTGGTCATGAGGTAGGAGGAGGTGAAATAAGGCCATTGCCTAGCAAAGTACAAGCTTTACAAAACTGGGCCACCCTTACTACTCAAGCCCAAGTGAGAGCCTTCCTAGGTTTCACTGGGTACTACATGAATTTCATTTAGAACTATGGGACTATAGCTCTTCCTTTGAATGTAATCTCCACTCCACAATTCCCTAAAAAGGTTAGATGGAATGAGGAGTGCACTCAACTTTGAAATCCTGAAGAAAGCCCTTTGTCAAGCTCCAGTCCTAAGAGCACCCGATTATCACCAACCCTTCATTGACAGATGCATCCAATACAGGTATAGGTGCAGTCTTTAGTCAACTGCAAGAGAAAGGTAGGTAGCACCCCATTTGCTTCATCAGTAGGAAACTGAAGGAACCAGAAACAAAGTGGGCAACCATAGAGCGTGAATGTTTTGCCATTGTGTGGTCTCTGAAGAAGTTTAGACCATACTTGTATGGATCTACTTTTGTGATTCAGACAGACCACCAACCCTTGAGATGGTTAATGCAAATGGAAGGGGAAAACCCAAAACTACTAAGATGGTCAATCTGCCTGCAAGGGTGTGATTTCACCATTGAGCACAGGTCAGGATGTCACCACCAAAATGCTGATGCTCTCTCTAGGATGTTTATAACTGACTAGAGTGAAGAGATTCATCCAGGAGTGGATTAAAGCCTCCTGTCCCTTAGTCTGGGGTGGGGGGTGGCTGGGCGAGTGTTAGGGAGAATTCTCCAGAATGGCTAATTTCCCTTACCTACCGAGTCCCTCAGCAGCTTTGCTGGATTTCTAGGATTTATTTTTTTCACCTGGTAAGAGTGTGATCCTTTTTCCCCACTCTTACATGAGTTTTGCTGTGTGTTTTACATTTTTGTGTTCATAGACTGTGGAGTCTCAGCTACTCCACAGGCATCATCTTTTTACTGTGTGTCACACAGCACCTTTAGTGCAGTGACACAGGGTTCTCTTTTTCAGATTCGCCACTTTAAACTCCATTTTCTGGGACTGACTACTGTCTCCCAGAACATGTAAAGTTGCCATTGACATTATTAGTCTTTTTAAATTCACAGACCCAGTACAAACTATCTTCTATAGAGTACTGGAAATGGTTAATAATTATTCATTTTTGTCTGTTTCTCATGGAACATTATTTTGTTCCTCTTTCTTTAAGATTTGGCTGGTGGCAGTGGTATCTACCGTATTTTTCCTACCGTGGTCTATGCAAATAGCCTTGGTACTATTTTAGGCTCAGTTTGTCGCCTTGAACTTTAATCCACTGGACCCCATTTAATTTGATTTGGTTCTGGCTAGGTTTATTTGCCATTTCTTTTTGTAAAGGTCTTTCTCCTGTTTTACTACGCGCGCCAAACCAGGTTTGGTTCCTTTGTTCACCATCCTTTGGCGGGCTTCTGCTCAGAAGCCCTCCTTAGGCGCCTGAGTGTCTGGGTGGGCTGAAAGTGAGGGAGGGGTTTCAGGCCCCCTGCACAGGGTCTCCTTGAAGACCCAAGTCGGACTCTGGTTTGACTGGCTAAGGTGACTGTCCTGCCAGGACAGCCACCCGGCTGTGTGAATGGGGGAAAACTGCATAAAAAGCAGGTCTCTGGGACTTGAAAGGCAGAGTCACCACTGGATCGAGAGAACCGAAGAGAAGCTGAAGGAAGAGGACTACTGCCACGACTGAACCTCCTGGTGAAGCCCTGCTGCGGGTCCGAATCTCCTACACTTCGATGACAGAGAAGATCTGCAAGGACCTTCTTCCCCTGAGCTGGTGGGACCAACCAGTTCGCCAAACACCAAGCAAAGCCTCCCTCCCCTGGTCGAATTTGCTGTGCATCGCTGCAGTGAACCGGATAGCCAGGAGGAGCAGACCCTGTTTGGGGTTTAAGGAGCGCACCTTTTATTCGTTGCTTTGCTCTGCTGCTAGTTTCTTCCCTGGGCAGTGCAGGACCCTCCAGTCTTGCTCCTTCGTGTCAGTCCAATAGTCGCTTCAGGAACCGTGAGCCTGCAGGATCTGCCAGGAACTTCTGCCTCAGCTATAGCATTCTTCTTCTTCTAAAGGTACTGTTCGGACCCGGTTGTTCGTTTCGCCCAACCGCCCGCAGTGAAAGTGTTTTAAATCTTTCGCCAATCCAAGGGCTTGTCCTTCTCTACTCTTTTAAGTAACTTTTCTTCCGACCAAATTTGTTTCGAACTCTTGGCAAAGACTTAACCGCAAACTACTCTGAACTGTTGACCCTCTGCAAAGACTCTGAACCATTAACATTGGCCCAGGCCTATTGATTTGAATCCTCATTGTAGTAAGCCTTTTCTAGATTGCCCTGCCTACTTACTTGTTGGTGCTGCTTGATTTTGACAAACCTTGTATTTCCCTCACTTTTTAAATTGCTGGAGTGCCATTTTGCTCACACTTCATTTTGAGCTTAACTTGTCCAGAATTCATTGGGTGTGGTGTAGTGTATTACGATTGTGATTTTCTGCTGCTTTACTTTAGTGATATGTTTTACAAATGATTGTGTAAATAAATGTATATTCCTTTACCCAGAAACCTTGAGTCAGTGTTTGTTTGAACCATAGCAATTGCTGTCCTTTGTGTAACTTCTGATACTGCTCACTCTACTCTTGAGATAAGCCTGGCTGCTCAGCCATTACTACCACTTTACTGTGTAGTACAGGCTTGTACCAAAGGCGAATTTGTACTGTCACTTGTAGTCTTAATTGTGTGTGGTGTTCCCAAAGGGTACTGCATATGATTCTGCCTAACACCATAGTGATAGTGTACGTTGTAAGAGACTAGTAGGTCCCTGAGACAGGGATTCAATTGAGATCCGCTTGAAAGACTCCCAGCTAGTCCAGGGTATTCTGGAAATGGAGCAACAATCTCTTCCCCCGCATTACCATAGTATTTCTCTATAAATGTCCCAGCCAGCATGGCACCAAGTTCATGATATGAGATATCCAGGGAGTCTTCTGGTAGCAGGAGGGAGACTCGATGTATCATTATGTACTCACCCCCCAGACCCGGTGTAATCCTGAGAGAAGAGAAAGTCTGTCATTTGGTAAAAATTGTGGTACGGAGAGCTGAGGGATTATCTGCCATAGGGAGGGCGGGGGATCCAACATAGACTGATCCAGCTTAGCAGGAAGTGATGGAGCAGGCGCCCTGGGCAGGGACAGAGCCCTGTCCGACCGGCTCTCACCGTGGAGCAGGATTCCACGGTGCTGCGAGCTACCCCTAGCCCCCACATGAAGGACGGGTTGGCACAGTCCTCACCTGGGGTGCGGGTCCTTTCCTGGCTCATGTGTGTTAGGGGCTGTGGGGTGATTTGCCTACAGGAAGCCAGGGCATTAGAACCCCCCGCCCCATATGCAAGGGTTTGCTACCTTTTTTCCCCAGCTCACAAAGGAGCGAGGGGCCGACCCAGTGGGGGCTTGTGGAGATGGATAGATGTTGCCCTGTTCAAGACGGTGACTAAGAATTGCTTGTGATCCATGTTACCCCACAGGATGACTCAAAGATCCTGTTGATACATTTTTACAACAGGGCACCAGTTGAAAGGGGTATGGATTTAATTGACAGAATCACAAGCATTGTTACAGATTGGAGATTGCGGGCCCAGGGGCTGCTTAAGATCTTGGTGATGGGGGATCTTAGTCTCCAGTTTGAGACACTTTGCTGTATGGATGAGGAGGACAGTCACTGGGGGTTGGGACCCCTGAATGCAGTTTACTCAATGAAACAACATAGGTATGTTGAGGAAACAGCGACCCCGTTAATGTCCGTTAATTTGAGCGCATGTAACAGACGCTTTTCCGGAGTCTCCTCAACAATCCCAACTTTTGATACCAACTTGGCCTCTAGTAACATTGATTATATATTGGTAAACCACGAGGCCTGGAGCCTTGAGCATTTTCTGTGCATAAGATGGTGGTGAGTGATCATCACCCCCTATGATTAGTGACGAGCATACACCTATGGGCTTCCCAAGTGGGTAGATTGAGTTGCCCCGTGGTGGCAGCAGTCTATCTGGAACTGGGAGGGCAAACTAGGAGGAATGTAAGGTGGGGTAAGGTGGATATTGGGGCAGTGTTGCCATCGGCCTATGAGGATATTACCCAATTATTGGAGGATTTTGGAAGGGTAGCCCCTTGCAATGCAGTTCAGTTATTTTCACTGTACGAAAAGGTGATGAACTGGTGCGCCAGCGCTTCTCTATAAGCCACGGAAAGTATGGTATGTGGTATGACAAGGAATGTAGGCTGTCTAAAAGCCGCCTTTTAGTGATGGCCCAGAAACCTACTGCTACCAGGGGGGCTGAGTTGAGGTTGGCCAAGATGCAGTACCGCAGATTATTGAAAGAAAAGAAGAGGGGTTGGTATGAGGGTATTTGGGAGTCCCTGCTGGAAGCAATAACTAGAGGGGACTCAAAGGGTTTCTGGGGACTGACAGGGGCTGATCGTGGACTAGATGTGAATGTCCTCCAGGGATGTATATCCGAGCGGACCGGGGTAGAACACTATGGTAGTTTGTGCCAGGTATAGGGTTAATAGGGGAAGGAGATATCTCTGTTGAGATCAGGGTAGGAAAGAAGGGAGATGATAGTTTGGTCCCGTTGGCACCATCGAGTGAAGTGGTGAGGAAGGCGCTTCTATGTCAGAAATTAGGAAAGACACCAGACCCGGATAGGGTTCCTTTTGATTTCTACAGGAATGAGCTCATGGCCTGGGTCCCCTATTTGACTAAACTCTTTAATTCAATCATGAGCAGTGGTCAGTGGTCATGTCCCAGGGTCTTGGAAAAGTGCTGCATTAGTTCCCATCCACAAGTAGGGGCCGGTGCGAAGACCCGGCCAGCTTTAGACCAATCTCTTTATTAGATGCTGGAGGAAACCTTTTGCTTGGGAACTTTTACTGCAACTGGTTGAATGGGAAAGTGCAAATAAGATCATTGAGCATCGCCAGGCTGGCTTCCGTGATGGGATGAGCATAACTGATTGAAGCCTTTGGCTACGATTAGTGTGTGACAAATATGCAGTCCTTAGGAAGATCAGTGTTTACACAGTGTTTGTAGACCTACGGACTGATTTTGACACTGTTTCTAGACATCAGTTATGGGAGGTCCTAAGGAACTATGGTATCCCGGGGCGCTTTTGTAAGCCATCCAGAGCCTATATTCAGGTTATACTGTAGTGGGGAGGTGGGGAACCGATTGGAGTACTTCAGGCAGCACTGGTGTAAAGAAGGGTGTCCGTCAAGGGTGCGTCCTAGCACCAATATTGTTTTGCTTGTTCATCAATGGTGTCATAAGGGAGCTCTTGGGCACACACACTGATGCTCCGTCTCTGGCTGCCAAGATGATGTCAGTCCTGCTCTTCGCAGATGACACGGTCCTTCTATCGTTAACACCCTCTGGTGTCCATAAGCAACTGGAGATCTTAGTCGCTTTGTGTAGTAGAAATGGGCTATTCCTCAATATCAGTAAAACCAAGTCTATGATTTTCAACCCAATGGCTAGAAGAAGTATCAAGGACATTAGGTTGGTAATAGATGAAGGGAAGATTGAGCAGGTAGCTAGCTACAACTACCTGGGGTTGAGAGTCATGGACTCATGTGGGATGTCGCTGCATCTGGAGAAAGTGAAAACAACTCTGGCAAGGTATAGTGGGGCCCTTGCTAGATTTACTAGAGAATATGTAGGGGCTCTACGTGTCTCTACTGAGGCATACAGGGCACAAGCAAGGCAGGCCGCAGTGTTTGGCGCTGAACTATGGGGCCAGATGAATTCCCACCCTCTAGGAGTGGTGGAGAACACATTTCTGAAAAATATACTTCGGCTCCCAGTTAGTGCACCGAACACACGAGTACTCCTACAGACAGGCATGCAAGGGGATGTTTCAATTGGCCAGTTCCGAGCAGTGCTGTACTGGGTCCGGTTGTGGACCAATGGAAATCTTTTAGTATTTAGAGAAGCACTGCTAGATGTAGTGGCCCAGCAGGGGGGGCAGCTCACTTAAATGGTTCAAGCATGTGAAGAAATTGCTTGGGGCTCGATGAGGTCTGGCTTCACCCAGGTGCTCCAAGTTCAGCCTCTAGTGCAGAGGTGAAGAGAGCTGCCTTGGCCAAGGTGGACCGTTATAATGTGTTGAACTCCCAGACCTCTGCAACCCTAGTCCGTTATCTTGCCATTAAAAATCAGGCTGGCTGTGTGGAATACTTAGATTATATTCACACTAAATAGATCCCTGTATGTTAAATTTCGACTGCAGATCTTGCCCACGGCCGGTTTGTTGCATAAGTGGGATAATGCTACCCCGTCAACGTGTTTGTTATGACAGGATCCTAAAGAAGAGTTGCACCATTTGATTTTGCAATGTCCACAATGGGTTTAAGAAAATGCTTTCTAAAACCATTACTTCGGAATCGCGGCTGTGGGACAGTCGCAGAAGCCATGCTGTGTGCTTAAACCCAGCAGATATTCTGGCGGTTTTTGCAGCTAGCAGTTATCTTAAGGGAGTATGGAGGGTGCATGCAAAGAGGGGGGAAGAGTGTGATCAATTTTAACTGGGAGGTCATTTTAGCTTAACAATTGTGTGAGGTATTGTTTTTATGTCATCTAATATTGTGTGTGATGATATGTGGATTGTTTATTTTTATTGTTAATGTGTACAAGATGTAATTACGATCTGTTGCTTTTATGACTTGTATAGTCGAAATAAAACCTATGAACTGAACAGATTACTACCCAATCAGGAATAGACCCCGACGATCCTCCCCCCTTACCTGACCTAGCATATCCTTTGCTCCCAGAAATTACCCCGTCTTCACCAAAGCATCTGGGCGAGTTCGCTCACAGGAGTACGGTTGTAGTCAGGCCGGACCTTTTTTTCCCCATAAAACAAGATTTATTAGACATAGGAGACATAGAGAAAGGCAGACTTCACACAACTCAGCTAGTAGTTCCATGAAGTCATAGGTGAATATTATTGGAGTTAGCTCATTCTCACCTCACATCAGCTCACCAAGGAATAGGGAAGACCCAGAGTCAGTTATTACTTTGATTCTATTAGTAAGGGGTGTACTTGGATGTAAAAGAAATATAGCAGCATGTGAAATATGCCAACAAACTACAACCACATCAGTACCCAGTGCCCCCCCCCCCCATAGCTCCTCCCTATCATTGAGATACCGTTCTCCTGTATAGCTATGGACATTGTGGGACCACTAGAAACATCCAAGTTAGGGAATACATTTATTTTTAGTAATAGTTGACTACGTTACTTGATACCCTGAAGAGTTTCCACTAAGAAATAACAGCAGTCAACAAATACTGAAGCACTTACGCCCTTTCCTTTGCCGAGTAGGGTTCCTTAAAGAGATCCTTAATGATCAAGGTACCATCTTTATATCTAAGATCATGCAGGAGGTGAAGGAGATAGCACAGATTAAGACGCTAAGAACTGCAGTGTACCACCCTCAACTCTATGGGCTTGTGGAGTGATTTAATCAGACTCTCAAGAGGATCCTCCGTAAATTGGTAGATACTGATTGCTGTAATTGGGAGGTAATGGTCCCCTGGGCCCTTTTTGCGATTAGCAAAACACCTCATTTTTAGATGGGAGGGAACACCAAGACGTTTTAGACATGCTCAAGGAAACCTGAAAAGATGCTACGTCGCCCAACTCCCAGAACGCCCAAAAGCTTAAGACCCAAATGAAAGCGGTCTGAGAAATTGTGAAACACCATCTAACACCATCTAACAAGGGCACAAGAACACCAAAAAGCTATAGACGATAAACAATGTGTAGCCCAATCGTTCTCCATAAGAGACACTGTTTTTGTCTTACTACCCACATCTGAAAATAAATTGGTCTCCAAATGGTATGGGCCTTATGAGATCATAAAAACAAAAAAGGCCCCCTCAAATCTGTGGTAGCTCAGGCAGACCAACATCAAAAATCCCTAAGCAACCACATCAATCTATCAACAGAATTGAAGATTAATCCCTTAGAGAATCTTGACAATATAGTCAACCATGGCAACAACTAGTTGAAACATATACGGCATCCATATGAGATCACTTGCACCTTGCAGGAAGCAGGCCTCTGTGGTAACCATAAGAAATGTCATCTAGCTCAGTCGGTTGTGAAATAGCTAGGATACTTTGTGGAGAATGGACTAATCCAATCTCAAGCTGAAAAGGTCAAAGCAGTCCAGTTAACACTATCTACAAAACTAAGAGAGCCCTATGAGCCTTCCACGGACTGACAACGTATTATACAAGGTTATATCCAACTTCACAGTTCATTGACATCCACCTCCAACGTCTAACCACGCAATTAGCCTCTTTTATCCGTGACACAAAACAAATTATCCAACAACTTGAATCAATACAGTGGCAAGAAGACTATCTTTTTGTGACACTAGATGTCTCTCTTTATACCAGCAAAAATCATGACCAAGGTAATGACAACAGAATTTTTCTTAAAAAACCCGGTGCATCTCCTACTAAGAACAAAACAATATGATTTTGGAGATGCTGCATTTTGCACTGAATAACAACATTTTCTGTTTTGACAGAGTGATATATCAGCAACTACAAGGTACCGCGATGGGGTCTAAATATGCCCCATCATATGCTAATCTGTTTATGTTTTTTATTTTTTATTAACCATGTATGGAAACACAAGACCTTTAGCGACTCCAGAAATATGGTTTTCTGGGGTTGGTACATCGATGACATTATCTTGATCTGGGAAGGAGAAACAATGGAACTTAACTCATATGTGGAACACGGTAACAACAACGAATATAACCTCAAGTTTACCACAAATCAAATTAAAGACAAAATCCATTTTCAAGACTTGGCAATGTACACAGACAAAAATAAAATTCTAACCAATTTGTACACTAAACCCACAGCGGCAACAACATCTTGCATGCCAACAGCAACCACCCGAAACACATCATTGCCCACATTCCATTTGGAGAAATCCTCAGAATTAAAAGAAATTGCAGCACAAAAACAGCATTTCAATCAAACATTAAACGGACAAACAAATTTAAACAAAGAGGATATAAAATATGCGAACTAAAGGAAACTATTAAAAAAGCAAAACAAGTAACAAGAGATTTCTTACTACAAGATAAACCTAAGAAAACCAAAGTACTGACAACTACAAAATGTATCAAAACCAGAATATTTGAACACTTACGGGGAATTCGAAATCAAGACCTCAAAAATCCATTAGCATTACACTGCATTATGGAACACCCAGCATTAAAAGTTGAGCAACTAAAAATCTATGGTTTGGAACAAATCAAGGATACACCTAGAGATGGTAACAAGGAACTTATCTTACGCCAGAGAGAATCAAAATGAATTTGTCTAATGGACACATGCGATACAGGTCTAAATTCAGACAATTCGTTTATTTGTTGTAGGCAATTATGTATACAGTATATACAATGTTTTGGAAACCATCACTTACATTGTATCTCTTGTTAAGCACTTATATTGCCTTGGTAATAACTACTTACACATATCTCTTGTTTGAAAGTGAGTACATATTACCCTTTTTTCTTTTCCTTTTAGTCCCTTTGTCTCCCTCTTTTTCCACTACTTTCATTATTCGAGTATGATTTCAAAACCTCTTTGATTTATTTCAATGATTACCGTCCCTTAGTTATTTCATGAAAATATATCTCAACTATTCTAAGTTGTGTTATTGTAATCTGCAAAACACAATTTAACAACATATTGGCACATGAATACTATTTTTCTGGCTGCATATTTAGTAAAAACACCCTTTTCAATTTCTGTAGCCTGCTTCAAGTATTGCCCGCATTTTCGGCACTCAAAATGGCTGCGATCACGCTATGCGGTGATGACGTCATCGCGCACGCTTGATGCGAGTGTGATGACATCACGCACGTCAATTAGATTGCGCATTTAAGCGCAAGGCTTGTGTTACAACACTGTGCAACACCGGATGTGCCAAGCAGAGGACAATTGCATCCTTCTCCCAGCCTTTGGACTCCCAAATCTCTTTTCTTATAAGGTAAGCGTTGCATTCTTGAATTTAAGCATGGCTAAACTCCATGCTGCAACAAATGATTACCCCTCTTACTCTAATAACAACTCCTTCTTGTAGCTAGTCAAATACTTATAGCCACAATTTAACTTTGTGGTTAATATTCCTTCTGTTCCCTTCTTTTCAGGATAGTGAATTCTAAATTCACCTATGCTCAAACACCTATTTAGAACAACATTACAATTGGTGAGTGTCATGATAAACATACATATTTAGTTTATTGCACCAATTACTTTATTTATTCATTGTGAATCAGAAGTTATCTACTGTTTACTTTCTTTTTTTATCCTTTATTTTCTCAGGCTGTCTTAACAAGGTTTGCAATGAATGTCAATTGATTAATGAATTTAAGTTTTGTAAAAGAAAGTTGGTTTTGTTTACTTCTTCATAGAAACTCTCCTGAGGATCCATTTTGATTTGCAAGGGTGAAACATGTTTAGAGATAATACAAATAACCTGTGAGAGAATACAAATACCTTGTGAAATAAAATACACACAAACATTGTTTCACCAAGTGTGGTAATTTCTATCATGGCTCTCACCGACAAAAGTTGAAAACTTTTTTTTTTTAAACTTTATTTAATTCTTGTGGTACATGACATTGCAACAACAATTCGCATAGCATACATTCGGAACATCAACAGACTGTATAGCCGTATTATAGCATAACCAACATTACAGATTTCAGGAGTCACTTGGCCCTACCGGGCTACCGCTGGTCGAGTCCACCTCGCATAGGTATATTCTAAACGGGGCCCATATGTCTTTCGGTTTACTTGGATTCGGGAGTGGCATGATATAGTGTTCTTCGCATTCGTTAACGTACGTCAGTTCTTTGAGAAAGTGGCATATTCTCGGTGCCTGTGCACTCTTCCATTTTTGTAAAATGCACTTCTTTGCCACTGCGCATGCAATGTTAAAGAGCCTCCTTGTAATCTCTGATTGCTTACCAATATCCCCAAATAGATATTTTGACGGTGTGAGGTCTGCAGGAATTTGAGTGATCTCCTCTAGGACATTTGCAACCTCTCCCCAGAAAGCATACACATGAGGACAACTCCAATACATATGAATTGAATCAGCCCGATCCACCCCACATTTCGGACACGTACCAGGACCATTGTTCGTAAACTTTGCAACCTTAAGGGGGGTATAGTGCAGCTTATTTAGCATCTTAAACTGTATCAACCGAAGGCCAGCGTTCATGGATACCTTCTTGGTCATTTCACAGTATCTCTCCCAGTTTCTGTCTGTTATGTCTTCACCCAGGTCCGTCTCCCAGGAGGACTTAAGTGTGCTTAACCTTGGGGTATTAGCCTGCACGGCCACATAGGGCCCGAGATACTGTTTCCAGCTCGGGTTGCAAGGGTCAGCAGGCATGGGTGTGGTGGGGGTTCATCTGGGAACATCAGCCACCGGGCTTTATAGGCCAGTCTCATTCTATGATATTGCAAAATCATCCATTGGTCCCTTCCCACCCCTGTTTTGAAGTCCTCTAATGTTATAAATTTGCCATTGGGAAATATGTCCTTAATTTTAAATTCCTCGTCCGGGTCCCATTTGTTTTGTATACTTGGGTCATATGTGGGTGCTATGCCTGGGAAGTTCCAAAGCGGAGCCTCGGCGTAGTAAGGTGCCTTCACCCCAAGTCTCTGGAAGAGTTTGGACCATGCCTGTACTGTCGTGCTAACCGGGTCAAATGGGCATTCATCCCTGTGTTTAACTTTAAAGATGACTGACCTTATGTCGGTCGGGCGCGCTGTGTGCTTTTCAAGACAGATGTGGGGCGAGGTGTCGTGCTCGTCATACCAATGCTTAACAAATTGGGCCTGTGCGACCAGATAGTACAATTCGAAGTCAGGAGCCGCTATGCCTCCCCTATTGTATGGTTCCACCATTTTCTCCCACTTCAGCCTGGCCGCCCCCCCACACCAGATAAACTCAACCACCATTGATCTAAGGGTATCAAAACAAAAGTTGAAAACTTTGCCTTGGATTGGCGCAATTGGGAAATGTACATCGCCATTGTATTGGTTTATATCCAACTACTCTACGCTAGCCGCCACTCTCACTGGTACGTTGAAAAACTCCCAACAGCAAAAAAGTATCTGGGGGAGAACAGAGCAAATAAGTGTTTAAGTGTTGACGGACTGGAACAAGTACTTTGCCAGGAACCCCCTTTGAGGCTAGCAAGGTGAGCATGTGACACAAAGCTCTCCCTAGGGGTGTGGGCAAGTGGGACCTCACTGGGAGTGACTCTCCGCTTAGGGGACAAGGACTCCCATTCCCATGCAGAACTCATATATGGGAGTAAAACAAGACGGCAATATAGTTATGTCTTTGGCTCAAGGTAATGCTGCAGCCCTTTGACAACTTGTGGTGAACAACACGCCCCCTCTCTTTCGAGGGACGAGAATCAAGGGCCAATGACCTGTGAGTGGAGGAGGAGAATCCCAATGCTGAGGAGAGGTTGCAACGTGAAAGGTCATTAAGGGGAGCAGCCACACAATCTAGTGGAGCCAGCTGGAGTGTGGAGATAAGGGGAAAGCGAGACCCAGACACGAGACGATCG
This sequence comes from Ambystoma mexicanum, assembly GCF_040938575.1. Lineage (NCBI taxonomy): Eukaryota > Metazoa > Chordata > Amphibia > Caudata > Ambystomatidae > Ambystoma > Ambystoma mexicanum. The sequence continues at coordinate 712,458,683 of NC_090925.1, forward strand.
AGGAAGAACCGCGAAACACAAGAGAAGCAGAGGCCGCACGAAGTGTGGCAGTCCTGTAGGCACGACCACATATAGGACGTGCTGGGCTTGGAGCCAGCAAACAGATGGTGAAATTCTAACACTGAACCAAGACCCATGACAGATTCTTTGAAAAGACTAAGAAACCCTTTTCTCTTTTGTGACGATTCAAGAGTGCAGGGCACTTCGTATATTTCTTTGACATTCTGTCAAGTTGTATGGCCGGTTTAGGAGTTAGGTTTGGACAGAGGACTATTTTTATTTTGACTTTAGACACACACCTTAGTTTCGTTTTATTAAGAAGGGAACTCCCTTTTAGTAGTAGGGTTAGATAGAATTTCCCTTTTTATTTAAATAGAATTTGTGCAAACATGTCCTCTGGTTCACGTCCTTCTTCTGGTTTGCCGGATCAGACTCTGCTAATTGAGAGAGTTTGGTAAAACCAAGTATGGAAATCACCTTCTCATCACCAAGGTTGGCCTCTCAGAAACCTCGGACTAGGGATGGTTCTCAAAGTCTCTGCTAATACAAGTCCTAACCAATTCCTTCCACACCAAGAGGCTACTTCCTGGGCGCTGGCCAGAGTGCATAAAGAGTATGCCCATAAATAGCCATATCCTATCTCTGCACGGAAGGAAGACAAAAAGGCAGGGCTTAAAACAACATGACCAGCCATTTTAAGAACTGAAGTGCACAATCTACGGCCATGCAGGAACTAAAAAGAAAAGGTTCCACAAAATACAAAAAAGGTGCCACAGCCTGACTGGGCTTCAATCACTATGCGAGAAATATCCATAGTCCAAACAAATGTGAATACAAGGTGTGCTTGCACTACTCTTCTTAAAGGGGGCAGTAGTGCTTCGCTAGACTTCAATGGGAGACTAGGTCACCATGAACTGGTAGCCTTATGGACTCACCAGTAAACATCATACCAGGCCCCCTAAAACTGCCTAGGCACCTAAAACATCATAAGATAACTACCATTGATGGATGTACCCACTGAGCAATGTTGGGTTATCAGTTGTTGTTTAACCTTTTCATGGAAATCAATAAAACCAGAAATGGTTTTAAAAAAAGAAAAGACAGGAAAGGAATGTGTTGACACAAAATTTTTACTGTGAAGTAACAACTAAGAACTGGCAGACACAATTAGTCACATTGTTAAATAAAGCTGGCGTGAATCCAGCTTCACAATTTCAGGGCGGTGCTGTGCTGTATGGCAGTTTTGAAAGCTGGTAGTTAGTGGGGCCATTAAACCCATTGCGCTGTTGGCCCCCCTTCCTCTGAGCCAAACATAGTGAATCACTATTCTGCCTGTCTTTGGCACATTAGATGCATCTTTCACCCAATTCAGAGGCTATTTCGTTTCACAAAGCGATGCTAAGCATTAGAGATGTGAGCCATCTAAATGCTTAGCACAGTGGTTAAGCCTTCTTCATCTTGAGGGGTCTATTGATATTGCCTGGGCAGGCTTTTGTCCTCAATCATTGTATGTTCGCTGCTTCTGCCGTCACGTTAATGATTGTTTAAACGTAAGTAAATGCACCACTCTCCCAGATGAGACATTTGACAGGCTCTTGCACCCTTAAATATTGGAGCAACGGGCTGGGCATCACAGCAGAGTAATGTCTTCTACCTCAAAGTGGGAGGGTTTTGGCCTTACCAAGACAGGGGCTTGCCCATGGATACTATAACATTTAAAATATTTACAGGAATTGGTCAGTCTACATATAAGACATCGTCCTTGGAGCGCAAAAGCCGGTGCTTCCAGCTTCTTATGCTGTTGTGAAGAATTGAAGACTAGAGCTGGGAGATGGGTAGTGCACCTGTCCAGGGTACCTTCCCATAAAGCTATGGGAACACTTCAGGACATACATCACTCCAACACACATACAGACAACACACAGACATACATGAAAAAGACACACAACAGTAGAGACAGCAAATAAAAGAGACAATGAACATGCTACAGCTTGGCTTGGCTTTAGAGAAGGCTGAGGCCAGTCCTATGATTGCATCAAACTCAGGCAGGGGTTTGGTCCTTGGTAAAATAATGTCAGGGTCATAAAAAAGTTAGCAGATATGCTGGGGTCCAATTAAACAGGATTAGAACGCAGCAAAAATAAAAGCTTTTCCTAACAAGGGAATCTGCAACGCCAAAAGAGAAAGAGAGAAAATGTTTGGAGAGAACAATGCGCCTCCACAGTCTGGCCCTCGAGAGAACAAGCATTAGTAAGCATACAAAGAAAATGTATATCAAATTTTCAGGACAGAAATGCTGCTACTCAATACATGCACAGTATAGAAAAGGACAGTTGTTAGTGCCAATGTACCAGTACACAGGTTATGTCCGTACACTGACATAAAGTGACCAGAAAGGGCAAAATAAACAAAAATGCATGTATGTAAAACATTTAAAATAGTGGGGAGCAAGGTTTGAAAAAGATGGGGGGCAGTGTACGTGCAATAGGCTATGGGGAACAAGGGAACAACAAGCAAAAGCCTAGGCAAGGTACACATTGGATGATAACAATGTAGATCAAAATAATTTGCCAAATATACTTTTGGGAACAAAAAATACATTTCTAGCACACAGGTTGAAGAACCACATGCTAACTAACAGAAGCGATGATTAAACTAGGGAATATAAACAAACCAGAATCAATCACACAAAAAATAAAAAAAGTGCACCAAAAAGAACAAATATGAAGCATGAAAACTACAGCATAGTTTTCTACAGAAAAATTGATCAGACCAAGAAGTATCCCTAATCCAGCCCTCTCTACACTCCACACCAATCTTTAGCTCACTGCTTGGTTCACCATGCACCATAAGATTTCCAAGGAAAGCCCAGCTACCGTCCTTGGGCATACTTGCTTCGAGGGAAGACATGGGAGCACCCATCTTGGAACCTGCGATGGAGAGCCCTTACCCAAGCATTCAAGACTAGAGAGATTGCAGGAGGTGAAATATGATCAAGGTTTGGCCTAGCATCCAATAAAGGCTGCTCCAGGAAGAGATTTATAAGAAGCTATCAATTTGCCCTGGCAAATCATGACATGCAAACTATGACTGGGTCTTGCCACAGTACAATAGGGAACGATTGACAGTGCCCCATGAGAGCTTTACGTAGAAGTATCTACAAAGTTTGAGAGAGCCTTATATGGAGAGATCAACTTTTCTTCAGGAAGCTTTACTTAGAAAGATCAGCAATACTTTAAAGAATGTTACTGATGGAGCTTGACTGCTGTGAAGATGCTTTGCACCAAGAGATTAACAGTGCTCTCAGAGATGGACAGGTAGATACTGACAGTGCATCCGGTGCAGCTTTACATGGAGACCTCTCTTTCACTGGACTAGGAATCCAAAAATAAATCATGATATAAAGACATTATCAGTAGAGAAAAAGTTTAATGACATAATGGACAGCCAATGTGATAAACACCCTCCTTGTCTGTCTATCCGGATGTTGGTCAAGAGACCATTTTTTTCTAGGGAAACACTCCAGATTGTATTTGAAAACTGCCTGCTCAAGGTGAGACACTAGGGAACCTGTTCGAAGCAACACGCACCAAATTTAGCAATGCCATATTATTGCGGTGTCGCTAGAACAGAGAGTTGTGTTCCAGCCACAATTCTGTGACAAGGTAATTGTGCAGTCCCCTTTTTCGGTCTCTGTGCATATTTTAAGAGAATACTATTCTGTTAGTTCCATCTGTGTTATTCACTTGAAGATGGTTTTAAATACATGTAATTTCATTGATTTACAAGGTCAGCATTATTTGATTATTGCTGAGCAATATAATTCCCTGTGAACTATTGCTATCCTAGTAAGTGAAACAAGCAGCATGTGTTTGGTCCAGCCTGTTATTGCAGAGTACCTCTACTTTGTAAAAGCTCAAAGTGGGAACGATCAGTATATCTTTCCAAGCTGTGGTCCGGAGAGAGCCTGCACACTGGGTCTCAGCCGAAACAATCATCCTTGCTTGGCCTTACACTAGCTGGCCAATGAAGGATTAGGAGGTGGCAGCTCTGCGCAGAAGGCCATTAGAATAGGATCAAGAGACTTTTCTCCCCATACACCACAGGATGGTCACACTAAGACTCTTGTGTTGTAATGGCAGATGTTAGAATTCAAAGTACAATGCATATTTTTGTGACTGACCTTTTCTGAGGCATCCTGTTTGCGTGCCGAGTCTCTTCCGCGTAGGCTTTTGGTACTAATTCCTGATTCTGATGTCTGCATAATCAGTTGAGTGGCCAGAAATTGCTGTGTAAGGAAGAGTATACCAATTAAAACGTAATTCAAGTGATACAGTGCAGACTCCCTCCCCCTTTCCATGTATCTATTGCACCAACCCTAAATTCATCCTGCAGGTTTTTCCTCTGCCCCAGTTGCTAGCACCCTCCACCTAGCATAGAACTGGGCCTGTAGATTACACATGTGAGTGTTCGGTTTTCCTAAATACCACTGGTGTGGGGTTCAGAGACACCAACTGTCAGTAGTGCACAGGGCTTTCCATCAACGTGGCTGAACGTTATGGATTCATTCTTGGAAGGGGGAACTAGTGTAAGGCATAGATCACCGGCTTAGACAAATCAAGTGAACGATTGTCAGGCAGTATCAAAATGTATACTCAGTTGCAAAACAGTTTGTGCATTAAGTTAAAATTACGTATAGACAAGTACTAAATATTGATCTAAAACAGTGAAGGAGTACCAAAGATGGACACCCAGCACTCATTAAAACATAGTATCAGCAGTAGTCGCAATGTTACACATAGTTGCAGTTTTAAAGTGGAAGAAAAAGTGTTAAGTGTGAAACACAGCCTTAAAATAGAAGGGATGTATTTAAAATTCAATCAACGGTCTTAAACAGCCCAACCCAAGCCTCAAAACAAGTGTTTCTTCAAGGTTCAAACAGTTTTAGTACAACTGAAAATCTATGGGGGTATAACATACCCAACCAAAAAGGGAAGCCAAATGTCTCTTTAAGGTGTCCAAATGAAGTTTTAACTGTTTTGAAGTTATATTGTTGGACACTTTTGTTTAAGTAACAACCATCATACACATTAGATGTTAAATGTGTTTTAGAGGTGTTGTGTACACATGAAGAGTGAATAGAGTTCTGTTTGGAAGAAGTGGGTTAAAGGGTTTTACAATTAAAGGGTTCTGAATGATGACAACATGCTATCAGAAGGTCTGGAATTAGGGGTCTTCACAAGAAAGGGAAGAATACTGTGTCTCTCTTACTGGAGTCATCACTACCCCCCAATATTTATCCCCTCCCACATGATCCTCTCTCTTGATACCATCCCCCGGGTCCCGATCTGGTAGTGGGTGCCTTTCCTTGACCATGTGGCAGGAGGCTACCACCAGGAAATCAATGATGACTCTGCAGGATTCATCACAGTACCCTCAGAGAGAAGGCAGAGAGAAGAGAGCTAGGAATACATTTGCAGGCCTGGGAAGCTCCCAGGCTGCGTAGGACCTGGGAAAGATGGGAACCAGGAAACCTGTGAGTTTAAAACTCCCTCGATATCACAAAGCGGGACGCTAGAGTTACAGCGAAACCTGAGGAGAGAGAAACCGGAAGGTAGTGGCTAGACCACAAACTTTGACTGTGATTTGCCCGTTTGCCACATACGTGCCAGGTCCGGTGACTAATCAATCCTGTGACATGTCATAGTGTGAATAAAAAAATGAGATGAAGGCCTGTGTTTCCAGCTGTTGGTGCTTGTGGGAGCCTTGGTCAGGGACGACATTTCACGAAAATGCAAGGGGTAGCGGAAGTGACATCACACGACCCTTGACCTTTGAGGATATCACAGGAAGTTATATCATTTTACCCCGCACCTAAGTGACATCACAGGAATTGATGCTACACGACTTTCAGTTGCGTCTAACACCTGTGTTTCCAGGCGCTCTCATTTCAGCCAGATATAAAAACCGAGGCACAGAGGGAGGCGTGATTTGTCCACGATCACACATTTGGGGAAAGGTCATTTTCCAGATTTGACGTGGGGCCTATATGTAAAACAAACACAATGCTTGTAACAGGGTAACCGAAATCTCTAACGGAGGCTACAGCTAGTCGCGAGGCATACATTAGTATTCAAAAATTCATAAGCAGAGTTTGCTAATTAACATTTTTTTGATTAGCAATTATGAACTAATATTGTTAATGTCACCAGAAGTTATTTGTACCCAAGACATGAAATGAGCAACAATACAGCAGTTTTCCGCACCGCTGAAATAAGACATTAGCGAGAGGGGTCAGGCCTTGCAAATTCTTTTAAAAAGTCAGCTAGACTTGCAGGTCGGGTAACTTAGTTTCCCTATTCAACCTAAGAGAAATGCACTCGACCCATAACAATGGAGGACAACAAATTTAAATGCGATTTGTGTACAATTATTACTGCTAACTCCTGTAGTCTTAAACTTTTTGCAGTGGTCCCTAAGGGAACTGCACAGGTTTCTGCCTAACAGCGAGTATCATTAGCAAGAGATGTTTGAAACTTTTATGTAACATTTACTTTGTTTGCAGTAAATGTATGCAACCTACAGGTTACAGAACTAGGTTTAGCATCAAAAGCATTTGTTCATGTGATCATGTAGATTTTCAAAAGTGTTCACTCGTCAATATGATGCATCTTCCCCAACAAAATGAAATATAGTTGACACAATGAAATTTAGATACACTAACCTAAACGTTACTGATAAGCATGGAGATGGTGCAGCGTTTTACAGTATCAATACTCTAATTATGCATTATGTAAAAACCTACATTTTAGGAACAGAACTGTATGACTGTCTTTTAAAATAAATATAAAGTTGACACATACTGGTCTTTGCCAGACAGGATATAGAAAGCTTAATAAAAGTAGCATCCCGATTATTTCTGGTTTGCATTATTTGAAAAAGAAAAAATAATTCTTGCCTAGCACTCCCACACATGCCTTTGGCACTTAAGGGTGGAGGAGATCATTATTGCTGCACTTTCTCTCCATTAGAACTTGAAGTGAACAGAGAAAATAGGGGGAAGAGAGCACAGAGGGCTGAAGAGGAAAGCAGGGCGAGCTGTGCTTCATTGAAGAGGGCAACTTAAATAGCTATATTTGCTACACAAGTGTCCATTGGACTAGCAAACTGACAGAATTGCATAGCAAATTGCTATGCAACACTGCTTATTTTATGCCTTGCTAGTTCATGTAATATCTATAGATCAATGGACACAGAAGTACCCGTGATCAGTGGCATTGATGTGTTAAACATGACAGACCCGGGGGAGGCATGTGCTGTCTGTTTACCCAGGAGCAAAATGCTGCACAAGCAAGGCCTGAAAATTAAAATCATTGACCAGGATTAAGTGTCAACAAAATTCCCTGGTTATAAACGTATCTATGAGTCAGCTCCCAGTACGATAGAAGACACTGATTGTGCGAGTGTAAGCAAGGCCATCTGTCTCCTTGTGCATTTATCTTTAAGTTAGGTGACAGACAACCACATGTTGCCGCCCACAACCCAGAGCCGAACTTAACACCTTAATGTCCTAGGCTTTGATACATGATTCTTCTTCAATCTTTATTAACGGGTGAGGTGTGGGGAGGGAGGGCTACACTTCCCTCAAGAGTGGGGCTGATGCATCAACGATTTTCAGAGCTCTATGTGCGAGGTGCGTTATTCAATGACACCTCCAGGACTGGCACGTGAATGAAGCTTCCACAAAGCCCTTGCCAAGAAACAGTTTGAGTGGGGAGGGGTGGAGTGGGTCACTTCATGGCTTTCTCACTTCTAAGACTCTGTGTCCAGCACTTATTTTCTTAAACAGTGTTGCACCAGAGCAGGATCCTGGTAGAGTTTGCGGCCCCTCTCAACCATTCACATCACACATGAATGTGTTCAAGGTGAGCAGAGCCCAATCAGTGGGCAGGACATTTGGGGGCCCTCTGTGAGCCAAGCTCCTTAACAAAGCACAGGGCGCGCACACCCCGGGTTGGCCCGGGCCACCATGTGTGCTCAATGTCCATGATTATGCCGGAGAAGGGGCATGCATTAATCTAAGTGAACAAGTAAATATGTTTCTTAATCAAAGCTTACATGTTTCACCTAGTGTAGAAAGAAGGGGCGATGCCTGGTCTTCAAATATACCAGCCACCAGTGGTGGCTGTTGAGTTGTTTTATTGGCAGGTGTATATATTTGCCGCAAGTATGGGACTGCGATCGAGCATAGCGAGGGGGTCCAAACTAACGAAAATGGGTTTGGTTGGGGGGATTCTTCCCCCTCCCATGAATTCTTTTTTGAATAATGGGTTAAATGGTGCATTACACAGCACGCTTTCTGTGAAAATGTGGGTAAAAGGCCAGACAGTTTGCAATCGATTCTGTAGGGTGTAGGGTAACTCATGAAAAAAGTACAATAGATGCAAGTCAACAAAAGAGAACAAGTGCATTTCCCAATGCATTGTCTGGCCGGTCCCTTCAATATATGTCAGTATAAAAAACATGTTCATGCTGGCTGTGCCCATACATTTCCATGCTGGCTGCACCAACATATGTCAGTATTCCCATTTAAGAACATACTCATGTCTGCTTAAGAGATGTTTTTTATAGTATCATTACTGGCACTAGGCACAAAGCTTGCTCTGCCAATATACTCCAGTACACCTCTGTAAGAAAATACTCCCATTGGTTTGGCCATTAAAAGTGACATGTCACAATAAGAAAACATGTCCAAATGGTTCCAATGTAAGCCAGTCTAGACCCATAAGAACACTTGTCATGTTTGCTTCATCATAGATGCTCAGGTAATAAAAAGTCATGCTACAGTAAGAAATATACAGGCTGCTACACCAAAAGGTCAGTCTAGCGAGGAAATATTACTTATCATGTGTGCTTTATCAACGATGCTGATTAATACATGCCATGCCACAGTAAGCAGTGGCTAGACTGGCTGTACCAAAATGTCAGTTTAGCCAGGTTATGACACACATGAACTTGGTTTTCCTGGAAAATACCAGTAAAACATTAAAATTCAATAAAGAATGTGTCAAAATGCTCTAGTGATCCCCAGTCTATATCTATATCTATCTATATATATATTTGGTAGCAGTCAGCCCCTCTCTAGAAAGAATATGGCATGATAACCTGTTCTATGGTTTTTACCCACTTTGAGAGTCCTCAGCCATCGCATTTTTGCTCACTGTACTTTTCACAAAGGAGGAATAACCATTTGCATATCAGTCTTTGTTCCGCTCACAAGGGCAGTCCAGCACCGAAATGCCTGGCAAACCTCAGTTGAACAAGAGTGCCAAGAGCAACCCCAGACACGTGTTTCGGCCTTGTCAGGCCTCATCAATGAGGTGGAGCTGTGCCTCTCTTAGCACAGTGAACAAGGGGTCCACATCTGGGTTCTCCCAGGTAATTTAGGGTGACCAACCCCAAGTTCCTTGTAAAAATACAAAAACGATAGCAGGCGCCCCTCTTTACAAAGAACATGGCATGATAAGCTGTTCTGTGTTTTTTATCCACTTTGAGAGTCCGCAGCCATCGCTTTTTGCTCACTGTACTTTTCACAAAGGAGGAATATCCATTTGCATATCAGTCTTTGTTCCGCATGTTTGAGACTCTCCCGGGGGCCATCCACCCAAGAACAAGTCATTGTGCTGTGCTTGTGCCAGTAGAGGGACTCCCAGACCTTCTTTGGCATATTTTAGGAACTTTAGGTTCTCACCATAAGTTACCAGGGTAATCCAGATGTGGGCCCCTTGCTCACTGTGTTCAGAGAGGCACAGCTACACCTCACTGATGAGGCCCGACTATGCCGAAACACGTGTCTGGGGTTGCTGTTGGTACTCTTTTTCAGAGGAGATTTGCCTAGCATTTCGGTGCTGGACTGCATTTGGGTGGGACAAAGACTGATATAAATATGGACATTTCTCCTCTGTGAAAAGAGTAGTGAGCTAAAGCGTGGTTCAGACTCTCCCAGGGGCCATCCACCCAAGAACAAGTCAATGGGCTGTGTTTGTGCCGGTAGAGGGACTGCCAGACCTTCTTTTGCACATATGGACGGGTGACACCGGATAGACAGGAACACAGGCGGCACGCACGGAGACTGAGTCAACTTACCCAGACAATCCCACCAACACTTCACCCGCCCCTCAATCTAATAGCGCCAGGTACCACACTGATGTGGAATTTTCGAGATATTGGCAATCACCCCACTACCTGAGAGGATGTCATTGGCAGTTGCACTGGCCACTGGAGCATGACTGGAGGATAAGGGGAGCGATGAGTGAGCAGAGGCGGGAGCTAGAGCAGTAAGGAACCTGCATGCCAGTCAGACCCAGATCAGGACAGAGCCGCAACAGGGGAGACTACGCAAGCCGAGCACTTCAATTCAAGATAGAGATGCAAATTAACCAACCCTACTAACAACTTCCCTTTCTGCATACACCTCTCAAACTCCAAACCAAACACGACCAAACCTACAGCACAACAAACCGCACATACTTCACTACATTGCAACAACAAAACAAAAACACACATAGCCTTGCACATAGCCTTGCACAACAGTACACGACGACTACCGGCCGCAAACACCCGAGGCCCAGCCAACAGACCCACCGGGCTGAGGCCACCAACAGCACATTATTGCTCTCTTGCACTTTTCCCACCTCCTCCTACTAACTCAACATCCCCTCCTCTTCCAGAGCCGCCAGAGCGCCAAGGGACTACTCCGTTGGTGATAGTGCGCGGTAAAAATGTCCTTTAACATTAACATTAACATATACACACACACTCACATTCCTACAATTCACTCACTCATAAACCACTCACGTCCACTTGCACTGCATTCGTCACACAGGAACGCACCCACCCACCCAGAACATTCAAAGACACACTATCACATTACTACGCATTCACCCACCACTCACTGACCGATACACTGTCTTTTACATCCACTATGACTGCATTCTCCACACAGGCACACACACACCAAGGACATTCAAACACACACACTATTACATTTCTTCTCATTCACCCACCACTCACTGACCCGCAGCACATAAATACGTTTGACACATAGCTGAGGTACTCGCAGTCTGTGGGAAAGAGCACTTGGAGCAGTCTGTTTCCTACCTTCATTCAGGCAGAGGCGTGACCAGAATCTCTACAAAAACTCATTCGAGCCAGGCAAAGGAAATGTCCGCCCGACTGCGTGGTGAGGAAGGCCACTGGCTGAGAAGCCAACAGACTTGTATCGAAGACAGCAGCTTAGAACACAGCAGCCCGCTGAAATTGCTTTCTCGACAGAAAAAGGCACCAGTAAACCCAGAAGACAAAGTCTGGCAGTCAAACAACCTGTCTGGCGTACTAGCCGCAAATGCCACCACATCCAAGTCAATGGATGCCAGCAACGACTCCTTCGCTAAAATTATAATTATTTCGCCGAGGGCAGATGACCGGTGTTCGAACCCCCACATTATTGCTGGCTTAGTCCCCTCATCTCAAGAAAAGCTTCACATGGAGACGACATCGCCTAAGCACCCAGATGACTGGGTGAAAAAGGAACAACCGCCTCCCTCCAGCATTTGTAAACACACCATCATGAAGACGAATGATACGACACTCTGCAGCCCAGAGGATCACTTAACAGAAGTCTTCATCCTGATGCATGGATCGGCCGATCAGGCGGCTGCCGAAAGGATTTCCTGCCACATTACATCATTGGCTGCCCTATCGTCGGGGGCCCTCCCGTCCAGCCTGCAGCCCGTTGCGGAAGTGACGAGAAGCATCGCTGACGTGGGTCGGGCGCCAGAGGCGGAGCCTCGGGACAGGAGCCAGAGGGAAACCGATCTGCCAAAGAACAACGACTCGGAGCAGAGGGATCCGGGCAGTGCTCAGATCCATCCGGAGACTGAATCCGCCCCCCAAATGGCTCAGGGGGAAATGCTGGATTACAAACAAAATCTAGCCCAGGGGGTAGTAACACCAGGCAGGCTGCTTTTAGCACCTAGCCCTCCTAAAATTGTCAACGGCACTGAGGTGGCCAGCAGCCATGAAAACAGTCCGGGACTACTGGGAGTAGAGGATCAGTGCTTTTTTCCCTCTGGAAACTTACCAGAGGGTCAGGGTGTTGTCCCTATATCAAAGGGGACAACCAAAATCGACATCCATCCTGTTTCTGCCCAGGCTGATCTATCTAGTCCCCCAAACAGATAAAAAAAATTACAAGGAATCTGAAATTGGCGACTTTTCATTCTCCACCATAGAATATTCGGATGAAGAAATCGAGATACCCACCATTAACGATGACTCACAGATCACCGTCCAACATACCATCAATAAGAAGGAGCAATACTCGACGTCAACAGTGACCAATCCTACAAGGTTTAACCAATCATCTCTACCGAAAGTGGATAGACTTCAAAGACAAAAAAACATTGCATTAAACATCTGCAACCCCCAATCCACAAAAAATGTAAAGAGAAAAGAAAAATTTAACTCTTTTCACCTGGGGTCCTTACCACAGAAACACTCTCTGAATTCTTTGTTTCGTAAAAAAGGAAAACTCAGACCATAGAAAAGGAAGAGATGTCAGGCGCAGACTTACTTGAAGGCACGCGTCACAAGCTGACCATGGATTCTGACTCCAGAACTCCTCCTCACCGGGTTCTCCACAAAAACAGGATGACGAAAATGATTCACTGAGAAAAATAGGGTTCCCGAAAAAATGGCATATGAAGCCTCGGCCGCCAAAGGAAGACAAAGCTCCGTCCTTGGGCCGGGGGCCACCGCCCCAGTCCAAACCAGCAATACCTTTGTCGGGCCAACTAGCTATAAAGACTTTAGCAGCCCATACAATCCAAATGGGAAATTTAAAACCGAAGATGTCAGAAAACGCCCAAGAGAACTCAAATTCTGAGGAGGTCAATACTCCGTCTGAACACAACCTACTCTCAAGAGGAGATGAAAGAGTGTTCCAAAACATTAGAACCCAACCACTCTCAAAATCGGGTTTGCAGGCTTTCCACCAACTTCGACCCTTCAAGACCAGCTAATCCCACGGCCAACCGAGAATCTCAAACCATTTTCGCAGCCACAAAAACTCTGAGGAAATCCTCAAGAACTAATGAAAACGTGAGCGAAAAAAAAGACCTATTTTCGATCGTGTCAACCTTGACAATTGCACTGGCCCCTTTTACAAAGCTTTATGAAGCCCTTAATGACACATCAAAATATCAACTGACCATAATCGCCTACATACAAACAAGATTAACGTTTCTTGAAGGATATATTACCGCAAAAGAAAGCAGCAAACTTATTACGAGGGACGTTCCCTCACAGACTGAACAACCCAAACATCTAGTAAGCTCTTCAATGACGACACAAACAGAAGAGATTCCTATCAATACTTTCCAAGTGGAGGTTCCTTGTCAGAGTCCAAACTCAAGGCACACCCTATAGTAGCAATTCCAGCTCACCAGCCGGACCCAACAAAACTCTGGGGTCCTGGCTATTCAAAACCACTACTACCAAAACCAAAGGAGACGCGTTCGACTGAGCTTGTGCAGCAACGTCCAAAGGAGAAAAAAAACGCCCACTGGAAAAATAAAGCCCAAGTCCTTAGATCTCCAGGGCACAAAAAATGACTGCACGGTCTGGACAAATGGCTTTTCAATTTTAAAAGACAATGAAAGACCTGCAGATATTCCGCTAGTGAAACCACACGGCCAACGCGGCCGAACAAAAACCACCAACACTAAAACAGTGTCAACACTAAAACAAGCTTGCCTGACTTTTGAAAAAAGACCTGTCTCAAACTTCCGATGTACTCAAGACAGGGCTTCACTTATCCATGCTGACAATGCCTCAGACGCAGAATGCAGTATATCATCACCTACAGAAAGTGAACTCATGGACGTTGCTTTAAACTCTGACACAGTCCCTAAAGACGCTCATAGCTCAGAACCCAGAGACCTACTAAGTGGCAAAAGGAAAGCAAATCGAGGTTCTCCCCCCCACCCCCCTGAGCTGCGAGGAACCGGCCCGAAAAGCTACACTCCTAGAGCCTGATAGTCCAGTATTCCTCACTCTAGAGGAAAATAAATGGAAACTTCTAGCACAGAAAAAGGATCCCAGACCAAACAAATATCCTACAGCTCAAAGAACAACGAAAAAGGAACAATCAAAGCTTCAACCTTGTCTGCCAGCTAAAGGGTCAGTGCCGAAAGGAGAAAAGCACAACCTTGACTCCCCTAAAAGGATTTCTTCGAGATGGAGATCCAGAGTTCACAAAAATCAAAGATCAAAAAGTCGCTCTACATCCAGTAGACCTCTACCTCAAACTCATTTTAAAGCCGATAACAGCGGGATGCGAGAAATATCTCCCAGAATACAAAGAGCTGCAAGTCCGAGGACTTCAGGAAGATCTACATATCATCCTACTGCGAGGGAAAATAGCGAGGATAGAAGAAAAAAAAGAGCAACGTTACTTTGTTCGGAAAGAACTACATAAACCCGTACTTTCTTGCTAGAATGCATTTGGAAAGAAGACTCCTCTTTCATTCTAAACAGAAAAGCTATTTTGACCATCTTGCACCATATCCCATCACTCTGAAACCTTTCATCAGAGGAGATCACCATCATAGAATTTACAGATGTTGACTGCATAGACATTGTCTATCTTCAAATAAAATGCTCAATTGCGAAGACTCTGTTAATCGAAGCAAAAAGTAAACTAAGATCACTGGGCTATGACCTTAAAGAATGTAAGAACCACGAACTGAGGAATTGAGCAACCGCTCCCGAAAATCAGCGAACTCTTAATCAGAAAGTACCAGACCGCAGGTATAAGCCCACTAGATTAACCTCTGGGCACAGACGCAGAACCCATGACTCGAATACTCTACAAACCAAGGAGCATGTAAATCGAAGAACACCCTCACGAATACAAGTAAATATTCCTCAAGTCGGTTCATTGAAAAAAGAATGAACCGTAGCAGGACTAGAGATAGGACTACGAGAAAGAGTCAAAGGGAAGACCGCAGTAGTACATCGGGAGCTATCAAGCTAATCACGCACCAATTCACTGGAAAACGAACGGGCGCCGGTAGGCCCACAAAAAAACTGGAACATAACGATTGATCAGGATAAACCAAAGCAGAGATATATGGACTCCATGAACACCCTGAAACAGACTCTCATAGAAGAATAACTAAAACACTGGGCTTGGCTACCAGGAGCCTCAGCAGTAAAGCCTAGATTCTAGCAACTAGCAGCTGGGTCAGGAGACGATTGCAACATCTTAGTTCTCGCCAAAATGGTTGATGCCAACTGTCTGACCCTAGGTCCATGGAACACCCGAGGTTTTCCACACTTGGTGAACAACTCCGATATCAACTAGGGTCATTTGACATCTTCTGGCTCCAAGAAGTATGGATGATAAACAAGCCTTCGATCGATGGTTTCGAGATCACCTTTTCCCCAGCCCTGCAAGGGCCAGCTGGTAGACCAAGGGCAGGGCTTCTCACAGCAATCCGAATAGGCTGCGAACTCCAACTAGAGAAAGTACTAACAAATGAACCTCACATACTGGCCACTCTACAGCGCAACCTATTACTAACTCATGGAAAGGAACCACATACCTTGTGATAAACATCTATTGGAACCCGAAAGAATTCTCTGCAGAGTCATTCATCCCTAAGAATGAAGAAATCTTAGACAAGGCGGGAAATGACTATACAATAGACAGCGCGATTATTTGTGGGGATCTGAATTCTAAAATCGCCCTGAAAAGACATGCGAACACATTGTCCAAAAATTCAACATCGGCCAAGAAAAATAAAGGGTCAACAATCCCAGAAGCCATAATCAGAGGAAACAAATGGGCGACAGTCACGGAAGCCTATGACATGCACAACTTACATTCCCTAAAAAAATCCACTGAACCGGACATTCCAACCTGGGAGTTAACAGGACGTCAGGCAACCCTAGATCATATATACGTCTTTCGCGACCTCTTAATCATGGTTACTCTCTTCAGGATCATCCGCACCATGCACTGCGACCACAACCTCTTGCTAACAACATGGAAAACTACTTCCTCTACTAGCAATCCTCCTCATCCTTCAATGTTAGCTAACATTGAGACTAACGTCAAGGGTACTCGCTTACGGTTGAAAGTCACAGCAAACACCGATATAACTAAGCGATACTGTCAAGCTAAGAAGTTTGAAAAACAAAAAAAGGTTCCATCGTTCACAGATTATTGCTCCCTTTTGTTACCCTATCAAGCCCCGAAAATGAGTGGTAAAGCATCGATAAAAACTCATCATAACAATGACCCGATCTTCAGGGAAAAGAGACTTACCTTGAGACGAGCCAAAAGAAAAGCAATTCAGTTTCCCTCTAAACTCAATTCTTACGAAGCCGCGACAGCCACTAATCACTATAAAAACTGGCTAAAAGGATACAAAATCCAATTGTATCAAGAAGACTCTGAGGCGATGCTAAGAACCCTTAGCGGCAAGAATCCTAAAGCCTTTTGCTCACTAATATCAACGAGAGGAGACCTAACCCAAGATGCGTTAGTGAGCAGTGTGACCGAAAAAACCTGGGTTACACACTTTTCAAATCTCTTTCGGTCCTTTTTGTCACTTACCTTCGGCACCTACTGGGGATACCGATAAATGGGACGTTGAACTCGACAGAACTAACATCGAAGAAAAAAATCAAAAAACTTAAAACATCTCGTGCCCCAGGACCAGACGGATTGTCAAATATGGACTTCAAGAAAAATCCCGGTCCATGGTCCTTACTGATAGCCAAAATATTCGAATCCTGTTCATCAACAAGATCAATACCCCCTTCTTGGAAAACCGCCAATGTGGTGCCGATATACAAACCAGAGGACAGAAGTGACCCAAACAACTACCATCCCATCGCCCTGCTTGATAGCATTGGGAAACTTTAGCTCTTTCTTCATGGACAACTTTAAAGCATGGGTTTCACTAGCCGAAGGATCAGATCCCTTCCAAACAGGTTTTACAAAAAACCTCAGAACAATGGGCAACATATTCACACTCAGTATTTTTAAGGCGAAAGTACTGGAAGGCTCACCCCGTTTGTTTCTGGCCTTTATCGATCCGTCAAAAGCATTTGACAAAGTCAATAGAGATACATTGTGGAGGAAACTTCTCAACTGGAATTGTCCAAAATCCTTGGTGCCGATCAAAGAACTGTACTCGCAGACATCAATGAGAGTTCGCCTTAACGGTGCAGGACTACTGTCAAAAACACATCAACACCTATCGCGGAGTCAAACAAGTATGCCCCCTAGCACCGGCGCTGTACAATGCTTACTCAGGAGATTACCAGCACACAGAAAAAACTGTTAAAGCTTTCCCGCCATACTGGGCGCTGAAAAAGTTAGTAGGTTGATATATGCGGATGACATCATCCTAATCGACCAAACCAAGATTGGGCTACAGAGAAAACTGGATAACCTACACGGATACCTCAAGATCAATGACTTAGAGAGCAACACAGGAAAGAGCAAAGTAATGTGTCTAGAAAAACCCACGAGGCGAAAAGAACCAGGAGCGTGGTTTCTATCAAAAGATCGACTAGAAAAAGTCGAAACCTTTAGATACCTGGGAGTTAACTTCAGTAATAAAGAACGTGAATCACAGATCCAAGAAACTTTGATCCTCAAAAACAAAGGCTTGACTAACCAAACGATACTGATGGATAAAAAGTTTGGGCGCTTCTCCCTAAATGCGGCAATTACATTTTACAAAGCTAAAGTGGTCCCAGCACTTACTTATGGAGCGGAAGCAATGCCGATGATTCCTGAAAACATCTGGAACAAGTTAAAAGGCTCCTTATTGAGGAAACTGTTACGCCTCCCTCCATCTACTCCGGTGGCTCTGATTAGAAGAGAGCTAAGCCTTACATCTCTCAAAGGAACTGTTGACCTCAATGGCCTGATGTTATATAGGAAAATACAATCTTCCAAAGAAAAAATCTTTGCTCTTATTTATGAAGAAATGGAGAAATGATCTAACAAAATGTTGATAAATTGGACTAACAAAAATCGTGCAATCTTGGGAGAAATAGGAAGTTCGGAAGAAGAACTTCGACCAAATCCAACAAAAACTGGCAGGAAATTTAAGGAAACAGATTGGTGTAGCCTGTTGAACAAGGCCATGAGCTACAAGTGCACCGCGCAATTGCCGCCATACGCCCAAAAACTGAATGAGCCCATCAACTACCTACTAAAATTTCCAAACAAGAAAATGTGTTCCATTTTCCTGAGAGCAAGGTTAAACACCTTAAAAACAAACAAAATCTTGGGAATAAGGGGAAAAGACGGACGCAATTTCCTGTCGCTTTTGTACAGACCCACATTCAATAGTAAACCTGAAGCATCTCATTCTTAAATGCCCGGCACTTGCCTCTAACAGAAATACTCACCTAGCCCACCTATACTCACATTTTTGCGTGCTGGATGAAGATCACTGGTGGGCTTACTTGATGGATGGAGCAAACCGAAAGCCGGTGATTGCGGTTGGAAACTTTTTGGAGAGCCTTGACCTGAACTCATTGCATCAAAAAAAGCTTAACTAAACTAAGGATTGGAGCTTTAAATCAAAAAAACTTAAAGAAATAATTGAGCATCAAGGAGAGCTAAAAACTGGTAAAACACAGTTTAACACAATTAAACAATTTTAAAAAAAATACTTCACACCTACAAAGGGGAAATTAGTCACAGTAATGATCTTTCTATGGATTCTTCTCCCGCAGATTCCTCATCTGATAGATATCCTCATCCAGCTCTGCTGCTTCGAAAAACATTGACATGGGGCGTAGTGGACCTCCACTTGGTCGTCGATCCGTCTTGCTCGGTCGTCAGCTTCAGAGACGATGTCAGGCGTCGTACATATATTGCGTCACTACGCGCCAGGCATCAGTTCCTTCTTTTTCCCCCGTGCTAGAACGCTGAAGAGTAACGATGGGAGACAAGGCTAATCAGCCTACAAAAACTTAAAGAAGGGAAACATCCCAGAAATGAAAAAGCTCTGGAAGCTTTTTTTTTTAGAAATAATTGATTTTTTTTATTTATAGCAAACGACTAGCCAGGTAGGAGCAGTCACATCAGAGAGATCACCAGATGTCTCTTCGCTTAGATAGGTGCGCCAGGCCATAGGAACATTCCGAGCGGGGATGGACGGAGGGCCAATGAGGAATCTGCACAAGAAGAATATATAGAAAGATCATTACAGTGTGTAATTTCTCCTTCAATGGATTGCTTTTCTCCCGCAGATTCCTCATCTGATAAGACTCCCCAAGCAGGTAAGATGACAGAGGTGGGCAGAAAGTGTTACAGTAGCATATTTTGCAGCACTGCCCTACCAAAACGTGTGTCAGCCCAGCGGGCAACATCCAGCCAATAGTGTCTGGTAAATGTGTGCAAGGATGACCAAGTGGCCAAATGACAAATGTCCCTAATGGGGACTCTCCTCTGCAAGGCCGTAAAGGCTGATACTCTTCTCGTTGAGTGTGCCCCCATGCCTGAAGGAAGCTCTTTGCCTGCAGATTGGAAGCACTCCGCGATACAAAGGATGATCCACCGCGAGTTACAGGCAGATTTTTTTTTTTAAGCATTGTTATTAGTTTATTCAAACAAACAATACAAACCAAACTTGCAGTGCATGTAATAACATTTCAATTTTGCATCACTTTATTATGTCCACCGCTTTCTCTATCCCACCCCCCCTTCGAGCCTATTTTCTTTCATATTCTGCTTCTGCATCCTGTGGTAGGGATTCCTCATCTGCGAGTTCCGTTGGGTCCCACATCGGCCCAAATAACTCTGCTATTAGTGATTTCCAGGCCATCATGGTTACCGTTTCCTCCTCCCCCAGTCCTACTCGATTCCTGCCACACCATGGTTTCTACCTCAGCCCATTTCCGTAGATCTTCCCACCATACTTCTAGTCGTGGTCTGTGACATGTCTTCCACCCCATAGCAATTCTCCTCTTTGCAAGTACATACGCCAGGTCTTTTAGTTTGCTCACGTGTTTAAGCTCACATGGTCTAGAAAACCCACCTATCAAGCAGGCCCACACTGTATCCACTTCAATCTTGGTACCTCTTTCTGCCAATCTGTGTGCCACTTCGCCCCAGAAGCGCTCAATGATCGGACATGACCAAAACATATGCACCATTCCAGCATTTTCCTCATAACATTTAGGGCATGCTTGCCGCCTTTCATTTTTTAAGCTAGCTATCCTATGAGGTGTCATATACGCCCTGTGTGTAATATATGGTTGTTTCTGTTGTAGTCTAGCATTCCTTGACATCTTCTTGTGATACCCTTGGGCCCTTTCCCACATCTTATCACTCATCGGGACTCCCACTTCCGCTCTTGTCT
The DNA here is from genome assembly GCF_040938575.1 of Ambystoma mexicanum. Lineage (NCBI taxonomy): Eukaryota > Metazoa > Chordata > Amphibia > Caudata > Ambystomatidae > Ambystoma > Ambystoma mexicanum. Next base: position 712,479,142 of record NC_090925.1, read on the forward strand.
CAGTTGCACTACCTCTTTTCCCACTTTGGCATCATCCACTCATATATTCTGGATATCTCGTGTCCCCCTTCTGCTATATCATATATTTTATCTATAGTAGCATCTGGCTCCTCACCTAGTACCACTTTGGACCATGTCATCTTGATTCTTTGCACCACTCTATGATACGTAATATATTGTCCCGTGTGTAACTCAGTTTCCTCCCCCAACACGTCAAAATACATTATAGTCCCCTCTTGCCATATGTCACCCATTGTTGCTATCCCCACCGGTTCCCAGTGGTTCCTAATCATCATCATTAGTTGCCTTTCTTCTCCCGCCAGCGCCACCAGTGGTACATGTGGGGAACACAGGAGTGGGTTCTCCATCATCTGGCATGCCCTGCGCCACATCTTCCACCCAGGTAAAATCATCTTTGGACTCCCTACCATTTCTGTCTTGGGCAGCCACATAATTTCCTTTAAGTAGAATGGAGCACAGTCCTGTCTAAACAGCCTGAACTCCGAGGTCACTTCCTCCGAGAGCCACTTAGCTACATATTGCTGCTGGCTTGCTATATAATAAACTACGTAGTTAGGCAATTTTATACCCCCTTTCTCATATGGGATTTGTAGCTTCCAGAGGGCCACTCTGTTTCGTGTACCATGCCAAAGGAAATCCCTGCACATACCATCTAGTTTAATGAAGAATTTCTTCGCTATCAAGTATGGTATGTTCCCATAGTAGTGCAAGAGCCTAGGTAGGACCACCATCTTCAACATTGCCCCACGCCCCATCATTGCTAAAGGCAGCTTCACTCAGAACTTCATGCAATTTTCAATGTTCTTAATTGCCGCCTATGTATTATACTGATGTTCCTCTTCCACCGTGTGATATATATCTATCCCAAGATATTGGAATGTGCTACCCTCCCATGGTATCTGTAACACCGGTAGTTGTTTTAATGGGATCCCTTTATATCTACGTAGTGGAAACCTGCTAGATTTATGGGGGTTCACTGCTATACCAGACAACCCTGCATATCTCTCCATCACCTCCAGGATGTATTGGAGGTTTTCTTCCGGGTGTCGCAAGTAAATCAACATTTCATCTGCATACAAGGAAATTAAGTACTGTTCCCCTCCGACTGCAATGCCTATCACATCATACTGCTGCCTCAGGTATATCGCTAAGGGTTCCAGGGCCAGTATATAAAGTATGGGAGACCATGGGCATCCCTGTCTTGTACCCCTACGGAGTTGCCACCTTTCCGATATCACTGCCCCCGTCTTACCTCTGGCCTGTGGTTCACTATATAACATTTTTGCCCACTGTAGGTATCCAGGCCCTATCCCATAGCCAGCCAAGGCCGCCATCAACCACAGCCATTTGACCGAGTCAAAGGCCTTTATTGCGTCCAATGATACAATTGCCAGTTCGCCTTTGTTTTCGTTTCCATACTCAATGACTCGTTGGAGTCGCCTAAGATTATTGGATATGTTCCTATTCGGAACATACCCTGTTTGGTCAGAATGTATTAATTTCCCAATGACCCTCCTCAGTCTACTTGCCAAAACGGCCGTCAGTATCTTACTGTCCTGATTTAACATCAATAGGGGTCTATACGACCCACAACTACGTCCAGGCTTATTGGGTTTGGGGAGCGGTATTATAATCGCCTCTCTGAGGGACTCCGGCAGTTTACCTGTCTCATATGCCTCGGTCAACATCTCCAGAGTCTTGCTGGTGGGCAACTGCTGCACCACCTCTTCTAACTCTTCTAGAGTAATTGGTACGTCCAACTCCTCTCGTTCCTCCATGCTAATCTGCGGTAGTCCTATGTCCACCAGTGTTTCCGCTATCTTTGTGTGATCACTCTCCTCATCATCTCCATATAGTATCCTATAGTACTCTGCAAACTCCTGGTTCACCCCTTCTTGGGTATCAACAGTGCTCCCATCCTCCTTTGTTATTGTTCTAATTGTGGGCCTGGGGGGTCTCGCTCTTATATAGCCATGCCAAGATCCTTCCTGGTTTATCCCCTCCTGCATCCTGTCTCTCTATGTATTTTTTATAGTTAAGGTTACACAGTCTCTCCCAATACCCAGCACATTTCTGTTGCAACCTGAGTAAGAGTTCAGCGTCTTCCTTGGTGTTACCTTCTCCCCTCAGTGTCCTCTATAGTTCTTCCTCTGTTTCCTGCAGCTCAGCCAAAATCCCTCCTTGCAGCCCTTTGGACTTTGCTATAGCTGCCCCTCTCATCACAACTTTAAAGGCCCCCCAAAGCGTCCCCGCTGAGACCACACTACCAGTGTTAATCTCGAAGTAGTTAATAATCTCCTCCCTCGTGTCTTCTCTAAAGAAGGGATCTTTCAGCGCCTCTGCTCTGAGGCGCCATGTTGGGATCCTCGCTCTCGGGGGTCGATATTGCCATCCTAGGATTAATGGAGAGTGGTCGGAGAGGACCCTCGCTTTATATTCTATCTGTGTGATCCCTGTCTATATCTCTGGTTACAGGCAGATCTTTGAGCGACAAAGAATGGACCACAAACAGCTGGTCAGATTTCTGGAACTCAGAAGTCTTAGCACCATAAAAGCTCAAACCTTTTCCTGAAAAAAACGAAGGAACAGGGGCTTGCAACACAAGGCCTGATGTTCTCTAACTCTCCTGGCTGAAGTAATCGCAACCAGAAAGGCTGTCTTCAAGGAACAGCCGTAATGAACAGGAATGCATGGGCTCAAACGGAGCCGCCATCAAGAATGTTAGAACCAGTTTCAAATCCCAGGGGGTCATTACGACCCTGGCGCTAAGGGATTACCGGTACCGGTAAGGGTACCGGTAATCCCTTAGCGCCCAATTCCTATAACGGTGTCTGGAATCAGCCGTTATTGTCGGGACCCGCAAAGGGACCCTGGCGATAATTACGGTACCGCAATTTGCAGTACTGTAATTACCGCCTTTCCCCATTCCCATTATGCCCTATGGGGCAAAAATGGGAATGGGGAAGGGCCATGGTGAAATGGGGAAGTACCACCCCGCCAACCTTGGAATGGGGTGGTACTTCCCCATTTCACCATGGCGGACTCGTTACAATACCGGCAGCAACCATGGTGCTAATAGCGCCATGGTTTAGCGCTGGTGTTGTAATGAGGGCCCCAGTCTGGGACAACAAAGGGAGTTGGCAGAAACTTATTTGCAAGGTCCTTCAGGAAGTGGGCCATAACTGGGATCGTGAAGAAGGAACCTTGATCCAGGGACCTTTTAAACACAGACAAGGCTGTCAAATAACCTTTGACTATGGTGACCAGAAGGCCCGCTGAAGCCAGTTACAGAAGGAACTCCATCGCTGCAGTGGTGGGGCAAGAGATGGGGTCAATCTCGCATTCCCTGCACAACGCCTCAAATCTTCTCCACCTACACATGTACAATGACCTGGTAGACGGTCTGCGTGCAGCCAGCAACACCTAAAGTACTTCCTCAGGGAGTTCCAGTCATCATACCTCATCCCCTCAAGAGCCACACAATGTAGCTTGAGGGAACCTGGGTTCGTGTGAAGTACCCAACCTTCCGACTGGGTCAGGAAATGTGGGTGCTGAGGCAACCAGTGAATAGACAGATGGTTCGATCCAAGAGATTGAAATACCAAGTTCTCCTCACCCAGTCCGGGGCCATCAAGATCATGGTTGCTTGAAACCTCTTCAACCTCCTGAGAACCCATGGGATGACAGGAAACAGGGTGAAGGCGTAGTGGAGTTGGACAGTCCAATCCACCAGAAACGCGCCCCCCAGTGCACCCTTTGCTGGGAATTCCCTTGAGCAAAACTGTCTGCACTTTCTGTTGGACTCTGTGGCAAACAGATCGACTGATGGGGTACCCAAGCGAGAGAAGACCTCCTCTAGAACTTCCTGGCACACCTCCCACTCGTGTGAGACCGTGCTCTGCCTGCTCAGAGCATCCGCCAAGCTGTACTCTGTCGTCCGCGGCCAGATGAACTGCAGAGACCGAGATTTGGTTCTCCAGCAACCAGAACAACAGCTGCATCGGCTGTCTGCAGAGGGGGAGAGAGTGCATGCCACCCTGCTTGTTCAGGTAATGCATGGCCACCGTGCTGTCCATCAGAATCAGGACATGCTTCCCCTTGAGAGACGGGGCAAAAGCCTTCAGGGCTAATCTGATGGCTCGCAACTTCAGCCTGTTGATGTGCCACTTGGCTTCCATCGCTGACCAAAGGGCGCTCACCTGCAAGTTCTTGCAGTGAGTGCCCCAACCCTTCAGAGACGCATCCGTGACCACACAGGCCTGAGGCCACGGAGGCCAGAAGGGCTGCCCTGTCATGAGACTGCTGCTAACGGTCCACCAGGTGAGGTCATCGAACACTTGGGACATCCGTAAGGGCTCCGAGGTACTGAGACCACTGACTTCTCAGGAGCCACTGAAAGGATCTCATGCGCAATCTGGCCTGTGGCACTAAAAAAATACAGGAGGCCAAGAGACCTAAGAGGCGGAGGAAGGAAACCGCTGGTAATGTGTTGAGGTTCTGAAAAGATTCCACCATCTGCGTTATCCTGTTAGCTCTCTCCTCGGGAGGGAAAGCCTTCCCTACACAAGTGTCTAGAACTGCTCCAATGAGCTGGAGTCTTTGCACTGGTGTAACTTGCGCCTTCTTCAAATTCAGGGATAAGCCCAGCTTGTGCAGTAGTAGGCAGGTGTGAGACAAAATCTGAACCGCTGACTTCCCTCGGATCAGCCAGTCATCCAAGTACAGGAATACATGGACCCCAGATCTCTTGAGGTGAGCCACAACTACCGACATGAGCTTGGTGAAGACCTTTGGCGCGGAAGTCAACCCAAAGGGGAAGCATGTTGAACTGATAGTGTTTGTCCCCTATGAGGAACCTCAGGAACCTCCTGTGCTTTTGATGTATCAGCACATGGAAATAAGCATCCTGCAGATCTATTGACACCAGCCAGTCCTGGTGGTTGAGAGCATGGAGATTTTTTCTCAGCGTCACCATCCTGAATTTGTCCTTCCTCAGGCACTTTTTCAAGGCACTGCGGTCAAGAATAGGACGCAGACCTCTTTCCTTCTTGGGTACCAGGAAAGAACAGGAATACCAGCCCCACCCTTTGTGATCGGGAGGCACCTCTTCCACGGCACCCTTCAACAACAGGGCTCTCAGTTCTTCCTGGAGCTCCTGTCCCAGTTGGATCAGTGAAGATGGGGGTCTGTCCAGAGGTTTTCTTGAAAAGGTCAGACAATAACCCCACTGAATTAACTGCAGGGCCCAAGCATCAGAGGTTATCTTCTGCCACTGGGAACAATGCTCTTCAAACGTCCACTAACCGGTATGTCGTGGGAGGGGAAAATCAAAGCACTTCGAAGGCGCTGTTGCTGCAGCTGCTTTCTGCTGGCCCTTAGAAGCTCCTCTGCCCCTTCTGGGATTTGAGAAACACCTCTGCACCTGCCTGGCTTGGGGGGCTGCGCTTTATTGATTGGGCACACAGCGCCTATAGCCTCTGCCCGTAAAGGCAAAGCTGAAAGCAGGTTTAGCTGGCAGTGCAGCCAGACCCAGTGACTTAGCAGCAATTTTATACTCCTTAAATTTCCCCAAAGAGTCACTCGCCTTCTGTCCAAAGAGCATCTCCCCCTCAAAAGGCATGTCTAGAAGGCGGTTTTGTACATTGGAGAAGAATCCGGAAGTTTTCAAATAGACCTGCCTTCTCATAACCACTGCCGACCCCATGGAGCGGCCAACACAGTCAGCAATATCCAGGCCAGGTTTCCATCCCATCCTCCACCAGCTGTATAAATCCGTCCTGCATATGACCTTCTTCGACGTATTCTGCTGCATGCTCAACAGCCTTCCACAAACCGTAGGAGAATTTAGCGAAACTGCAAGCTACGTGTGTGTCCTTGAGAGCCATGCTGCTTGAGGTAAAAACCTTCTTGGCCAAAGCGTCCATCGTTTACCCTTCCCTGTCTGTGGGGAGATTTGAGGTGGATGCTGCAGGCCTGGAGGATATAGTGGCAGCCTGAACTACCAGCCCTTCCGTGGAAGGGTGTGTTGAGAGGAGGGAAGGGTCCCCTCTCGCCGGCCTGTACTTCCCTGTGACATATGTACTCACGGGGGCAAAGTGCATGGATTTCACCAGATGGAAGCCAAAGGGCCCGATTGAAGGGCATGTTGTGTTCAATAGCCGGGCCCTCATCCAGGATATCTTTAAGTTCATACCCTTGATGGGGAGTGGCGGACGACTTAAGGCTGAGGGCGTCAACCACTTTCTCTACTAATGCCCTAAACTTGACATGAGAGTGAGTGTAGGGTTGTTTTTGTTGCATCTCAAGGTCTGGACATGTGTCCAACCCACTGGCATCTGAAAGCCCTGAGCAAGTGCCGCAAAATTGTCTCGGCCCTCGAAATAGTCAACACGGCCTGATTCCACAAAGATGGGGTTGACCTCATCGTACTCCTTGGCCTGATCGGTGCTAAAAATCGACCGCATTGAGTCGAAAAAGCCTGTTGAAAGGCGCTGATGTCGCTAGTCGACGTAGAGGGCTTCTCGTTCGGCTCCATAGCTCTGGATGCTGAGGCAGAGGGCTTTGTCGCGTGTAGCAGAACCTTAGATGCCTATGGATTGGGTACCGGCGCTGATGGCTCCGACAGGTGATGAGCACTGTGGAAGAGGCTACTAAATGGCGATTTTCACGCCTCTTGGAGCACGCAGCCTGTAAGCACAGTCGGCACCAAAGGCATGGATTTCCTGGCAAGCGTGGCATCAGGGGTACCAAGTGCCGCTTTAGCTGCCGAGGCCTGCTGGTTGGTGGTGGAAGCCACGCCGACAGCCGCCTGATGCTGAAACATTTCAAGCATTTCTTTCTTAAAAGAATCCCACTCTTTGTGTGTGGTAGGTCCCTTAGAGGGCTTACACTGCTCCGAGGAAGAATCCGACTCCAGCCGATGGTGGCTTTGCTTCTTCTTCCGTGAAGAGGAGGAGGAGGAATGGCTTCTGGAGTGGGACCTGTTCTTTGTTTTATTGCAGTGCAGGCCCTCGTGGTGACGAGTGGCCTCCTCAGCCTCAGATGACTGGACGAGAGACCGCGCAGGAGACTTCGGCGATGGTCGGCCCAGGGCCAGTTTACTGGCTCTGTCTCGCAAGGACTTGGGTTGCATCTTGGCGCATGAAGCGCAGAGCTCTGTGTCATGAGTGTACCTAAACACCATAAACAGACGTTGTGTGGGTCTGTCACCAACATTTTGGGCTCGCAATCGGAGCACCGCTTGAAAACCGAGATCTGTTGTGAAGATATATCGAGGTGAATCAAAAAAAACGTAGTGAAAAATGTCGAGTAAAACTCAAGTAGGTTCCCAATGCAGCGTGTAAGCGCTCAGAAAAAAGGAACTGAAGCATGGGGTGTGGTGACGTGGTATATGTATGGCACATGACGTTACTTTCAGAGCTGACGATCATCACTGCGCAAGACCGATCGACCGCCGAGTCAAGGTCCACTGCGCCCCCATTCGAGAACATTTCCGAGGAGCAGCAGAGCTGGAAGAGGGATATCTATCAAGATGAGGAATCTGCGGGAGAAAAGCAATCAATTGAACAGAGCCACTTTGGGGCATTGTCCGGAGGGTTATACTTTTTATCTAAGCGGCCTTTGACAGCCGGGATTGTGAATGGGCACTTTCATTTACCCCCTCCTGCCATACATGGTCAAGGATTGGGATCAAAACCAGTGCCTTCCTCCTTTTGCCCATGTGGTAGAATAAAAAGCATTCCTTGGCTTCCTCTGAGGGGAGGAGACCAAACTCCTTGCATTTCATTACAACCGTGGAGTGGAACCCAGTGATATCATCTGGGGGCGGTGTTAGGGGGGGGGCGAGGACCTTGCCGACCTTTTCTCCAATGCCGGCCTGGGTCTGGGCGGAGGCTCCTGCGGGAGGGGCGGCAGAGCCTGAGCTCCTCATCCTGTAAGTGCTGCGTCAAGCTGGGTGATGACCCTTTGTAGGGATGAAAGGACCTGGATAGATTGCAGGGTCTGCGGATTAGCGAGCATTGCCCCTATGTCCCCTTATTTGAACTGTATGTGCTGGTGGGAGTGCCCCCCGGATGGACCCGGGACCACCTCCTGTTGTCGTTGGTGTGGTGGGGAACTTCCCCTTTCGCAGAAATTCCCTTGCTGAAAATGTCTCCCCGGCGTAGATGGTTTGGCTGAAATTTCGTCCTGCCATATGACCAACTGTTAGTAGGTGTTGTACCTGAAAATCGGTATCCACCTCCTGCTGCTGCAAGATGTCCTCCGGCATGATCTCACTGTATTGAATTGGAACACCTGGGTGACCTGCGGTTGTGAGGTTTTCTCCAAGACCATTGCAACTCCTCTGGAGGTTGTTGCTGTTGTTCCTCCGTCGCCGGTGCTGACGAAGGGGATGCCATTGGCCATTGGCTGGGCTGTCGTAGAGGGCGCTGTTGGCAGAGTCTCCATGCTCCTTTTCTGGGCAAGGGATTTGTTCGCCTGATGAGTGCTGTTTTTCATTGATACGCGTTTCCACATCGACGAGCTTGTTTACTACATCACTGAGCCAGATTTTTGAATTTTTGTTGTGGACGAGTTAAACTTTTGAGGTGACGTCGACGCGGTGGTCTTGTGCATTGGGGAAGGTTTATGATTTACCACCATAGACGAGCTAGACTTCTGAGAAGTAGCAGAAGGGCTTTATGCATGGAGGACGGGTCTGCTGTAGACGGGCTTGATTTTTGAGCTGTCGTCAATGAGACGGTTTTAGGCTTTGAGGACGTGTCCTTGCTGCTCTTAGTCTTTTGCAATGGCTTCCGACGAGGCAGTTTTAGTAGTGGACGGTTGTGGAACCTGGTGCTTCGCTGACCTCTGCTCCCCTTCCGTGGACGAGGTGGTTTTTGCAGTGGCGCCATGGATGGGTGCTGAGCCTGGTGTTTCGTGTATATGGGATCAATGTCCCTTTTATCTTCGCCCTGGTCGGTGTGGAAAATCAGTACAATGCCCATTCATCGGCTGTTTTTTTTCTGCTGCATTTTTGGCAGCCGAATTTTTACTGCAAAAACCCATTGGAAAATATAGGGGGGCCATGGGTAAAGGGATTTAAGGTGTAGTAGGGGTGTGGGGACTTGATTGTATATGATGGGAAGGGGAGATTGGGGGCAACCCCCCAAAAAGAAATTAGATGAGTTTTTGCAGCAAAAAAAATAATTGGCTGTAAAAAATGCTGTGAATATAAACCGCCCGATGGAATGACATCGAACTGGAAAATCGACGTCATGGAAAAATTCCAACCTGTAGAGGGGGACGAAGGACTTGTCACAAACAGTTGGCGCTGACAGTGTATATTTCTGCGCTAACTAAATAGTCGCTGGTGTCGATCAGGGCTTGGGTACCACCATGACTTCGGGAATGTCAGCTTCTTGATGGCCCCCGGAAAGACCGGGGGTAGAGGGCTTTTTCTCCTTTCTCTGCTTTGAGCCTGAATTCTTTTTTAACATTGATGGTGTTGGCGCGTGGGAGGTCGGGAGTACCGAGTACCGCTGCCAAGACTTGCTGTTTGGGGGGTGCACCCGCACCTGCAGCAGCCTGCTTTTTAAAATCTTCCCACTTCTCTCGAGTGGTCCGCCCAGCCGAGGACTTACCTTTCTCCGATGACGAGCTAGAGTCATGTCGACGACGGTGGCGCTTCTTCTTGTGCGAAGAAGACACTTCTTGGCCTTCCGCCAATGCTTTTCCTTCTCCTTTTTGGGGGTGCGCCCTTCAGTCTCGGCCTCGGGGTACCGGAAGATCGACCGCGCCCAGGATTTTGGAGACGGTCGGCCCAAAGCAATTTTGCATTTTGGCACACAACACACATCCCTCTGTGTCGTGATCTTTCCCCAAACGCCACAGACCCAAAATATGGGTAGCAAACATCGCGGTCAAGGTTTTTAGAAAATGTGTTTGAATATCGGATTTTAAATAAAACAGTGTTGAAGACTTGGGTCGTGTTCCTCACAATAGCGTGATGAGTGCAGAAAAAAGGAACAGAGGTATGGCGCGTAGTGATGCAGTATATGTATGATTTCTTATGTCACGTCCAGAGCCGACGATCAAGCACCGAGCAAGAGGTATCGACAGCCATGTCGAGGTCCACTACGCCCCCCTGTCAAAGTTTTCTGAAGAAGCCGAGCTGGATGAGGATAACTATCAGGTGAGGAATCTGCGGGAGAAAAGCTACAACAATAAAAACATGTAGATACAATCAGAATCATGTAGTGCACAAAAGTATACTAAAATGATTTATCAGTACACAAAAATTGCCTACGTAACATAGATGCCCATTCAGTGTACGAATACACGTTATGGGCCATCAGCAAATCTGGGGCTGACAATAAAAATGTGAGTGCTGATTGCACGTGTCTAATCTTGGAGGTTCTTAGGGCTGAGATTTAAAAATCCTTTCTTAGTTTTGCCAGGGTGGGACAAAAATATTAAAAAGGCAACAAATCATTTTTGTCACTCTCAGAGCTAGGACAGTTTCTTCTCAAAGCGCAATTTGCTAGTGAAGGGGGCACCCTTTCACCAGTGAACAAGAGATTTGCTTTAAGGGCTGTCATGACTGACCTTTCCCTTGGGGTGACAAACCGTTGGACATATGCTGGCCTTACCATTTTAAAGGCAACGTTATGATAATCAAATTGTACACTTTGTTTCTGCAAATAATTTTTGTACCCTATTTTTGCACTTTTAGGGTAGAAGACCTCCGTTAGCTCTCCTCTGGAGTGTTAGCTATCCGCGACTCGTCACCAAACAAATGACCAAGGCTAAGCTCTTGTAGAGAAGATTTTACATACTTTAACTAAGGCGAGGCAGCCCAGGATGTTTATTGGGTCGCTACAGTTTCCCTTTTTATGTATGGGTGTTAGGCAGAAACCTGTGCAGTTCCCTTAGGGACCACTGCAAAAGATTTAAGACTACAGGTGTTGGCAGTAAACCCACTTGGTAGCAGTCTGCACCACCCAGATTTACCTGGTAGCTGTGGCTGAGCAGTCAGACTTCCCTCAAGAAGTGTTAGGCAGTATGCAAAGTATACTCAATAGGCACTCAGATACAATAATACAAGCAAACACTGACCAGAGCTTTGGTATGAAAGTATATAATTATTTATTTAAAAACACACAGTTGAAACACTCCAGCACTCTTATTGTAAAATATTCTAAACACAGTTACTATTATGATATATACAACCCTTATTCCCTATTAGATAAATCACAGTAAAACACCACTTATTTTCATACAGAGGTGAGTGCTTAACTAGATTGTACTCTAATAACTTTGTGAGAAAGGGAGGGAAAAAGACAGAATATGGAAAGGTACACCACTCTAAGATTCAGGAACACTGTTAGCAAGGCAGAAGAGCAAAAGTCACTGGTGAGTCAAAGTCCAAAGACTGGGCCCACTATTAGAGAGAGCAGAGCACAAATGCGCCCAAGATCACACAGTTACACTAGGCTTTAGAAAGTCTTGCAGAGGGTTCAAAAATAGTTTAGAGAGGCTTTAGGAAAGTTTAGCCAGGGTGTCCCAGACTAACCCAGGTTCGAAAGCCGGGGGCTAAATCTACCCCGTACAGTCGGTGGCAAGGGAAGCCAGGCGGGACACGGTACCTTAAGTGGGAAGGATCCTCCAGCGGTGGCAGTTGTTCCTGGCAGTGGGTGCAAGTCGCGTCGTCGTCCAGGGGAAGAGAAGATCTCGACTTGGAGGAAAGATGAAGGTCGTTGCACTACCAGGGAAGAAACCAGCCGCAGAGTTTTCCGGTTAAAGGTGGTACCTTTGTTCATGGTCGTGGTAAAACGTGGTATCCCGGTTGCCGGGGTGCTTGGCACAGGCAAGGCGGCCACGAGGTATGTCAGGAAAGCGAAAAGACGGTGAAACTGGTTATCCCCACCAGTCAAAGGAAGAAGACTCTCCGGCGGGAGATCTCCTCTGTCGTTGGGAAAAGTGGTGAGGCAGTCTAGCAGGGCTCCACCGGTGGTGGTGTCGTGGCAGGTCGGCTCAGCTTCTCCCTCGTCGGATTCTTAGGTCCTGTGGCGACTTCTGAAGTTCCAGTCCCCAAAGCCCTGCTTTTATGCAGCAAACCCCCATTCACTCAGCCTAGCTGTCACTCAAACATGCTAAGTGGTGAGCAGGCAGGCTCACCACTTGGGACAATCAGGATGGAGTGCGACTTGAGTTGCCTAGGCAACTCAGTCCAGGGTGCCTAAATTCCCCTCCACCCCTCCTAAGTACCCCAGACAGAGTGGCACCACTTTGGAGGGCTTCTGTGGAGAAGCCCGCCAAAAAGTGGAACAAAGGGCTCGACTTGGGTTGGAGTCACAGAAGAGAACACAAACGCCATTTTAGAATCAAGTTTTGGCAAAAAATACCAACCGGAGAATTAATATTAATTAAATAAACCGGCGGTATGTTCGAGGCTACCGTAAATAATTAAATAAAGGTAGTAGCCTAAAACAATGGGAAATCCCATTGGAAAATATTCGCGGTTGAATATAAAAAGTAGTATCCACTGCCACCAGCCAAAACTCGATCAGGGGGGACGGAAACGTGCCCCCTCGACTAACAGATCCTGGGGCAATCGAATTGCCCCAGCCAGTACGTCCACAATATGATGGTTTGTACTGGTTCTGTTCAGAATTTAAAACTAGTAAAGTCAATGGTGACTTTACATGCCCTGAGAGACAGTAGTCAGTCCCAGGGTATGGAGTCTATACTGGGGGGTCACTATGACACCCCTGTGTCATTGCACTGAGGGTGCTGTGTAACACACATCACAAAAACACATGAAGCCCTATGGGGTAAAAGACCCCATAGCCCATTAAACACATCTAGATCCAAAGAAACACACTCAAATCATGTCCAAGAGTGAGGGTAAAAGAGTCTCACTCTTGGCAGGAGAAAAAAAAATAAACCCCAAAAATCCAGCAAAGCTGCTGGGGGACTCACTAGGTTAGGAAATTCGGCCTAAACAGAGAATTCTCCCTAACAATGGGGACAATTATTGACAAAGACAAAGCTATGGGGATGGTTTTACATTGAAGGATATAGCAAAACAAGATATAAAGCACCTTTGCCAATGCTGTCGCTTCCTGTTTCAGAATAATGTTACACAGGCCATTTGAACCTGGCTCCCGGGAATTAGACCCAGCTTTTATAATGGCTTCAAGGGTCTCTACCAAGATGTCTTAAATCCCATTCTGTATTATGGCCCAGTACTCATCCATCAGGGTGAAGGCTGGGCCGGGGCTTGCAGCACGGTAAGGAAGCACTCAGTAGGGATTGGAGCTGACGTGACATGTTGCACATGTCATGTGCCACATTCAGCTCCAACCCTCTTCTCCTCCGGCTTCCTCGCGGCTCAAGGTCAATCGTGGCCCCGGCAATGCTGCGGTCCATTATTTTAACTGCCCCAAACCGTTCACACTTGACTAAAAACATAGTGGATCTGACATGTGGGGCGTGGACCCGACTGTAGCGTAAAAAGAAGGGGGACACGCTTTACTCACCAGAGCTCCCTATTTTACATATCCCTTATATCCCCCTGTCCAGTGAGACCGGATTTGTGACCCTAATGAAAAGGCTGGAGGTGACAAAATTTGGGGATCTCTTTCCAGATGGGAAATTTATCTCGGTTGAGCAATTCAGGGAGAGAGGGTCTCTATCTGCATTGGATGTATTTATGTACTATAGACTGCAGGTGACGCTGCAGCAAAACCTCAGTCTGCAGCATTGCTGGATAAAATGATAAGGGGGTACCCGCGGCGGCGCATAATCTCTGATTTGTACGCTATGACCATGAGCAACACACCGATGGATAAGACATTCCCACGGGAGGCCTGGGGAAAGGTGCTAGGGCAAGACATCTCTGAGGCGCTATGGGGTTACTGCTGAAAAAATTATCAGGAAAGGGGCAACTTGCATGAGGTTCAAACTAATCCACTTTAAGTTTTTGCATCAATACTATTACTCCCCTGCCCAGCTGAAAGATTTTCATCCTCAGAACACTGGGAACTGTATTATATGCGGGCAGGCTGAAGCGGGGTTCCTCCACGTGGCAAGGGACTGTGAGGGTATCAAAACACTTCTGGGGACAGGTTGGAGGAATTGTGGGTGGAGTGATTCTACCGGACCCAGTACAAGCCCTGCTTGGTTACACCAAGTCGATACCCAGAGACGCTAAAACTGGTGGGACTTCTTCTCATCTTGGCTAAGCTAAGGGTGGCGATGGAGTGGGGGGTGGGGGGTGGGGGCTTAAACGCTGACATATTGTATTGTAGCGACATGGAGACCAGATGGGGCAACATGCAGGGCAATAGATGGGGGGGATAGATGGATGTGGAATGCATACTTTATTTTTTTTATTTATTTGCATTTAAAAAGCGCACAGAGCTGCCCTGAGGCATCGTGGCGCTGTTACAGAGACTTGAGCTCAACATGGCATAGGATGTAACATTCGCTAGCAGTGGTACAATGACAGTGGTAATCCAATAAAGTTATGCTTTGCTATGGTTACATACACATTGTACTTGCTTAAGCAATCTGATGATACAGCCTCTGAATCTCCTGCATTAACTGCGATCTCCCAACGAACCTGAGGACAACATACCCGCTTATTCCAAGGAGGAACTTAGTCCACGATCTGCTGACTCTTTATAGACCACTCAAAGTTCTGAACCAAGACATGCCGTTGAGGCTGTAACTCTTGAAACTATGAGTCGAACTCTCTGCGATGTAACAATGTGCCTATATGTGCGACCCGGGGCTAAGGGGGGGTTGCAGGGGGTTGTTTTCAAGATTGGTTGTTATGTAAAATGCCAATAATCTTTTTTTTTTAAAATAAAAAATAAGACTTCACTTATGCATCGGTTCGAAAGGAGGTACCATGAGCTTAGCGAGTACAACACTGAGATTCCATCCTGGTGGCGGATTACAAATTGGAGGGTTAAGTCTCTTTAACCCCTCCATGAATGCTTTAATGACAGGCACCTTCCACCATGAGACTTTACTGTGGGAGGTGGTGTAGGCTGATAAGGCCGCCAGGTGGACCTTTAAGGAGTTGAATACTAATCCTGAGTCTAGGAAGTGGAGCATACAAGTTAGAATGTGGGATGGAGTACATTCTATGGGGTTAATTTGTTTAGACTGGCACCAAATTACAAATCTTCTCCACTTGTCAAAATAACAGTGCATAGTGTTAGGTTTCCTTGCTTCTTTCAAGATATCCATACATCTCTGTGGTAGGTTAAGATGTCCGAACTCTATGACTTCTGGAGCCATGCTGCCAAGTTCATTGAGTGAAGTTGAGGGTGCACTGTTAGTCTCCCGTGATGAGTTGGCAGATTGCATGGGCACAGGAGCTTGATGGGATCGCAAATCACCAGTTTGCGTAGATGTGGATACCAGGGTTGTCTTGCCAACATAGGAGCAACTAGGATGAGCATCATTTGTTCTTTCTAGATCTTGTTGACCACCTTCTTCATGAGAGGTATTGGGGGGAAAAGTGTAAGCAAATTTCCATGACCAGTTCATCCATAGGGCGTTCCCCTTGGAGCCTGGCTGGGGGAACCTGGATGCAAAGTCGGGGTATTGACTGTTTTCGCTTGTAGTGAACAAGTCTATTGTGGGGTAACCCCATTGAGAGAAGAGGTGTTCTACGACTCCTTTGTGTAGTCGCCATTCGTGTTCCTCTGGTTGGGGATCTCTGCTCAGTGAGTCTGCCAGAGTGTTGAGTTCCCCTGGAACGTTCTGTGACGATAGGAATATCTTCCGTTTGAGTGGTCATTTTCAAATTTGTTGCGCAAGCCTGGACAGATTTGGAGAACGTGTGCCCCCCTGTTTGTTGATGTAAAACATTGCTGTAGTGCTGTCTGTGAGGACTTAGACATATTGGTTCGCTAAGTGAACTTTGAATGCCTAAAGGGCTTTGAATATGCCAGCAGTTCTAGCAGATTGATGTGGTTCTGTGCTGCCGCACGAGACCACAGACACTGAGCTGTGTGGTGAAGGTAATGAGCCCCCCACTCCGCGAGTGAGGCGTCTGTTGTGACAATCGCCTGTACTTCCGGATCGTAGAAGGGTTTCCCCTTGAACAGATTTTCTCTTGTCCACCTGCGAAGATTTTGTACTAGTGTTGGCGAAACGACCACTAGATCGTCCCAATGACCACTTGCCTGAGACAATTGTTTTGCCAACCACTCATGCATGAGTCACATGGGCGTGTGAAGTACCAGGTAAATACAAAATGCCATCATGCCTAGCAAACACATAGCTTTGCGCACCCTTATCTGGCGGCCGTCAGATAATGCGGTATTTGCAATAACATGTTTTGGACTCTTTAAATACATTGGGTTTTGATTTAGAATTTTTTTTTCACCTTTTCACCTCCTCCTCTTCTTTTATTTTTACAATTGTTTATTTTCTGCCTCTGTTTGGTTTTTTTATCCATAGAAGGACAGTGAATTAAGAATGGTTGCAACGTACAACTGTACTGTTTATAATCATATTTACATATAATTTTGATGAATGTAGGATCAGAGAGAGCTCAAGGGGTTATTTCTTAAAGAATTTACCAGAATAGTGTAGTTTGAGATTTTATGCAAATTTTGCATTTTCATTGTCTGATCTATTTATTTTTTGGTAAAATCAGGGATTACACTTACCGGGATAAAGCGCCAGGGGGCGAAACATTATCACATGCTCTAATGAGTTAATGTAGGTACGTGACTTGGAGTTAGGCTTTTTGTGTTATTATACAGATGGAACAAGTTACTTACCTGTAACTGTTGTTCTCCAGCATGGGTCTGGCATGGATTCACATGCTCATGAATATTTCCTGTCGTCAGGCCGGGAATCCTCGGTAAAGAAAAAATCAGTATCAGTTTCGTTTCTGATCTGTCTTTCTTAGTAGTAACCAATCACTGATCTCTGGGTCATACTGCCCCCAGCCAATGACTGCCCTCTCCCTAAGCCCCTCCCCTGGCAGCCATCCTCAGATTTGGTAGCACGTAAAGTGGCAGTATGACCAAGTGAAGAGCCGCAGAGAGGAAAGGAGGGAGGGTTCGCATGTGAATCCATGCCAGACCCAAGCTGGAGAACAAACAACAGATACAGGTAAGCAACTTGTTCCTTCTCCAGCATGGGGTCTGGCATGGATTCACATGCTCATTAATATACATAGCAGTACACACATGCACTGCTACCGGAGGTGGCAAAGGCTCAACATTAAGCATTACATAATCTCAACATTAAGCAACTCTTACCTCCTCACCAGGCCCACCTTCAGGCGAACAGGTTGCGCAGCACTGCTTGGCCGACCCTGGAATCCTCCATGGAGTCCCGATCGATGCAGTAGAATCTCGTGAAGGTGTGCATCAACCTCAACGTAGAAGCCCTGCAGATGTCAAGCAGGGGCACAACAGACAAGAACGCCGTGGTAGCAGCAATCGCTCTGGTCGAATGGGCTCTCGGACGGCCGGGCAACGGTCGGTTTGCCAACCGGTGACAGTGCATGATGCAGCCGGACAGCCATCTGGAAATGGAAGCCTTCAAGAGGGCCTTCCCTTGGTTCACAGGTTCAAAGTTCACAAACAGCTGTGACGTCTTCCGAAAACTCTTTGTGCGGTCCACGTAGAACTTCAGCGCTCTAGCTATATCCAGCGAGTGCAAAGTCCTTTCGGCCGCCGACGAAGGCGACAGGAAGAAAACTGGTAACACCAAGGGCTTGTTGAGATGGAAGTCCGACGGCACCTTGGGCATAAAGGAGGGGTGTCATGAAAAGTGTCATGAAAAGTCAAGCATGGAGGCTTGCAGGATAGGGTCTGGATCTCTCCCACTCGTCGTGCGGAGGTGATGGCCACAAGAAATGCTGTTTTCCACAACAGGAACTTCAACGGTGCCGAATGCAGAGGCTCGAATGGCGCCCCCATGAGCCTGGTCAGCACCACGTTGAGCTCCCACGCCGGGGCAGGGGCCTTCACCGGCGGGAATGATCGGAACAGTCCCTTCATAAATTCCTTCACCAGACGATGAGACCACAAGGACGCCCGTCCTGTAGTTCTGGTGTATCGGGGGATCGCAACCAGATGTATCTTGATGGAGGCGTGAGCCAGTCCAGCCTTGGCCAGCGACAGTAGGTACGGCAGCACTTGACGGGCCGTAATCCGTAGAGGGTTAATGTTCTGTGCACGGCACCAGACAGAGAACCTTTTCCACTTATGTCCGTAGCACTTGAGAGTTGAGGACGCCCTTGCCTTTGCAAGAACCTCTCTACAGTCTGCCGGGATATCGTACCCTCCAAACTCTAGTGCTGCAGGAGCCAGGCCTGCAAGTTCAGCGACTCCGGGTCGTGATGAAGGATGGCGCCTCCTTCTCTGGAGAGAAGATCTGCGTCCGCTGACAAGTCCAGAAGGTCCGGGAACCAGATCTGTCTCAGCCACGCCGGTGCGACGAGGATCATCCTGCACCGGGACCTCTTGAGCTGGTTGATGAGTCAGAGCAGCAATGGCAACAAAGGGAGCGCATATAGGAACAGGCCGTCCCGGGGGAACGAGAAAGCATCGCCCATGCTCCTCGGCTGGGGAAACCTGCTGGCGAACCTCTGGCACTTGGAGTTCGTCACTGTCGCAAACAGGTCGATCTGGGGTTTGCCCCATCGCTGGAAGAGTCGATCCATTTGATCCTGACGCAGTTCAAACTCGTGGCACGAGCGCAGCTCCCTGCCGAGTGAGTCGGCGATGGTGTTGTTTATCCCTGCCAGATGAAAGGGTACCAGAAACATCCCTTGGGCAACGGCCCAATGCCACAGATCCTGGGCTTCCTTGGATAGGGCTAGGGATCTGTTTCAGCCCTGCTTCCTGATGTAGAACATCGTGGTGGTGTTGTCGGTGAAGATCCTCACCACCTTGCCCTTGAGGGACGGGAGAAAGGACCTGAGGGCCCAGAACACTGCAAAGAGCTCCAGAATGTTGATGTGGAACGGCTTCTCCTCCGGGAGCCAAAGGCCTCTCGCGTGAAGATCTCTGGCGTGCGCTCCCCACCCCTCCAGGGAGGCATTCGTAGTCACCGTCACCTGGTGAGCTGGGGTCTGAAAGTCTGTGCCTGCCGTCAGATGAGCACGGGTGCCCCACCACCGGATCGCTCGACGGAAAGACTCGTTGAGAAGGATCATGTCCTCAAAGCTGCCCGTCGCTTGGATCCAGCGGGCGTCGAGGAACTCCTGTAGAGGGCGCATCCGAAGCCGGCACAGGCGCAAGAGGTATTTGCAAGAGGACATCATCCCGAGGAGGGACTTGATGGACCTCACCCTGGCCACGTCCGTGGCCAGCAGGCGCTGCACCTTGCCCAGGATGGCCTTTGTCCTTTCCTCCGACGGCGAGGCCAGTCGCGCCACTGTGTCGAGCTTGGCTCCCAGAAACAGTGCGACTTGCAAAGGGACCAGGTGGGATTTCGGGAAGTTGACGGAGAACCCCAAGTCCGTGAGCAGCTGGACGGTCTTCTCTGTGTGTTCTACGGCGAGCTCCCTTGTCCTTGCTCGGATGAGCCAATCGCCCAGGTAGGGGTACACGTGGATCCCCTGCATCCGCCACCGGTGCCAGGCACTTGGTGAACACCCTGGGCACCGATTTCGATCCGAACGGGAGGGCCTTGAACTGGTAGTGCCGTCCTTGGACCACGAACCTGAGGAACTTTCAGTGTCCTTTTAGAATGGGGATGTGGAAGTACGCATCCTCCAAATCCAACGACGACAGGAAGTCACCTTCCTCCAGCTGTCCCAGCACGTGCTGGAGGGTGACCATCTGGAACTTCTGTGCCTTGATGTATTTGTTCAGTCGACGCAGGTCGAGGATGGGGCGCCATCCTCCTGTATTCTTTTTTACGAGGAAGTATCTTGAATAAACTCCGGAGCCCCGAAACCTCTTTGGGCCGAGCTCGATAGCACCTTTCTTGAGCATTGCCCTTACCTCCAACAGAAGTTGAGGGACGTGGTTTTCCTTCCTGGCCACGTGTGGAAAGCGGGGGCACTTCTTCAGAAACTCGAGGGCGTGCCTTGGCTTGTACGTCCTGGCAGAAATCCATCACCTTGAGCCACCCTCACCATCTAAGGCAAACACTGTTGCCCAACTGGCAGAAACTGGTGTCGGCAATGTCCGTGGCCACCGTTATGGCGTGGTCCGACGCCACCTCGCCTTCCTGCAAGATCGCCAGGGCCTCCGCCCTCTTGTCATCCGGTAGGAGGTCCAACAGGGGGGCGATCTTGTACCACAGTTCCCTGTCGTAGTGGGCCACGATCGCCAGGGCGTTGGCCACCTTAATCGTCGTCGCCGCCGACGAGATGACTCGTCCCATCGCATCCAGTTTCTTTTCCTCGCCGTCCGGCGGGGAAGTAGAAGTCGAGGCCGATGCCCCCCCACCGCTTTCTTCTTGGCCGCTGCCGAGACGACCGAATCCAGGGTCGGTTGCGCTCTGAGGCACAATGGGGTGGCGTCGGGGACCCGGTACTACTTCTCTTACCGGTCCCTCTTGGCAGGCGTCGTGGACGGGTTCTTCAGGAGCGCAAGTTCCTCATCCCAAATGTCATCCAGCAACTGCACCGCAAGGACACTCTTCCTCTTGGCCTCGTGCCGCTGGTAGAGGAAGCATTCCTTTTTCTTCTCTTCAGGGCAGAGCTGGAAAAGCTCGGATGCCCTGGCAATCATGGCGTGAAACGAGCCAATTTCGTCGGGCGGGGATGCCCGAGGAATCGGCAACGGGAGATCTGTCCCGTCGTCACCACCGTCGTCGTCATCCGTCCCTTCGTGACCGTATCTGTTCCCGTGTCATCCCTCGGGATCGGGGAAGGGGACAAAGGCTGAGAGGGCCAAGAGGGCTGAAAAGGCGGGGCTGGATGAATCCTCCTCCTCTTGCTTGGAGGGCTCCCCGACGGATCCGGCTCAGTCGGGTCGTCCGTCGGGGTTATGGGCAACCTGGTCGTTATCTCCGTGCATAAGGCTTGGATTGCTGTCAAAATGGCCCCCGAGTTGTCTTGTGGCTCGGGCCACGACGGTTGCTCCTCCTGCACAGGAGCCTCGTTGTCGCCACCTTCGCTCTCGTCGTCCCCCTCGTCGGGATCCCTCCTGTGGGGTTGGGCCTCTTCCAAATTCATGTTGAGTCCCTCTTCGACTTCTACCAGCTCCTCTTGGGAGGCTGTGTCCGTGTCCGTAATGGCCACCGCCCCCCCCCCTCTTTTTCCACCGGGGTCTTCACTGGGGTCTTTTATATGGGCTTAAAAGAGGATTCCCTCCACAGAGGCAGGGAAACTCTGGGCCCCGAGGTCGCCACCACTGGGATAGCCTCCACAGGCTTCGCCAGGGCCGCAGGGACTCCCTCAATAGAGGCCTTGGCCGGGTGAATCAAGGCCTTCACCACCATGGGCGCGCTTGAGGCCTTCACCACAGGGGGAGGGTCACCGCCTCGCTCCCCTTCGACCGGCTCCTTCGAGATCGACCGGGGCGTCTCCAGAAGCTGCGCTGGGTTCTCGGATTTTCTCTTCCCCGAGCCAGAGCGTTGGCTCGTGGTTGACGGCGTCGGTGAAGGTGCGCCCTGCCTGGCAGCCGAGGAGCCCTACCGTTCGGCGCTCCCGGTGCCCGCGAACTCGCGGTGCTTAGCCTTCTGATGGGCCCCTGTCACCGGGGCACCCTCACAGGACTTAGAAGACCGCTCGGACTTCTTCTTCTTCTCACCTGCTGGGCTCTTGCCTTCCAGCCAGTTGGCGAGACGGGTCCGACGATCCCTCATGGTCCGTTACGACATGTTCATGCAAAACGCACAGTCCTTCTCCACATGCGTCTTGGCTTCGTGGAGGCAGTAGAGGCACCTTGAGTGCTCGTCCTCCTTGAACAGGTTCTGTAGCTTGCATCCAGGGCAGTTCCTGAACAGCTTTCCGGGCATCGAGCTTCCTTTCTCCTGGGCCATATCCACGAGGTAGGCCTCAGAAACTTCTGGAATCCTCCAAGAAGTGCAGCTCGACGAAATCTTCACCCTTGAGGGGCGTAGAAAATTCCGAAACGGGTCCCCGTTGATCGGAAGTAGAAACGGTGGAGCTTGAGGCTCGATTTAACCGGGAAATGAGATAAATCTCTTTGAAAAGCCGCGAAACGCAGAAAAAGCTCGAGTGCTATAGCATGAGGACTCCCAACACTTGAACATGCGGTAAAAATCTGAGGATGGCTGCCAGGGGAGGGGCTTAGGGAGAGGGCAGTCATTGGCTGGGGGCAGTATGACCCAGAGATCAGTGATTGGTTACTACTAAGAAAGACAGATCAGAAACTAAACTGATACTGATTTTTTCTTTACCGAGGATTCACGGCCTGACGACGGGGAATATTCATGAGCATGTGAATCCATGCCAGACCCCATGCTGGAGAAGTATATCATTTGGGTATGAACACAAACATGGCATTTGACTGTGGTTTTGTATTGTGTTAATTATTTTGGTTCTAATACAAATGTGCAAACTGTTGTGATAAGGTAAGAATCTTGCAATCAATCAGACTTGTCGGAAGCTTATTCACAAGTTTTGATATGTGAACCAAATAAAAGAACAAGTTACTTACCAACTGGTAACGTTCTTTCGATTGGATGTTCCTCCAACGTATTCCTCATCTTAGATGTATTCCATTCAGCTTTGCTGCTCTTCAGAATTTTTTTCGGCAGAGGGCGCCGTGCATCAATGTCGTCGAGTCGATGGTCCCTCGAAGGCTTCCGTCGAGGGTGACGTCATCGGGTGTATAAGTAACACGCGCGGCGCTCGTTGGCCTCAGTTCTGTTTTTCCCTCTTTTGTATCTGTGATCTTGTACTGTGTAGATTGTGCCGGCAGACAGGTATCAGCATTGCAAGATTTGAGATGGCAATAACCCGTAAAAAATCTACAGAGGGGTAGGTTGGGAGGGCAATGAGGAATACGTTGGAGGAACATCCAATCGAAAGAACTTTACCAGTTGGTAAGTAACTTGTTCTTCGAGTGGATTGTGTCCTTCAACGTATTCCTCATCTTAGATAGGCTCCCAAAGCAGTATTTTGCATAGTTCCTCTGGAGGAGGGGTCAGGTTTTTTCCCACCAATGCCTTTAGATGGCGGAATAAAGCACTGCTTTTCCAAAAGTCAGCTCCCTAGACTGGTTAGCATCTAGGCTATAGAATTTTGAGAAGGTGTGAAGTAAAGACCAAATTGCTGCTTTGCAAATGGACCTTATTGGGACACCTCTTTGAAGGGCTGTGGAAGAGGCGATGCCTCTGGTGGAATGAGCCCTTAACCCTTCTGGTGGGTCTTTTTGTGCTAGTCTGTAGCATTCTGAAATGCAAAGCACGATCCAGCGTGAAATTGTCTGTTTTGTTACTGATTGACCCAGTTTTCTTCCTGTGTAGCCTATAAACAACTGATTGTCCACTCTAACCCTAGAAAGTCTAGAGATGTAAAAGCTTAAATCTCTTTTTGGGTCCAGTCTGTGTAATCTTTCTTCCTCCTTAGAAGGATGAGGTGGAGGATAGAATGAGCGTAAAACAATTTTCTGACTTAAATGAAAATCAGATATTACCTTTGGTAAAAATGATGGTTTAACCCTCAATACAACTCTGTCCCTATGGAACACAGTATAGGGTGGCCCAGAAGACAGTGCCTGCAATTCGCTCACTCTTCTTGCTGATGTTAGAGCAACTAAAAAGGCTGTTTTCCATGTTAATAATCTTAATGGACACGTGTGCATAGGCTCAAAAGGGGCACAAATTAAGAATGTTAAGACTAAATTTAGATCCCAAATTGGTACTTGAAATGGGTGAGGAGGAAACACATTAGTGAGACGTTTTAAGAATTGTGTTATCAAAGGAATTTTGAAGTAGGAGCATTCTTCCGATGAGTGCTTGAAAATGGAAAGCGCTGCAAGGTAACCTTTTATTGTTCCGATATTCAGACCTCTATGTGCTAGGGTCAGAAGGAAAGATAGTACTTCCGGAATAGAACATAGAAAAGGATCGACATTCTTTTCCCTGCACCAGTTGCAAAACTTTTTCCAACGGCAACGGTACAGAGACTTTGTTGCTGGCCTTCTTGCCGAAAGCAACACCTCCATAACATCATCTGGAAGGTTCCAATCCCTGTATCTCAGCCTTTCAGATTCCAAGCATGAAGGTTGAGTGTTCTGACCTCTGGGTGGAGAACCTGACCTTCCATTTGAGAGAGAAGGTTCTCTCTCTGAGGAAGACGTACGGAGGACAGATGGGCATATCTAGAAGGTCCAGATACCACGTTCTCCTGGCCCAATCCGGAGCAATTAGGATCATGCGGTTCCCGAAGCGTCTCAGCCTCCTGATGACCTGAGGAATGATGGGAATCCGAGGGAACGCGTACAATAGTGGGAAATTCCAATCCACCACGAACGCGTCCCCCAGGGCTCCTCTCGGGGGAAATTCCCTTGAGCAATACCTTTCGCATTTTCGGTTGGTACTGGTTTCGAATAGGTCTACCTGAGGGGTTCCCCAAAGGGCGAAGATCTCTTGAATGACTTCCTGAGCCAATTCCCATTCGTGCAATACCGTGCTCTGCCTGCTCAGATCATCTGCCGTCATATTCTCTTCCCCGGTTAGATGAATTGCCGTTCCTGAATCGCCCAATACCAGAGCTGCATTGCCTCTCTGCACAGGGGTAGTGACCCCACACCTCTGCTTTGGCCACTGTGTTGTCCGTCATTATCAGGACATTCTTTCCCCTGACAGATGGCAGGAAGGCCTTTAGTGCTAGTCTGATTGCCCTCAGCTCCAAAAGGTTGATATGTAGTTTGGACTCCGATGAAGACCAACAACCGTTTATTGTCAAATCGTTGGCATGTGCTCCCCACCCCAGGAGTGAGGCGTCCGTCACTACTGTGATCTCTGGCCATGGTTGCCAAAAATGTTCTCCCTTTAGGATGTTCTCTGCACAGGTCCACCAAAGAAGGTCTTGTCTGACCTTGTTCGGAATCTGAAGAAGATCCATCATTTGACCCGAGAACTGGGACCACTGAGTCTTTAGGGCCCATTGAAGGGATCTCATCCTCAAGCGTGCCTCTGGCACCAGAAAGATGCAGGATGCCATGAGGCCGAGCAACCTTAAAAAGTCGTAAGCCTGGAGATTTTGGGCATTTTGGAATTTGGAAACCATCTGAAGAATGTCTTGAGCCCTCGTCTTGGGAGGCGAGCTCTTTCCCAAGGATGTGTCTAATACAGCTCCTATATACTGAAGCTGTTGGGAAGGTGTCATTTGAGACTTCTTTAAATTGAGGGAGAAGCCCAGTTTGTGGAGGAAGTGGCAGGTGATTTTCAGATGATCCAGTGCTTGCTCGGCAGAGCGCGCTCTGATCAACCAATCGTCCAGGTAGGGGTAGACATGAACCCCCCCCTCTCCTGAGGTGCGCTGCCACCACTACCATTAACTTGGTGAAGACCCTCGGGGCGCAGGTCAACCCGAATGGCAGGACTCGAAACTGATAGTGTGAGTCGCCAACTACGAACCTGAGGTATTTTCTGTGTTTGAGATGAATCGGCACATGAAAATAAGCATCCTGGAGGTCCAATGACACCAACCAGTCATGGAGTTGAAGGGTCTGAAGGATTTGAGAAAGGGTAACCATCTTGAACGTGTCCTTCCTGAGGAACTTGTTCAAGTTTCTTAAGTCCAAGATGGGTCTCAGTCCTCCGTCCTTTTTGGGGCTCAAAAAATACGGGGAGTACCAACCCTTGTTACTCTCCGCTGCAGGTACTGGTTCTATAGCACCTTTCTCCAGCAGGGTTAGAACTTCCTGCTGTAGGAGCAGATTTGAAAGTTTCAACGGGTGTCTCCCTGGTGGATTGCTTTGAGGTTGCTTTAGAAAAGGAAGGCAATAGCCTTGGGCTATTATTTCTAGAGCCCAAACATCTGAAGTAATGGCTCGCCATTCGTGTAGATGCTGCGACAGCCTGCCTCATACAGGTGTTTTGTGGTGCAAATCCTCAAAGTGGTTTTGTGGCGGATGTTGCAGCTGCTGATGGCAAAGAGGCTGCAGCTGGAGCTGGCTTAGCACGTTTTCCTCGTCCACCACGAGTGGCCTTTCTTTGGCCCCTTTGACTGGCCATTCCTCTCGTCTTCCCGTATGAGGTGTAATAACGATAGGATCGTCCGCTCCATGATTGCCCTTGTGCACGAAAAGGCTGAGGTTGCCTAATAGCAGCTCCTAAAGATTTTGCCGCTGCTTTTGAGGTCTGCAACCTCTCAAGGCTCTCGTCAGTCTTGTTGCCAAAAAGGTGAAACCCGTCAAAAGGCATGTTCAGGAGGCAGTTCTGTACGTCCGGTGCAAAACCCGACTTCCGTAACCACGCAAACCTGCGCATTACTGTGCTAGTGCCCATGGACCTGCTTACACTATCCACAGTGTCCAATCCAGATTGAAGGGATTCCTGCATGGCCTCCTTTCCATCTCTAGCGATGGCTAGGAAACCTTCCCTTTCCTCCCCTTCTGGTATGTGCTCCGCTGCCATTGCGATGCACTCCCACAGAGTGTACGAAAATTTTGCCACGACACATGTGGAGTTGGCAGATTTTAATGCCATGCTCCCGGGCTGAAAATACCTTCCGTGCCCAACCATCCACATGCTTATCGTCCCTGTCTGGAGGGATAGACGGGTACGCAAGTTTGCTGGAAGCTGTGGCTGCCTGTATGACCAAATTCTCGGGAGTTGGATGTTTTGACAGATAGCCGGGGTTGCTACTGGCTGGGCGGTATTTTGATGCAAGGGATTTATTTACCGGAGGAATAGAATCCGGAGTTTCCCAATTCTTGGCCACCCTGTTTTGTAAGGCTACATGAAAAGGTAGTACTGGGTCTTGAGTGGGACCATGGTCCAATATGTCTGTTAAATCGTCCTGGACGAATTGGGCTGGTGGTCTAGCCCATCCCAAGTAATCTACCACCTTGGTCATTAACTGACGGTTAGATGGACTGGCATGCTCTCCTGGATCTGGTCTACCAAAGTCATTCTTAGGAGAGGTGTCAATGCCACTTGCATTGTGTAAAGACTCCCCCAAATCCCTCATTCTGCTTTCCTCTGAGATCAAACATTCTGGGACATTTGGGGTGCCATATTCCAATCCAAAAGGTACATTTTCCTCCTCGGATCTCTCCTGTTCCTCAAAAATTGAGGTCAAGGATTTGAAAAACTCCTTCCAAGGGAATGGCTTGAAAACCTTTTCTGGGAGAGGAGGAGGAAGAGGTGTAGTACCAGGCTCTGAAGAAATTACATGTTTTTTAACTTTCTCCTTCTCTTTTTCTGGCTGCCCTGGCTTGGTTGGAGACTTTGGCGCCGAGGGTTTCGGCGTCGACGTCGATAAAGGCGTCGACGGCGTCGATGACATAGTGGTCGACAACAGGGTCTGTTTCGAGGGCGTCGAGGCGGCCTTCGACGGTTTCCCCTTCGAGGTGTGATAGGTCTTGGACGGCGTTGGTGACCTCGAGCGGTCGACTCGACTCGAGCGTTTATCGCTCGGCGTCCTGGAAGGTTCCCTATCCTTCCTTTTACGATCAACCGGGCTCGAGGGCGCGCGAGTGTCGGAGCGATGACGCTCCCGGCCGGCTTCCGAAGAAGGCGCGGACCGAGGCTTCGCCTTCTCAAACACCTCCATCATTTTGACCCTGAATACTTCCCACTCTTCGGTAGACAAATGTTTTGTGAGGCATTTCATTTTCGGAGACTCGTCTGACGACGAGGTGGAGGGAGACCTATGGCATCGTTTCTTCGACTTTTTCGACGAAGACGACGAGCGACGAGAATCGCTTCGGGATCTGGATCGATGCCTTTCGCGTCGAGGAGATTTTTCCCCATGGGGTCTCTACTCGACGCTAGAGGCTTTTCGATCCTTCCGACCTACCTGTAGCTTTCCTCTCCTTTCTCACAAGGCCTTCCCCGTCATCGCCTGACACTTCGAACAGGCCTCCATGTCGTGGCCTTCCCCGAGACACCACAAACACTCGCGGTGCGGGTCTGTGATCGACATTTTTGAGCCGCACGACTTGCATTTCTTAAAACCCGATCTCGGGGTCGTGGTCGGCGTTGATGACGAGGACATAATTACTTCTCATTATATTATATTTCTTGACAGAACTCGAGGCGCGCCGAATGTCCGAAGCAACCTAACTGTGGAAAAACGGAACTGAGGCCAACGGGCTCCGCTACTTATACACCCGATGACGTCACCCTCGACGGAGGCCTTCGAAGGACCATCGACTCAACGACATCGACACACGGCACCCCTCTGCCGAAAATATTTCCCAAGAGCTGCAAAGCTGGATGGAATACATCTAAGATGAGGAATACGTTGGAGGACACAATCCACTCGAAGGAGGGTTATTTATATAGCCTCGAACCAAAGGGCATCTATAGTCTGGATTTTTTTATTTTTACAAAGAGCCACGTTGTTTTGTACACTTATTTTATTTATCACTCAAGAGCAAACACCAGCAACTGACATTGTTGAATAAGCAACCAAGGGAGGAGATATATAGGAAAAGGGAATCACTCCCTGGAATAAGGAACTCTATCTGGTTAAAACATTTGTGTTGGAGTTAAGCATTTTCCTTTTTTAACATTTGTGAACCACATAAGGCCAAGGACATAACCCTTTTCACTTTAGGAATTCGTTTGTTAGAATGTGAGGGCCAGAATAGTACCTTGGGCATGGGATGGTTTTGCTTTGGGCCTCCAGACCTTGACATACCCTTAGCTTTGGTTTAATTAAGCAGACACCTCTTAGAGCAAGGACAGAGGCATTTCCGCATGCCCTTTTCTTTTAATAAAAGTTTTGGGCCAAAAACCATAAGTCTCAGTGTCCGTGTCCTAATCCTGGTTCCTCACATTACTCTGGCCACCAAAGTGAGATCAAGGAATTAAAAAAAAGACATGAGGGAGCAAAAAGTTGAGGGCCCAAAAAGTGGCCATAGAATCCACAAAATATAAATTCTGGCTTAGCACTCACCCTTTCCAGTCTATACTCATGGGTAACTAATCCCTTGTGGGGTAAGTAACATGGTTAGTCACATGGTTAGTAGTCGGCTAAACTCTCAGAAAAGGCAGATTACATTTGTGGGATTCCCTGACTATGTTGTGGGCCAGTCATTGCAGACTATAGGTCCTACAACTACTCTTAGAAATGTTCTTTCTCTTGGGAGAGGGAGTCTATTCCCAGAGACCATCAGAAGACATTTGATCCTCTGAACCTGAAATAGGTGTTTATCCAAAGCCCCAACTAGAAGGTTCTAATGGCCCAGGAGCACTTCCTATACCAGTGGTCTTTAAACTTTTTTATCCCCAGCCACCTCCCCCTTGAGAAAGGTTTTTGATGTTGAGCCCTCCCCGATCAGTGAGGTAGCTGGATCAGAGGAAAACAAAGTTTTCAAGAGATCCCCTCTACCCATTGCTACAGGTGGGTAGCTGTTAGTGGGTAGCATGCCAAGTGCCTACTCACTGCCTCCCTGAAAACTTTAGGAGAACCATCTCTTGTTCCGGAAGCACCTCAAAACCATTCTCTTTGCTTCTGCCTTTTCTCCTCCTCTCCCCTGCTGACCTCCTGGCGGACCCAGATTCTGCACTGGTGTCCTGGCCACCCTCTGATCCCGGGCCCAGGCCCAGGTCACTCCTCCGCCAGTCACACACTCCTGCACTACCTGCCTGGCACCCCCCCCACTTTGGGACTGTTCTGTATCCCTTCAGTCCCACCACCAGCACTCGACACCTGTCTGCGCTCACCTTTGCACTTGCCACCTGCTGGCCGTTACCTTACTCATTGTTATTTTATTCCCATGTACTGCACTTTTCTCTCTTCCCCATGCACTTCCGAAACTGAATGACACCTGGCCTAGTATGATCGTTATCTGTCTTCGCTTTGTTCCCCCTCCCTTACCTCGTCGCGCCTTGAAACACTTGTGTATAGGCGCGTTATAAATGCCATATCATATCATATATCACTCATACCTTCAAAGTCGAGTCTGCAATGAGAATGAAATGGGGACGGTCCAATGAAATCATGATCAGGCATTTGTAGAATTACTACTGTTAGTCCAAGAAATATCGGATGACATGTTGATCAGGAGACCTCAGCAGGCGAAACGAAAATTAAAAACCAATGATTGGATAAAAACAGTAGAGATCCAAACAACATATACACGCTGCCTTAAATGTGATAATGAGGTAAGAGCTCTTAACGAACTACCCCATTATCTAATTCAATTTCCAGACAGAATGATTTGTGATTTGTTTCTACGTTTCCGGCTGCACATATAACCAACCTGAGAGTATTTAGCGATGATAGACAAAACAGACATCACATCCCCGGACTGTAGATTTTGTAATGAAGACCACATTACTGTGCTAGTGCCCATGGACCTGCTTACACTATCCACAGTGTCCAATCCAGATTGAAGGGATTCCTGCATGGCCTCCTTTGCATCTCTAGCGATGGCTAGGAAACCTTCCCTTTCTTCCCCTTCTGGTATTTGCTCTGCCGCCATTGCGATGCACTCCCACAGAGTGTACGAAAATTTTGCCAAGGCACATGTGGAGTTGGCAGATTTTAATGCCATGCTCCCGGGCTGAAAATACCTTCCGTGCCCAACCATCCACATGCTTATCGTCCCTGTCTGGAGGGATAGACGGGTACGCAAGTTTGCTGGAAACTGTGGCTGCCTGTATGACCAAATTCTCGGGAGTTGGATGTTTTGACAGATAGCCGGGGTTGCTACTGGCTGGGCGGTATTTTGATGCAAGGGATTTATTTACCGGAGGAATAGAATCCGTAGTTTCCCAATTCTTGGCCACCCTGTTTTGTAAGGCTACATGAAAAGGTAGTACTGGGTCTTCAGTGGGACCATGGTCCAATATGTCTGTTAAATCGTCCTGGACGAATTGGGCTGGTGGTCTAGCCCATCCCAAGTAATCTACCACCTTGGTCATTAACGGACGGTAAGATGGACTGGCATGCTCTCCTGGATCTGGTCTACCAAAGTCATTCTCAGGAGAGGTGTCAATGCCACTTGCATTGTGTAAAGACTCCCCAAAATCCCTCATTCTGCTTTCCTCTGAGATCAAGCATTCTGGGACATTTGGGGTGCCATATTCCAATCCAAAAGGTACATTTTCCTCCTCGGATCTCTCCTGTTCCTCAAAAATTGAGGTCAAGGATTTGAAAAACTCCTTCCAAGGGAATGGCTTGAAAACCTTTTCTGGGAGAGGAGGAGGAAGAGGTGTAGTACCAGGCTCTGAAGAAATTACATGTTTTTTAACTTTCTCCTTCTCTTTTTCTGGCTGCCCTGGCTTGGTTGGAGCCTTTGGCGCCGAGGGTTTCGGCGTCGACGTTGATAAAGGCGTCGACGGCGTTGATGACATAGTGGTCGACAACAGGGTCTGCTTCGAGGGCGTCGAGGCGGCCTTCGACGGTTTCCCCTTCGAGGTGTGATAGGTCTTGGACGGCGTTGGTGACCTCGAGCGGTCGACTCGACTCGAGCGTTTATCGCTCGGCGTCCTGGAAGGTTCCCTATCCTTCCTTTT
The DNA here is from genome assembly GCF_040938575.1 of Ambystoma mexicanum. Classification (NCBI taxonomy): domain Eukaryota; kingdom Metazoa; phylum Chordata; class Amphibia; order Caudata; family Ambystomatidae; genus Ambystoma; species Ambystoma mexicanum. The sequence goes on from NC_090925.1 coordinate 712,510,759, forward strand.
ACGATCACCCGGGCTCGAGGGCGCGCGAGTGTCGGAGCGATGACGCTCCCGGCCGGCTTCCGAAGAAGGCGCGGACCGAGGCTTCGCCTTCTCAAACACCTCCATCATTTTGACCCTGAATGCTTCCCACTCTTCGGTAGACAAATGTTTTGTGAGGCATTTCATTTTCGGAGACTCGTCTGACGACGAGGTGGAGGGAGACCTATGGCATCGTTTCTTCGACTTTTTCGACGAAGACGACGAGCGACGAGAATCGCTTCGGGATCTGGATCGATGCCTTTCGCGTCGAGGAGATTTTTCCCCATGGGGTCTCGACTCGACGTTAGAGGCTTTTCGATCCTTCCGACCTACCTGTAGCTTTCCTCTCCTTTCTCACAAGGCCTTCCCCGTCATCGCCTGACACTTCGAACAGGCCTCCATGTCGTGGCCTTCCCCGAGACACCACAAACACTCGCGGTGCGGGTCTGTGATCGACATTTTTGAGCCGCACGACTTGCATTTCTTAAAACCCGATCTCGGGGTCGTGGTCGGCGTTGATGACGAGGACATAATTACTTCTCATTATATTATATTTCTTGACAGAACTCGAGGCGCGCCGAATGTCCGAAGCAACCTAACTGCGGAAAAACGGAACTGAGGCCAACGGGCTCCGCTACTTATACACCCGATGACGTCACCCTCGACGGAGGCCTTCGAGGGACCATCGACTCAACGACATCGACACACGGCACCCCTCTGCCGAAAAAATTTCCCAAGAGCAGCAAAGCTGGATGGAATACATCTAAGATGAGGAATACGTTGGAGGACACAATCCACTCGAAGGAGGGTTATTTATATAGCCTCGAACCATAGGGCATCTATAGTCTGGATTTTTTTATTTTTACAAAGAGCCACGTTGTTTTGTACACTTATTTTATTTATCACTCAAGAGCAAACACCAGCAACTGACATTGTTGAATAAGCAACCAAGGGAGGAGATATACAGGGAAAGGGAATCACTCCCTGGAATAAGGAACTCTATCTGGTTAAAACATTTGTGTTGGAGTTAAGCATTTTCCTTTTTTAACATTTGTGAACCACATAAGGCCAAGGACATAACCCTTTTCACTTTAGGAATTAGTTTGTTAGAATGTGAGGGCCAGAATAGTACCTTGGACATGGGATGGTTTTGCTTTGGGCCTCCAGACCTTGACATACCCTTAGCTTTGGTTTAATTAAGCAGACACCTCTTAGAGCAAGGACAGAGGCATTTCCACATGCCCTTTTTTTTTTTAACAAACGTTTTGGCCCAAAAACCATAAGTCTCAGTGTCCGTGTCCTAATCCTGGTTCCTCACATTACTCTGGCCACCAAAGTGAGATCAAGGAATTAAAAAAAAGACATGAGGGAGCAAAAAGTTGAGGGCCCAAAAAAGTGGCCATAGAATCCACAAAATATAAATTCTGGCTTAGCACTCACCCTTTCCAGTCTATACTCATGGGTAACTAATCCCTTGTGGGGTAAGTAACATGGTTAGTCACATGGTTAGTAGTCGGCTAAACTCTCAGAAAAGGCAGATTACATTTGTGGGATTCCCTGACTATGTTGTGGGCCAGTCTTTGCAGACTATAGGTCCTACAACTACTCTTAGAAATGTTCTTTCTCTTGGGAGAGGGAGTCTATTCCCAGAGACCATTAGAAGACATTTGATCCTCTGAACCGGAAATAGGTGTTTATCCAAAGCCCCAACTAGAAGGTTCTAATGGCCCAGGAGCACTTCCTATACCAGTGGTCTTTAAACTTTTTTATGCCCAGCCACCTCCCCCTTGAGAAAGGTTTTTGATGTTGAGCCCTCCCCGATCAGTGAGGTAGCTGGATCAGAGGAAAACAAAGTTTTCAAGAGATCCCCTCTACCCATTGCTACAGGTGGTAGCTGTTAGTGGGTAGCATGCCAAGTGCCTACTCACTGCCTCCCTGAAAACTTTAGGAGAACCATCTCTGGTTCTGGAAGCACCTCAAAACCATTCTCTTTGCTTCTGCCTTTTCTCCTCCTCTCCCCTGCTGACCTCCTGGCGGACTCAGATTCTGCACTGGTGTCCTGGCCACCCTCTGATCCCGGGCCCAGGTCACTCCCCCGCCAGTCACACACTCCTGCACTGCCTGCCTGGCACCCCCCGCACTTTGGGACTGTTCTGTATCCCTTCAGTCCCACCACCAGCACTCGACACCTGTCGAGTCTGCAATGAGAATGAAATGGGGACGGTCCAATGAAATCATGATCAGGCATTTGTAGAATTACTACTGTTAGTCCAAGAAATATCGGATGACATGTTGATCAGGAGACCTCAGCAGGCGAAACGAAAATTAAAAACCAATGATTGGATAAAAACAGTAGAGATCCAAACAACATATAAACGCTACCTTAAATGTGATAATGAGGCAAGAGCTCTTAACGAACTACCCCATTATCTAATTCAATTTCCAGACAGAATGATTTGTGATTTGTTTCTACGTTTCCGGCTGAACATATAACCAACCCGAGAGTATCTAGCGATGATAGACAAAACAGATATCACATCCCCGGACTGTAGATTTTGTAATGAAGACCAAACAATAGAAACTTTATTTCATCTGATCATGGTGTGTCCTGCGTTGAAAGAAAAGAGAGAACTCTACATAGGTTTTTAAAAAATCTCGAAAAAAGTGATGACGAGCAAGAAAGATGGGCTAATTTACTTCAAGGAAACGACCAGTGGCTTAATATTACAATAATTAAATTCTGGATCGAGATCACAAAAGAGCCTTAATGGACTGAAACAAATGAAATGTAAAAATATGTGAAATTGAGAGAGTATCATAAATGAAAAGTTTGTAAAATCAAACAAAACATTTTAATAAAAAAAAAAAGAATTACTACTGTTAGTCCAATAAGAATAATACTTTAAAAAGGAGGGAGAGCTGAGATCTTTGCTTTTGTGGCATGACTGTTGGGAAAGAAGCCTGCTCCATCAGCCTAACATCCAGAAGCTTGGAGAGTGAGCTCACACATCCCAACCAGAAAACATGAAAATGTTAGTAACTGTCTCTTTTTGAAATTTCTTATTGTTGCCTTGTCTGCCTTTCGTTCCAATTCTAGTCTAGTCTGTCTCCCCCTTCCAGTTTTTCTGTCCCTAGTACTCCATCCTATTTTGTATCTCCCTTCTAGTCTGCCTCTCCCTCCAAATCTGTCCTGATCTGTCTCTTGTTCCGAATCTATTCTAGTGTCTCTCTCCCTCCTAGTTGTTCTCTCCCTATCCTCTTCTGTATCTCCCTCCTAGTCTGCCTCTCCCTCCAAATCTGTCCTGGTCTTTCTTTCCCTCCTGTTTTGTGGCTTCCTCTTCTTCTATAATAATATGCCTCTCCCTTGTATTTTGTTACTCCCTCTTATTTTGTCTCTTATTCCTAGTCTGTCTCTTCATCTTGTTTAGTGTCTCTCTCTTATTCTGTCTCTCCTTCCTAGTTTGTCTCTCCCTCCTTTTTTGAGTTTCCCTACTTTTCACTCTCTCCCTCCTGTTTTGCGTCTCCCTATATTCTGTCCTAATCCGTCCCTAGCATTCGGTCTCTACCCAACTGTCTTACCTGCTATTCTCTTATTCCGTCTCTCCTTCCTGTTTGATACCTCCCTCTTATTGTACCCCAGTCAATACCTCCCTATGTGTCTGTCTCTCGCTTGCATAGTGTGTCTGTCCGTCTTTCCCTCACATAGGGACTCATTACAAGTTTGGCGGTAGCCTTGCCGGTAAAACCGGCAGGCTGCCGCCAAACTTGCAATTTATGCCAGCGCCCGCAAATGGGCAATTACTCGGTCATTACGGCCCTGCCATACCCGGTAATTGCCCGTTTGCGGGCGTCAGAAAAAAGAAGCTCCCCTATTCCTATTCGGCCCCATAGGGCTGAATGGGAAGGTCAGATGCACCGGCACCGTTTATAACAGTGCCGGTGCATCCGACATGCAGTGATCGCGGGTGCCTTTCTGCCCGCCAGGTCCGACCAGGCGGGAAGAAAGGCACCCGGGAGCACAACTCGTAGTTTGCCCGTCCAGGAACTACGGTACCAGCATGCTTACCGGTACTGTAGGTCCTTGACCGGCAAACTTATAATGAGGCCCATAGTCTGTCTATGTCTTCCTCCTAGTCTGTCCCCCTCCTATGCTGTCCTTCCCTGAGTCCAGTGGTCGAAGTGTACGAGAAGTAGTAGTGGAACTGTGTTCCCTGCTGGCCTGCCTAAGCTCCCCACACAACCCATTGCTGTGAACAATCTCATGCACAATACAAAACCCCAAACAAATGTGCCTGCTGTTTAAGGAAACGTTCAGTGCAGTGCACGTTTCAAACTTCTTCGTACACCTTTATTTTAAAACTAAGCCATTCCAGAAAGGTTTCTTTTTAAAATAAAAGTATAGGAACAGTAAAACATAATGTAAAAAAGTAGAGGCGCATTGTTCCCAACCGCTCGTGCCCACTTCGACCACTGCTGAGATCCTGTCCCTCTCTGCTATCCTTTCTCTTTCTCCGATCCTCTCCTTTACCAAGTATAATAATTTGTTCTTCTGAAGGATGGATCTATGTCAGCTGATTCGGAAAGCAATCCATTCTTTTCAGGATCACGTCTCTTGCAGTGCTTTTTTTCAATCCTGTTCTCGCTTTCCTATCTACACCTAATTTTGTGTCCCTTCCTCCTGTTATTGTGCACCCTTTTGTCCCCCCTGTTCTGCCTCTTTCAACTGGCTCCCATTCTTCCTCTCTCATCCTATCTTGCCTTCTTGTTTTGCCCTTAGTCTGTTGCCCCCTAACCTGCTCCCCAATTCTGTGTCTTTCTACCTCTCTCTTAGCATTGTATCCTCCAGGGTTCCATGTGTTAATATCCCCGCAAAATTATCACCATATTTTTGCGGCGATATTAAGGCATGGAACCTGCGGGGGACACCCCCGCAAACCATGAATTATTTTTCAAGGAGCGGGGGACACCCCTGCAATCCCCGCTCCCAAAAACCCCAAAATTATCCCTCCAAAAATATCGCCTATGGCCGTTCCAGACGACAATACATACAGTGATATTTTTGGTGGGGATAATATGTAGTGATACCTCCTCCAGCTGCAGCTGTACTTCCTCCTTTCCCCCGCTTCTTCTGTCTTCTTGGCCGGGAGTGGCAGACACCCATGGCATGGAGAGAAGGCAGAGGTGGCATTGTCTTCTTTTCATCCGT